>NC_136061.1:640788789-641390030 GCF_964261635.1 Lissotriton helveticus | reverse complement strand
TCTGTTTGTTAAAAGAGAGGAAAACCAGGCTAATGCCTTATTGGTAACTCCACTGGTTGCAAGTCTGTTGAGTAGAATGGTGTGGGAAATCGTGTCAAACGAGGCAGACAAATCCAACAGAATCAGTACTGCCATCCTTGCCCTGATCTAAGGCAAGCTTTAATGTTTCGGTGGTGTGAAGCAGTACTGACTCTGTTGAATGGGCAGGTCTGAAACCTGATTGCCTTGGGTGGAGGATATTTTCCTTCAACAGGAAATCATTGAGTTGTATGTTGTCCAATTTTCTAAGGCAGGCTTCTTGATTAAGTGTTGCTTGACATTGTCAGATTCAGTATGGGAGGGATTCCATGTGAGACCAAGCTTCTCCATTGGGCAAACATTAAATCAGAGGACAGACAGGCAAAACGGGAAGAGCTGAGGAGGCAAAGAATTGTTCAGAAACCCTCTGAAATCTCCCTACTCAAAAGCAGCCAAGTCAGCATCATGCTAGTTCAGACATCCTTGCCCTTGGCCACATAGACACAAGCTTTCAATTATTCTATTATCGTCTGCAAATGGAATCAATATCTCAGTCAGATCCCTACCATTCATCCAAAACGTGTGGTAACAAGGCTTGATTTAAAGTTTGGCAGACAGTTTAATGTCAGTTATGGGGACATCCTGTCCACCAGTGGTAGGCGGTAAGTTTTGGAGGGAGGGGGGCAGACAGGACACACTCTCACACACACCCATACATACACATAACACTCAAAGCTATGTATTCACACACACAACCGCACACAAACACATTCATTCACAACACTCTTCACCAAACATTCATACACACACGCACACACACATACACATACATTCACAACACTCTTTCACCAAACATTCATACATACACTCACGCATGCACCAAACAGTTTAAAAGAAAAACACACTCTTACCTGCAGCCAGCTCTGCCTTGGAGGTTACAGAAGGCTTTGGACTGCTGCCTTCCCTAATTGGCTGACCTAAGGTCAGCAAATGAGGGAAGGCAGCAGTCCCAACATCATCACAGAGTGGGTTGGGGTTTAGTGAGACTGCTGACCCCACCCCACTCTGTGATGAGGTGTCACTGATTGACACTCAACCCTGGGCATTTCAGTGCTTTTAAATGAAGTGCCCAAGTGCAAGACAATCAGTGATGCTACCCCTCATCTGCTAAGCTGAGGACGTCACACCCACAGGAGCTGTGACTTTCTCAGCCCAGCAAAGTTCAGCTCAGGCATCCTGGAGAATGCGCTAAATGGGCATGTCTGGCTCCTGGCTGCTTGAAGTGAAATATACAGTGCCTTTCAGGCTGACACTGTTCACGAGGGGTGAAAGATGGAGGGGCGTGGCCCCTCAGCCCCAATGGGTCGGACTCTCCTGCTGTCCACCAAAGTGAGAGATGTATGCTGGCCCCACGGACCTCTTGTTACATTGACAAGAACCACAGTCACAGTGGTTCCAGTCAATGTTGGAACATTTTGACAGATTGTTCCATTAAACATGATGGCTGGCCATCAAACACAGTTCTACATTTATCAAAAACAAACCCCTACGCACAAAGGCACAACCTATTGGCTTTGTCAAAGCTTATTTTTACTACCCAAAAACCTGGTGGTGACGGACAGCAAAGAAAACCACCCACTCTAAATTGGCCATATGGTTGGATGGCTTACCTCTTATGGCCCATAGTACACCGGGATGTCAAAGGAGTCAATCAATCAGTCAGCCTTTGTGAAGCACGGCACTGTCACCCCCAGGGGTATCTGGGCACTGAGGATGCCTTGTCGCGGTAGTGTGTTGGCGATGGAGTAGAGTATACTCTTTCATCAACATACTGATTATTTTATGTTTTTCTTACGTTTGTATAAGGACTCAAAATCAGGACTACCCACTCTACCAAACTCTAAATCAGCCCTTTAATTACTGCGTAATACAGATGGTCATACATATGGCTAATATCCAACCTAGGCTCTGACTTTAAAAATATATATATATTTTTATATAAAAAAGAGGGAATTATATTCTAGCAACTGTGCACAGCCTACTGTGACTTCCTGGATGAGAATCACAAAGAGAATAAAGCAAGATATAGGGGCACATCATCAAGGCCATGCGATAATTATCACTCAGCGCTCTTAACACAAGGATAATTATCGCCAGCAAGCTCAGAATCTTATCGCGGAGATAGCATGCTATCAGCAACGCTTATCTCCAAAGCGATACAATTCAAAGCGCAAGCTGCCAATTGTGCGATTATCGCTGGAAATACAGCGATAATCGCACAAGGTTTGGTGAAAGCTTGCTGATAGGGCAAGGCTAACTTAGCCATGATATCCACCTTACATAGTATATCATGGCTAAGTCAGTTTTGAAGCAGACGTAAGGAAAGTAGCGATAACAGAGGTTATCACTACTCTGCCTGTCGCTCTGCAGGTTACCGTGCCCATTGATAATTGGAGAAATGTCGCTTAGCGACATTGCTCCAGTTATGTCAGGGCAGGAATGCCCACTTTGCATCTCATTAGAGATGCAAAGATGGGTGTTGGGGGAAAGAGCAATAATGCAAGAATTCACGCAATAGCGTGACCTTGCGGATTAGGCGATAAATTTATCGCCGCTTTCTGTCCGAAAACGAATGCTAAAGTGGCGATAATTTTATCTCCGGGGCTTGATGATATGCCCCATAGTTTGCACAGCAAAGTATATAAAATAAAGAACTTGTGAAATATGAACTAGGTAAAAAAGGGAAACGTCTAAAGGCAAACACAAAAATGTAGCCCTAGACGAAAAGTCACGCTCAGCAAACACCACCTCAGGGTGGTGAATAAAACTGTTATTGAAAAAGCAATAACACGTTTATCCCACCGTATAAAATGCACACAAATAACATAAATCTCACGGTACGGGGCAGCCTGTCATTTACAGCCTGCGACTTCTGCATTTGATAGACTTATTTTACCACTGCGCAGATCAGTTGAGATTTGCAGCATGAGGCTCCCACATTAAACCCATTGAAAGGCGACTGACTGCCGCGAGTTCAGGCTGCAGTATGACCGATGAGGTCGAGCTGACTGGGTAAAAAAATACACTCTCTTCTTTATATCTGCCCAATTCAAAATCTGAGTGCATTGATCAATAGGAGAGTTTTGCTTTCTATGTGAAAGCTGGGCTGCATGCCAACCCCAGCACCCTTCCATGGGCTCATGATTATGAACGGCGAAACAAAAGCTACCGGGAATTCAATCTTGGATTTTCCTGCCTGCCTTTGGCGAGTCCATGCACACCTTGGTGTTCAGCTTTATTCTTTCTGCATAGCACTATTTCTCACCTGCATTTTTCTCGGGGATTTATGTTTTTTTTGTTGTTTACATTGTCACTGTTGTCAGCACTATAAGCGCTATAGCCACCCCAAACTCGTGAAGAATCTCAAGGAAAACTCTTAAAGTCAGCCTATAGGCTGTCAGCTAAAGAAAATCAAAATGCAGAACCTCATTTATATACATGGTGACAATGTGCTGCCAGCAACACAGCCAGTCTGGAAGGCCACCCTGCAACTACATGCGGTGATGACTATATGTTATATGTTGTAAAAACAATAAAAACTATTTTGAAAAAAAAAACTGTGGCGGAAGGCACGCGTCACAAACACCCTAAAGAAGAGTTTGGGGATTATTTAGGGTTTGAAGTGAAGAATAACTGACAAAAACAAGTGGATGTCAGTACGCCCTATTTAGAGTGCATGGAGGAGCTACACACTCAGTCAAACACTAAATAGGGCCTTTAGTTTAAATTCAGACGTTTTTAAAGGGACTCTGTAGAGGTTACAATTCAAGGTCCAGAATATTGTGCAGACTCACTGACAATCACTCACACGCTATAGTTTGTTACGCGTTCCAGAGTAATGCCCTTATTCACTCACTCACTCACTCACTCACTCACTCACTCACTCACTTCCTCGGCCATTCATTCAATCTCTCACCCATTCACTCACTCGCTAACATACTCACTTAAAGTCACACTCATTCATAGAAACAGATAGGACCTGCTATTGCTTGGTCCGTGTATTCCGGGTCATATTGAGAACGTTCACTGTGAGCACGTAAGAGACAAGCATTTGCAATGCAATAGATCTCGAATTTAAGTGAGTTTAAGATATTGGCATTGTGAATGACAATGCCTTTTATTTATGTTTTTAAAATGAAAAGAAAAATAAAAGGTATTGTTATTTGCAATGCCAATAGCTCAAACTCGCGAAAATGCGAGACCTATTGCATTGCAAATGCTTGTTCTCTCTTCTCACAAGAAACCTATGCACCTGCATCATTACCTAAGGTTTTTGTTTCAGTCACATGCATGACGCTTCAACTGCCTCTGTGAAGAGAACGTATATTTTGGGAAATTTGAGGAGGGCGTAATTTTCATGCCTGGCACTATGAAACCAGGATGCTAAATTAAGCTAGCTCAATGTCGAGGTTTCCACTCTTGTATGTCTATTCAAGGTATTTTTCCGCTCAGCTTAAAACAAATCAAGTCCCTTGTCAGTGCTTTAAATGGGCCGGTACTCACCGGTACTGAGTACCGGCACTTCCAAATTTTCTACCCGTCAGTACCGGCACTTTTCTTTGGTCAGGGAAAGTACCCTGATTGATGGCACGGCAGGCTCGGGTTCGGTATCTCCTCCAGATGCCTCTCTGCTTCCGGATCTCGCAGTTGCACTGAGCCTCTGAAGTCGACTTTTGCAGAGATGCTGCTAAAGTCGAGAGGCGCCCCTTTGAGCGTCCCCAAACGGCAGGGGGTTGGGAGGGCTTGCATCACGCTGTGATTAACTGGGCAGGATCTAAGCAGACCCTGCACTGTTAATTAGGCGTGAAACGAGCATTCAGGTGAAAGTGCTAACTGCCAGCATGAGGTCTGCACCTTCCTTGTCTAGAAAAACTGGCATCTCGATGGTGACTGGGCACTGTGGAAGCGTTTTTTTCAATGGCATGTTCATTTTTTGTTTACTGGCCTCCTTCAACCCCATACTTGTGACCTTCACACATGCTATTTTGTATGCTGCTTTTCGGAGTGGGGCATTGAGACATTTTGGCATTTTCCCTGAAAACTTCGGAGTTGTGAGTTGTTTTTCCCACTATGATTGCTTGCCAATTACCGGCATAAGGAACTTAATGAGACAATCATGCTTCCTGAGGAAATGGGGTTTAACATTCGGTTTCTACTGAGTTAGTTCTATGATAAAATTGCCCTGTTTATAAGGCTTATGTTAATTTGCAGTAGTTTATGCCTCATATTTGACTTTTTTTTCAGGTTTAGACTTACATAACTTAACCTGAAGCATTATGGGACTAGTAGTCCCGGTCATGTTATGAATGTTAACATGCAGGCCGACGATTTTTTTCTGTAAGATTACACAATTTGGGTTTTTCAGCCTCTTGCATGTTGTTCATTAAGCTTAATATTGGACTGCCCCTACCTGTTGAGAGAGTATGTGTAGTATTTTGTGGCAGGCTGTTTATTGGGCGCTTCAGAATATCGCCCCCTCTGCAATGCATTAATATAAGACAGTAAGCCTTATTGGTGTGTCATTTTCAGATTTTATCCCAAATGAAATACTGTCTCCTCTTAATTGATCTAATTATATATCAGCAGCATGTTTTTACTATATGTTTTAACACATGTTTTTTATTGAGGTTACATTCACTAAAAGGGTCAGTGCCATCTTATGAGTCCATTCATTCACATTTTTGTGTTTTTAATAGTATATGCCCAACCCTATTGCAGGCAATTTGGTCTTTCATATTCACTGGTAATGTGGACTGATTACATCCCACGCAGTCAAATGCATTTTATAATTTAGCAGTTTTCTTAATTATGTTTTTGGCGATTTTTTCATCTAAATAGCCTCACGATTTGAGTGCCGAGTTGTGAATTATTCACTTCATGTGTCTGAAGCACCACGGAACGTCTCATTTCTATGTTCATCAAGTCTAAGAGTGGGGGAAGGGCTATTTAAGCTCACATGTATGGCGCACGCCAGATTGAGAAAGGCTGCTTTGGTAGCCAAAACCTTTCTCTTCACTTGTAGGGTCGAGGGACACCGGAGAAAATAAAGAATGTCATTTGCCTTCAATCCTCGAGTGCGTGCCTTCTTCTGATGGGAGCAGGATGGATCATGGATATATATATATCCTGTTTGGCTTTCATTTTGTGTAATGAGGTAACCTGTTTTGTTTACATAAACACATTTCTCGTGTTTTAATATGTACTTCAACTTGCATGGAAGTCATTATCTATAATTATGTCTTGCCCTTGGCCCCGCCCCTAGCCCCGCCCACCTGCCACACCTCTAGCTCATTTTAATGAGTACTTGCACTTCTTTTTTCCCATTTAAAGCACTGCCTTGGATGATTAACTAAAGTTTAGGTTTCTGTCATATGAATGTCGCTTCAACCACCTATGTGACGAGAATGTATAAAAGTTGGGAACATTTAGAGAGGGGTGAGCATTAAATATGCTAAATTTCTTGGTGAGGCAAAGCTCTGATTCGCTGAGTTGCAAAATCACTGTTTTGTGCTCATTTTTGCTTGATAAATACGTACTAGTTTTGAAATAGGCTCAAGGTGTTCTTTTTTTCCCACACATCCACAACTGCTCTGAAATACTTTATTAGCAAAATAGCATAGGTTTCTATGGTACTACTGAACTCTCCTTGCAGCGGGTGCCCAGAATATAAAGCATGTTGATAGGAATACTGGAGTTTGACAGTGGGGATAGTTTAGGAGGACTAGGGGTTGCTAATCGATGCTGTCAGATGAGACTTTGTTTCATATGGCATAACACTTTCAACTTTAATCCTGCCTCAAGCTCCTTTTTGAGCTTCAATTTTAAGCCTCAGATTTTACTAAAATAAGGGAGATGGGCATCGATACAATAACTGGCTTCTTCCTTGAACAATATGTGTGAGTGGAAGGGAAGGTCGGCCTAGGTGCAAAAGTGGAAAAACACCCATGGAGCAGATCCTAAAACAAGGGCCTTCCTGCATTGTCGGGTCAAAGATCTCTGCCGGAGGATGTGTTTGGTCCATTCTTCATTAGGAGGCTGTAGGAAAAAACGACTAGCACAAGGAAAATCATCACTGAAGCCCATGAACACAAATAAAAATTATTGCCATGAACCAGTGGAGTGGTCTGCTGATTCAGCGAAAAGAACTAATTAAAGTGAAAGGAAGTGCACATAAGAGAAGCAGAACTTCTGCCATGCCCTAGCCCGGAATTCCCTGACAGATCAGGTAACTAATGATATTCCATTGACCAGTGCCAATCCTTGTCAGGTGCCATCAAGTTGCCATTGTTGAAGTCTGATAGTTGGAACTCTCTCTTTAAATATGTTTTGAATTTGCCCAAAATGTAAAGATGAACTAGCTAGGTTGTGGAAATGGTATGTAGGGTGTGTGCTTGATAGCGAGTGCCACTGTCTTTCAACAGCTTTACCCAGGGTTGAACATGCCTGCACTGTATTAGCTGCTGGTACACTTAGGGGCCTAAGCGTACCAAATTGTCAAATGTATTCCAGTGGTAACTGTAAAAAGAACAAATGCTAAATAAGACCTTGCAATTAGCAACTTAAAAATATGATAGACCTCGCTTCATAGCTAGGAAATATGAAAGTGAAACGGATACACGAGCCAATTAGTAAAACATTTGGCACTGCAGCTATTTGCTTTAGAAAGGCAAGATCACTTAACGTCCACACATGAACCACTTGACTGCTAAACAAAGCACTATAATGAAATTTCAATATGAAAGGAATTACTCATAGACGTATGTGTAATATTATGGTAGCCTAATTTCCCATGATTTTTGGGAGCTTTTATCCGCCGGAGGAGCTCAGTTTTTTTTTCTGGCGATTACTCACAGAGAACTGATAACTGATATCATCCAAAATGGCTTCGCAAGACAAAAGCGCAAAAGACACGTTTTAAGCCCATTCGACAACTTCTGTTTAGCTGTCCTTATCAATGATGAATATCAAATCTAATGTCTGTCCGTTTAATACTGCAAAGACTTCATGAATTAGACAGGACTAACACAGTAATGGTTACACGTGCAACCAAATATTCAGATCAATAATAATTAAGAAATTAAAGCGCTCATTCTTTTACAATAACCACCACCCACCTCGGAAAAAAAAAATGTAACTCGCTTTAGGTTAACTGAACATTACATACTTCCGGCCAATTCCTTTTAGGGCAATGCTCACATGTAACAGAGTTCATATTTTTGCCAATAAACTTATATAAATAAATACTGACGTTAAGCACTTATTGGCGTCCTTCGAAACAAGGTTTACACGGAGCAGGGGGACAAACGAGGGTCAAGCCAGGGACTGGGAGTGGTGCGTGCGTGCTCTCGCAGTCTGCTCACTTTCAAGCACTGCACTAGTGCTTGTGGCGCGCCCCTGCTCGCTCCCGCAAGGTGGATGCCGCCACAACCACGAGTGTGTGCTTCAAAATGAGCAGAGCGACGGCTAAAAGCCAGTGCTTAATTTGTAAAAAAAGAAGTGCAGGTGCTAAAAATTTTGCCAAGGAGGCCTCCGCTCACGTCTCCCTCCGGTGAGCCCCACTTTCAACACTCTCACTGCCTCAGTCTCTATCTTCTAACCTTGATCTGTTGTCTGCCCCCTAAGTCTTTGCTCTAAGAGTCAATCCTCCCGCCTCTCTAATAGTTTTCTATCATCTTTGTCCCACCCTGTATTTCTGATTTGCCCTCTATTCATTTTAGCCCTGGCCTTTTTTCTCTTAATTTTTATCCATGCTCTGCTCTCTCCCCTCTATCTTGGCTCTTTACTAGCTCTCTCTGGTAGCGATTAGCTGTGTCTACATTTTATCATTTGTCTATTTTTTCTCTCTGTCCTGTCCATCACATTCTTTCATTCTATCTTCTCTCTTCTTAATGCTTTCTTCTTCACATCATGGCTGCTTTCTCTTAGTATCTGATTTGCTCGCCTCCTTTCCTTCTACTTTACTACATTATATCTCTCTCCTCTCTTGTTGTTTCTTCTCTTCTTTACTCTTGCTTTCTCTTATTTCTAACACTGCTGCTGCCTGTGACCCCTGTCGTCAGCCTGTACATGTTCCTGCTATTTTGAACTCTGCGTTTTCATGCTGTCATTCCTAAAGAAGCGGAAGATGACGTGTTTTACTTTCTTACCTACACCGAGTCCAAAAACAAAATGTACACCAAATGAAAATGCTTTTTTGCACATATTAATCAGTGTAGCGGAACAGGCGGCTGCTTGAGCACAGCAGGTCATGTCACTGCTAGTGCTGCCTGTAATTATTAGGTCCAGGGATGGCGACGGCATCGACATCCACTACTCAGCTTGCTGTGACCCTGCCTGCTACAGCACAGGCATTGTCCCCAGCAGCAATGCTGCCAATGCCGGTAAGTATGGCTGTGGTGCCTACTGGACTCACTCACTCACGCTCAGCAATTTCCATGCTGGGGTGCAGCGCACAGATTCTACAGGTGACGCCATGGTGCACAAAAGTAGTGTTGGCATCGAGCACATTGACGATAGCAGCAATGCAGGGCTGCCGGATATGCTACTCTGGCTACACAACAAGTGGAAAGTCCACACTTACTTTCATGTATTCTTCCTCAAGAGCCCTTACCTCAAAGTTCCAAATGGGCTCTTGCAGCTTCCTTGCCTCAACTCCGTCATGAGCCATCCCCCAGCTACAATTATCCAATGGGAGGTTTAGGATCAGGCAGTGGCAGGGTGCAGCAGACTAGGCGAATAGAATGCAAGCCATAGTTTGTCGATGACTTCTTGGATTTGTGATCAGCGAAATGACATCATCACTAACGTGGTGATACACAATCATGCCTGCCCGGACAGGCGGATGCTGGCCTGCCCATGAACATCTACCAGCCAGTCACCATGCAATGTATGTTATTCTTTTTATTTTGAATTTGAACAATTAATATTGAGACCACCACCTGCAGGTTCAGAAATTGTAGCCCCGGCCCAGTAAAAGAAGTGCAGGTGCTGAGCACCTGAAAGCATCTGCTCAAATTAAGCACTGCTAAAAGCCCTCCAATATAAAAGCATTCGCATTTGGAAACGAATATGACTGTTGAAGGGTTATTTACTGCTTGTTATTTTAAATTGTGTATGGTACATTCCAGTAAAAAGAGTACACCTTTTACAAGTCGATGCTTCCACTCATTTTTTGCACTACCCACAATCATTCAACTACTTGACTACTTTGTGTTTACTCCTGAGGCACAGCCGGGAGCAGTGTGTTAGATTTTGCATCTATCTGTTTTTTAAACTGTAAAAATTAGCGCTTTTAATTCTTCACTTACCTTCTTTGCCACACGACTGTGGTGTGCAGATACCCCTCGAAGAAGCTAAACGAGCACTGGCAAGGGCGAAAAACACCAATCTTCCCACCGCCATTCCCCACGCCCAGACCGGGTACACGCCCACTCAGAGGCCACGCCCCCCGCTTGTGTTACAAAAGGCGCGCCGAACTACAAGCGCGCAGACTACTTTGTGTTTACTCCTGAGGCACAGCCGGGAGCAGTGTGTTAGATTTTGCATCTATCTGTTTTTTAAACTGTAAAAATTAGCGCTTTTAATTCTTCACTTACCTTCTTTGCCACACGATTGTGGTGTGCAGATACCCCTCGAAGAAGCTAAACGAGCACTGGCAAGGGCAAAAAACGCCAATCTTCCCACCGCCATTCCCCACGCCCAGACCGGGTACACGCCCACTCAGAGGCCACGCCCCCCGCTTGTGTTACAAAAGGCGCGCTGAACTACAAGCGCGCAGACTATTTTGTGTTTACTCCTGAGGCACAGCCGGGAGCAGTGTGTTAGATTTTGCATCTATCTGTTTTTTAAACTGTAAAAATGAGCGCTTTTAATTCTTCACTTACCTTCTTTGCCACACGATTGTGGTGTGCAGATACCCCTCGAAGAAGCTAAACGAGCACTGGCAAGGGCGAAAAACGCCAATCTTCCCACCGCCATTCCCCATGCCCGACCGGGTACCCGCCCACTCAGAGGCCACGCCCCCCGCTTGTGTTACAAAAGGCGCGCTGAACTACAAGCGCGCAGACTACTTTGTGTTTACTCCTGAGGCACAGCCGGGAGCAGTGTGTTAGATTTTGCATCTATCTGTTTTTTAAACTGTAAAAACTTAGCGCTTTTAATTCTTCACTTACCTTCTTTGCCACACGATTGTGGTGTGCAGATAACCCTCGAAGAAGCTAAACGAGCACTGGCAAGGGCGAAAAACGCCAATCTTCCCACCGCCATTCCCCACGCCCAGACCGGGTACACGCCCACTCAGAGGCCACGCCCCCGCTTGTGTTACAAAAGGCGCGCTGAACTACAAGCGCGCAGACTACTTTGTGTTTACTCCTGAGGCACAGCCGGGAGCAGTGTGTTAGATTTTGCATCTATCTGTTTTTTAAACTGTAAAAATTAGCGCTTTTAATTCTTCACTTACCTTCTTTGCCACACGATTGTGGTGTGCAGATACCCCTCGAAGAAGCTAAACGAGCACTGGCAAGGGCGAAAAACGCCAATCTTCCCACCGCTATTCCCCACGCCCAGACCGGGTACACGCCCACTCAGAGGCCACGCCCCCCGCTTGTGTTACAAAAGGCGCGCTGAACTACAAGCGCGCAGACTACTTTGTGTTTACTCCTGAGGCACAGCCGGGAGCAGTGTGTTAGATTTTGCATCTATCTGTTTTTTAAACTGTAAAAATTAGCGCTTTTAATTCTTCACTTACCTTCTTTGCCACACAATTGTGGTGTCCAGATACCCCTCGAAGAAGCTAAACGAGCACTGGCAAGGGCGAAAAACGCCAATCTTCCCACCGCCATTCCCCACGCCCAGACCGGGTACACGCCCACCCAGAGGCCACACCCCCCTCCATCGTCCCTTCACCATAAAAATGTGCATGTACCGGAAGCGCAGTGGACGAGCGCAGCGGGCGCGAAGATTGCGCGCCGAAGGCGCGCATAAGGCAAGCTCGTCTGCGCTTGTCCGTGATCAGAACGCGACCGGGGCCGGACCCCCTGTCCGATCCACAAGCCATAACATCACGTCGTACACTCAACTGGAGCTGAAGTCTCTGAGACCCCTCCCTTGCGCTTCATGCTCATGTTCCACCTTCGACCCCTGGAACCAGGTCTACACATGCACAGTTTGCCACTTCTCTCTTTTGACTTCGGATCTTACACCCAGCCCGACCCACGTCCCCAATCCGACCCCTACCAACGGAGCCTGTCCTCCCCTCATCCTTAAAGCGGCGCTGATCAACTGTAGATTTCTGAGCAAACATGCCATTGACATCTGGCAGTCCCTCCGAGACAACCACTGGGACCTGCTCTTCCTTACCGAGACGTGGCTAAATAACACCACGAACCCCACCATCACCCAGGCCGTACCAGAGGGCTATAGCATTATCTGTGCCAACAGACCCAGTGGTAAACCGGGTGGAGGTGTTGCCCTAATTCATAACTCCAAATGGACAACTACCCTCCCCACATTTGAGTCGCCTGACAGCATAGAAGGTCTACCTTTCAGTATTCAACTCTCCCCGTCTTCTTCCTGCTCCGGAATTCTTATCTACCGCCCCCCCCCATTCCAACGTGTCACACTTACCGGCGCTGGCGGACAACATTATTCAGCTTAGCACACGGTACGCAAACTTCACCGCTTTAGGAGACTTCAACCTCCACGTGAATGATGAATCTTGTCTACATAGTCAAAATTTCATCTCCACGTTGGCGGCCTGCAACCTAGTCCAACTAATAACTCTACCGACGCATAAAGCAGGCAACACATTGGATCTGATCTGTTCCAACCTGTCTTCCATCCAGGTGACCCCCCCACACCGGTTATTTGGTCGGACCACTTCCTTATCCCTTTTGAGATCAGTATTCCCCATTCCTTCAGACCCACCATCGCCCCAAAAACCGCAGGTAGAAACTGGAGCCGCATCACCCCCGATACTCTTCTGGACTATCTAAAAAACTCCTACCCTAGCCAGCCCCCTGACCTTGACCGAAAGATCGATCACTTCGATGCTTGGACCTGCCAGGCCCTAGATGCCCTAGCCCCTCTTAAACCCATTAAGACCTATCGGGCCGCACCCTCAGCACCCTGGTATTCAGACGAGCTCTGGCAGAAAAAAGCTGCCTGTAAGTCTCTCGAACGCCTTTGGAGACAGACCTTCTCTCCCGAAAGGAAAAGCACATACAAAACAGCACTCAAAGAATATCGGAGAATGATCGAAGAACATAAACGGGTCTTTCTAGCCTCCAGAATCACACAAGCTAGCAATAGTTGTAGAGAGATTTTCAACATTGTTCGCTCTTTTACAAATCCCAACGCTCTGACCCGAACTCAGCCCGCATCAAGGTCATTATGCGACAAACTTTCACAATTCTTCAAAGATAAAATTGAGACCATTTATTCTTCCTTCCCCATCCCTAATAAAGAAGACTGGGAAGAGGACCCTCCACTCTCTCGACGCCACAGGCTACCTTTTCCGAATTTTTAGCCATCCCGGAAGCAGACACCTTGTCCGAATTACTAAAATGCAAATCAGGTTCCCCCAACGACCCATGGCCTGCCAAGCAATATAAAAAACTGGCACCCCTTCTGAATCCCTTCCTAAACCTCATCTGGAACGACTCCCTCAGATCAGGCAGTTTCCCCGCTAAGTGGAAACACGCCTCCTTGGTCCCCATCCTTAAAAAATCAAATGTGGATCCGGATCTCCCCTGCAACTACAGGCCCATCTCCCTCCTGCCCGCCCCCGCTAAAGTTTTGGAAAAACTGGTTCATTCCCAGTTGGCGAATTTCATCGAAACCAACGGGTTACTTCATGAGTCCCAACACGGCTTCAGGTCGGGCCACAGCACGGAGTCGGCCCTTCTTGAAATGGCTGACTCAGTGAGGTGGACCCTCGACCGAGGGTCAAGGGCGGTGTTAGTGCTGCTGGATCTTTCAGCAGCATTCGACACCGTCTCTCACAGGATCCTGCTGAGGAGGCTGGTGGACCTAGGCGTGGGCGGCACTGTGCTGAATTGGCTCACGTCATATCTCTCAGACCGTACACAGCAGGTCTTCACCCCTCCCTCACTTCCACAGCCAGACCTCTCAAATGGGGAGTCCCACAGGGCTCCTCTCTCAGCCCGCTCCTATTTAATGTTTATTTCACCCCCCTGGCAAAGCTGATCGCTCAGACAGGGATCAAATCCACTTCCTACGCTGATGACATTCAGCTTCTTTTCACTTTTGACTCCCCCCTTCCTCTGCTTTTGATCCGCTAAAAACCTGCCTTAGGGACATCTCTAAATGGATGGATGCCAACTCCCTTCGACTCAATGCAGGAAAAACGGAGATTCTGTTTTTTAATTCTCCATCCCCTCTGGACTCCAATTTATGGTGGCCAGAAGATCTGAGCCAAGCCCCCACGCCGAAAGACTCGGTAAGAAACCTTGGGGTCCGTTGGGATAACCACCTCAGCTTCAATGCCCAGGTACAAACAGTGACAGCCTCCTGCTTTGGCAAGATCAGGACCATCAAACGGCTTATTAAATATCTACCCGAGGACTGCCGTAAGACTGTGATCCAGGCACTGAGCATTTCACATCTTGATTATGCTAATGCCCTGTATCTAGGTATCACAGCAGGCCAATGTCAAAAACTCCAGATGGTCCAAAACGCCGCCGCTCGGCTAGTGGAAAGAATCCCCTTCAGACACCATATCTCTCCCCACCTCCGCAGACTGCATTGGCTGCCTATAGCCAAGAGGTGCATTTTCAAAGCTATGACGCTGGCCCACCGTGCCTCGCGTGGCATGGGGTCCGCCCATTTGAAAAACACCCTGCGGCCGTACACCAATCAAAGGGCTCTACGGTCCAACTCTCTTCTCCTCCTGGAAACCCCACGATTCAAACGCTCACGTGCAGGTGGAAAACCCTTTGAGGTCTGTACCAGTCAGCATTGGAACAAGCTCCCGTTGGTCCTACGTTCCTCCCAAACAGAATTGTCCTTCCGCAAGTCCCTGAAGACCCACCTATTCTCCCTTTAACATACTTCTGTGCCCTCCACTTGCAAAGTTCTCAGCGCCGGGACGCCCCGTTGGGGCAGCTGTGCGCTCTATAAAATACACAAATAAATAAATAAATAAATTCAATGCAAACACATTGCCCTGGTTTGCACTGTTGCATTTCAATTGCTAATCGAGTAAACCTTCACTACATTTAGCCTTGTGACATGGGTTTCAAAGTTTCATGCTGTATTAGGCTTATGACGGGCAGCCCCAAAGCATCGTGCGGAGGTGGGAGGGAGGAGGGGGTGGAGGTAGGTGATCATTACCTCAGCCACCCAGGCAGAGGGTCGTCTGCCATATTTAAGTAGCCAATATGCCTGGCAGGGATCTCTGCTGTGAATGAGACTGATGCCTTTACAGTGAATTTTGCCAACTGAGGGCCAAGTTTAAAGCACCCACTTTTTGTTCAGAGAAAAGAAACCCCCGAATCGGGAGTTTCTCAACAAAAAAGTAAATGTCCAATAGCGCAGACTGCCAATAGAATGGGCTTTCATGATTTGTGGCGCTACCAGCACCCTTCCGACTGGGTATATTTCTACTTCTCGGAACCACATAAGGCTCACTCAAGACTGGATTATGTCTTCATGCTGGGAGAAAGATACGCGAGGTATCTCAGGCGGACGGCCTGGGTAGGGGTCTCTCAGATCACTCGCCCCTCTATTTCCATATGGAAAGCTTCCGAGGAGGGACAACTAGAAGGTGGAAACTTAATGCATGTAACATGAAGGACAAGGAGTTGGCAACAGGCCTTGGAGTGGATACCAAGCGGTAATTTCCAAAATGGTATTTTGGGAGGCTTCCAAGGCAGTGCTTGGGGCAGGGCTCAAAATCTGGTCACCCAGAAAAGGAAAAGGGAACAGGCTGAACTTGACGAGCTAGTGGACCAGATTTTGCACCTTGAGAAGTCCCCGGGTTCGACCACTGACACAGCTGGTTTTGAGGCAGATAGCGGCATGTCAGGCAGAAAACAGAGAACTGGTGCAGGAGAAGGCCAAACAGCAGGTGATGACCACCTTGCACCGCTTGTATCAAACAGGCGACAAATAGCGTAAACTCTTAGCATGGCCTGGTCACAGGAAACAGGAAGCTCAACAGGTACAGGCCATAGTGAATCAGTCAGTGGATCATCTTAAAAACAGATGCTTTGATAGTGGACAAATCCGCTCAGTACTGTAAGTAGGTCTACACTCCCAGATCACTACTCTACTGGCATATCATTGCAACATACCTTACTTTGATTGCCACAGCGACTTTGGATGCAGGAGGCAAGCAAACCTTATGTTAAGCAAGGAGCAGGATGCCATTGCCAAATTATGAACAGGGAAGACCCTGGCCCCAAGGCATCCCATCCGAGTTTTATAAATGATATGTGAACTAGTAGGACAACATCTGTTAAATCTGTTTCAGGAAGGGAAGGAAAAAAGGGACTACCGCTTTACCTCCGGAAAGCAACAATAGTAGTCCTTCCTAAGGAGGGAAAACCTAAAGATAGGTGCAAATAATTCAGCCCGATAACCATACTAAACGTAGAGACAAAGTTGTTGGCCACCATTCTGGTTATGCGCTTCTAACTGGTCATCACTATGTTGATCCACCATGACCTATCGGAGTTTATGCCCGGTAGATCGACACGCCATGATCTAAGACGCACACTTACATGGTTAACATTATTTTAGGCCCGATTGCCACCCCCCTCCCCCCCATTTATTTCTCTTGTTTTTCTCTTGTTAGACACCGAAAAAGCATTTGGCACTGTCCATTGACCTTTCTCGGAGCAGGCACTTCTGAAGTTTGGCTTCGGCCCACAATTCCAAAGATGGGTTGGGGTGTTAGACAAAAACCCAGTGGCAACTGCCAGGGTGAATGGAAAAGTATCAGAGGAATTTCTGATAGGAAGGTGGACCAGACATGGGTGCCCCCTCTCTCCGTTATTGTTTGCCCTCATATTGGAATCCCTGGCATGCAAGGTACAACACCACCCAAGCATACAAGGGTTTCAAATCTCATTCAAATATGAAATAGAGGAGGGAGAGACTTCCCCTTTATGCCTACAACATGCTCTTCTATGTGACTGTTCCAGATACCACCATCCAGATCCTTTTTGAGGTGACAGAGAATTATGGGGCCCACTCAGGGGGATGTATGACGGTACAACGCGTACCGTTACAACGCGTCCCTTTACGATGCAGTTTTAACAAAGCAAGTCGTTACAATGACTTGCGTTGGGGGGGGGGGCGCTGATAGTGAATAGTTTAATTTACTATTTCAACACCAGTCCCCGTGGATAGTAGGGAAGGTTTTGGATAGTAAATTAAACTATCCCCTATCCTAGAGCGCCCTCCAGCGAAAGTCGTTGTAACGACTTTCGTTGTTAAAACTGCGTCGTAACGGTACCCACTCAGGGTATAGAATTAACAGGAGCAAAACAGCGCCATATGTCCTGCAGGACCCCCAGGCATGTTTGCCATAACTCTGATTAACCACAGAGGACTTTAACTATATAGGAACTTTGTACTAGACGTAATGTTGGGATAGTAGTTACAAACTTCTTGATGTACATAGAGAGATGGAGGGGGCTCCCCCTTATGTTGATGGGATGTGTAGCACTATTTAAGATGTTCACCATGCCTGAACTACTATCTGCGCTCCAAAACACATATTACATGGCCCAGTGGGTGTTCACTAGGGTCTACGAAAGGTTGAGGATGCTGCTATGCAATGGAGGTCACCCCAGGATATCGCTCTGTTCCCTGCAAAGGTCCCAATACAAAGGGGTTTGGCACTTCAAAATATTGAGGGTTATTACTAGGCGACTCATCTAATCGCTATCAAGTCCCCTATATATATATATATATACCCCCCAACATTTCTCCTGGAGCATGGAGGATTGAGAATATCACACTTACACATAATGTGTATTAGCACGTGCTATTATTTTATTTGAAATGCTGTTTGCAGATAATGCCATCACGAGATCGAAAGATGAAGTACATTTAATATTCATTAGATACCCCCATTTGGGAACCTATAAGCACTGCATGCACATAAGAATGATCAAGACATTGCGTTTTACATGTGATAAAGTTAAGCAAATAAAGATTTGTTCAATGATCGAAGCACCTAAATAGGTTAACACAATGTGTGATTTATGTACAGCAAAAAATTGCCTTTTTTCTTTTTCCCCCTTTGTGTATTCAAAGTTATAGGCAGAACGTTAACCTATAACAAATCAAAAAATGACTCCATGAACCATAATGACGAAGATAGGTAAGTGACACTAGCTTACCTACCAGAGAGCAGTCTAAACTATTATTGACCTCCCAGTCCTGATGAAAGTCTGCTGCTCTATAAAGACACTTAAGGACTGAAACATGTTAATCACTGCCATCATGACTAAATAGGCGCAGTGGACCACTTACTCATTCACTAGAGCACCTGACACTGTTTTTAATCTTACCCCTTGTTGATCAATAAAATACTCTTTATAGGAAACGAGGTAATTTTAACTCCCCTTTTCTCGTTAATGTTTACAAAATCACGACAGTCACAGAACCAAATGGCCTTCCTCCAGGAGGAGGAGAGTTGACTGCCTGGAGAAATGGAAACTCAGGTGGAAAAAGACCTATTGAAATAACCATTCACCTAACTTCTATAAGCGGAGAATCAAGATTTACCGCTGTCAACGAGTTAGTGTGTATGAGGGCCTTTGAACAACAGGTGTAGACCTTGATAATTTATGACACGTGATTCATGCCCCTTTGATTAATTAGGACTTGAAAACACACATGGGGGCAGGGGCACTCGGAGCCTGGCTCTGAAGACGCAGATGTGCCTAGTGGCATGAGATAAGGCAACAAGAACACTGGGTTGGAACATAAGATCTCCCGAGAAACACCGCTCTGAAGGAGTATATGTTGAGGGAGGTCACCAAATTTTATAGGTTTTAGAAATGGGACATGCTCGGCATCTCTAAAATTGGGGACACACTCGAGAATGGGATGCTCATGCCATTCTCCTTGATCAGACAGGAGTGCCAGTTATGCCCAACTCAGTTTTTACAATGTGCACAACCACGCCATGCATGGTAGGCAGAAGGGTTGAAAGGTGTGGACATTCTAGAATATGCTCCCCTCAAGCAGTGTGTTTTAATGGAGGAATGGGTCGAAGGCACCATATCCCACACATACAAAACTATAAACAACATACCCGACTCACAGAAACAACTGGGGGTTAGGTGGACACTGGACCTGGGTGCCCTTGAGGACATTAACTGGGAGGTGGCGTTGATGCACCCTTGTGAGGTTGCAATCAAGGCGTGCCTGTGTCTGTGTTGATATCCGGGGATCAAGTGGCAGAGACAGCACAAGCTCTGTGATCACCTCAAGAGGTCAGAAATTACTGATGTAGAGGTACTAATAGACCTTACCATACTCAGGATAATATACCTTGACTAACAGAAACCTGAATATCAAGGTCATTATCACACTTTTTCACTAATTATGGTCCTGATGAAAGCCTAATTGATACCTTCTGGGCATCCAAAGGCTGAAACATGTCGACCTTTTTAATGGACTAATATCAGTGCGGAAGACCCCTAATTCCTCTTCCAATGCACACCTAAGTTTTTAACATAGCCTGAACCCAGACCCAATAGATTTCTCTTTTTCTGAATACTCATGGCTTTTTAACATTTTCTCACTCATTTTGATCACTGATCACTGCTGGTTCTACCAGTGGTTTACCTCCGGGTGGAGGAAGCATAACCACTAACCCAATGATGATGCAGCAACGTACCTATAAAGGCGGAGAACCAAGATATACCGCCACCCGAGCCTTGGTACGTGATTGAGGGTTTTTTATCGGTACCGTGAAACGAAAGAACAAAAAACCCTGATGACCCAGGACAAGTGGTTCGTTCTCTCTCTGATTTTTTGTGCCTGTGTCTTATCCAGTTTACGGTTCTACTTAGGGTTTATTATTATCCGTACCTCAGGCTCCTTCATGAACATGATATGGAGGATAAACCGGGTCTGATTACAACCAAACCTGATATAATGTTTGGCTGCCTACTCAGAAAACCCCTAATTTGAAGCCTATAATCTCTAATGATGACGGTTAAAGAACCAGAAACATGTGTCTAGAGATCAGCACTATCTGTGCCAACTCTGGCGAAACACTCGTAAATATTATAGTAAAGCAAGCAACGTGAGACTGCATTTACTAAAATGCCAGGGGTGAACCTTGCTGGGGGGTGAAGCGGTGTGCTCCCACCCCTGTTCCTGTTTAAAAGTACTCCTGTGAGTCATTGAGCTGATGAGCTCGTGGAAGAAGCACCCGCGCGCCAGTGAGAGGTACCTGACCTGATGTAATGTTTGGCAACCTACTCAGCACTATCTGCGCCAACTCTGGCAAAACACTCATAAATATTATAGTAGAGCAAGCAACATGAAACTGCATTTACCATAATGCCAGGGGCAAACCATGCTGGGGGGTGAAACATGTGCTACCACCCCTGTTCCTGTTTAAACCTGGTCTTGGGCAGGCTGATATATAATCCTTTTTAACTGTCAGTCTAGATTTCTTACCTGAAAGACATTTTCTTGGCTGCCATAACACAAGCCAGAAACTTAAGCGAGTTGCAAGCTCTTTGTTCTAATATTTTTCTCGTAACCATGCCTACTTCTACATGCACTGCAATATTTTATACACTTGGTGAATGCATGGGCTACTGCACACACATTCTGATGAAACTATGATCTTGTAGCTTAATTCTGCAATTATAATATGATAAAACAAATGGCGCTTGGGACTCAAATATCAAAATCCCTCATATGCTTTTAAGGTATATAGAGTAATTCAGTCATTCATCTCATACAGAATACTGGCAAATGTGAGTACGAGACACTTTTACTCCTATGTAAGAAAATTACAAGACACCACAAAGCACAAGGTTGAAAAATAATAAAAACAATTATGGATAGAGAGAGTATCCGTATACACAACCTCTTAGCTGCATCGAAAGCGCTAAATAAGCAAGGGTGTGTCCACATTTCAACCCATGTCTACTTATCAAATCTCACGAGGACCTTTGTCATCTGTCTAACATACCTATGCCAAAACAGAAAAGTGAACTCAGTCCCTGTACCCATTTGGATCCACAGTCAATGCCTCCTGGCTATCAATTTCACATACTTAACAGCTGCTTACATACACCTCCGGAGGCCCGAAAGAGTAAGGGCTATTGGAGGTCTTATCATTTGTCTGACAGCCTCCCCCATTATGAGTGGTCAAACAAATGGCAAGCCTTCAATGTCTGTCACCATGAGCAATGAAAACTTCAAAATGTACCCCACACAATGGGAGAACACTGCATTCCTAATGCTACCTCAAGTATTTCTACTGTTCATAAGGAAAAGCTTTCTAGCACTAGTATTGATGAGGAACCTTATGCTCTGCCCATGTTTTTCATTTTCATTGATGGTAGGAAGTTAGAAATGATGGCAGATTCAGGATCACCATTTACTATACTTTCAGGCACATATTTTGTATGAAAATTGGGTTGAAAAAAATTAGAACCCAACAATGTTAGAGTGTTTGGTTTTGATAGGAAGGAAATTAAATTAACTGGGTACTTCATTGCAGGGATTACATTTTAACACAAATCTATCTGGGGAAAGTTTATGTTGTGCTGTATAGAAAACAAGTTTTAGGATGGTGGCATCAAGGGAAATTTGGGATAACCCTTAATTCCAATGCAATACATATTGTTTATATAGTTTACATTTAGAAAAACATATTGTTTGTCGGTTCACATATAATGATTATCAATTATAACATTTTCTAGATGGTTACAAGAGTTTATTTAGAAAAGAATTGGGCAGAATTGTGGGGTTTCAGTAATACTTAAATTAAAGTGTGATGTCCATCGTGTTAAGGATAAACCTATACATGTACATCTTTCTGTTAGAAGTGAGTTGTCTAAAATGCTTGAAGATATGTGTGAAGAAGGGGTAATTGAATCAGTAAATGCTGCCTGTTGGAACCTGGGATGACAGGTTACCTAGGGTAGCCTGGCCTAGGGTAAGACACAATACTAGAGGCTTAAGTGTGAAGGTTGCAAACCACCCAACAGTAAATCCACTCAATAGCACACAAAAAGGACACTACACCAATGTATGTAAAAATATGTACTGGTTTATAAAAAAAAAATATTATCTCTGCTCTTTTGTTCCAAAATTTACAGCTTAGGACATTTCAGTTTGTCTTGGAAATAGCAAATATACCTTATAAACTGCTAAGCAAATTATCAACTAGCTTTTTCAGTACATTACATTTAGTCAAGCACTATAACCATGTCTGGCCGGTAACACTAATATTTTCATAGATCAGATAATTACACAATGTACTCTGCTTTTACTCCTCCATAATTCTACTCCATCAGGGGGGGCAAGTTGTCACTAATTGTCAAGAACCAGGGGTTAAATGAGGCCTTCATATTCCTTTCACCCCACAGGTAAAGCCAGGCTTCTTGAATCGGTCAGTTTTGGGAAGTTATGTCACTCGTTTTTCAGGCCCTCCACCCTCTTCCTCTCAATCAGGGTTGCCCAGTGTGAGGAGGAAGCCAGACGATCAGGAGGCCTAACCAGCTCTCCCTCGCCACCCCTCACTCTTCCCTGCTTACTTGCGAGGGTGGCCAGCAGGCGGTTCTTCCGCTCACCCTCTGTGCCTCAAGACGCTTCTCCTCAGCTGATCGGCCCTCCCGCCCCCTCACAGAGGAGCGGAGGCCCTCCAAGGAGCAAAACCGAGGCGCTGTCACGGTGATTCAGCCACTCAACAGGGCTGCTCCTCACCGACAAGGATCTGTCCCTCGGCGCTCGGATCGGTCCCCAGCCACTCGACGAAGACGCCTCCTCCTCTCAGCTCTCCTCAGCGGCGGAAATCGTCGATTCTCACACACGGGTTCTTCTGCGCATGCGCGGAGGTATAGTGTCTCCGCACCGGGCCTGCTCGGCCCTAGGCCCCTCCTGCAAGGCAGTCCCCAATTCAGTGGGAAATTAGCGTGCTGGCGCCGGACATGAGCACTTCGCTCTCACTCTCCTGATTCACCCGGGCGCTGTCACAGAGCGCGGAAGGCGCCCCCGGGGTCCCGATCACAGCGATAGCCTCACAAGACTGCCCAGGCCTAATGGGACCTTTCTCCGCTCTCCGCCACCTTGACAGTTGGGAGAGTGATTGCTCACTTCAAGTCCGGATACTGGTAAGAGGAGCCCAGCGCTACCCAGGCCAGGAGCTTACTACTTGCCCTAGGGAGGGAGGGGGGATCAAAAGGGGGCTCCCACAGGATTAAGCCACAGTGCACTTTTCCAGCACTAGACCACCAGCCCTCCTTACTGGACAGATTTAGGGGCACAGGAGACCTCTTAATTCAGTTCCCAGATCACGAAAGTTAACCCCTACACCTAACTGTCCAGGGTCAGCAGGATGAACTAGCTTGGCTAGGACAACAGGAATGGGCGGTGGGAAAGCCTTGACAGAGGGCTACTCTTGTAGAGCAATCCACCCTTCAGGATCCTACCCCTACCAGACCTCAGCCTTCACTCTAACTGCTCCTCACTGACAGACAAAATGGCTGTCCAGCATTCCGCCTTTTATAGGCTGACACTCAGGGGTCCAGAAGGGACCAGAAAGTTCTGGAACGCCCTATACTAGTCTATGGGCAAGTTCTGGGTTTGGCAGTTAGGGCAGTTGGTAGCCACCATTTTGTGGTTCCAACTATATTCCTGTCAGAACAGGCCTCTAGGCCTGAGGTGAAAAACTATGAGGGGGGAAAAGAACACCTATCCCCTTGACCAACACCTAGAAAAAGTTAGTGGACACAAAAATTAATTAAGGTATGAGGGGCAAAAAGGGGACAAAATAAATAATAAATTGGAGGGACTACGCAGAAAGCCAGACAGGTCTAACACGCGTCCCCCCCAGCTGAAAGTGGGGAGAACTACCCAACCCCTTGGGAGTCCTCATTACTAAGGCGGAAATACCTGGAGAGACCGTCTGCATTGGCGTGGTCCACTCCAGGCCGATGTTCCACCCGGAAGTCCATTCCCTGTAGGGAGATGGACCACCTCAACAGCTTGGGATTTTCCCCCTTCATTTGCATCAGCCAACGAAGGGGTCGGTGGTCAGTCTGAACCAGGAAGTGCGAGCCAAATAGGTATGGCCGCAGCTTCTTCAGAGCCCACACCACCGCAAAAGCTTCCCTCTCAATTGCACTCCACCTCCATTCCCGGGGAAGCAGTCTCCTGGATAAGAAGACCACAGGCTGATCCAGGCCCTCTTCATTTAGTTGCGATAACACTGCCCCAATGCCATGTTCTGATGCATCTGTTTGGACAATGAACTCCTTGGAGAAGTCTGGGGCCCTCAGGACCGGTGCTGCACACATTGCCTGCTTTAGTTTCTCAAAAGCTTGCTGACAAGCTCCTGTCCAAACTACCCGTCGAGGTTGTTTCTTAGAGGTGAGCTCTGTGAGAGGCGCTACAATAGTGCCATACCCCTTCACAAAGCGACGGTAGTAACCTGTGAGGCCCAGGAAAGCTCGGACCTCAGTCTGTGTCTTGGGGGGTTCCCAGGCCGTGATTGCCTCAATCTTCGCCTGCAGGGGCTGCACAGTCCCCCTACCCACCAAGTGTCCAAGGTACACAACCGACCCCTGCCCAATCTGGCATTTGCTGGCCTTGATTGTCAATCCAGCTTGTTTCAGGGCCTGGAGAACTGCTTGCAAATGCTGCAAATGGTCCTCCCAACTGCTACTGAAGACAGCAATGTCATCCAGGTAAGCAGCAGAGAAACTCTCCATTCCAGAGAGGACCTGGTTCACCAGCCGCTGAAATGTGGTGGGGGCATTTTTGAGCCCAAAGGGCATCACACAAAACTGGAAGTGTCCCTCAGGCGTGGAGAAGGCTGACCTTTCCTTTGCTCCATCTGTCAAGGAGATCTGCCAGTACCCTGAAGTGAGGTCAAAGGTACTTAGGTATTGGGCAGCTCCTAGCCGGTCAATTAATTCATCCGCCCTAGGGATCGGATGAGCATCAGTCTTTGTCACTGAGTTCAGTCCTCGGTAGTCCACACAGAACCTCAGTTCGGGTGTGGTGCCTGGTGGCGCGGCTTTTGGCACGAGCACCACCGGACTGGACCAAGGGCTGTTAGAAGGTTCAATAACTCCCAACTCTAGCATCTTGGCAACCTCTCCATGGATGCTAGCCTTCACCTTGTCGGACAGTCGGTAGATCTTCGACTTCACTGGTGGGCTGTCCCCTGTGTCCACATCATGGGTACACAGGTGAGTCCTTCCCGGGACAAGGGAGAACAACGTAGAGTACTGCTCCAATACCTGGCGGCAATCCTCTCGCTGCTCAGGAGTTAGGGATGGGGAGAGAATCACTCCCTCCACCGACCCATCCTTCTCTTGAGATGAAAAGAGATCAGGGAGAGGCTCGCTTTCTGCTTCCTCTACACCATCCGTCACCATCATCAGGATGACCTCTGGCCTCTCATGGTGGGGTTTGAGGTGATTGGCATGCAGCACCCGTAGGGGCTGTCGCGGGGTCTTGAGATCCACCAAGTAAGTGGCCTTACCCTTCTTTTCCAACACCTCAAATGGGCCTGTCCAACGATCTTGAAGGGCACTTAGCTCTCCAGGTTCCATCACCCACACTTTTTGGCCAGGCTCCAACTCCACCGGGTGAGCATTTTGGTCGTACCACTCCTTCATTACTGCCTGGCTGGCCTCCAAGTTATCAGAAGCCTGCTTTCACAACTTTGCCATCTGGCTCCTAAAGGCCAGCATGTAGCTCACCACATCCTGAGGAGGCTTCCTGGGAGACTTTTCCCATCCATCCTTCACCAGGCTGAGAGGTCCACGCACAGGGTGCCCGTACAACAGTTCAAAAGGGCTGAAGCCTACTCCCTTCTGCGGCACCTCTCTGTAGGAGAACAGCAAGCAAGGCAGGAGGACGTCCCATTTCCTCCGTAGGCTCTCAGGCAGACTTCTTATCATGCCCTTCAGGGTCTTATTGAACCTCTCTACCAATCCATTCGACTGGGGGTGATAAGGAGTGGTGAACCGGTAAGTCACTCCACACTCCTTCCACATCGCCCGCATGTAAGCTGACAGAAAGTTGGTCCCCCTGTCGGACACAACTTCCTTGGGGAATCCCACTCGGGTAAAGATTCCCATCAGGGCCCTAGCCACCACAGGTGCAGTGACAGTCCTCAGAGGAATGGCCTCTGGATAACGTGTGGCATGATCCATCAGAACCAGGATAAACCTGTGACCAGCTGTTGTTGGTGGATCCAATGGCCCTACAATGTCGATGCCCACCCTTTCAAAGGGGGTGCTAACGACTGGAATTGGTTCCAGGGGAGCTTTCAGCTTCACTCCTGTTTTCCCACTGGCCTGGCAGGATACACATGTCCGACAGTAAGTGTTGGACGCCACTTTCATTTGAGGCCAGTAAAAGTGGAGGACAAGCCGAGCAAAGGTCTTGTCCTGGCCTAAGTGTCCTGCCAAGGGTATTGCATGAGCCAATTCCAGCAGAAAGGCTCGGTATTGCTGCGGGACTACCAAGGCCCTTGATGAGCCAGGTAAGGGTACCTTGGGTTCACTGTAGAGGAGTCCATCCTCCCAGTAAATATGGTGGTGTCCCGTAGCATCACCTGCTGCCTGGGCTTCAGCCTGACGCCTCAGTCCCTCAAGGGTAGGGCACTCCCTCTGCCCCTTACAGAATTCCTCTCTGGTAGGTCCTCCCTCCACATGCCACTCAGCAGGGATGGGTAAATCCTCCAGAGAATCTACTTCCCCCTCCACGGACTCCTGGTCCACCACCGCAGGTGGCCAATCTGTCACATGGGGCGTGGAAGCCGAAGCAGGCTCTTCCTGTCTCCGGGTCTGTCCCTTTTTGGCAGCAGGTTGGGCCATTGTTCCAGGCTCCAACCCAGGCGAACTCCCTCTTCGGGTAGTCGCAGACCGTGTGCTCACACAGGCCCAGTCAGGTGTACCCAGCATCGCAGAGTGCGTCCGGTATTCCACCTCTCTCCAAGTGTTGTGCTCCATGTCATTCCCCAGCAGACAATCAACTGGCACGGCAGGGCTTACGGCAACTCGAAGTGAACCTGCAACCCCTTCCCACTCAAAGGGAACCTCAGCCACTGGATAGTGGCCCATTCTGCCGTCAGCCATCGCGGCGGGGTGGAGTACATTGGGAAACACCTGCTCTGGAGACACCAGTTGACTTCTCACCATAGTCATACTGGCTCCTGTATCTCTCAGAGCCTCCCCTCTCTGGCCATTGATGGTGACCCACTGCCCATACTTTGTAGTATATGGGGGCACCTGGATCTTTGGAACCATCTCCCGTTCTCCCAGGGACACTAAGGTGACACCCGCCCACTCACCCCCCTTATCTAAGGGCAACTCCTCCCCGAGCGCTACACTAGCTACTCCCGGTGGTTTTCCTCCGGTGGGAGGGGGTGGTCGCTTTGGGCATCTGACATCTCCCTTATAATGTCCAACACCACCACACTCAAAACAGTGGAGACCCCTTGGCTGCTGGCTTTGGCTAGGATTAGGGTTTCTGGGCGGGTTTACCTTAGGGGTGAAACCTATTCCCTTTCCTTGGAAATTGTTTTGGGGACCTTTAGAGAGCTCCCTCCTTTTATCTCCCCCCTCCTTCTTCTGAGGGGCGCCCTGTCCGGCCTTTTGGGAATCCCCTCCAGTCCCCTTTGAGGACACCCGGGTACTTGCCCAGATGTCCGCCTCCTCTGCAAGCTTCCGGGGATTGGTCAGCTTGCTGTCCACTAGGTGTTGGCGCAGCTCGGGAAAGCATTTCTCAAGGAGGTGCTCTTTCAAAAATAGATCATACAACCCCTCATAGTCCTTCACCTCGCTGCCCTTGACCCAGCCCTCTAATGCCTTTCGTGCATAATCAAGGAAGTCCACCCAGTTCTGAGGGCTTAACTTGTGGCTCCCCCTGAACTTCTGGCGATACCTTTCTGGGGTAAGCCCAAACTTCTTTACCAATGCTAACTTCATGATGGGGTAGTTGGTTTGCTCCTCTGGTTCCAGGGCCAGCAAGGTGTCCCGACCAGTAGGAGGCATGTACCTATACAAACCACCCCCCCAGTGCTTCTCCTGCACCCCATGGGCTCTTAAGGAGACCTCATAGGCAGCCAACCACTTGGCTATGTCATCTCCCTGACTAAAGCTAGCAATAAGGTCTTTTGGCAAATAGGGTCTGGACTCCCTGGCTGTTTCTTTGGATTCGCTGCCACCATTTATTACAGGAGAGGGCCCCCGTTGCAGGGCCTGGAGTTCCAACTCTTTCAACCTGAACTCGTGAGCCATCCTCCTCTCCTCTTTCTCCTGCTCCAGCTTAGCCAACTCCCATCTCAATTGCCTTTTTTCCCTCCTGTCAGTAAGCTCGGCTTCAGTTAAGCTTCCCCCAGAGGAACTACTGCCCTTCCTGGAGTAGGACACTGGTCCTGGGTTTAGGTTTTCCCCCTCAGAGTGGAATAATCCTTCTATCTCCTCAACCGTGTCCCGGTCTGCCCCTTCATCCTCCTCCTTCCCTTCTTTGTGTGCCTCCACCCAAGCCCTTAGACTGGTCTGGAGTTCCCCCTTCTTGGCACCATGCTTAAAAAATACCCCCATTTTCTGGCAGAAATCTTTCAGCTGAGCCACAGAATAGGTATCTAGGTTTTCTAATGCAAACTCCATTTTGAAATAGGCAAAACCAGATTATACACACCAGGAAATTAGAGTTGCAAGGGCAACCTAAAGCTACCTCCACCCACCACCAGGAACAAATTTGGAAAAACAAAAAGACAAATTAGGAGGGCCTCTAGGAGAAAACTCCTGGTGTAGGCTAGTGTATTACGTTTAATTACTACTGAGTAGCTGCAACGACAGTCAGGATCCCACCGCTAGACACCAATATGTTGGAACCTGGGATGACAGGTTACCTATGGTAGCCTGGCCTAGGGTAAGACACAATACTAGAGGCTTAAGTGTGAAGGTTGCAAACCACCCAACAGTAAATCCACGCAATAGCACACAAAAAGGACACTACACCAATGTATGTAAAAATATGTACTGGTTTATAAAAAAAAAATAATATCTCTGCTCTTTTGTTCCAAAATTTACAGCTTAGGACATTTCAGTTTGTCTTGGAAATAGCAAATATACCTTATAAACTGCTAAGCAAATTATCAACTAGCTTTTTCAGTACATTACATTTAGTCAAGCACTATAACCATGTCTGGCCGGTAACACTAATATTTTCATAGATCCGATAATTACACAATGTACTCTGCTTTTACTCCTCCATAATTCTACTCCATCAGGGGGGGGCAAGTTGTCACTAATTGTCAAGAACCAGGGGTTAAATGAGGCCTTTATATTCCTTTAACCCCACAGGTAAAGCCAAGCTTCTTGAATCGGTCAGTTTTGGGAAGTTATGTCACTCGTTTTTCAGGCCCTCCACCCTCTTCCTCTCAATCAGGGTTGCCCAGTGTGAGGAGGAAGCCAGACGATCAGGAGGCCTAACCAGCTCTCCCTCGCCACCCCTCACTCTTCCCTGCTTACTTGCGAGGGTGGCCAGCAGGCGGTTCTTCCGCTCACCCTCTGTGCCTCAAGACGCTTCTCCTCAGCTGATCGGCCCTCCCGCCCCCTCACAGAGGAGCGGAGGCCCTCCAAGGAGCAAAACCGAGGCGCTGTCACGGTGATTCAGCCACTCAACAGGGCTGCTCCTCACCGACAAGGATCTGTCCCTCGGCGCTCGGATCGGTCCCCAGCCACTCGACGAAGACGCCTCCTCCTCTCAGCTCTCCTCAGCGGCGGAAATCGTCGATTCTCACACACGGGTTCTTCTGCGCATGCGCGGAGGTATAGTGTCTCCGCACCGGGCCTGCTCGGCCCTAGGCCCCTCCTGCAAGGCAGTCCCCAATTCAGTGGGAAATTAGCGTGCTGGCGCCGGACATGAGCACTTCGCTCTCACTCTCCTGATCCACCCGGGCGCTGTCACAGAGCGCGGAAGGCGCCCCCGGGGTCCCGATCACAGCGATTGCCTCACAAGACTGCCCAGGCCTAATGGGACCTTTCTCCGCTCTCCGCCACCTTGACAGTTGGGAGAGTGATTGCTCACTTCAAGTCCGGATACTGGTAAGAGGAGCCCAGCGCTACCCAGGCCAGGAGCTTACTACTTGCCCTAGGGAGGGAGGGGGGATCAAAAGGGGGCTCCCACAGGATTAAGCCACAGTGCACTTTTCCAGCACTAGACCACCAGCCCTCCTTACTGGACAGATTTAGGGGCACAGGAGACCTCTTAATTCAGTTCCCAGATCACGAAAGTTAACCCCTACACCTAACTGTCCAGGGTCAGCAGGATGAACTAGCTTGGCTAGGACAACAGGAATGGGCGGTGGGAAAGCCTTGACAGAGGGCTACTCTTGTAGAGCAATCCACCCTTCAGGATCCTACCCCTACCAGACCTCAGCCTTCACTCTAACTGCTCCTCACTGACAGACAAAATGGCTGTCCAGCATTCCGCCTTTTATAGGCTGACCCTCAGGAGTCCAGAAGGGACCAGAAAGTTCTGGAACGCCCTATACTAGTCTATGGGCAAGTTCTGGGTTTGGCAGTTAGGGCAGTTGGTAGCCACCATTTTGTGGTTCCAACTATATTCCTGTCAGAACAGGCCTCTAGGCCTGAGGTGAAAAACTATGAGGGGGGAAAAGAACACCTATCCCCTTGACCAACACCTAGAAAAAGTTAGTGGACACAAAAATTAATTAAGGTATGAGGGCAAAAAGGGGACAAAATAAATAATAAATTGGAGGGACTACGCAGAAAGCCAGACAGGTCTAACACTGCCAAATGGAGTTCCCCGATTTTATTGGTAAAAAGAAGGGAAATTTAAGGATGAATGTCGACCATAGCTTGTTCACAAACAATTATAGTCGATTTCGCTTCCTCTGCCAATAATATAAGTGCTGTTAGCAAAACTAAACAGGAATAATTTCATGATTATTGATTTAAAGTCAACTTTTCATCAGATTGAATTGACTGCTGAGTCTTTTCACATTACCAAATGTATGATAACATTCAGTGCCTTCATGTACACCAGAAGGCTGTTTGGTCTTGCTTCAGCTGCATCTGTAAACCCAAAACATATATTGTGCATATTTGAAGCCATAAATGGGGTGGTGTCTTTCCAGGATGAAATTCTGGTGTATACAGTTTCAGTGAAAAAGGAGAATCAGATTCTGGTCAAAGCGTTGTATATTCTTGAACAAAAACTGATGACAATTCATATTAGAAAAGTGTAATTTGTTTGTAACAGACGTAGAATACCTTGGACGTACTATTTTGAAATATGGTATTTCTAAAAAATAAAAAAAAAGTCCAAAAGCAATAGGGGATATTAAAGCACTGGAAATAAAGGATCTACTCACATCCCTTTTAGGCATGTGTGAATACTATTGCGGTTTATTAGGAAATTTTGTGATATTGATTTACCATAAAGATTGTTACTTAAAAAAGGTTTTAAGTATGAATGGACATAGGAACAGGATGAAGCTTTCTTGACTTTTAAAAGAGAAATAATTAATTCTGCCTTTTCGGGTGATGCAAATAATGTTGTTATAGTTGATGCCAGTTCGACAGGATTAGTTGCAGTAGTAAGTCATACAAGAGGAAATTCTGAGTAAATAATTATTTTTGCTTCTAGGCCATTAACATTAGCAGAAAGTAAGTATTCAGTGACTGAATGGTAAGCTTAAACTTGTTCTTTGTCAGCAAAAACATTTACAGATGTATATATGTGGCAGATCATTATAGTTGAGAACGGGCCATAAACCTTTGTTTGCTTTGTTAACAAACAATGGTGTTTGTAAGGTTTTTTCCTGATGGGTTAGAGTTCTGACTAAATTATATGATATAATTTTACAATTACTTATTTACCGGGCCACAAAATGTTAGAGCATACTGTCTTTCCATATTGTACGGGGGTCCAGGAAATTCTGTGAATTTGGACACTGTTGATGAATGCATAGTTGCAACTGTTGAAGATGTGTTGATAAAAGTGGGTGAGGTATTGACCAAAGAGGAATTGTGTCAGGCTTCACTAAATGCTGAAATTGTAAGTTCACTCGAAAAGTATATTGTTGAAACATGGCATTTAGAGAAACATTTATCAAAAGAGCTACAATTTATCTATTGAGAATGTTATGGTATTGAAAGGAGAATATTTTGTTCCTCCTTTTGCCATTAGAACCAAATGATCAAGTTACTTATCTTTTGTAATGCTTTTTCTAGTGGAATAATGTATCTACCTGCAGATTCCTCACCTTTTAAACTTGAATGGTCTTGGGTGTCTGTTTAGTTTTCATTGCTGCTGCATCCGCTAGATCCCAAGCAGCTATTGTAGTTCCTGTGCTTCTTTAAGTGGTGGCTCCCTCTTCAGATGATCAAGATTGAGTTTTGTCATGATAATCTTCCTTGGTATGCGGAAAAACCTTTTCTTGACTAAATTTGGTGATATCCTCCCACCAGGGTGCGAGAACACAGACAGACACTTAGGTTCCGCTCTCTTACAGAAGGTTAGGCATGCCAATGTATAGGTCCTGATAAAATGCCAAGTGATTGTTTTTCAACACAACTGAGGCGTGAAATGTGTCGACTGAGATCTGGATATACTGATTAGATCTTACATCACTAAGTATACATTGAAGAGACTAGGATCAATATGTCTCAAAGTCTCTCACTCCGCATTTAACCAATATGGAGAGTGATTTACAAAACTATCTGTCGAAGAAAGAAAAAGAGAGAATATGTGTTGTTCAGGGGCAAAAATTGGACAGTATTTACAGGACAATTTGGACAGATTTTATAGACAGGTCATTAGGACTGAAGTTGGGTTATAGTTTCTCTCTACTAAATGCAGTTAAAATGCATTTGATCAATATGGGTTTGTTTCGTTTTTTACTGTCATAAGTGTGATTAGGTGAATTCCAACCCTCGATAATTTTTTTAATTGGACTGTTTTATATAACCGCCGCACTGTGCCCCACTCCAGGGTATATGCACCCAATTTGGTGATTCTCAGAATGAACAAGCCAACACCTGTTTGTGTTCTTAGTGGTCAGTGTTGGCCGCAGTTTTTATTAGTAATAAATGCATATAACTTTTGTCATTACTCATATGCAATTGCCATACAATATTATCAGTGAACTGTCATGCATGGGTCATAAATCATCTGTCTGTGTTTGCCGTACACCTTATTTGCTATACATCATATTCCATTGTCCATTCACAATTGGACTGGCAGTTCGTTTGTTAGTTCTTTCTGTAGACTTCTCTTGTTTCTTGCCCCATCTGGGCCATCTCCTTGCTTGGTTGTCTTTGCGCTTACTTTGCGCGGGGGTAGCTTCCTTCACGGTGTTAGGACCATACTTGCTACATTGTTAGGCTCTGTTGTGCCCTATGCCCCCGCCCTTTGGCTTTCTTGGCTAGCTGGCCACCTCTACTTATTGGGGGGTTTGTACCCTGAAATGCTCCCCATTGGATGGGGGGTAGGCGCCCACTTGGCGCTGCTAGCGGGGGGGCACAATCACTTTCCCGCTTCTGGGGCGCGTCCGGGCGCCCAAAACCAGTTCTCTTACGGGGGTTCGGCGCTGGTTATGGCGCCAGCCCTTGAAGCCCCCTACGGGGACGGCCTCTGCTACAACTATCCCTCTGAAGTGATTGAGCAAAAAACGTTTTCTTTTTTGTAAACCACTGAACATTTGTACACCTGTCATTCAAGTGTAGTACAAGCTGCATTTTTGACTACGTAAAATGCACATCCTGGGTTAAAGAATCATGGTTTGCAGATTGTTGTAAAGACAAATCAATGTGCTAGCCTTCAGGACACATTTTCCCCTTGAGTAGGTCTTCATACAAAACGGGATTACAGTGGAAGGGAAGGGCTGACTAGGACTGTATGCAAACATTACTGAACTCCCACATAGCCAGACCATTGTGGATGTTAACAAACATTTCTCTTGGCATTTGCGACTCTAGAACCACATTGAAAGCTCCTCCTTTAAAAGACAGGTAAGTGTAATTTTCAGCAAAGATAAACTCCCTTGTTTAATAAGGGTATTAAGAAAGGGGTTTCCCCACAAGCGCTGTCAGCCAAATAACAGTCCACTTCAGTAAGTATCCAGTAGCAACATTTACACTTTCAGATTTCCAGGAGAACTCCGTGGGATTTTGCAACAGTGGTAAACGTTGGGCATCAACGCCAAATGGAAAGAAACCTATGAAGAGTAGACTTTGAACATTTAAAAGTATTTCTATGATGCAGGCCTAATTACTGCATGTTGTATTGTATTGTATAGTAATACTGTAATTAATGAAGGTATTTCATAAAGCAAGAATAATAACTAAAGCCGACTATAGTATGAAAATGTAAATAAAATAGAATGAAATAGTATTTTCAACGTTGCCTTTTGACATACTATCACTTTTAAAATGGAAAAGTTGGCGGGGTGTGGCCTGGGAGGCCAAGATGGTGAACACGTCGCACTGAGCTCCCACCCATTTGACCAGCATCTTTAATAATCTGTGGTGCTCATAAGAGCTACTGGCTTCTCCGAGATCCCCCTATGGGTCCTAATATCACCGGGCCAGGCACTGAGCGTTTCTTTGGTGCAGTGTGCTCTGATCCGCCAGCCTGCTGGACTGTAGCCTGCCGTTCTCGAGATTCTGACAGGCCTCTGGGTGGAGGAGTGTCCACGAACGGCTGGTCCCCGTGTGGTGCTCCCACCTGGTCACTGCCCCCCCACCCTAGGAGTTATTTGTGTGGGGTGGCGGCGTATGAGGCTCGGGTCTGACGAGGCTCGGGACGCAGGAAGGGTGAGTGGGTGCAGGGTCGGGGCAGCTTCTCCTCTGTTGGATTCCTCAGGGACCAACAGAGCTCTCCAAGACAGGTTGGGGGGCCTGCCAGCTGGCCCTTCTGTAGGGCTGTACTCCAGATCCGTGCTCTCATCGGACTGCCAGGGAGGAGAGCAGTGGCGACTGCTGTGGCAATGAAATGGTGGGGCAGTGCAGAGGGGGGAAAATACAAAAATGGGCCTACCTGCCATTTGCTGCCTCCCAGCTCTTCTGTGTCTCGGCTCTTCGACTCCAGGTAATCAACTTCAACAGGCTCCCCATGCCAATCCAGACACTGCTCTTATGCTGGTTTTACCCAGCATGAGAGAAGAACCGGGATTGGTCCGAGCGCCCTGGTTCGGCACTCACTAAGGGACTACGACCCTGTGCCTGTTTTCCACCCGGCTGTACAGTATTGCTCAGGTGGAGATATCTAGGAGCACATGATGGTTTGGCCGTCCTAAGACAGCCGGTCAAACCGTCATGCACACTTGCAGCAGTGCCATCACTTCTCCTCCTTGCTGGCTGTAGCTCTCCATCAGGATGGCCTGGCCCGCCCTGCCATAGACTCCTAAGTGAGGAAAAATAAGATGATAATAAATTGTTTTATTTTCATTTATTTTTCATGTTTTTACTGCAGCGACAGCAGTGGGGCCACGCTCCTCCGCCTTAAGAGAGGAGCCGCCACTGAGAGCAGACCCCGCCACTGAGAGCAGACCCCACCACTGCCTAGAAACCGCCATCGGAATGGGGTCTCTGATGTACAGACAGCCTCGTGAGTGGGGAGAGGTAGGGGTTGATGCGGCCTCTCCCTGTCTACTGTACTCCACATATCAGACCAAGGAGCATCCTGGGCAGGCCCCAACACTAGACCAGGTTCCGTGACCAGGCTCCAAACCCATACATTCTGCTACCTGCCACCTGAAGGGAAGGAGGGGCTCACCACCAAAAAGGGCCTAGAAGAGGAATGTCCCTGTTACACTCCAGAAACCCTCCTACCCCTTATGGACCAGGCCCAATGGAAGACACAAATTGAAGCCGACTCCCTCGTCTGCAACATCCTCCCTCATTGGCAGGTACCGTATACTTGCTGCTCTTTTCACGCCCTAGCCCCAGTACAAGAGCATATGCTGAGACAGCTGTGCAGCCCCACCTACACTAGCAGATTATGGCCTACTAATGTTATGCATGCCTTCTTGGAATGCAAATGGTCTCAATGACCGGATAAAACGAGTAGCAGTGTTACGATTTGTGAAATGCCACTCGCCAGAAGTTATACTCTTGCGAAGAGACACATCCAATGGGTACTAAGTGCCTCTTCCTAGCCTGCTATGGCTGTGACAATGTGCACAACCCTGGTTAAACCTGTGGCTTCAGAGGAGTAGCAATTCTACTTCACAAGACCTTTCTCCTCGCAGTCCTGTCATTATGATGGAGGGCTCCCTTGAAGGTCACCATCACAATCTCTTCAGTGACTGTGTCCTTCCCTTGCTCCTTACATCCGCCTTTGAGGCTCTTAAATGCAAAATACTGCATTTCCATGGGGCGTACCATCATTGGTGACTACTTTAATGATATGGCTCTGAATTTGGATTGCACTAGGCACAAGGGTGGGCTGCTGACATGTGGGTGTAAGTGAGTGTGTCCGAATTCCATATGTGTCACACATCACATAATCCTAGGAAATTGACCTAATGCACAGCCCACTCCAGTTTCTACCCCTCCCAGCCTTATTATATATATATTGTGACTTCCCAGAAGACTGTTTAGCATCTTTGAGGTATGGTGAGATATTCCTCTAAATAAATAGATTAGGCAGGATCTTTGCTTTGTTGTTCTTCTGTTTTCCCCTGTTTCCCTGCCTTGGTATTCGTTCCTAAAGGGGCCCTCATTTTGTGTGTTTTGCAAAATGAGACAGGGGAGTGCCTTGTCTGCGGTGTTTTTTGCACTCTCCCTAGAGCCTTTCGCAGTGTGGGATTACTGTGATGCTCGGGTCTGGGGATTTTTTATGGTGTATGGCGACTGAAGACCGGATCGCTTTGTATGCAGATGATGTCCTCCTGTTCCTCTCAAGGCCATCCCTAACGGGACCTCGCCTAACTCAGATGCTAACCCTATATGGCCTATATATGCCTCCGAATTCACAGACAATTAGACTGAATCCCTTCTGGTTCTCATCAAAGGCGACAGAGTCACGACCCCCTGGCAATCGGGCACGTCGATCTGTAGACTCAGTTTCCAATACTTGGGGATCCATATAGCTCTAGAGCATCATGTAACTTAGACCCCTGACTTAAAACCCTTGATGCCTAAAATGGTTGCCGACCTTGCAAAATTAGTCAGACTTCCAATCAATGTCCTGGGCCAGTAGTAGCCCTATTAAAGATGATAGTACTACCATAGCTGCCTTGTACTTCAGCACTATCCCCCACTCATCCCTTGGACTTTTTTCAAAGAGCTGTCAGGTGTGGTTTGCACAAAATCGCCCTCCTCGGCTGGCTTTCACAAAATGTGTACAGTCCAAATACAATGGAGGCATGGGCTTAGCTGATGTCCATCTCTACAACTGGGCTACAAAGATTTTAGTAATACATTATTGACTGAGCGCGGGATGGCATGACCCTGCTTTTGGTGACCAGACTGGTTCACTCTGTGATTATGGGGCAATTGTGTGGAAACGTTATACTGCATGTGCTCCCTGAGATCACCAGAGTGGCCCTGCTCACCTAGAGATCTGCACTGACGTGGACAGGATGGAATAGGAAGCTAATGGTGGATACCGCCTTGTGGGAGGATACCTGACTGACAAACAAGGTGACCATTGAAAGTTTCAGGAGTTGGGATCTCATTGCCATATCGAAGCTAGGTGCCCCATGGTACATTACACAGATAAAATCCTTTTCTGACTTTCAACAGGACTTCGACCTTTATGAATCATTCATAAATTACAATTCTTTTGCTACATTCAAGGGCGCCATGGACTCTTGACTCCTGGATTGAAGCAGTGTTGCCTACTGAGCAGCGTGCACCCCTGCACTGTCCTGAAGCTGGGCCTGAGCAGAGTGTGCTACCGCAATCCAAGTGGTGTCCGAGTGGCAAGCACCTTGGCACTGTCCTAAAGTTGTGCTCAAGCAGACTGTCCCACTACAATCCTCAAGTTGTAACCAAGCAGGCTGACCCACTGCAAATTTCCAAAGTTATGCTTGAGTGGTCTGTGCCACTGAGAGAGCCTGGTGTGCGCCTGAGCAGACAAGGCCATTGTGAGGATTGACCCAACCTGAGTGGACTGAGCCATTAACTCAGCATCGTGACCTGAGCTGGGGTAGTTCCACCAGCAGAAGAGAACCTCAAGGCCGTCCAGACACTTCTGACCCAGCAGCTCACCATCCAACTCAACCAACAATGATGCCAAAGCCTGCACAGATACTGGATGTCAGCCTCCACTGCCAGAGCACTCGAAGCCAGCGCGTATCCTCTAGAAGAGGTAGGGAGAGCCAGCACTGTTGTGGAGGCAAAGCTCTGCAGTGCTGAGATAAATGAACTGATGGGACTATCAGGAGTAACTGAGCGCATGAACTTTCAGAGGTGGGTAGCACTGCATTTGTGATTTATACCTACATCTTCCTACAGTCAGACTAAAACATGGGAATAGCGGAGACGTGAGGGAAGAAGGGTAAGGGAGGAATTACTGATTTCTGTACAATGGTACCACGCCAATGTAGTGCCCTATCTGTACAGTGTAGTACTTAGTATAACATTTTCTGTGTGTATTAAAGTACTCTTGCTTTTAAGAAAGGTAAGAAGCACTGAGTTGGACATCCGGATTACTGTGCTGCTTGGTGTTTGTTGAGTTGAGCTTGAAGCACTCTCACACTACCTTCTACAGAAGCTTGTTGTGACTGCTAGCCATTGCCTCCACTGAGAGTCAAGTGCTAAAGGTGTTGTACTTGGCCTTGTTTGCCGAGCCACAGTAGGATGGCCCCAGATATCAAAGGACTCTGGCCCGCACAGATGAGGCTCAGTGGTCCCACGTCTCCCAAACGGATGTATGTCATTACATCGCATACTAATACCACGCATGCCATTACAACGTGGGTATTACTCATGATGTCAATGACAACGACATGCCATTACAACGCACATTTTTACCACGACTATGCCTTTACCACGCATGCCGTTACAACGCAAAGGCATGCGTGGTAAAGCTATACTCGTGGTGAAAGTTTGCAAGGTAAGTGACTACCATACCCCTACACAACCCTCCCCCGCCCAAACCTCTCCCTACAATAACACTACACTACCCTGCACGACCCCACAACACTACACTAAAACACTACACTACACACTACAACACTACCCTAAACCCTAATTCCCTACACTACTCAAACACTACAACACTACCCTAAACCCTAAAACAGTACACTACACAAACTCAACAACAGTACCCTAAACCCTAAAAAACTACTCTACCCTAAACCCTAAAACACTACACTACACAAACACTACAACACTACCCTAAACCCTAAAACACTACACTACCCTAAACCCTAAAACACTACACTACACAAACACTACTACACTACTCTAAACCCTAAAACACTACACTACCCTAAACCCTAAAACACTACACAAACACTACAACACTACCCTAAACCCTAAAACACTACACTACACAAACACTACTACACTACCCTAAACCCTAAAACATGACAATACCCTAAACTCAATAACATTACACTACACAAACACTACAACACTACCCTGAATACTTTAACACTACACTACTCAAACACTACTACACTACCCTAAACCCTAAAACACTACACTACTCTAACCCCAAAACACTACACTACACAAACACTACTACACTACCCTAAACCCTAAAACACTATACTACACAAATACTACTACACTACTCTAAACCCTAAAACACTACACTAAACAAACACTACGAAACAACACTACACTACAGAAAAACACACTAAAATGTTATAAAAAAACACACAACACAAACATTACAACACTACTTTTACACGACCCTAAACCCTAAAAAGTAACCCCCACCCCAAGCTCAAACCCCCTTACCTCTCTCCTTTCCAGTGCCGCCGTCTCTGCTCCCGGTTCCTGCTTCCTCCTTCTTGCTTGGTGCACGTCGTTGTGAGGAAACAGCCTCAATTTCCTCACAACGACTTGGATAACCGCAGCTGCCATTACACATTACATCGCATGCATTGTAAAAACGCATGCGATGTAATGGTATGCGTAGTTTTTACGACACGTTGTAACATCGCATGCGTTGTAACGCATGCGATGCAATGGCAGCGTGTGGTAAAAAACACGTTGTAGTAGCTGTTCCCCCTCCCAAACGGGTTTCTAACACTCATAAAAGTCTTCATCTAGTTTCAGCAATTAAAGTTAAAGCAAAATAAACCTTGTTCCACTCATAAACAGTTTCTTAAATGGATAGCAGATTATTGACAAAGTGACACTAAATGTAGTTGCACCTTTGAGCCTAAAATCGTTAATGCTCAAAACAAGAAGAAATAAGTTACTTACCTTTAACTGCAGTTATCCACTACTGATATCTTTAATAGATTCACATGCTTGTATCATTTCCTGTTGTTGAAGTAGGAGTCCCACAGTAATCTAAATTAAGCAGTAATAAAAAACTTCCATTAGCTATCATGGTGAAAACCATGCATTTCATAGCCTATCTACCTTCTTTAAATTAAAAAAAGACCAAACATTAGATACAACCAATCAATAACTAGCACTGGACCCTCTAGAAGGCTCAATTCCATAGATTTTCCAGCACAAGTGTGGCTAGGAATACCGAAGTGGAAGGGGAGCCTCTCCAAGGAGGAGGGTGGGTTGCGTGTGAATCTATGAAAAAAGCTTCAGATAGTTCAAAATACAGCTGCTCGACTTTTGGTAAATATCCCTAAGCACGACTCAGTAACCAAGGCGATTCGCAGACTCCACTGGCTCCCTGTGGCACAGCTAATACAACTAATCAAATTCAAGTCTCTATGTCTAGCAGACAAGGCACTGAGTAACACAGGACCTCTTTTCCCCAGAAACTTCTTTGCCTGGTATGAACTCTCCAGACATTTACGTTCTTCAGGTGCTAAACTCATGAAAGTGCTGAGAATACAGTCCGCAGGTTGGGGCGGCTGTAGTTTCACCTATGGCACCGCTAAACTCTGGAACATGATGCCAATCGAGCTCAGAAGTGCAGGCTCCCTTACCATCTTCAGGAAAGGGCTAAAAACCTGGCTATGTCAGAATTAGTCACCTGGCTGGGCTGACTGCGTTCATAGCACCAAGACACCTCTGGGTATTCTTGCGCTCAATAGGTCTCATTAACATAACATACCAATACTAGATAACTGCAGTCACAGGTAAATAACTTATTTCTTATCCAGTATTGGGGTACCTTTCAGAGATTCATATACTTGAATCAGAATAGCAAGCAAGATTGTAAAACAAGTAAGTACCATTTGTGGAAGGTGGGTAGTTCTAAAAACATATAAAATGTGTAGAGCAACAAATATTCCTGTGGAAATAACGGTGCCTAAGAATATACATGTAAACATATAGGCATGTAGAATAAAAATTTCTATTATATGCTTGAACAGTATAATAGTTTCATTAAACAATGAGGAAAAACCCCATTTTTTTAAACACAGGACAAATTTAAAACAGAAATGAACTCCTCTATTTAAAGAGGTACAACTTACTGAAATAAACGGCATAGAAATGCCTGTCCTACGGCTGAATTAGCACGCTGCGTCGACTCCAGGCAGTAGTGCTGCATGAACGTGTATGTTGCATTCCACATTGCAGCTCTGCAGATCTTTTCTAGTGGCACCTATGTGAACATGGCAGGTGGAGACTGCTCTTGCAGAATGCGCTCTCACTGCTCTTGTCTAAGGCTTGCCTGCTTTGTTGTGGTAAAACTGAATTATGGCTGCTATTGATCTTGTGAAGGTAGACTTAGAAATGAATACACTTTGTTTTGACTGCACCAGAAACAGAATCGCATCCATTTCATTCAGTGCGTCTTGTTGGTGTATTCCGCATGAGTCCTAACGATAATGTCTTTACACTTCTGAGTAATAATCATTTCCTTAAATTCAAAGAATTCAGGAGCCATGCATGCAACCAGAGAGATGCTAGGTAGTACCTAGTAGCCTGACGCAGTTACTGTTTTCAACCTGAGTCGCGTGCTTGTAATGGTGATTTTCTGTGAGAGCCCTATCTGGAGAAGCTGGTTGTTGGTAGCCTTGTCGATATTGTGGCTGAAAGGATTGATACTGTTGGGTGCATTTAAAAGTACATCTATATCTGGAGAAACCTCGTCCACGTGCTCCCCAAAAGGCCAGCTTGTGATACTGCTGGGCCTCCAATAGCTTGGCTGTATCTGTGTCAGTCTTGAAGGCTAGTAGAGCTTTGTCTATGTGTTTCACAAATAAACTATTGCCATAGTACGCCTTGTAGAGTTTTTTTAATTGTACTTCTGGACAAAATGATGTTGCTCTAAGCCATCCCTGTCACCACTGGTGTAATGAAAAGTGAGGCTTAATACTGCTACACCGGCCACTGTGCATTCCCCTCTGCTATGATTTTTTAAATTCTTGCTTATTTTCTTCAGGTGTGTGATCCAACATGACCCTGATGTCGGACCACATTTGCAGATCATAGCAGCCAAGAATGGCTAGGACATTAGCAGCTCTAACGGTAATTGCCAACATGGTTGAGAATCTATTTCCTATGGTGTCCAAGTGGAGTCCTTCCTTGTCCAGGGGGGACGTGATGGGGTTTGAAGAATTCTTTGATCTACTCGAGAGATTACTGAATATGGTTTGGGATGCCCTGTAAGGCATGCGGAGAAATCGTAAGGTGCCCTGTGTTTTTTGCCGATTCTTGGTAATGCAGGTACCACTGTGACTGGTGACTTCATGACCTTAAAGCACTCCTGCCAAATATGGTTGGTGATATGTATAGACCTCACTGATTTCCTTGATTGTTCTTTAAAATCATAAAGGAAGCAAACTGATGGCGTCACTATTATGGATGAAATCTAGAGGCAGCCCTATCCATCAGGTTATGAAATCCCCCAATATCCTCAAGAAGAGAGTCAGAAAGATGGTAAGGAGGTGGCATGGTGAGGGAATGATGTAATTGTCCCGTTCATCAATAGGCAGTGGAGGATCATGAACTTCTCCATCTTCAGTGTCTTCTTCAGAAGAGGAGGTATAATCCGTAAAAGGAACTGGGATGATGGGAGTAGAAGGAGGAGGCAACATTGGTGTAGGTGGCACCATCGGTGGTGGTGCAGTAGACTGTTCCTCTTGGGTTGAGAATCTTTTCACATAATCTGTGAGCATGGCTTCAGATCTTGGATCAAATAAGGTGGTATCTGAGCAGGTTCTGGTATAGGAAGATCAACATAATACCTATATTGTTGGTATTGTTTAGGAGGAACTGGATGGTAATGTTGGTAGTACTGTTCCTCGTCATAGTCCCCTCCTCCTGACACTCTGCATTAAGCTTCGAAGTACTATCAACCGTCCCAAAAGGACCTTCATCATCTGTTTCTTCTGTCTCGAGTAAGTGGCTCAGAAGCAACGGTGAAATCTTGCCTGGTGATGCAAACTCAGACCGCATGGATTTTTTGTACAATCTGGATACCTTCGTCGACGGAACCAACAACAGAGATGGTTTCCTCATCAACGGTAAAGCCGTCGTCGTCAATGTCATCATCAATGTGGCCGCCATTGATGCTGTTGATGGTGGTGTGATCATAGATGGTGATACAGTCTTCATCGGTACTGCAGACATCGACAGTGGTGCAGACATCGACGGGTGCACTTCCGTTACTGGGGTCTTAGTCAATGGTAATGATGTCATCGACGATATTAGTGCATTGATGCCCGTCGTAGATGATGTTGGTGCCGTCGACGGTCTCGGTGACAAGGGAGTAGTCATCATTGATGTTGAAAGCGTCGACGGTGATACTGACGCCGAGAGGGATTTGTGATTTGGAATTTATGTCTAGAAGTACCTGAAGAGGTGGCAGACTCTAGGATAACATTAGAGGTCCCAGAATGTGATGGCAAGAAGCTCTGAAGAGACTATGGTATCTTTCTCTTTTTTATGAGCTTCCGACCTGAGTCTCTTCTCTCAGAGTTTTGGATGACAAAGTGGGGCAGTGAGGATAGAGGCAATAAATGCACTCCCTGTGGGGATCATCAATGGGAACCCTCTTCTTACCACAGGACTTACAAGGGCGAAATTGTCCCTTCCTGCCAGACAATGTAAATATCTATTAAGAAATACGTCTTATCTTTGAAAAGTATGAAAGAACTGAGCAGAGCTCAGGGAAACTCCCTTCACATACGGCCCACGGTGAAAATCTGAGGGATTCAGCCTCTCTTGGGAAAGTTCTAGAGAGTGCCAGTTACTCATTGCTTGTATCTAAAGTTTGTTCCTTTAAAAAAAAAAAAAAAAAGGAGGTAGATAGGCTAATAAATGCATGGTTTTCATCATGATAAACTGTGGAAGTTTTTTGCCTACTCCTTTATTTAGATTACTGTGGGACTCCCACTTTGACGACGGGGAATGATTCAAGCATGTGATTCTATAAAAGATACCCCAATGCTGGATAAATATGAGTAACACTAGTACTGGTGGAAAATATTTCTGACCACTGCTACAATGAACGGGCACATCAAAATAATCAGTATGTTCTGATCGTTCTTTAGACACATTTTACATTGTATAACTCAAAGGGCATTTAATTAAAAACATCAATATTTAGGGAACAAGTATTAAGGGCTCAAGTCAATGTATCTTCAGTGAGCCGAGAGTGAGCGTCCATTTTCCATGTACTTTTACTTGGACTCTACTATATGAAACCATAGAGATGTCAAAAGTACAATAACCTTCATATGGTGACTGGGTTGGCATTCTAGAGCCTAAAATGTAAAGAAAGAGTATGATGGATGAACGATGCAAACACCGCACATAAAAATAGAAATGACAGACTTGCTAGGAGTTGGTAACTTTCCCACCCTCACTAGACACCATCCAAGTGCTCCCCATGTGCAGACTCTCAGTTACCGAAGCAAACTGTATGCTTCATTACAGCCATTTGTATAGCACACAGCCTGTCACTGGTATGGTATTTTAGTAATGATTGTCTCTGTTGAGTGCCTTCCCATATTACTCACTTATTTCAGTTTCAGACCTAAGTATGAATCTTCATGTAATGTATTGATAAACGTAAGTGTTTAGGGGGTCTCGCCCATCATTAGTTCTGTGAGGTGTGATCGGCCTGGTATGAAGTTAATCTTTGGCTACTCGCCATCATCCTTCGTCCCATTGGTGTAAGAGAAGTGTGATTTGATAGATATATTGAATGCTTGTGTAGCCTTTAGGTTATTAATATGCCTAGGACACATAAGCAGCAAGTTTTATCTTAACATATTTTTTTACTAGACATGACAGTTAGAATGTGTGACTTCAGACTTTTGTCGATTGCTCTTTTCATTTGTGACGTGGGTTTTAAATGGTTAGTATTCTGTAATAGTAAACAATATTCAAAACATATGAGTGACACCGAGACAAGCTACAGCCACTGATGCCTTCCTAGGGAGCTGCACGTTTCTGGGTGTGAGAAGACAGCAGTCGGTCTCATTTAAAAGTGACCATTTCTATATAAACTGGCAAAGTTAGAGATGAGAGTTAGCACTTTGTGAAACGAGATAATAGCTATGAATGAAACTACAGACTAGCCCCCATGTATTTTGTAGCTCATACACAGCCTTTCAGAATTTGAAAAGCCATGAAGACAGAGGGATTACCAACACAGAAGAGGGTTTCTTCCATGTACACTTACAGCCAAATTCATCAACCAAAATTGCGATCGCAATAGCTACGAATTAGCAATTGCGATCGCAAATCAAGGAACCGCAATTCATGATAAGAAAATAGACCAAGTAGCGAAATCGCAAAAAATATTTAGCGATTTCGCAATAAAAATCGCAGAATGTAGGTGGAACCCCCTTAGCGAATCGGAATTAGCGAGACTACAATGATTCTGCGATTACTATTGCGAAATCGCAAAATAATTGCTAATCAAATTCATGAAAATTTGCATTTAGCGAAAAAAGTCAAAATTGCTATTTGCGAGGCACAATTTAAGGAGAACCCTGGTAACCATGAAGTAAAAAAAAAATTTTTTAAATAAAAAGCCCAAACTAGCCACAGGTGTGGGCCTGACCAAACACACTTAAGGAGACACAGTAGGATCATGAGGACATTCACAATACCAGGACTCTACATGGTGGTCAGGCGGCGAAGTCTCCAGGCTGCAGCAAGGAACAGACGCAGGATCCAGAAGCGAATTTTCCGCCAGCGGATCACACTGCTGGGCCAAACTGAGGAGGAAATCTACTCCAAGTACCAGCTGAATGGGGCAATGATTACAAAGCTCATCCGGGACCTTGACCCTCTGATGCAGCACCCAACAAGGAAGACCAATGCCATGCCCACCCATGTCCAGGTCTTGTGCAGCCTGCATCTCCTGGCTTCCGGAAGCTTCCAGGGGATAGTTTCCGTTGCAGGGGGGATCTCCCAGAGCACCATGTTCCGCTGCCTGAGGAGTTTCCTGGATGCCATGTTGAGTCGCCTACACCATTACATTAAATTCCCAAGCACCCAACAGGACTTGAATCAAACCAAGCTAGAATTTTACAACGTAGCACAATTGCCACATATAATTGGATGCATAGACTGTACCCACATCCACATCTGCCCACCCTCAGAGACAGAATACATGTACCGGAACTGCAAGTCCTACCACTCCCTGAACATCCAGATGGTGTGCAACGCAAAGACAATCATCACTGACATAGTGGCACAATACCCGGGGAGCACGCATGACTCCTTCATATTCCGGCACTGCGGCTTGCACACACGACTATGGCGAAGGACACCTTCTAGGTAAGTACATGTGCCAACAAACAGTATATCGAGACCATGTAGCCGTGCATGACAGGCACTCACACTCTGCTCCTTTCATTCAGGTGACAGCGCCTATGGCCTCCATGAGTACCTCCTCACCCCATACCTCAACCCTTCCACACCACAGCAACGGCGTTACAATGCTGCTCACATTCGCACTCGGAATTGCATTGAGCGGACATTTGGACTTTTAAAGAGCAGATTCCGCATCCTACACAAGACTGGTGGGGCCCTCAAATACCAGCCTGAGGTCCGCTGCCGCATCGTGGTTGTGTGTGCAATACTCCACAACATTGCTACCAAGCAAAGGATACCTGTGGACATCTCTGGTAGTGAGTCAGAAGGGGACAACCGCCAACCTGCAACGTGCATCATGCACGCGGGGAGAATCCTGCTGAAGGACACAGGCGCCGCACCCAAATCACAATGAACTGTTTCTAATGCACCCATTCCCCTCACACAACACTGCACTCATGCATGACAAATGTAATAATGACATGAGTCGGATTTACGTGAGACCATAAATTTTTATTGTTTATTCACAATAATGTGGCCTTTGTTGTCCATGATTTCACATGAGAACTGTATTGCGTCATACGTCCCCATAAAGGGGTAGAGGGCTTGCTTCTAGAATCAGCATGGCCCTGCAGGCAGAGTGAAATGTGTCACTGGCGCCTCCGTCCGGACTCACCCAGTCGCCTCTCCGTGTCCTCAACAACACTGTTGGCCCGTGATGCTGCAGTGGGCCTGCTGCTGCGGCGGCGTTCAGTCACCAGTGGCAAGGACATGCTGCTGTGGCTTGAGGGGCCCTCGCTGGCATCATCACCCCCCCTGCTTCACCATGGGCAGTCGGCTTCAGACTATGCACTGCTGCTGTCACCTGTTCAAGTGCCCTGACGACGTACTGGCAACACTGGACCATCTGCACCTGCATTGCAAGGGACCGGCGGGAAAGTTGTGAGGTGGCATTGCCAATTATGTGATTGGACCTGGTGTAGGCTGACAGGCGGGTCAGCAGCTGGCGGTGGCGGCGGCGGGTGATATCCTGCTGGGATACCAGGATCTGGCTGTTCTCACGAACAGCTGCGGTCATGCCCTGCATGCATTCCGTGAGCTGCCCAACATTTTGCGCGGTCTTATGCAGCTGCAGGTGAATGGCTGCCAAGTGACGCGCCTGCTTCTGATGTACCGCGAGCATGCGGCGTTCAATGGCCAGGCCAGGATCACGTACATGGACAGCCTTGCCCGTGCGTGTTGAGGCGTCACGCTGCTGGCGCATCAGTCCGCTGGACTGCGATCTTACTGTGGCTGGGCGCCTTGTCTGCCTCCTCCTGGCTGCTGGTGGTGTGGCCTGTACCACTGCCGTGGGTGTCAGTTGGGGTGGTTGCTGGGCACCTGTGGCTGCAGGGGTGGCCCTGTCCACATGGGTAGGTGGTGGTACTGCTGCAGGTGGCTGAGATGGTCCTGGTCGTGGTGCAGGTTGGCCCTCACCCTCGGTGTCCTCCGGGTTCTCCTCTATATGTAGGGCCTCACTGTCGGTGCTGGCTTGTTTGGATGCACCTGTGATATAAATGGGTGCATGATTAATGATATGTATCTTGCACATGAGATGTTGCTACATGCATACAGGCTTGATTTCCCTGACTGGCTTTTGGAATTACTTTGAATTGACAGGTCTGGCTGTGTTGGGCTATCTGGGAATTTTGGTTACACTACAACTACTACAATGCAAAAGGGCATTTCAGGTGTGCATGGCCTGCATTACTGGGGTTGTCAAATAGCTAGCTCAGGAGTCATGGGCATTGTTAGGGGACGGGGTCGCAGTCGCATGGCACTTACCTTTGGATTGATGGGTGGGTCGGGACGAGTCCAGCTGGGTAACCCCCACGCAGGCTTCAGGAGTCAGGGTGTCCTCCACAAGGTCTTCCAGTGGAGTGTTGGGTGTGACAGTGGGCTCTCCTCCACCGGTGGCAATTCGCTCCCCCAGCCTCTCAGCGATACGCTCTTTGGCACGCCCTCTGAGGTCGTACCACCTCTTTTTTAATTCGTCTATTGACCGCTGGGTCACCCCGACAGAATTGACCTTTGCGCGGATGCGCAGCCAGATGCGGCGCTTGTCAGCCTCAGGCACCCTCCGGGAGTCCTTGCCAAAAAGGCAAGCATGGTCCTTACAGACTCCCTCAATGAGGAACTCAAGTTCTTGCTCAAAAAACTTTATCTTCCTCTTCCTCCCTGGGGCACTGCTCCCTGCTGCTTCCTGGGACATTTTGAAGGTTGTTAATGTCCTGCTGTGGTGCTGCAAGTTGTCTGTGGTGGAGCTCCGGCCAGTACTGCTTCCACTCTCAGGCTCAGTGATCTGAATGAGGGAGGGAACAGCCTACTTCCTGGTTGTGATGTCATCAATGGGCTCGAAATGCGACTTCCCGTTTTTGCGATCTCGCAGTTAGCGAGATCGCAAATTGCGATTTCGGTAATTGCGAGATCGCAATTTCAACATGGAAAACGGCTGATTCTGCGATTTTTATGCGATTGTGGCAAAATCGCAATCAGCAATTGCGGCCGATTGCGATTCGCTTTTTTTAATCGCATTTCTTCATGAATGCCTTTCTGCGAATTCTAAATTGCGATTCGGTAATTATCACAATTTGGAATTCGCAGAATGTTGCCTTGATGAATTTGGCTGATTGTTCTGTATGTGAATTGGGGGAGATCTGATTGGAAGTTGTTTAAGGCCCTTAGGGCCTGATATACAAACATATTTTGCGGTTGCAAATACTGCGATTCTTTAAACAGGTTACCGAAAAATAGATTTTTACTAATTACTAATCTCATTAGGAGTCTGTAATCTTTTATCGACTCTTAAAGTAGGACTGCCAATCGATACGAATTCGCAATTTGGAAGAGGCATGCTATAGGCATCCCTCCCAAATTGTCAATCATTATTTGATGTATCGATCTTTTGCGATCATAATGTGGTCATAAAACATCAGAAAAATGACTGCTCTTGAAATGTGGTGGCAATGCATTCCCGAAAGGGAAGAAGACCACCTCCTCTTTTTGAATTCAAGAAAAAAAAGGTTGTTGGAGATTAAGCAGTGGTCGAAGGGACAACTGCCAACTCAAAAAAAAATATATTTTTTAAAGAGCGAACTTTTTTTTAAAGGCAGCCCCATTTCTTTTCCCTTATGGCGGAATGAAGGACCACCCCAACCTTTGAAGGATTTTCTGTCTTCAGAGGCCGATAGGGCTATGTAGCTAAATGCTTTCCTGCAGCCACAAACACCAGTGAATTATGATACCGATGTCTAGAAAATATTATTTATACAAAGGAAACAATTTTCTACATGATTTAATGTTTCCGCTTGAACGGTGTCTCCTGCATAATTTTAGTTATTCCATTCACTTGCAAACTTCTTAACCTGCTGTGGAAATTTGGCCATTGAAAAATACACACAGACGCAATGGAGGGAAACACGATGAAACTAGGGACATAACAAAAGCTAACAGAGCAGAAAGAAAGCTCCAGATGGTGTGAAAATAATTCCCCAACTGTAAAGAAAATGGCGTGCGTAACCCCCTGCGCTCATAACTCAACCCTTGTTCGCCAGCTAAGAAAGCAGAATCGAACAAGCGAAAGAAAAAAAACAAGCGAGCATAAAAATGGAACAGAATATGTTTTTATTGATTTAAGATATTTTCTACATCCCTGAATAGCCAGCAGTCGAGATCCCAGGATGCTCTCTTGATTTCATTTGAAAGCCGTTGTGCAGCGCTCAGCGGCTGAGAATGTTCCTCCCCACAGCACTTCGTGGTGCATTTTTTAATAAATGTTTTCTTTTTTTTATTACACCATGTCGGGAGTCTGCATTTATGTACAACTGATGAAATGGTTACATCTGTTCGCAATTTCATGTGTGTATTCAGAAGGCTTTTATAGGCTTTATTCTATCATATCATTTTGAAGCATGGGCTTGGAAGATTTATGTTGTAGATATTTAATTGATTAAATCACATATTTCATTAAATATACATATGTGCATGTAAATAAGGCTGCACATTCTGCAAGTTATCATCCAGATGATGGATGTTCAACGGTTCTGGCAGCTGTTGGAAAGAAAAAAAGCTCTGCTTGCCAACATCAAGACTAATGAGTACCGCGCGCTATCCACAGACAATGTCCTTCAACACTAAATCCATATTTGGAAACTCTGGGTAGCCAGCGGCTTCCGTCTGAGGTGATGATTTCCTACAGAAAGACATCTTTTCCTGCGGTAAATTTCAACATCATCTCAAACTTTCACTACTTCGTGCTGCTTCTCTGTGGACTCCTTGTAGCAACATTTACGTCCATTTTCTCTTTATAAAGGAGGGTTTCAAATCTAAACACATTCAATTCAGAATTAAGACAGAAAAGGTCTACAGTGGGAAATTTGAAACAAGGGGAAATTTGAAATAGGGGCATCCTGTCCTTCCACAACTAATACCCTGTTCATAATTCACTCTCAGTCGTTCATGAAGTCTGATATTCAAAGGGTAGATTTCAGATGTTCTGGCGATGTTGCTTTCCACTTCATTACCAATGAAATATTCAAGTGTATCTTTATTGCACTCTGGGTCACATTATGAACCAATTTGCTGTTTGCAAACACGTAGAATAAGCAAAAATGGTTCTTGCAATTTCTGAATCCCATTTTAGGAATCGACAATTTTCAGGGTCGGCTCCTTCGCAATGGCGGAGGAGCATCGCCCCACTGCCTGGCTCAGAGCCAGCAAATGAAAAATAAAAAAATGTTCTAGCATCGTTTTATTTTTTATTTTCTGGCTCAGAGCCAGCTTGTGCAGGGGGGTTAGGGCGGGGCACGGGAGGAGGAGTGCTATGTGCACTCCCTAAGTGCGCATATTTGTTTGGCCGTCCTTCTCAGGCCGACAAAAACACACATGCACACTTAGGTTTCTCCAGCCCGGCTGCATTGAACAGCCGGGCTGGTGAAAACTCCACAGACTCCCTGGCCTGAGTGGAGCGTCTTTTCAGCCCGCTTAAGTCAATCCCTGTGCTGCTTTCCTAGCAGGAGAACAGCCCGGGCATTGGATGAGAGTCTGTCCCGGGGGCTGCTGGTACAGGAAGAGAAGAGGAAGAGCAACACTTGAGGGGGCCGGCTGCTTCAAAAAAGTTTTTAAAGTTTGAGATATTCTAACATCCCCCTCACAGTCCCCCCAGCACTTCCTCTACAGCGTTCCCTCCACCCACCCCACCACCAATTATTGACTCCTAAAATGGGATTTCGACTGGATACTGAATCGCTATTTGGAAGGGGTGTGCTCTGGGCATCCCTTGTAAATACGGAGGTCCTCATTTATGAGGTTTTGTCGTAGGGAAGAGCAGCAGGCCTTCCTGCTGCACTTCCCTACGGCAAAAGAAAAGGGCAAGAATTTGCCGTATCTATAAGATACAGCGCATTCCTGTCCTTTTCCCCTGCGTCAGCGCACAATGGGCTGCCTGCGCCAGCGCAGGCACCTTTGCACAATGGTGCATGGTGCTGGCCTTGCGGGGATGAGTATTTTTGTACAGTAAAGGGAAACCTCGCTGTACAAAAATAATCACAAGAGGCTTTTCCTCTTTCTATGTGAGCTGCAGAATGCAGCACACAGAGAAAAAGGAAAAGCGAGGAGAAATAAAGATATTTCTCTCAGTTGCGCCTCCCTTACGCCTCCCCTGGGGAGGAGTAAGCTTTCGGAACTGCCTTAGATTTACAATTTCTCATAAATCTGGGTCAGTGTCATGGGAACTCCCCCAGCAACACCCATTGCATGCCCCTTTAACGCAGAACACTGCGTTAAAGGGACTGATATTTATTAGGCAGCAGTACACCAAAAAAAGTGGCTTTGTGCTGCCTGATAAATATCATGCAGGCTTCTGCGCCACGGAACTTCAGAAACAGTAAAGTTCCGATGGCGCAAGTGGCATCATAAATGAGGCCCAGAATCGTTATGCAATGTATAAATGTTTTCCAACTATAATTCTGATCGCAGACCATGAAAAAGCTACCAACACAAGTTGGGGTGGTAGCCCATTTGTAAAAGAGAAGGGGGTCTCTTTAAATCTTATGAATGTTGAAAAAAGTTTCAGGAATAGTAGGCAGTGGCCCACGGGACCATTAGCAATTCTCAGTGAAGTTTTTAAAGGAAAACTAGCTGTATTTTTTTAAAAAAAAACATTCTTTATTTAAATACACTCACAGACATGGTGGTCGGCTGTCTCCTGTAGGCCAATCATAGTGAGTTCCAATTTGCAATCGACCCCATGTGTGTTAATGAGGTAAGTCAGATTGCGCCCCTCTCCGAGTTGCACTTTGACCAATGGATACACTAGTTGGCCTGCTAAATACTTGCAAATGGTAAAAAAAAATAGTGGTTGCAAAATTGTAACCAGGTTTTGTGCCCAGTGTAATAATATATGTTGCTCTCTATTCCAATAGGCACAATGGGATGGGTGTCATTTACGCAGACATCACAAAAACCTATAGGTCAGTCCAAAAAAGCCTTCTGTGCTTTACGAAATTGATATATGGCTGGTAAAAGCGTGGTCACAAAAACTGACAGAAATACAAAAGTAATAACAATAATAGTGACAACAATAATGACTACGACAAAAATAGCAACTTAATTTCCTACCGTTTTTGTACAGTGTGATCCGGATAAGTGGAACAGTGGTTTACAGAGTAGTAATAGGAAAAACTACAATGTATACACCACAGCAAATAGGCCTTAATGGCCCAGGCGCATGCTAACAATCCCTTAACAGTAACAACGATGTTCAACAAATATAAACTAACAATCAAGGAACAGTGCAGAAGCAACCAAATAGTATATGCAGTAGAATTCACAATCCACTGAAGGGAAGCAGTGTGAACTGGAAGTATAGCATTCGTAGGAAAGAGTAATATCAAAGTCGGTGGAGAAGTAAAACGAGACAATGCAGTTAAACATTCCTGCTTCCTTTGGAATGCGTCATACGATGGGCAGGTTTACATAGCTGAAAGAATAGAGGCAGATTTACAATCCCATTGCGCCACTTTTGGGTCACTTTTAACATGTGAAAAGTGACGCAAAAGTGGTGCAAGGGGCTTGTAAATCTGCCCCAGAGTTTCTAACCGTGGGTGCACTCACAGAGAAGTCTTTTATAAGTTCTCTATTTCTTGAAGGTTGGGGTCTCAAGAAGAATCTATTCAGGGCCTGAGATCAACCGGATATGGAAAACTTGAGGGTTGGATATTTTCGGGTTACAGAATGCAGTGGTTCGCCTAAAAATGCTCCTGCTTTAATGGGGAACAATTTGAGGCTTACCAGAAAGGGTGTCAAGTGGTTGTACTTGCTTGATCTTGAGACTGACCTTGCAGTCACATGGAGGCAGGTAAAGTTGAAGTCTGATATCTGCCAACAATGCTTTGTGGGAATAAATCATAAAAAAAGCAGGAGAGACTGTATCAGAGATTTAAACTCATGCTGTGGTATGAAGGGTTTATTTCCGCGGAAGAACCTATTTCATATTGTGTCTTTGGCTAGGGAATTCATGTTGGCACATAGGTTCTTCATAATGTGAATCCAAAAGACTTTTTGGAGTCAACCTTCAACTATTTTTTAACAAACACTAGACAGTACTGGAATTTTGCCTACCAAAAAAACAACAGTGATGGTATTGTTCCCCCACTATGCATTATATTCCATAATACATATATTGCATTCACTGCATCGATATGACCTCTACATTACAAGCTAAGATGAAGAGCTACTAATAGTAAATACGTACCTTTGACGATGTACTGGTAGGTGATGAAGTAGGCACAATATTTTTGTGACCTAATATCCACACCGATGAATAAGTTACTTACCTTCAGTAATGCTCTTTCTTGTGGATGCTGTATCTAACTCCAGATTCCTCACCTTGTCTATACCCCCAGGCACTAGACTGGATCTAGAGATTTTTTCTCAGCAATTCCTTGGCGCGCCATTTAGCCACAATATTACCGCTACCATCGCGCATCAGCGTCAATTTTTTTCTGTTATCTGTCTGCATTGTCAGAGATGGAGGCCTTAGGAATCAGATTGTGCCTGTGTGCAGATCTCCAAGTTGGAATCTTTTTTATATGGACCATGTTGTGGCCTTGCAAATGGCCATAATAGGCCCTCTGTGCACCAGCACCATCATAGCGGCATTGGCTCTGGTGTTTAAAGATCCTGCCATGTGGTATATGACAAGGGAAATACTTTGCAGACTTTGCCAGTTCCAAAGCCGCAAAGTCTCCTGGCACAAGACCCATGACTCCACCCCACCCCATCCTGCTTGTTGCAGTAGCACTTGGTGGTGGTGGTGTCCGTGAGAACCGGCAAAAACTCCCTCTTTATGGATAGTGGGAAAGCCTTTAGTGCCAAGTGAAACACCCAGAATTCCAATAGGTTGACGTGTGGGTGGTGTTCTGCAGAGACCAGAGTTCTCTATCTCTGCCTCTCCCAGATTGCCTTCCCAACTCAGGAACGATGCATCTGTTCTAATTGTGTCCTGGGTGAGGAAGAGAAAGGAGTATCCTGCCTGTACACCTGCAGTCTAGCAACCACCTCTTCAGATCTTTCCCAGTCTTCTATGACCCCTGGATGGTATTTGAGCAATTTCTTTGGTGCTGAGCCAATTGAGACTTCAAATCGCACTGCAGAGCCCAAATGTGCCACCTGATGTGGTATACTAGTGAAAGCACAATAACCTTTGTAAGGTGACTGAGAAGGCCAAGACGCCAATATGTCCGATAACCATGCTCAATGAGACCCATGTCAACCATTGAAACATTGGGATAATGGCCCGAATATTCTAGACTCGCTGAGGCAGAGGGAAAGCTCGAAAGAGCACCATATCCAGGATGGCTCAAATTAAAGGCGCCATTTATGAAAGTCAGGATGACATCAGCCTATTGATGGAAAATCCCAGGGAAATCAACAGGTCAGCCATTGAAAGGAGATGGGTCACACATGTTTGAGGTGAGCCAGCCTTCAACAACCAGTTGTCGAGGTACATGAAAACTGGTATTCCTAACCTCGCCAGATGGGCAGCAACCACCACCATTGTTTTCATGAACACCGAGGGGTACAGGTGAGGCTAAAAAGGAGCATGGAATGCTTGTGGCCTACCTGAAACAGAAGGTAGCCTCTGTAGAGTTACAGGACAGGGATGTGGAAATAGGCATTCTGCAAATCCAATGCCATCATCTAGTTCGCTGAAACCAGGGCAGACAGAAATTGGGCCAAAGTGAGCATCTTGAACTTGTACTTCCTCAGGAAGAAGTTTAGGAGGTGTAGGTCTAGAATAGGACAAAGGAGCAGTGTGTCCCAACTTCTGCTGCAGGTAACTTCTCTATGGCTTCCTTTTCTAAGAGATCATAAACATATTGTCAGTAAATGGACAACTGATCCCACAGAAGCTGTTGTGGTGTCAGTGGCATATCTGTAGGAGTGGAAGAGAAGGGCACGCATAAACACATTGAACAATTTGAAGCACCCAAATGTCAGATGTGATGCCTATCGGGCCTCCACTCGGGTGACTGTGCGCAGAGGGTAAATTGAAGTATCTGGCAACAGAGGAAACTGAGAGGGTTGGAAGATTACGTAGTTCCTTGCCCCTGAGGGACTTGGCGCTGCTGGCCGTATCCCTGATGTCGACATCAAAGGAGTAGGAGCTTTATTACTGTAGATGCAAAGCTTGGTGTGGCTTATGATACCTCCCTTTCTATAAGCCTTAAAAGAGGCGATATGGTTGGGGAAATGGTTGTATGTGCTGTTTAAGGTCAAAAGAGTGTGCTTTCTTGGAAGTGCTCTAATACCAAGTTTGCCTAGTCTCCAAAGAGAAGGGTGCCATGAGATGGCATGTTCATGAGGGACTGTTGGACATCACTGGAGAAGCCTGTCCGTCTTATCCGTGCGTGACACCAAAACATCATGCTGGTACCACCTGCTCACGCAGACAGTCGGCAGTGGCTGTACCTGATCAGATGACATACTTCGCCCCATCTCAACCATAATGTATAATTTGTTGGAGATTGCCATTAAGGGAGTTAATACCTTATGGTAAGATATCTCTCACCATATCTGACAGTGTATGCAAGTAATGAGGTTCTGTAATTCTCGAGTCTGACTCCATTTTGTTCTGTGCCACCATTTTGTGTTGCCCTCACGTAGGCCTGTAAAGATAACCTGGCGAACAAAGTGGCCTGGCCTTCTTAGTTCATGTATACATTAACTAGGTTTCTTTTTGACTCTGAAATGAACTGTAAGAAACTGACCTCTTCACCTGAAACTGACCTTGCCAAGCCAATTTCCCTGATCTATCTTTATCTGATATTGCCAATCAATGTTCAGGACATCGTTAACTTTTTAGTTTCCTTGCACATGCCTTATCTTGTTCAGCATCTGTTACTGTTTCTTTTTTTATGTTTCTTCATTACATGGGTTATGCTTTCAATTATAGGTTTGTCCGGTTTGTGGAGATTGAATTTGGGACATTCCTAATAATTAACTTTTGGGTTGGGAAGCTGTAAATTGAGTTTTTGCTATGTGATACTTTGTTTGAAAATGTATCTTATTGGCTAGAATTTTGTGCAGTGGGTGTACATTTATAATGTGAATATTGGGTATAAAAGGAGAGGTCTCGCCTTAGTAAAATGAGCAGTCTCCTGAGAATTTGCACCGTGATCCATTTCTAGGATCACTGTTACTAGCTGCAGCTAATAAACTTGGTCTCTGACGCCATCCAGAAGTATTCCGTGTCTTTGAATACCAAGACAGGTGAACTCGAATATCTTAGGCTTGCCCCTGACGCAGCTGGGTTAAACCCCGGTTCTTCAACTGGCGCCCAACGTGGGGCGACTTCAGCGGTACTGGTCCAAGCCCAAGATTGTGAGGAGCCCGTGAGGAAATTCTGGAGGATGGCCGCCACTTCATTGACCCCTGCATGTCGACGTGGACCGAAGGTTTTTTCTGCAAGGCTTCCCCTTTCCGTCGGCTGCGAAGGACTGCTGCCATGACTGTCGCCCTGTCTTGGACCCTCTTGTGATGATTTGTAAGGCGAGACGTTAGACGGTCTTCTGGTGGCGTGACAGACATTTTGGTTAAGTATAAGTGGGTCGCTCCCACGACTTTGTTTTGTTTCTTGGTTTTGATTCAGCCATTGCAATAGTCGAAGCCAAGGGGTTCGTATATTTACGAGTGTATCATTTTTGATAACCCCTTGAAGTTTAAAGCAAGACTAGCGAGCTAAAGATGCCTGGTTTTGGCAAAATTAGGAAATGGTTTTGTTGTAGTTGTAATAAGGATTCCCGATTGGAGGACTCGTGTCCGATACCTCCGGTTGGAACTCCAACCTATGAGCTTTATTCAAAGCATGGTGTGGGTCCTATTACCTTTAATGAAGTATGGGTCCGTTATACAAGGAAAGATGGTGTTTTACGATGGCCCCAACATGGTAGCTTTGAATCAGATGTTTTAGATAACCTAGAAGTTGCGCTATTTAACCCCTTCCACGCTCATGACGAGCTGGGCTCGTCATGAGGTAGCCTCCTCGCACGCTCATGACGAGCCCAGCTCGTCACGTAACATGCGATTTAAAAAATCTCAGCGTGCGAGCGGAATTCCGCCCGCACGCATGCGGTTAAGAAGAAAGGCCGGCCGGCGATGTTTTACTCTTTCCGCCTTTGGCGTAAGGAAGCCAAACAGCGAGAAATTAAGCAAGCTAAGAGAGATAGGAAGGAAAGGAATATGTCGGTAATGCAAGCTGCTAGGCAGTTTAAGGAAGATGAAGAAGATCGTGCGATTGACGTGTCAGATAGACAACATTGCATGGCCATTGACAAATGTTACCCGGCTTTGCCACCTCCCCTTTCAAATGTGACTGAAGACCCTGAAAAGGATCCTTTGATGTCACATTTACTGAGATTACCACCCCCTTATGTGCAGGGTGCTACTGCACCTCCGTTACCTCCAGTTGTTGCACCCCTTGTTGTCGTTCAACCCCCTGTTGTTGTTCCGCCACCTGTTGCTTAACAGGTGGTTCTTCCTTCCGCGGCGCAGCCCCCTCCAGGGCCGCCAGCTTTGTCACCAGCCTTGCCTCAAACTCCTTTGCCTTACACTCCTTTATCTTCGACTTCTCTTAATTCTGGCTCTAGGTCTCTCTTGCCTCAAAACACTTTGTCTCCTGTCCTCATGTCAACTTCTTCTCCTTCTGCTCGGCAACGAATGACTGAGACTGTCACTAGTCTTTTGTCTCCTTTCTTTGGGTCACTAAATATGACCCCTGTTTCTGAACGTAAGCAGAGACGTAGTCTGCTTCCTGGTCCCGAAGAGCGGGCAGTGTTAGATCTCCTTGCTCGTAGATGGGTTTCGAATGCCTCCAAGTACGGTCCACAAGTGGTTATAGATATCTTCCTGCAGTGGGAGGCACCAAAACAAAGGTATGTTTTTGATGTCATGTGTACCTTCCTTCGTCAGGAGTGGGAAGATAATGAGTTGGGTTCAATTCCATTGGAATTGATTAATGTTCAGTCTGAATTTGCTAAAGGAATGATAGTGGGTTCCGATGTTGAGGAAGCGGTAGAGACACTACTCACTTTTAGGTCTAGACTGCCACCTCAGTTATTGTTCAAACCTGACCCTTCTGTTAGGAGAAAAGTGAAGCAGTATTCTATGAGAAAGGTCCCCCCTGTATGGAGAGAGGCAGTTTTGGCTGATGCCGCCCATGGTATTGTGGCTGCACCGGCTCATTTTCAGCGAGTGTGGGTGCATGTCCCTTGGAAGAGAGCTGAGGTCCTGGCTCTTAAGCAGACCTTGCCTGACCCCCGTAAAAATCCTGCTTGTTATTACAAGGAGTTGTCTCAGACAGTTGATGCATGTGTTATGAATTTAGCTGACATAGATATGTTGATGGGTAATGTAGTTCCTCAACCCTTGTGGGCGAAGATCCGTCATGAGGATCACGTGCCAGAGTTAGGAGATACATGGGTTAATATTACTGCTGCAGATGGTCGGCAGGTAGGAGGTGCCAAACCTGAAACCTTAGTTGCAGAACTACCTGGTAGGATTATTAATTTAATGAAAACTATGATGCCTCCTTTGCGGGTGAATTGGGACAAGTTAGCAGCATGCAAACAAAAGAAAGATGAGAGTGTGTCTGATTTCTTCACTAGGTTCGAGGAAACATTCATTGATCATAGTGGTCAGGACATGAGTACAGAAGGTGGTCAGAGGTTGTTTGTAGATAAGTTTGTTTTTAATTTACTTCCTGAACTAAGTTAAACGATTCTGAGAGTTCATGGGCTGTTTCTTCTTCAGCCCAGATATTGGCTACTGCACAATACTATGAGAATAGAGATAAAGATGAGAAGGATAAAGTAGAGAAGAAGACTAGAGAATTAAAAACGAAGGTTCTTCTGCAGCAGGCTTATCCGCCTCGCCCTAATCAGCGTCAGTTTCAGCAACCCCCACAGTTTCAGAAACTGTTGCAGAAGCCTGAGTCTTTTGCTTCGCGACTCCCGCTAGGCCATAATCAGTGTGCTTATTGTAAAGAGGAAGGTCACTTCAAGAATAGTTGCTCGATCTTGCTACAGCGTGCGAATGGTATGTCTGGTCTGAGAGGTCGTGGTAGTTACCAACAAGTACCTATGGGTAGGGGACATGGTACGTTTCCTCAGAATGAACGTTCCTTTTCCCCTCAGAATTCTATAAATTATTTTGAACAACAGAATGTTCCGACCGTTCAGTCCGTTCAGTACTACACTGATGATTATTATGTTGGAAGTGAGAGTGCTGGTTTTAATGATAGTTAGGACAGCCATGGACAAAGGGAGGGAGTAGTGTCAGTTCCAGTAGACCAGAGTGGGGATCACTGAAATATTATCGACGGCCAAAATATCGAGTTGCCAAAATATCGTTGACTAATTATCGACTACAAAAATATCGAGTTTATATACTTATTTAAGTAACTACAAAAATATCGAGTAAATAATATTGAGTCTATAAAATATCGACTTCAATAATATAGACAAAAAAATATATCGAATACAAATATATCGTTTGTAACCTAAAAACCCTAACACTACAAAAATATCGACTACCAATATATAGACTACAAAAATATCGTTTTTTGTGATTTATCGACTTTAGATTATACACATTATGGTGTCGATTCCGATCCGGTAAAATGCGCTCCGAATGGTCGTACGGAGAGTTTTTTCCCCGTACGAATCGTATCCGTAGACGTCCCATACGTACGATGAAGTACGATCCGTACTAGGTGCCGAACTCCGTACGAGTCGTACAGGACTCCGTACGACTCAAATCTCCATACGAATCTCACTCGGAACCCGCTGTACGCGACATCGCGGCACGTTTTTACGACCCAGCAAGTACGATTCGTGTCGGGTACGCGCCGTACGACCCTTTTCCTACGGGAGCTGAAAACAGTCGTAAACGCAGAGTTCGCGCCAAAACAGGTACGGAACGCCCCCCCCGGGTACGGCACGTACCCCCCATGATCGCAGGGGTACGCGGCGTACCCCTGTGGTCATGCGGGGTACGTGCCGTACACCCAGCGTACATGGGGTACGCACCGTACCCCATGTACAGTGGGTGTACGGCACGTACCCCATGTACGCTGGGTGTACGGCACGTACCCCGCATGACCACAGGGGTACGCCGCGTACCCCTGCGATCATGGGGGGTACGCGCCGTACGGTGTGTAGGTGATCGTGCGCTTTTCCGTACGAATCGACGTGTACCGTACGAATCGCGTACGGGTCGGCCGATCGGGATCGGAATCGTCCGGTCGTACGGCATCTGTACGAGTCGTACGGAAACGGCTCCGGATACGATTCGTACGCCGGATTATTTTACCGGATCGGAATCGACCCCTATATATGTAAAATGATATATAAATCTTCTTGTAAAATACATTACACAATCCTAATTATATATTATATATTAAAATACAATTTTATAACACATTTAAATGTGAAAACATTTTTCCTACATATCATGAATACTTAGAAAATATTATATACATTTTTCGAATTTTTTAAACATATATTATCACATTATTAGTACATATATTTAAAAAGATTTAATTAACTAACCTGCTTTAATGCAAAACTCTTCACAAACGACCATTTCCACTTCAACAAACAAACCAATTAATTGTGAAAAAATTCAACGTACCCAATAAAATGCTCTCTTTCTTAAAACATCCAATGACATTAGAGACCACAAAAAATACACACTATAAAAGGAGTACATGCCTACTACCATTTGTTGCTGCACAAGCTATAGAAAACAGAAGGCAACTATTTGATCAACTAGTTCCTTATAAATTGAGATTACTATTCAAGATTGCTACAAAATTAATCAAGTAAGTGAAAATTAATTATTATAATACACAAGTACTAGGCTAAAATTGTATGTATTTCTCCTAACAGTTTAAATTACATTTATTTTTCTCTTTTAACATTTGATTTATAGACATTTCCTAAACACATCAAAATATGTGCTCCTAGTGATTTACCACTAAATACTATTTGTAAGTATATGTAAATGTTGTCTAATACACCAACTGCTGTTCTTATTAACTATTTTCTAATATCCTTTCTTTATTTATTCTATCTTCTAAACAGAATTTCTGATAACATCCACATTCTACTCAATGAAATATAAAGACTACACAATTTAAACAAGTAAGTATATGTGTACAGTTCTAAAAGGCACAAAAATACTATAACTATTTTCTAAAAACCATTTCTTGTTTATTCTATCTTCCTTACAGATATTCTAAACACATCCTACATCTACTAGACTAAAGGCAAAGACTACACAACTTAAAAAAGTAAGTATATTTGTAAAATTCCTCAAAGGCCCTAAAAAGTTAAAGCTATATTCTAAACACCATTTGTTTTTTCTTCTATCTTCTCTACAGATATTCAGAAAACATCCGACATCTCCTCTACCTTAAGCTAACACTACAGAATTAAAACAAGTAAGTATATTTATTAACTTCCTCAAAGTCCCAAAAATTATAAATCTATGTACTAATAATCATTTCTTGTCTATTATATCTTCTCTACAGATAATCACATTACATCCTTCATCTACTCCACCAAAGACAAACAGTGATCAATTTTAAAAAGTAAGTATCTCTAATAATGTCCTAAAATTGCCTAAAATGCTAAATATAATACTGCTTTCTCCAAAAAAAAATAGAAACATTTTTAAAAAATGGCTTATAATTTTTTACTTTGCCTACCAACAGGAAAACAAGAAGAACATACTAGAAATAAATTGAACATAACAGTTTCAGAATTTTTCAACACCAGATTTACTAACTGTAAGTATAAACAGTGAAATATAAATGTGTAAAACACTACCAATAATATTTTACATTTAAACATGTTTCTTTCTAATCTTTCCTAGAACAATTAATACAAAATGACTGAAGGTGCAGAATTTGTTATGTCACAGAAAAATAAATTGTTGTTATGTTATATGGGGTATGTTTATAATCAAGAAAGACAAACAGGAAGAAAAGTATTCTGGAAATGTACCAAATACTATTCTAACAAATGCTATGGTAGGGCTACTACTGAAGACACAAATGTATTATCTACCAGAGAACATAATCACCCCCCCAATGTCACAGAGATAGAGATAAGGGATGCTTTATAAACTATAAAAACAGCTAGCACAGGGAGTGACAAACCTACCACACAAATCCTAAAAGAAGAACTGTTAAAAATTCCTGCCCATGCTTCAGGGCAGCTACCCTCAATTGACTCCCTTAAACGCACAATAGCACACACTAAAAGATTAACTACTACTACTCAACCTAACCCTACATCTTTTGAAGAAATAATAATTTCCCCAGAAATGAGCGTAACACACAGTAATGATAATTTTTTACTTTTTGACAACGAAAGCCCCACCAACAGAATTATCATGTTTGCAACAGCAACAAATTTAAGAAAAATCCAACAATGCGACCAATGGATGATGGATGGGACTTTTAAACCATGTCCCAAACCATTTTATCAACTATATACCATTCATGGATTATATCATCACTACAATATCCCTTTCATTTACTGTTTGTTACCTAACAAACAACAAAATACATATATAGAATTATTAAATGTTATCAAAAATGAAATCAATAATTATTTTCCCCAAAAAATAATTATTGATTTCGAAATTGCTATGATCAATAGCATTTTGAAAACATTTCCCCACACAGCTATCCAAGGTTGCTACTATCACTTTAACCAAAGTATATGAAGACATCTCCAAAAATCAACGTTAAGCATTCAATACTCAACTGATAGCAACTTTGCATTTCAAGTTAAAAAATTAATAGCACTAGCCTATGTTCCAGTTACTGATGTAGCGGAACACTATGACTTACTTATTAACAGCACATACTACAAAAAGTATGAAGACAAACTAGCCCCACTACTTGACTATTTTGAGGATACTTGGGTGGGAAGGTTACATAGATCTGGGCACCGACGCCAACCTAAATTCCACATACCTTGGTGGAATGTATATCTAAGTACATTAAACCAAGAGGCAAAAGCAAATAACAGTGTGGAAGGATGGCACAATGCATTCCAAGCTACCACTAACAGAGCCAAACCCACCTTCCTAAATCTAATACAATCTTTAAAAAAAGAACAAAGCTACCCAGAACTAAGGATAGAACAATCTGTTACACAAATTGGCCCTAAACTAACAAAACAAACAAAACAAATGTTCAGACTCCTGCAAAGCCAAGTGACTCTATATCCTTCAACCAGAGGTTTAGAATACCTATCACTGATAGCTAAAAGCCTACTATAATGTATCATACCAAAACTAACAAAAACTTCTGATAATTTCATAAATTGTGCAATCAATAACAATTTTCATTTAATCATAAATAATACACATTTGTTAAATAAATTTGTTAAATTATAAAAAAGATTTATTTAACAAATATGCAATATTTATAATATTAAACATTGCAATGACATTTAAATCGACATTTCCCACCCAAATAAAATAAATGTGAAAAAGTTACAATTTATGTAGCAGAAGAAGAGGTCATCCAGCCACGTATAATCCATACAATACCTTACAATCCAGTACAAATCCAATTCCGGAAACCCTCAAAAACCCGAAAATAATAAAACATTTGTGAAAAACGCTCCAGGAAATCCCGATAATACAAGTGTGGACACTTTATTATTTAAAGTGATATACACACACCTTGTAAAAAATTAACTTACGCATATTCTTCTCCCAATGCAATGCGACACCCTACAAATATCCTGAAAATTAGTAAAAGATTAAAAAAATCGCTCCAGTAAACGTGGAGTAAACAAAGTGTGTAAAAATCATTTAAAAATGAACATACACACACTTAGGGGTCCATTAGGATGTCGGGCGGATTGCCCCCGCCAGGGTGGCGGTAGCCACCGCCACCCTGGCGGGGGCAATCCGCCCGACATCCGCATTCTAATTCCCCCCCGCCATATTAGGATGGCGGGGGGGACCGCGGCGGACGAAAACACCGTCCGCCGCTTTTCCGCCCCGGTCGCATTGCGGCCGGGGCGGTAATGGAACCATATGGTGGCGGTGTCTATCAGACACCGCCATCCATATTAGGGTGCCTGTCTGCAGCTGCTTTTCCGCGGCGGCAATGCCGCCACGGAAAGGCAGGCGGGGATAGCTGCGGGGGCCCCCTGCAGAGCCCCCAGGTTCACACCACTGTCAGGGGGCACATGGGGGGTACCTATGGTACCCCCCCACATTTGCATATGCAAAACGGCAGGCACCGCGCGGTGCCTGCCGCTTTGCATATGCAAATGCAAAAAAGCATTTTTAGCATCGTGGCGGGCGGTGCAGAGTGCACCGCCCGCCACAATGCTAAAACTACAGGATGTGCCCGCCACTGTGGCGGGCACATCCTAATGCCCCCCACGGGACCCCCGCCCTTATGGCGGGCGGTCCCGTTTCCCACTATGGTGACGGGCGGACAAAGTGCGCCCGTCATCATAATGACCCCCTTAGTTAAAAAAAATAAAACTATGTTATCGTAATCCATTCCAAATCAACAACCATAAAAACCAGAAAAATCGTGTAAAAGATTAAAAATCGCTCCAGGAAATCAAGAAAAAAGGAGATAGATGTTAAAATATTACATTCATTTGTAATACAATCTTATCTCCAAAAAAAAAAAAACGCATCCTTCCATGGAATAATACTGCGAAGTTCCGGTACCTGTAAAAAAACATACATTAAGTAACCCACCCACACAAACACTCAAAGATTCCAAAATACACATTAAAATTTATGTAAAACATGTTCAAACACATATCCTAAGCATAAAAAAACACTACGCCTCTAACATACACTACGCCTCGGTAAATACGAAGTTTCACCTAAAACATACCAAAACGACAACTACATACATACAATAACTCTAAAAACGTCGAATATAGTCTCAAACACTACTACTCTCTACCAAATATTAGTTAAAATTCCCCTTACCTTTCTCAACGCGAAGCAGCTTCCAACCGCGCTCTTCTCCAGTCCTGAATGAAGCAAAATAACCTTACGCGGTCAAAAAGTAGTCCCCTTAAAGTATATTAGAAAGGTAAAAATAATAAATACAATGTTCTAATAAGAAATAAAATACATACACAAACTTATAATTTCTAATAAAAATGTGTAACACTAATGACCATTTATTTAGTTTAGATATCCGTTTTTATTTAATATTAAATAATATTTATAGAATATTATTTAATATTAATATTACTTAAAATATATAAACTTTATAATAAATATCTTTTAAATGTTTAATGTTAAATGATATTTATTATAAAAAAAATCCTTTATTAAAGTAAATGTAGCAATTTATTTCATTTGTAAATTAATAGTATAAATAAATAATTTTTTTTATTTAATTATATTAATAATATAATTTAAATACATCATTGGAAATAAATACTATGACAACTCTAAAATTGAATTACTATTTTCAGAATGTATATATTTATTTTGTAACAAATGTTATAATTATTGTAAAATTGTAAATTAATTTTAATAATTAATATAATATATTAATTATTATTATTAATTATCCCAACAATGTATGTAAATTAAAAACATTTATTTTTAAACATTATATCCAACTAAGTCATTGTTTTAATATTTCATATAGTATTGGGAATAATGTTTTTCTCCTAAATATTTGTATATATATAACAAGAATAAAAAAATGTTTATTGTTTATTAAAAACATTGTATGTAATATCTATCAAAGTATTTAACAATGTTTTTTGTATAATATCTTTAAAACATATATTGACTATTGTATTTTTTTTAATAATAATCTATATATCAAACATGTATATTTAATAATATTAATATATAATATATTAACATTATTAAATTAATAATAAACAGCCTGTGAATAAAAATTATTATAATGTGTTCTCAATATTACAATTTGTCACCCAAATATAAATATGTTACAAATTATTATGTTTTGTATAAATACAGTACAAAAGATATGTATAAAAAATGTACATTTATAAATTACAATAAATGTAAATGAACACATCCTTTTTTCCTAACTACTTATATAGAATATTAATTGTTTTGACTATTGTACTGTACATGTTATAAAAACAAATTGACAATAAAATTATTAAAAACATCCATGTGTACTTATTTTCCTAAGATTATAACACAGTCATGTAAATTTTTCTGTGAGGGTGCTGAACACTGACCAATTATATTTTACTATTCATAGTCCAGTCAGACAAATATCAGGGAAGGTGCTGAACACTGACCAATTATAATTTACTATTCCAACTCCAGTCAGACAAATATCAGGGAAGGTGCTGGACACTGACCAATTATAATAGATGTATTACGTTACAACGCATACTTTTACAACGCATACCTTTACAACAAAATATTTCGAAGACAAAAACCATTACAACGCATGTAATTGAAATTAATATAATTTAATTTAATGTAATGTAATTAAATTTAATCAAAATTATTTAATATAATTTAGATGTAATTTAATGTCATTTTTACCCTGTTCCCATAACCCAAAAACCCAAAACTAACCTGGCCTGAACCCTAAAAATACCCCTTTAGCCAAAAACCCAAAACTGACCCTGAACCCTTAAAATACCCCTTTAGCCAAAAACAAAAAACTGACCCTGAACCCTAAAAATAGCCCTTTACCCAAAAACTAAAAACTGACCCTGAACCCTACAAATACCCCTTTACCCAAAAACTGAAAACTGACCCAGAACCCTAAAAATATCCCTTTACCCAAAAACTGAAAACTGACCCTGACCCCTAAAAATACCCCTTTACCCAAAAACTAAAAACTGACCCTGACCCCTAAAAATACCCCTTTACCCAAAAACTGAAAACTGACCCTGAACCCTAAAAATATCCCTTTACCCAAAAACTGAAAACTGACCCTGACCCCTAAAAATACCCCTTTACCCAACAACTAAAAACTGACCCTGACCCCTAAAAATACCCCTTTACGCAAAAACTGAAAACTGACCCTGAACCCTAAAAATATCCCTTTACCCAAAAACTGAAAACTGACCCTGACCCCTAAAAATACCCCTTTACCCAAAAACTAAAAACTGACCCTGAACCCTATAAATACCCCTTTATCCAAAAACTGAAAACTGACCCTGAACCCTAAAAATATCCCTTTACCCAAAAACTGAAAACTGAACCTGAACTCAAAAAATACCCCTTTACCCAAAAACTAAAAAATGACCCAGAACCCTAAAAATACTCCTTTACCCAAAAACAGAAAACTGACACTGAACCCTAAAAATACCCCTTTACCCAAAAACTAAAAACTGACCCTGAACCCTAAAAATACCCCTTTAGCCAAAAACAGAAAACTGACCCTGAACACTAAAAATACCCCTTTACCCAAAAACTAAAAACTGACACTGAAACCTAAAAATAACCCCTTTACCCAAAAACTAAAAACTGACCCTGAACTCTAAAAATACCCCTTTACCCAAAAACTGAAAACTGACCCTGAACCCAAAAAATACCCCTTTACCCAAAAACTAAAAACTAACCCTGAACCCTAAAAATACCCCTTTACCCAAAAACCCCAAACTGACCCAGAACCCTAAAAAAAAACCTTTAAAAAACCCAAACATATTACATTTAAAATAGAATTATATACTTACCAATACTTAAGTTGTAATGTTATGCGTTGTAAAGGTACCTACGTAGTAAAAACATGCGTTGTAAATACATGCGTTGTAATTGTTTTTGTGTAGTAAAATTTTGTTGTAATGGTAGTACGTTGTAAAAGTTGCGTTGTAAATCTTGTTTCCCATTATAATTAACTATTCAAACTCCAGTCAGACAAATATCATGGAAGGTGCTGGACACTGACCAATTATAATTTACTATTCCAACTCCAGTCAGACATATATCAGAGTAGGTGTTGGACACTGATTCTAAATAAATGTGTCCACATATTATTTGTGATTTACACTATATATAATATATTTGATCATTTAGTATTTTTAATATCCAAATTTTTTATTTGGATAATGAATTATTGTAAAAATATTACTTGTAATTAATAATTTTTTTCTAAATGTTTAAAATTTCTGTGCAAAAGATTATATTTTATAACATATTTTGATATTTTTTTTCTTCACTTATTAAATTATATATCTTGTGCTATAAAAGAATATTTATGTTATTTTCAGATATATTTTATGTGTATTTTTATCCGTATAAATTTTTTATAATCTATTTTTTAAAGTATCAGTATATTGTTCTAAAATTACATACATTTAAGTATTTCTTACATATTTTATGATATTATTTTTTTCTTATTATTTTATGAGCAAAAATTAGTAGAAATTAATATTTGATAAATTTATAAATAATAAAAATTAATAAATAAATGTGTTATAATATTTGAAAAAAAGTAATAAATATGTATAAATATTAAAATATGTTATAGTAATTGTTAAAAATATTAATACATATTTATAAATATTAAATTCATTTATAGTATTTGATAAAATTATTAATAATATATTGAAAATATTAAAAATATATATATATTACAAAAAATTGTAAATTTTTTTTTTACTTTTTATTTAGTTATTTAACATATATTATCCCCCAAAAAATGTTCCTATAATTTTAAATATTTGTATATACAAAATTTTATTTAAAAAAAAATTTTTATGTAAATTTTTTTTATTTATAAACTTATTTTAATTTTATTTTATAATACATTTATTGATTTTTACACTTTTTATTACATATTTTTAAATTACTCCCCACCCTTATCCCCTATTAACCCAACATCCCGCTCCTAAACATTAACATTATTTTCTATATTTATATAAATATATATAGGATTTTTTAAAATAATTATTTATATATTTTTTTCTTTTTTTCCAATTTTTTTGTAGATTTTTGTTATTTTTTTTAAATAAAACATTTTTTTGTATAAAAAAATGTATTAAATAAATTATTAAAAAATATACAAATATTTTATAGATTTTTACACTTTTTATAACATATTTTTAAATGACTCCCCACCCTTATCCCCTATTAACCCAACATCCCGCTCCTAAACATTAACATACATTTATATATTTGTATAAATATATATATTATTTTTTAAATATATTAATAATATTTTATTAACATTTTATCTATACTTTTTCGATATTTTTTACTATCACTACATATCGATATTAATATTACTCGATATTTTTGACTAGATATTTTTGTACTCGATATTATTTTCACATTAAATGATACTATATTTTCTACTTCGATATTCTTTTTTACGATATTTTCCTATACTCGATATTTTTGACTCGATATTTTGTCCATTCGATATTTTGGAGTCGATATTATGACTAGTTACCCAGAGTGGATCTTATGTTGAAGTGATTACATCAGGTGTGGCAGAACCTTTTCTTTTGGATACTGGTGCAGCAAAGAGTTCTATCATGTACTCTAAACTCCCTGGCGCACCCTTGTCTGGCTTGACTAATGTTTCGGTAGGATTTTCTGGCGCCCCAGTTCGTAACCCGGTTTCTTGTCCTTTGTCCCTTTCTATTGGTCCTTGTGAATTGGAGGTTCCCCTTATTCTAACAACTGGCTGTGGCGAGAATTTGTTTGTTTGGACTTATTGAAAAGATTGCATGCGACATTACATTGTTCTCCTTTGGGAGTACATCTTACAGTGGGTAAGAAAGTGATTTCCCAGATGTATCTGTCTAAGGATCACCTTCCACTGGAACTGCGTTCTCTCCCTGATACACTTTGGGATACAGGTCCAAATGATGTTGGTCTTTTGCAGATTCCACCTTACGTTGTTACCCTTAAGTTGAATGCTAAATTACCTCGCATTCCTCAGTACAAAATTTTCAGTGATGGCGAAAGAGCTCTTTTAGCGATTATCTATGATTTGGTTGAGAAAGGTGTGGTTGAAGAAACGAGAGGCAATGTGTGTAATAGTCCCGTTCTGCCTGTCCTTAAGCGTACTGACTCTTCTCAGCCACCTGTGTATCGGTTTGTGATTGACCTTCGAGAGGTCAATAAGATTGTTGTGCCACAGTTTCCTTTTGTTCCAGACATTACTGCTTTTTTTACTATGATCCCTGCCTCAGCTGCTTGGTTTTCTGTTATTGATCTGAAGAACGCTTTCTTCAGTATTCCGATTGCTGAGGAAAGTAGGGATATTTCTGGCTTCTCTTTAGGAGGTCGCAGTTTCCGGTTTAAACGCGCTCCTCAAGGTTATTGTGAGAGTCCCTCCATTTATAGTTAGGCGTTGAAAACTCAGCTTGATAATTTTGCATTGCCTTCTGGTGCTACTCTTATTCAGTATGTTGATGATCTGTTGGTTGCTGCTGATGATGAAGAGATTTGTAAAGAAGTTACTCTTTCTTTGTTGCGACACCTGTCTGACCTTCATCATAAAGTGTCACCTTCGAAGTTGCAGTATTGCCGACAAGAAGTGACCTACTTAGGTCATCTCTTGTCGAAGGAGGGAAGACGATTGACCCCAGAGCATATTCAAGCGATTGTCCAAATGACTGTGCCATGCACACAGAGAAGGTGCGTGCCTTCTTAGGTATCACCTCGTATTGTAGACAGTGGATTCCGAATTTTTCTTTGCTAGCAAAACCATTAAGGAAACACCACACCCTCTTCCTTGGTCTGACGAATGTCAGAAGAGTTTTTCTGAATTGCGTAATGCATTGTGTTCTGCTCTGGTGTTGGGTACCCCCGACTATAATAAACCCTATACACTTCATGTACACATAGAGAGAAGGTTGTGCGTTGTCAGTGTTGACGCAACAATTTGGAGACAAGCAGCGCCCATGTGCGTACTTTTCAGCCACTTTAGATCCGGTAGCTAGGGCATTGCCTAGTTGTCTAAGAGCTACAGTGGCAGTGGCTGTTTCTATTCGACAGTCTGCTGGTTTGGTATTGGATAATACATTGATTGTGATGGTCCCACATGCAGTGGATACCAAACAAAGACTCAACATCTTACCAGTGCACGTTTGTCAGGTTATGAGTAGACGCTTTTGGCTAGTCATGTGCTCATCAAGCGGTGCAACACATTGAATCCAGCTACATTGTTGCCAATTTTTGTAGAGACAGATGTTCAGGAACAGCATGACTGTTTTCTCCGGACAGAGGAGGAAACGAAGGGTAGAGATGATCTGAAAGATACTCCTCTTTCGAATCCTGATGGTACCCTAGGGGTAGATGGTTCATGCTTTAAGCTTCCGAAAGGAGAGACGACTGCAGCATATGCTGTCACAACTTTGCATACGATTGTTGAAACAGCACGCATTGCACAGAATTCAGCACAGGCAGCGGAGTTGATAACATTGACTAGAGCGTGTGTGTTGTCAAAAGGAAAAAGAGTGAATGTTTTTACTGATAGCCAATATGCATTTGGCGTGGCTCACAGCTGTGGTCGTTTGTGGAAAGAGAGAGGATTTCTTACTTCCCAGGGTACGAAAATTCAGCATGGACAATTAGTGAGTGAACTTCTTGAATCACTTACTTTGCCTACCCAAATTGCGATAGTAAAGTGTAGTGCGCATAAGAAGGTTACGGATGATGTGGGTTGAGGGAATGCGTTTGCAGATGAAGTAGCGAGAGAAACAGCGAAAGATGTGATGAGTAGGATGTATGTTGCAGGTACTGCCAGATGGGTTGTGGAAGGAGGAATGTGTGAAGATACAACAGAAAGTGTGAGGATGATTCAGGCAGAAGCTACTGAGAAAGAATTGAGTATGTGGAGAGAGAGTACGGGAATGTTGGATTCAACAGGCTGTTGGGTTGAGTTGTCAGAGCACCGGCGATGGTTGTTGCCGGATGCATATGTGCTCCCGGTGGTTACTATGGCTCATGGGCTGGCTCATATTAGTTCAAAAGGGATATGTAAGGTGTTGGCTCCGGTATGGCAGAATGGTGGAATTCCTAAGTGTGCTGAGAATTTGGTTAAACATTGCATGATTTGCTTGATGCATAATCCTGGAAAAGGATCACCAACTCCAGCGGGTCATTTGCTCCTCCAACGTATCCGTTCGAGGTGCTGCAGATAGACTACTTTCATATGGAAAGATGCAATAACTTGAAGTATGGTCTTGTGGTTGTTTGTGCCTTTTCCAGATGGATAGAGGCCTACCCCCTAAAGGATAATACTGCCTTGTCTACAGCCAAGGTTTTGTTCAAAGAATTTTTTCCCAGATATGGCTTGCCGAGGATGGTATGGAGTGATAATGGAAGTGAATTTGTGGGTCAGATTATGAAGAAAGTATGTGCGGGTCTGGGTATTAAACAGAAATTTCACGCTGCAAATCACCCTCAGTCAGCAGGCCTGGTTGAGTGCTAAAATGGTACTCTGAAGCTGAAGTTGACCAAGGTGCAAGCGAGCTCTGGTCTTACATGGCCTGATGCCTTACCATTGGCACTTTTGTCCACGAGAACGACAGTACATTCTCGCGTGGGACTTAGCCCATACGAGATTGTTTTTGGACGCCCGGCGAATGTCTGGGGTGTGCCGAGGCCTAAGAAGTACAGTGATATCAAGTACCCTATGTTGATTAACTACTTACATGATTTGACTGCTAAACTGCGTGTTCTTCACCAACAGGTCCATGACACTTTGCCTTCAGTTTCTGTAGACGCAGGCCACACCTGTCGACTGGATTCTAACCAGGAATTTCCAGAGGTCAAAGAACTTGGAACCAAGATGGACCGGTCCATACCAAGTCATGTTATCAACTCGGACTGCTATTAAGGTGTTCGGCAAGAAAAACTGGGTACATGGAACCCATTGCAAGAAGATACCTTTGCCCTTACCGTACGATAAGTGGGTCCGGTAAGGTGTTGCTGATTCCGAGAGTGAAAGGGTTCCAAAATTTGTACCTTTTAGCGATGCACATCTGGAAAGGACTCAGTCAGAATGTGCGGATAATGAAGTCTTGCAAGAAGCTGTGCCGCCGTGTTTGAGATTTGATATTACGCATCCAGAGACACTCTTTCAGGATCAAACTGTGCCTGGTAAAGAACGATACAACTTAAGGTCTAAAAAGGACAAATAAAATTTGAATTTTTTTGTGAATTACACTCTTTCAGACAAGAGTCTATTTTTCTTTTTCTTTTTTGAGTGACCATCTGGGTTCAGATGCAGGGTCGCGGTATAAGAAGTAAGGGGTGGCCCGCGTATTGACGAAAGGTCTGCGGTTCTAGGGTCATCTAGGACGCCTGGACACACACTTGAGTGAAGAAGGAAAATTGCCGCGAGCAGCACGTTAGAGGATGGAGTCTGTTGTAACTGAAAGAGATGTTGAGAGAATAGATCTTAAGACAAGATTTTGTACATTGATATATAGCAAATGTTTTATAATATTGTGCTTTTTGATGTTTTTAAGTATCACATTAGCTTGTGTGGGTTGGATTGTCTATGTTACACAACAGACCTCTGCACCCACCTCCCAACCTATGCTTTCTTTCACTACTGTTTCTTTGCATCAGTTTTATACGTTGCCTGAACGTTGCCTGAACATGAGCAAACAAGGAGATCAGAATTTGTCAACAACTCGTTCATACAGTTGTTGCATCAGCATCAGTTAGTAGTAAATACCACTGATTGTTGGGTTTGTGGTCTTATGCCTCATACAACAGATAAAGGTATGCCATATTTGGTTTTGCCTTTTTCTTTTAATGGGTCTGTGTGGGCTTTACAGACCATGTTTATCCATGCAAATGAGGTACGCCCCCTACGTTCCCTTAAAGATAACTCCAGCAATAATGCCTCGATAAGGGGAATAGTAGCTATGATCTGAGATATTGATGCATATAATGCTATCACTAAGGATGAGGTGCAGGCTTATATTGGTTGGAACGTGACTGGATATAGTACCAGCTTGACAGAGATGGAGAGACGAAAAAGGTCTCCCCCTATTTGGATTGTACCCATTTTTGTTTGCAAGGTACTGGTCGGAATCCGAAAGCTCAGCTAGGTAAGAGTGTGTGTGCTCAAACCTATGTCTATTCATCCCGGACTTCTCCACTGTTTGTGCCAGCTAAAGGCACATATTTTGTTTGTCATGACAGAGCCTACACATGGTTGCCACCTGATTTTTCAGGAACATGTTATGTGGCATTTTTGCTTCCCCCTACATACACTACTGCTTCAGACTATCATAGAACGAGATATGGTAGAGGTGTCTTTAATCAGGAAGATACTGCAGCACATGAAGTAGGAGATTTCTTCAAGGGATTCCTGCCCTTTTGGGGTCCTATGATCAATAGTAGGCATATTCGACAGCTTGTCTGCGTTGTTGAAGCTACTATTAATGAGACAGTAGGTGCTCTTAGTAATATTACAGCTGAGCTTAAAGCGGACTGCCTTATGACTTTGCAGAATCGTATGGTATTAGACATCATACTTGCAGATCGAGGAGGAGTATGTAAATTGATTGGACCCAGTTGCTGTGTTTATTATCTGGTATGTACCAGATAATGCCCCTACAGTATACCAAGCCATCTCTAGGTTGCATAAGATCTCTGAGTCTATCCATGTAGATGAAGGAGACTGGTCATTGACGGGATGGTTTTGGGGACTGCTGTCTAAGTGGGGATGGAAGATTCTGACATTCCTTGGTATGGTTTTAGCCATCCTTTTCTCTTGTTGTCTTTGCATCCAGTGTGGTCCCGCCATTTGTAGTCATTGTGCTACTATGTGTATTCGGAGATCTGTCCCGAGAGAAGTAGAGAATAATAAAATGATGCTACAGCAACACTTTGATGACCTAATGAATATTGATATAGACCTAGATTCAGATTAACATGAGTCTTAGGTTATTGCCTACGTAATGGCAAAAGGAGGGCTTGAGGTTCTGTAATTCTCGAGTCTGACTCCATTTTGTTCTGTGCCACAATTTTGTGTTGCCCTCACGTAGGCCTGTAAAGATAACCTGGTGAACGAAGTGGCCTAGCCTTCTTAGTTCATGTATACATTAACTAGGTTTCTTTTTGACTCCGAAATGAACTGTAAGAAACTGACTTCTTCACCTGAAACTGACCTCGCAAAGCCAATTTCCCTGATCGATCTTTATCTGAGATTGCCAATCAATGTTCAGGACATCGTTAACTTTTTAGTTTCCTTGCACATGTCTTATCTTGTTCAGCATCTGCTACTGTTTCTTTTTTTTATGTTTCTTCATTACATGGGTTATGCTTTCAATTATAGGTTTGTCCGGTTTGTGGAGATTGAATTTGGGACATTCCTAATAATTAACTTTTGGGTTGGGAAACTGTAAATTGAGTTTTTGCTATGTGATACTTTGTTTGAAAATGTATCTTATTGGCTAGAATTTTGTGCAGTTGGTGTACATTTATAATGTGAATATTGGGTATAAAAGGAGATGTCTCGCCTTAGTAAAATGAGCAGTCTCCTGAAAATTTACACCGTGATGTATTTCTAGGGTCACTGTTACTAGCTGCAGCTAATAAACTTGGTCTCTGATGCCATCCAGAAGTATTCCGTGTATTTGAATACCAAGTCAGGTGAACTCGAAGATCTTAGGCGTGCCCCTGACACCGCTGGGTTAAACCCCGGTTCTTCAGTAACTTCCCAGGAACCAAGTCACATTGACAGATCTGAAGGTAAGACTAACAGATGAAAACATCAGTTTCACAAATGCATCCATGCACTTAGATTCTTTGATTGGAGGGGAGGTCTGAAACGCATTTGGGTTTAGTCAGCTGGTGGAAGCGTGAGCCACGAGTCAAACCAAGCACCGGCACCAGATTTGGGTTGGGTTCCGAGGTGGGCTGTAACCCAACTGGAGGCCTTCTTGAATCCATAAAGTCCAAACGTGTACATGATGATGCCTGGAGAGTACCAAAGATTCACAACATAGCCTCTTTGAAGGCTTGTATTCGTTGTAACATTGCTGATGGCCCGAGGAATTGGGAGAAGTGCTAAATTTGGTTCCACAGTGAATGATCGAGATCTGGAAGTACCCTGACGTGGACATGATTTGACACAATGAGAGTAGTAAGAATACAAAGAGCCATGTTGGGACTTCTTGTGTTTGGAGTGGGATGAAGATCTACCTCAGAAACGGTCCTGAGAATGTGCCTGCATGCTCAACTTCATCCAGGATCGGGTTTTCCAAGCTTTCCATCAGTGCTCAGTGATGTAAAGTTTGGCCTGGAAGTCCTCCAAGACATTCAGGTTCATAAGAGCACATCTGCTGCACAATGTTGAGTTGTAGATATCAAAGACTGACAATGTGTAGTCTGTCAGTTACTTCTGTTTGTGGAAATCGCTACATCGTTTAAAACTGGTGTGTTTTAGGGGGAGACACGTCCCTTGCTCACTGGAAACATTTTAAAGAGAGTGTTCTGGCAGCAACAAAAAACAAGGGGATCTGCGTCGGAAGGCATGGAAAGGAAAGCACTGACATTTACGTGCATAGGTGGCGGTTATAGAGTAGCCCTGCCATCACTTCCGCGGTGGGAGGGCCCCACACAGACCTGCACAACTCACCTCCGTACATTGGGTTGTCAACTCACTAGCCACACTACATTAACTATACCTCTCCAGTGTACCATGCACAGTGTTCTGAGAAATGATATCATATAACATAAGTGTAATTATGAATGGTATGATTTCCCATGGTATAAGTGTTTTAATATGAAAATGACATAGTATCATAAAGTGGAGCTGCATATCATGGTGTAGAGTTTCATGGCATACAATGGAGTAGTGTAGTACAGTGGAGTATAGTGCAGTACTGTGTCATAGAGTAGAGTGAGTAAAGTGGCTTGGAGTGGCATAGACGGAGTTGCGTAGAGTGTTTCACAATGGAATAGAGTAAGGGGCAGTGGCATAGAGTGGACTAGAGTGTTGCAGAGTGGCATAGATTATAGTACAGTGAAGGAGCGTGGAGGAACCCAGGGGCATATTGTCAAGAACAGCGTTAAAATAATCGCCGGTTTAGCGGCAGACAACTGCTGCTAAAACTGCGATAATGGGCTTGATAATATGCCCTGGAGAATTCCAATAGAAGCCCATGTTCCCACCAGAACATGGGCTTCTATGGGAAAATAGCTGAACGGATTTAGGTAAAGTGTGTCAGAAATATAAATGATGGGATGTAAAGGGTCCTTTTTGGTAATAGATCTAAATTGATTCAGTAGATTGAAAGTTATGGGGCCTGATTCACAAAGGTAAATTACATTTTTGTGTAAGTTTATCAGTGTTTGTTATTTACATAGGTATTTTACGAGGAACATCTTTATGAAAGCTGAGTCTCTGCACATAAAAAGATAGGACAGTCCTATTTTTTATGTGCGGGGACTCCAGTCGTAAAGATACTAATAGTATAATGCCTTTATCAATAGCAAAAAATCATAAACTTACACAAAAGTGTGAGTTTACATTTGTGAATCAGGGCCATAAGGCACAAAAACTTAGTGATATACTGGGCTGCAGTATACCACCGTGATTGTGGGTATACCATGGAAGATGCCGATGACAAAACAGTATATGATTGGCTAATGCCTGCCCTAAAAAAAATTAAAAGGCAGCCATATTTAGACAAAACGTTTGCTGTGTTCTGGCTTTTAAGTGTACATTTAGAGTTCTACTGCTCTGTAAGTGTAAAGGAAGAGATGAGTCAGTTTATATAAAGGTAAGTAAAAGTTGTTTTATTACTTTATATATTTAAAAAGTGTTTGCGGAGTACTGCAGTACTACCAAAGGATTTAGGCATTACTTAGTATGCATTCTGGGTTTTAAATGTAAAGATAATGTAGTACATTTTTGTCTCTAATTTTTACATATTTAATTTTTGTAATTGTTTTTTAAAATACACTGTACTGCACTATATTTTCACTTAAAACCCAGAACACAGACTCAGGGGCCGATTAGGATGGCGGACGGACCTGCGTCCGTCCGCCACCCCCGAGGTGGAAGGACCGTCCGCAGGGGCAGTGGCGATCCCTCTGGTGCAATTAGGATGTGACCGCCACCCTGGCGGTCACAGCCCGTATCTTTAACCTTGCGGCGGGTGCTGCTTGAAGCAGCACCCGCGGCAAGGTTAAAAATGCATGTTTTGCAGTTACATGCACAAAGCGGCAGGCACCGCGCGGTGCATGTCGCTTTGTGCATGCAACAGCAGGGGGGTACCATAGGTACCCCCCACGTGCACCCCCACCCCCCTTCACTCTGGGGGCCCCTGCAGGCCCCCAGATGCAAAGGACAACATGCTTTTCCACAGCGGAAAAACCGCTGTGGAAAAGCATGTCTGAACACGCATCCTAATATGGCTGGCAGTGTCTGATAGACACCGCCACCATATTAGAGCTTTTCCGCCACGGTCGGAAAGTGACCGCAGTGGAAAAGCGGTGGGCGGTCTTCCCGTCCGCCGATGACCCCCCAGCCATCCTAATCTGGCGGGGTTCTTTGAAGGCACCGCAGCGGTGAATTCGCATCCTCCGGGCCGGCGGTGGCGTCCGCCGGCCCGGAGGATGCGGATTCACCGCAATCCTAATCGGCCCCTTAGTGTGGTCTAAATAATATTTTGCTTGTTTAAAACTGAAAGTGAGAAATATAGTTTAGTACTCTTGTGGGGAACTAATCACACATGGGTGAGCAAGAACCTGCTGCTCCTCGTTTCTGCCCTACACACATCTCTTCACAGAGAACCCACTCCCTCCAGACACCCATGGGCCCTTAGGTTGCCAAGACCCTACTATGCACAGACTTTGCATCTATACAACTATTCACAGAACGCCCAATCCCACCATACATCCAAGCATCCTCAGGTGGCTAAACCTCCACTATGCCAAGCCTTTGCCCTGTACATAACTGTTCACAAAGTGTGCATTCCACTATCCAAGCCTTTGTCCTGTACACAACTGTTCACAAAGTGTGCATTTCCTTAGGTGGTCAAGCTTCTACTATGTACAGCCTTCAGCTCACCCCGAACACTTCATGGACAGCCAACCTTTTGTGGAAGTGAATCAACCACAAAAGGGTGGGCAAGCACTTGCTGATCAGGGTCTTTGTCCTGTATACAAATGCTCACAGACAGCCCACTCTCTCTAGACACCCAAGACTCCTTAGTTGACTAGGCCTTTTTTATGCACAACCTTTGCCTATTGCAGAAGTGTTCATGTAGAATCTACATTCTTAAGACACCTAAGCCTATTAGGTGGCCAAGCCAAGCCCCTGGTATGCTCAGTCATTGCTCTGTAATGAACCCTTCGCGTATAGCCGATCTCTTATGGGTCACACACAGTTATGAACGTACCCGTTGTGTTATGGTGTTCGACAGAGAGCCCACTCTATCTAGACACCCAAGCCCCATTAGATGGCCAAGCCACTACTACACTGAGCCTTTGCTCTGTGCACAACTCTTCATAGACAGCCCCCTCCCTCCAGACACACAACCCCCATTAGGTGGTCATGCTCCTACTACACACAACTTTTGCACTGTACCCAACTGTTCACGGAGAACCCTCTCAACCAAGACTTTCAACTCCAATTATGTAATCAAGCCCTAAATACACACAGCCTTTGCCCTGTACCGAACCCATTGTGTGTAGTCGTTCTCTTGTGGGTAATCAACCGTACACGGGGGCATGTACCTGTTGCGCATGATGTTTGCCCTGTGTACAACACCTCCAGTGAAAGCCCACTCCTTCTACACACCCAAGCCTCTTTAGGCGGCCAACCACCCTACTAGGCCCAGTGTTCACCCTGTGCATAACTCTTCACAGAGATCCTACCCCCTCTGGTCATCCAAGCCACATTAGGGGGCTAATCTCTACTACCCTGTTACCCACAGCATTTGTTCCATACCTAACTCTTGACAGAGATCCCACTCCCTCCAGACAACCAAGCCCTCTTAGGTGGCTAACCCCTATTACACACAGCTTTTGCCCTGTATCAACATCTTTGTTCGGAGTCAACCACTTGTAAGAATGAATCAGATTTGGGTGGCCCAAGTCCCTACCAAACACAGCCTTCACCCTGTACACAAGTCTTCATGAAAAGCCCATACCTTCCAGACACTATTGCCCCCTTAGGTGGCGAAGCCTCTACTATGCACAGCATTAGTCCTTTCCCAAACCCTTCGTGGGTTAGTCAAATTTCTGTTCCTAACAATAAGAGGGACAAAGAGGGCTGTTTAACAGGGTCCAGTGTGCGTGCCCTGAAGTAGACAAGAATAAGAGAGTACAGAGTTCCCCAGTGTTAGAAAGTTTGACAGATGGAACCAAGTGAGTGAAGGCACAGAGGTGGGGAATCCTCCTTGTAGGAACTAGGGATCCCGCGCTCGCACACTGACTAGTGGGGGTGGACACCACTCACCTTTACCACGTAGTGTAGATATTGTTTTTTCTCTGGTCCTGATGAAATGCACTGTATTGTTTTGAACAATTTGCATGAAACATGTCGACCACTAATATAGAGTAGGACCCTGCTCTCCTGGACCCTTAAGCCAGAGAGCAGCCGCTCTTTCTGTTTTTAGCAAGGTGGGTTACCACTCTATTAAAAATCTGTTGTGGACAACCTAACCTTTTTTAACCACCTACACAAATCTACATCATTTCCTTCCTTTCCTAGGCCCCTCACATCCACGGCACCATACGGCAGGAAAAAAAGATCTCCGCTAAAGAGCCCAATTATGGACGACCGTCAGGTATTGCACCGCCGACCCGACGAGGAGCGAGCCCATATGATGAAGCATGACACCTAGTTTGCTGGGTGTGTGAGGATTCTAGTTCCAACAAGGAGGATTCCCCTCCTCTGTGCCTTCACTCAAAGTCAAAACAAGCTTTATTCGGTATAAAAAATATCCCTAAAATCATTCTACATAATAAAACTTGGTTCAGGGAAGTAATATAGCAATAAAATATTTCTTCGTATAACAATCCCCTTTTCCCCCCCCTCATAAAAAGATTTATTAAAAAGGATACGTATTTCATTTTTTGATGTATAGACACCATGCTAATCAATAACATTTCATGGAGTACATAGAATTACAGCAATCTTAAAAAAGGTACCTGAAGTAAAGCCCACCATTTGATCAACTAATCAGTCTCATAGACAAGTGATTCCAAATATGAGAGCATTTTCCTTCGCTTGATTGCTAATTGAGTGAAGGAAATTACCTAATTACAAATCGTGACATGATCTAATTGACATGTAAAATAGAAGACGGTTTTACAGGAATGCAACTTATTGGAAATAAAAAGTGGACGCAGAATCGATTTCCTAAGATCCCTATAGTAGTTACAAAACAGTATAAAGTGCAATGTGATTTGGGCAGATTTACCATCGCAGGTGCACGTTGGAAGGTTTGTACTCCCGTTGCCCATCTTAGGAAATGCTATATGAAAATACAATGTTCGTAGCCTTAGTCTTTAGAACATATCCCTACCTCCCTTTTTATCTTCCTAGACCGAAGGAGTTTCTTTTTAAGCTCCCCCTTACTATAGTTCTCAATAATCAATGGGTCTTTAAAAGCAGCATTCACATCACACTCGATCAGAAGCTCATGGACATATTTTACCCATGGTATCTTCTTCGAGTGATCAAGATTAAGACAATCATATATTATTTCCTTGGTAAAATAAGTTTTTTCCTTTGTCCAAATTCGATGCCATAAATTAATGGTTAACACACTAATCAAATCACTTAAAAAGGGGACATCTGTTTCTCTATGGACAATATAGGTAGCAGTGGAATTAGGGACTGACAACACCCTGCGCAGACATTTATTTTCCAATATTTGCAGTGTGGAGGTATCTGCCATTCCCCAAAGGGCTCCACCATAGCATACCCCAGATACACATTTGCTCCCATAAAGTTTTAGAATCTCTCTCACAGGCTTGTTAACTATTTTTTGTGAGAATCTAAAAATAGCCTCACTTGTCCTTAAAAAATTCAATTTGTTTAGGTTAATATGTGCATTCCAGGTCTCAATGGGTGCACCATGTATAAAGTGGGTACTATGTTTAGTTTTACATATCCCACAGGTCATAACAAGGGTTTTAGATAGATTAATTGCTAGGTCTTCATCAGTCATGAACTCAGTAAAATTATCAATCAAAAGCTGAAGACCGTTTGCAGTCCTAGAAATCAGGACTGCATCATCTGCGTTTAATAAAATAGGTGTTACACGTTTACTTATAATAGGGGCATCAGCTTTAAGACTCTTTAGCAAAAAATCAACTCCATTAATATATAATGAAAATAAAAGTGGTGCGAGACGCAACAGTGTCTAATCCCTCGGGTAACTTTAAAGTGCGTTGTGCATTCCCCTTCGGGTCCATATCATATCTTTGATGTTAAATGGACATAAATTTGAGACAAGAGACTAACGATATTGGTTGGAGCACCCATCCCTTCCAGCGCTTGCCATAACATAGTATGGTTCACTAAAACAAACGCGCCGGAAAGATCAACAAAGCAGAGGTGGAAAGAACCCTCCTTTGCAAGAGTGTATTTTCCTGTGAGTAGATCCAAGTTTATACACTGTTCAACCGTTCCGATTGCTTTCCTGAAGCCATATTGGGTTTCAGTTAATATGTTTCCCTCCTTCACCCAACACTCCAGCCTAGCAAGTAAAATTCTGCCCATAAGTTTGAAGGTGGAGTCAAGGAGGGAAATCGGTCGGTAACATTTGGCACCAGCTCTATTGCCCTTTTTAAAAATTGGGATGATCACACTTTCAACCCATGTTGCAGGCAGCACCCCATTAGTAACAGCATTTAAAAATGTAAATAAAATGGGTGACCAGAAATCAGTGTTATATTTAAAAATATCTATCGGGACCCCGTCTGGGCCTGCCGCCTTCCCACTTGCACTATCTTGAAGGGCAGTTCTGATCTCATCTACAGTAATTATACCAATCTTGCCAAAAGTTAGAAAGATGACATTTCCGTCATTGCCCTTATTATTACAACATTTTGTGGGATTAAAAATTCCCTCAAAGTACAACAACCAATCCTCTGGGGACACCACAGTATTGATTCCTACCGAATAATCTTCTTTAAAAAGGGGTTGATCCATGGTTTTCCAGAAGAGGGTAGAATTTTTGGTTTCGGCTGCCTGGACCAGTATTGCCCAAGCCATCTCTCTTATCTCTATTTTCCTGGCCTGTAAAGCTTGTTTGTAAGATTTTCTAAGGTTTCTAATCTTTTCACCATTTCTAGGTTTAACTTTCAGTTCATCCTTCAAGGCTCTATTTAATTTCGAGCATTCCTGGTTAAACCATCGTGGACAGAAAACCTTATTAATCCTTTGTTTCATGTTTTTCAATCTCAGTGTTTTATCTATACCCATTGTAATATTATTAAAAGCAGTAACGACTTCGACATTATCAGAAGATTCATCTGAACAGGTTTTTAATGTCGCGGTCGCTATTTTTAATCACATTTTCCATAAAAAGAACAGGATTAACGCCAGACCACTTAATAGAAGTCCCATATTCGCCTTGAGCTCTTATATCGGCAGCCACAATACATTGTTCTTCTGTAAGATATAGACTCGATTTTAAAGTTAACAGAATAGGGTGATGATCACTAAATAGTCTATATACAATAGTACAGTCGTTCACCAAACGCCTACTATTCCTGGATATCAAAAGGTGATCAATGCAAGATAAAGATCTAGCCCCCTCATAAGTGTGTAAATCATTAACTCCATCATTGTCACCCAACTTCATTGCTTCAAGCCCATATTTATACATTACATGATTGAGTGATTCACCATAGGGGTAATGTAAAAATGGATAATTTGATCCGCTAAATCATCCATGTGGCCACATTGATCCATAGTCAGCACGTTACAGAATTCTATATTAGAATCTCCACCCCATATCAAAACATAGTCATTCAAAAAAATATCAAGTTCCTCCTCGAGCATGGTTATTATACCTGCTCTAGTGTTGTTAAAAATAATGTTGTAGAAGTTGACCACTACGATGTTTTGCTTTCCTTTTACACTAAATAATAAAAGCTGGAAATATTGTGAGTTGGTAAAACTTTTCTTTAGAGTCAGAGGGGAGGTTACGAAAAGCAATATAGCCAAACCTTCACTCGCTCTTCCAGACTTAGATGGAATTGCTTTATTAAAAAAGGTTTTGAAACCATCTACATGGAACGATTCTGTAAGCCAGGTTTCCTGGATTAAAATTAAGTTAAAATTTTGTATACTATTTAACGATAAGGGTTCGGATAATTTACTTTTGATCCCTGCTACGTTCCATGAAAGGAATTGTAACAATCCTAATGATTGACAATCTACCAAATCATCACGAAGGCAATTGCTAGACAGGGCAGGTTCCCTATTAGTGCCCAACAATATATTTTCCGTCACTATCACAACTTCTGTACTAGAAAGATGAGGGGAAAGATTACATTCAACTAGCATGTTCTGAAGACTAGTAGGGGGGAGGAGATTTTTCTTCATCCAGGCGGAATATATCTCAGGACGGTAATATCGCTGGACCTTCCAAGATTCTTACAGGCAGCTGGGGCTCATCATTTAGTATGGATTTTAGATGTAGTCAGTCTACCTCACTACAGCGTCGTAGGGGTTCAAATCTATTTGGCATGAGGGGGATTATATCATTGTCAATACAATATCGTATCCTGTTGGGTTCTGGGTTTCGCTCTGTGTTAGGTCTGTAGAAATAGCCGAGGGGTACTTCAATAACTGTTAATGTACATTTTCTCTCGACCATCTTTGATTCATAGCAATCTCATCTAACAAGCGAGCCACCAACTCCGGGTGTCGGAAATTTACTACAATACAGTCACCCTCACAACTTTTTAGTGTACTACCCACCCAACCCACTCTCCTAAGCATTATTATTTCCCAAGATAGAACTCCAGTGCTACAATGGGTATTAATGGAAAACCAATGAGCCACATGATTTTTCAAAGATCCCCATACATCTGTACAATTTTCTGCTAGTCGAGGAACATCTTTTAAATCAATAACATAGGGGGTGGCCTGCGGAGATAAATTCAAAGTACCACCCTGGGACTTCTTTGGCTGGCGATCAATTTCTAAACCGGGCTCATCAATAAACCCTTTTTGAGGATTCCTTTTAGACCCTTTACCATTTGTACTCTGGCTAAATAAACCTAATGACCCCACCTCATAGTTCACAGGGTGTTTATCAGAGGCCACCTTCCCTGTTTCAGTGTTAGTTGCTATACTTATAGCCACTGTTACTTGCTTAACAACATCTCTCTTTGGCATTGCTTCTAAGCATGGTCTGCTGATGTTTTGTTTCTTAAAATCTGAAAACAATTCAGTAAGATGGCAAAGGTCCTTTTGTACGGATTTAATTTCAGACATGATGCGTCGTTCGATTGAATCGATTTTCCCATGCAGTTTCTTAATAAGGGTATCAATGTATCATGTTTTGTGATGTATCCAAATCTCCAGCCCCAGTCCCGGTACCCCTTTTATCATAATTTAAATGTTTTCCTCTTTTAGGTTTGGATTTCTTGGGGTTAGTCTTAGGGCTGGTCTTTGCCAGAATAGAGTGTTCTTTACTCCTGTTAGCCGGTGGTGAGAGATGATCAGGTACATCAGACACTGGAAATTTCCAGTGAGGAATATAATACACATGGACCTGCAATTTTTAGAGTATTAGCTTTGGCGTTATTGTGGCCATCACTTTCTTTACTACTATTTCCTTGGTCGTGATCTTGTACTCCGACCCCAATGTTCTCTGGGACAGAATTATCATCCTGGACATGTTCCTCTGGTGTGATTTTCGATCCCCTTTGTGCAACGTTTAAAGCTGCGTTAGTAGCCACCAGTTGCTCCTCTACTTGGACTATCTCGTCATTTAAAATTCCCATAGCACTTTTAAGATAGTTTGTAATGGGTGCTGTTTTCCCCGTAGACTTCACTTTGTCTAAGGCTAAATTTCTCTTCCCCATTGGTTTAAAAGAACTCCGGGCAGACAGTTAATACAATGGGTTTTTGTTCTTACCAGTGTTGGTGATCCTGGATGATAATGCCAAGAGGTCTTGCCCAGCCCAGCCTTGTCCGGTCTCCTATGAGCCCTTTAAATGCCTCCTGGTGCTTGGGACCAGCATGGGCGGCGAGCGCACCGCTAGTGCTGCTGGGGGTTGTGGTCCGGGCCTGAAGATTCCCCCGAGATGACGGCGGTGGCGGCCTTTTGTTTGTGCGTGCTGCTCCACCTGCTGAAAAAAGCCAGGAGCTCTAGAACAAGCTCGCCTGTGATCAGTTGTGTGCTCCTCTGAGATAGGGCCGAGATTGTAGGCTGTGGTGCTTTCCTCGGTGCCCCCTGCGCCTCCTGCTATAAGTCGCCTCCTGCTATAAGTTGTCACTCGTGTAAAGGGGCATCTGCTGTCCAGGTTAGTTTGAGCTTTAAAAACTTTAGGGCCTCGTTAAGCCAGCCGCTACTCCTGCGGCCTCCCGTTGTTACAACTTATGGAAAGGCACCGGGGTCCCATAAGGCGAGGTGAGATTGGTTGACTGGCTTGCCTGGCTGATTGGCCCAGTTTGACCGTGGCGTGAACGCCCACACCCAGCAGTGGTCCCTCGGCTTAATCGCTCAATCCGCCAATCCGCCGGTCTGACTTAGAACCCCCCCGGTGTGCTGGGGGAGGTGGAAGATCAGCCGGGAAGCTGGGATCGGAGACGTAGCAGTTTTTGGCGTCCTCCCGCTCACGTCCTCCCCGTCCTCTGCTCCCGCTCCACTAAAGCTGCGACCTGCCAAAAACGTGGAGCCTGGAACGTGAAATTGCTCACTTGGTTCAATCTGTCAAACTTTCTAACACTGGGGAACTGCGTACTCTCTTATTTTGGGCTTAGTCAAATTTTAGCTCACAATCATATGAGGGTAGCCTAGCCGCTACTACACACAACATTCAATCTGTTCACAAGTCCTCATGAAAAAACCACTCCTTTGAGACATCCAAGCCCCTGAAGGTGGTCAAACCCCTACTATACATAGCCTTCATCCTGTACACAACTCTTCACTGATTGTCTACTCTCTTCCGACACCTTTGCTCAGTTAGGTGGCAAACTCCTAGTACACACAGCTTTCACCTTGCATTGAGCTCTTTGCAGTTAGTCAACCACTCGTGGGAATGAATCAGAGGGGGTGGTCAAGCACCTACTACACAAAGCCTTTGCAAGTACACAAGTCCTCCAGAAGAGTTCACTTCTACCAGACAATGAAGCGATCTTAAGTGGGCAAGCCCCTACCATATTCAACCTTTGCCACTTACACAACTCTCTCCTTTATACATCTAAGCCCCTTAGGTGGTCAAGCCCTGTCTACGCACATCTTTTACCCTGTATACAACTATTCATGGAGCGCCCACTCCCTCCAGACCCAAGCCCTCTTTGGTGGCCAAGCCTCCACTACGCACAGCTTTTGCCCTGTACACAACTGTTTTCAAAGAGAGCACTCCTTAAGGACACCCAAACCCGCCTAGGTGGCCATGCAACCTTCTCCCCTTACTGAACCCTTTTTTGACAGCCAACCTTACATGTGAGTGAAACAACCACACACATGTGAGCGAGCACCTGCTGCTCATGGTCTTTGTCCTGTATACAAGTGTTCCCAGAGAGAACACTATCTCTAGACACCCAAAACTCCTCAGGTGTCTATGCTCTTACTATGCACACTCTACCCCCAGTGCAGAAGAGTTAATGCAAAGTCCAATCTTTCAAGATACCCAGGTCCATTAGACGGCCATGTCCCTGCCTCTGTAGCAAATCCTTCACTTATGGTTTATCTCTTGTGGGCAACCAACCACACACGGCTGGTAAAGTACCCGTTGTGTACAGTATTCGTAACCCCTCAGTGGACAGCCCACTCTCTCTAGACACCCAAGACCCATGAAGTGGCCAATCCACTACGACGCACACACTTCGAGCTGTGCACAACTCTTCATGGACAGCCCACTCCCTACAGACACACACACCCACTTAGGTGGCCATGATCCTACTATGCACAGAGTTAGGCCTTTTTCACAACTGTTCAGGGACAGCCCACTCAATTCAGACTCTCAAGCTCCTTTGGGTGGCTAAGCCCCTAAAGGCAAAGCATTCTTCCTGCACTGAACCCTTTTCTTGTAAGCCAACCTTCCAACAGCAATCAACCATGCACGGGTGAGCAAGTACTTGCTGTGCACAATGTGTGCTGTGGATACATCATTAATGAAAGCCCACTCCCTCTACACACCCAAGCCTCTTTAGATGGCCCACTTCCTGCTATGCACAACATGTGCCCTGTACACGATTCTTCACAGACATACCACTCCCTCCAGGCATCTAAGACGCATTAGGTGGCTAATCCCTTCTAACATACTACACACAGCTTTTGCCATGCATCAAAATCTTTGTTGGTAGTCAACCACTTGGGGGAAGGATCAGTGGTGGGTGGCCGAGTGTTTACTACACAACGCCTTCACCAGGTACACGTCTTTACAAAGAGTACACTCTTTCCAGACATTGAAGTCCCCTTAGATGGCCAAGCCCCTACTAGGCACTGCACTTGCTCTGTCCCAAACCCTCTGTGGGTTAGCTGACTTCTCACACACAATCAACCACGTGAAGGTGGCCAAGCCTCTACTACACACAGCACTCGCCCTGTACACAACTCTTCCTGAAGAGCCCACTCATTTCAGACACCCAAACCCGCTGATGTGGGCAAACCCCTACTATGCACCGACTTCACCCTGTACACAAAACTTCACGAAGAAGCTACTGGCACCATACATCAAAGCCACAATAGGTAGCCAATCCCTACTACACAAAGTCTTTGCCCTGTATCAAGCATTTGTGGGTTGCTCACCTCTCATGCACAGTCAGGTATTCAAGGGTGGCCAACCCTGTACTACACTCAGCCTTCTCTCTGTTCGAAAGTGTTCATGAAGAGCTCACTCCATTTGGACATACACTTTAGGTGGCCAAACACCTACTAACCATAGCCTTCACACAATACACAAACATACCCTGAGAGCACACACTCTCGTCCAACACCTTAGCCCCATTAGGTAGGCAACAATACTGCACACAGCTTTCACCCTGTATCGAACTCTCTGTGGGTAGTCATCCACTGTGGAAATGAATCAGACGTGGTCTGTCAAACCCCTACTACACATAGCCTTCACATTGTACACAAGTCTTCATTGAGAGTTCAGTCCTTCCAGACACGGAAGCGCTCTTGGGTGGCCAAACCCGTAGTGTACACAGCCTTCTCCCTCTACATGTGTCTTCACGGAGAGCCCACTCCATTCAGAAACCTAAGCCTCTTTAGTTGGCCAACCATTACTATACAGAGTCTTCACTCTATATCGAACGCTTTGTCGGTAGGCCCTCTCTCAGGAGCAATTGTAATATTGTCATGCAATGTTGGGAACTACCCGGAATGCACTGCAGTAACTCTATGGAAATAATGATTGGTATAAACCTACTGGGATAATATTGTAATGTTTTTCCTTGTGTTTCTTCCTTTTTAAATAACAACATTCTACTCTCACTGGGTGGATGTTGTACTACCCTTAGAGATATGTTGCATTGGGCTATACTGTTTGTAAAAGCTACTCTAGTCCCTCACCTGTGACATGGCTTCGGTAGAGAGTCTTTAACAACTGGTATAATCATCGAGAGTAGACTATAACACTATGGGGCAGATTTACAAGAAAGTGACGCATCTGCGCCATCATTCAAAGCCCTTGCGTCACCATGGATGTGCAGTATTTGGAATACGGCGCACCATGGCGCAAGGATTGACAGATTCATCAGAAATTCTGACGCATCTGTTGACAGAAAAGTCACGCATTGCTGGAGTCATGTCACAAGCACGATGCGACTTCAGCAATGTGTGTTGCGGCCTATTCCCAATACACTGCGTCACTCCTTACACCTGCTTCAAGCAGGCGTAAGGTTTTGACGCAGTGGCATCCTAAAAGTCACGCAGTGAAATCTTGTAGATTTCACTGTGTCACTTTTACGAGGCTTACCTGCGTGGGAACCTCTACCCTGCAGACATTATACCTGACACAGGTATAATGTCACACAGGGTTTTACAACATGACGCATCTCCCTAGATGCCTCATGTTGTAAATGGGCCCCAACTTTTACGCTGCTGCTGCATCACAAAAGTGACACAACAACGGCGCAAAAGTGGCGCAAGGGGCTTGTAAATCTGCCCCTATATTGTTACAGGAATCTTGGAAGGAAGGATCCCTTCAGTTTGGTCTGGTACTGTGACCTTTATCTGTAACAAAATAATGAGAAACATTTACTGATTTATTTTTAGTGGGTTTTTCTTGTTAACATTTTTTTATTTTTTATTATTATTAGAAGACAAATGTTATCAAGTCTCTCGGGGATGTAGTAAGGAACACGCCATGGTTGACTTCGTACGTGGTGGCCTGGATAACCCGATTTGCTGAAGTGGGGTGCTGAGTGAGGAAAACTGAGTCCCCAGGAGTGGGGCGATAGAAAAAAGGCAATTGTCCTATCCACAGAAGCCCCCGTGCAGGGCCTGGCCCATGCTCGAGCAGGACATCTCGGCGGGCTTTATTAAAAGGAATGAGAGGTTTCTGTGGGGGAGACTCCTGGCTGAAAATGTGCGCCTTGACTGCCTTTGAGGGCAGCTTCAGATCTAGGACCTCAGCCACCTTCCTCACCATAGTATGGCAAAGAAACCCCTTTGTCTATAGCTATACTGGCAGTAGAAACATAGCTAGTGTCAAGAGAAGTGCTTAGATCATAGGCATTTGCCAGTTTCTCATACCAGTTGTCCTCTGGCTTTCCTGGAGGGTTATGGAATCCATAAGGATCTTCAGATTCTGCCTAATTATGCTCTTCTCCAGGCCTCTTGAAAACAACCGGTCCTGGCTTCGACTCAGAAGGTTGAGATCTAGCTGGAGTCTACGTTGAGAAACACAGATCTGACTCCGTATTGAAGTCAGGTATGATGATGCAGTATGTACCACCATGGGCCATCTGTGGAACCAGCACAACGTCACTGGAATAGGCTCGGGTGAAGGCCTTGGTCTCCAGAGGGCCCAAGTGGCACCGTGGACAGACCCACCCACCAGTGGAAATCCAGTGCGGGTACCCACCTAGCCCATGGGACCAAAAGGCACTCCAGAGTGGTTGGCCTGGACAAAGATGAGGAGCAAGGCCTCAACAATTCAAAAAGTTGAGTAGGAGTTGCTCTGGGAAACTCAGGAAGGTCTGGAGTGGACCCAGAGGCAGGCTCTGCGTTGGAGTGTGCCTAGAGCGGCATTGTTCCCACGCCTCATTTGAAGACTTGGACTCGTGCGGTGAAGTCAAAGAGTGTGTCGACTTCTTTGACATCGTAGACTTCTTGTGGGGCTTATCCAATGACTTTGAGCACGATGACAAGAACCTGTAACTGCTCTGCAAACGGGGCCGGCCATATTATATTACCATACGTAAAGCCAACCCCTGGCCGCACGTCGACTTCTAGCCTAACCAGGTCCTGGCTGCACTCAGGTAGACTTACCGACTCTACAATCAACAAACAAGAACCGGGGGTCTAAATGTCCCTATAGGGAGAGGTTAATCTAAACTTCACGGAGGTAAGTTGGTACCCAAGTTACAAAGGAAACCCTAAACAGAGAACTCTTAACAGGAAGCGTGCACTAGAGTGAATAAAACAAGATCCAGGCTAATATATCTGGATTGCCAGCAACATAACCGTGTGATCAGTATTATCATTTGGTCATCCAGTAAATCAAATAGCATGCCTCTTGATCATAGAGACATACTACCTTTGCAGAGATAGTAAAACTGGATCTTGCCCACAGTCACTCATTTGGACAATAACTGAATAGTTGATTGCAGATAAGCGAGAAAGTGCAGTTCAAAAAACACAAAAAGTGGTGAGTTAAAATAGAGTGGTGTAACCCAAAACCCCAAATAATACACATTTTATTAAGGTATGGGCACATCCCCTGATTAAAAACAGAACAGTGCAACAGGCAGTATGAAAAAATACCTGCCAAAAAGGGCTAACATGTTTCAGCCAATCGGGCAAATAATCCCTCTGCTCTCAAAGATTGCTACTGCATATAATAGTGATAAGCATGAAAGGAAAACAGAAAAAACATTCTATAAAGGTTGGAATCAGTACAGCCTGCAGTGAACAAATCTTCCGCATTAATTGAATGCAGATGGCATTCAGATTGACCGGGGGTCGGACCTCACCTCTCCTGGACCGTGCTCAGGATTACGAGAACCCGCTCTGTCCGTCGTTGCCTCAAGACTAACCTGAGTCTTGGGGGAGACTTACCGACTCTGCCAAAAAACCACAACACCAAAATGTAAAAAGTGACCCTATTATCATCTTTTTCCAAAAAAAAACAACGTTTTTAATCTAGTCTACATTTGAGTATTCACACATTGCAATGTTTAATAACAGTGATTATTATAAAAATGTCTAATAAACTTCTATTAACAAAATAAAATTGTCTGTGGGTTTTTCTATTAGCACAGTTTTTATTATTGCAATTTGTGGGCTGAAAAATGTAATAGAAAGACTCAGACTTTTAAAAAATAAAAGCAACATGTCTCTGAGTCTTTCTTTTAACAATTTTTAACCCACAAAATGCAATAATAAAAACAACTAAAAGAGGGCCTTGAACTCAAGCCGGAGATCATAGAGCTCCAGATAGGAACGCTTAAAAATATATTGTGTGCTCTCATGGGGTCACAGTTTTAAAGGCCAGAGAGCCTTACTGATTTGTCTTTTTTTATGTGACTAGGGGGCTGTTTCATTTCCTGCAGCCCTCCAACAACATAAAAACACATGCTTGGTGGTCCCCCTCCCTCTTCTAGAGGCAACACCAAGCTTAAAACATTATTAAACAAAAAGCTCTCAGGGCATTTTGGGGCGCTCCATGTGAGTTATAGTTACCTTAGGATACATGTTATAGTGTCTTGAGATAACTATAACTGATGAATTTTAGTGGTTTTGTTCCTTTAAAATGGCATGTTTTTAACGTATACCTAACACTAACACGACTTTAAAGTTTTTATTTGTGGATATGTATGTAGTTTAAAAGACAGGGGAATTCAATTACATACACTACAAACTTACTCCTACATGTAATATGTTGTTTTATTTTCCACATAGTGCCATTTGCCAATTGAATTTCTTTCTTATTTTCCCCAATTTTACATGCTTTACATTTATTGCAGGACCAAAACCCTTCCGATTCGAACCATGTTATTTTTTAACTAATTTTGAAGTGACTATGTATGAGTTTGTCTCTCAAATTCGGCGCTCTCCTGTAGGTAATATTTGGATGGACGCCTGATATTTTGGCCACCCTGGGATCAAGTTTTAAAATTCCCTAATGTTTTTAAGGACGCGAGATAGTCTGTTGGTCTCTGCTGAGTATGTTGTTGTAAGTCTTACAGCATCCTTCTGATTAGCTTCTTTTTCTTTTGCTGATCCATGTAAGATTTGAGTTCTTCTCTTAGAGTTTACTCTTTGGAGAGAAAATGATTATGTGTAAGAGGCCAAAAGGCAACTTACAGACCAGGAATGTTACAGTCGGTTAAATACAAATCCTACAAAACAAATTCAAGAAACATTAATGATGAATCTAAAGAAATGGAAGGATTACAACCTTATAGATGAAGATGAATGTAAATATCTTACCACAGTCCATCCTATTATGGGCACTATATATTTCCTACCAGCATGGTTCTGCTGGAGGAGACAAATGTACCGCTCATATTCTGAGCACCATTCGTCCAACCTGAGCCAACACGATGAAGATATATATATATATGGATGTATAACATTACAACACATGCTTTTACCACGCATGCCTTTACAACGCATAACGCTTTGGGGTGCTGGATAGTGAATAGTTTAATTTACTATTCCAACTCCAGTCCCCGGGGATAGTAGGGAAGGTGTTGGATAGTAAATTAAATCTATTCCCTATCCTAGAGCGCCCCCCAGCGCAATGCGTTGTAATGGTTTGCGGTGTAAATGTTGCATCGTAAAGGCACTGCGTGGTAAAAGTTGCGTTGTAAAGGATGTTTCCCTATGTATATATGTGATCAAGGCTGCAAGGACAGTCAAAACGGGTTATGGCTACTCAATGTGAGCAATAAACTTTTGCCAATCCTGAAGAGGAGTTTGTGCCTTTCCTTCATCGCCTGTGTGGAAGTTGAAGTAAGCAGAATTGTGACGTATATATATATATATACTCCCTCCTGGGAATCTGTCTCCTTTTTTCGGGAAGGAGGTTTGTGCATCAATTCAGCGCCACCCAGGGACGCTTTACAGAGACCCCCATCGCGCTTTGGGAGTACCAGCCTCACTGGGATTTTGGACTCTTGCAGTTCTTTTGTGTTGCCAGCGTTAGTTGGACAGGCTGGGAGCCCGCCACCGAAACCAAGGAGGAAATTGGCAGTTTTGGGATTACTAATCCCATGCTGGGTAGGGCTCACTGTGGCCCGTCCCCTGCTTCATGGACTTTCAGGTCGACGTGGCTGTGATGGTAATGGGGGACCGGAGGAGGCACTTGTTAGTTGGTACACCAAAGCGGGATTGACATCCAAGTATCCTCAAGGTTTCACGCTGTTCCTCGACTAGCCCGCAATGACTTTGTTTCAATCCAGTCATTCCCCTGCACCAAGGTTCCATACATCTATTGAGTTGCATTCTGGGACCCGCAGTCCTGCGCCACACTCGGGACTGCTTACAGGTGCGAGGACTTCATCAGAAGGGCGGAGCCACCTTGCACCAGCAAGCGCATTAACGAGGAACCTACAGGCAGCGTGTCATTTCATTCACGGGACGCTTTGGGCGCTGAGGAAGGCAGTTAAGCTGCCGAAATGCATTCGCAAGTAAACCAATAAACAAGCGTCTCCTACCTGTTCCTCCTGGGAATCTGTCTCCTTTTTTCGGGAAGGAGGTTTGTGCATATATATATATATATATATATTTATATATATATATATATATATATATATATATATATATATATATATATATATATATATATATATATATATATAAACCAAATCCTGAAGCACAAAAACGAACTCCTTCAACAGGAACGGACCACCACCAAGGTTATAGAATTTCAGTGCGTTTTATTAAGCCTCTCACAACATGACGCGTTTCAGCCGGGTTGCCCCGGCCTTGATCACATGACGTGTCAGGAAAAACTCCACCCTTAAATACTATGAATCAATATGAAACCCTCCCATTCTTCGCATGAAAAGGGTAAACAGACTAGTGAACACTATTAAAGTGCATAATACAATTGTGCAAAACCAAATTCTGTCCTAAATGTTCAACAATACATATAATACATTGTTCACCATAATTTAAATGCTCCTACTTCATTTTTTTACAAAAAAGCAGAATATTTAAAAGATTATTATTACTTAAAAATAAATACAGGAAAGAAATCCGGGGCAAGTGCCCAAGTCCTGATCACTAAATAGGACTATTAATATTGCACGATCCTAACCACAACAGATCATAGTAAAACCCATTAGTGTAAATAAAAGATGGGGTTGATTACAACCTTTCATAAATGATAAGTTAAAATACATGAAGGTGCGGATGCAATTGTATCAAGCAATCATATAGATGGCAAAAGAGATTAATGTAATATCAAATATAATAGTACTGTTCTAATTTGAAACTTGAAAGTATAGAAGGATCAGTTCACAATAATAAATAGATAAATAAATATACATGTGTATAAAATATGGGAAAGGTAACAACATTGTATTTGCATCGCGCTTTACTGGCAGCATGTAACAGAGCGTGCAGCGCTAAATTTAAAAAAATTACCGATTTTTCTATTTAGGTTGACTTAATTTCTTTGGCCCTGTTTTTAAATTACTATCATTGCGCCCACACACTTGCACTCTAATTTGTGCCCCCCACCGCTTTTAGAGCGGATTTAATCGTGTATTTACCGGCTCTTCGTGGCGTCTTCCGCCATCTTGGGTGGGACCGGGATCTCCTGTGTGCCATTCGCCTGAGCGCCTGAGCGCTCTAGTGCTCATTCAGCAGAGCAGGTGAGCCTTTATTTAATCCTCAGCCCTCCCGCGCAGTGGTGACACGCAGCGGGCGCGCCTGACTCACGCCTGAGTCAAGCCAGAGTCTGCCCGTCTGCGCCCGTCAGCGCTAAGGAGGCGGGAAAGGCGGGAGACTCTGAGTGACCCCTATGGCCTCCCTTCACTCTCGCTCCGATATGTCTAGAGAATTCTTGGTATCACATACTGGCTCTCAAGCCCACTGTAAAGATGTTCTACTCCCCCATAGCTGGCATGGCCCTGTATCGTGCACTTATTGTCGCAGGACTTTAATTCCGGAGCCCCCTATGGAAACCCCATCTGAGCTTAGTATTATACGGAGCGGATTAATCAATGCACGATCCTTATCCAAAAATGCCCAGAACATCCATGATCTTATTGTCGACCTCCATTTGGACTGGCTCTTAGTCACAAAGACATGGCTTAAGCCTTGGTGTAACCCGGACTTAGCCATAGCCCTCCCACATAATTATCTTATCCAACGTTTGGACAGACTTGAACAACGTGGAGGGGGTCTGGCAATCATCTACCATAACACTATTAAGTGTTCATCCCAAGAACTGTCGGAGATTAAAGAAGCAGAAGCCTTGGCATTCTCATTGGAGATCCATGACACCTTTGTCTTCTCTGGGGCCCTCATTTACCGTCCTCCGGGCCCATCTTCGAAATTCTTGGAATCAGTAGGTGATGCTCTGAGTGAATTAGCACTCAGATTTTCCCATTTTGCAGTATTGGGCGATTTAAATCTCCACCTAGAGTCTCCTAATGACCCCGGAGTAGGCTGCTTTATGGAAATCATGGAAGTACTAGGACTTTCACTTCTTAATCATGAGCCCACCCACCAGGCAGGACACCTATTGGACTGCATATGTTCCAATTCTCCCAATCTGAGAGTTAAACCTCCCAGTCCTCAGACATGGACAGATCATTATTTTATTCCTTTTAATATTGTATGGAATATGAAATCCATCACTAACCCTACAACTCGGATAAATAAAGTCCAAAATACTACTGTTACCCCTGATTGGAAATCTCTAATCAATAGACCTGATGTAATGAATAAACTTAAAGACAATCTACCAGTTCTAACTGACTCTACTTCAGGAGATAATCAGATCTTTTGTGACTGGATTATTAGAGCAGGACTCCTGTTAAGTCCGCTTAGAAATAATAATTCTAAAACCAGCAGGATTAAAAAGAGTGCCCCTTGGTTCTCAATGTCTCTGAAATTTGAACTGGGTAAGGTCAGAGTATTAGAACGAAGACACCACCGCACGTAATATCTACATAATAGCAAGACGAAAATATCATGCAGAAATAAAATCCGCAAAAAAAACCTACTATTTACAGGCTTTGTCCACAGCAGGTCAAGAACAAAAAGCAATCTTTAAGATTGTCAAGGATTTTATGAATCCTTTAGCTTTATCGCAGGAGATTCCACCATCTCAGGATCTCTGTAATGCGATATCCAATTATTTTGATAACAAGATTTTTACCATTGTAAACAGCTTTCCATCAGGAGAAATGACAACTGTGGAAACTGAGCAAGGTAGTGAAATGACGTCCTCCCCCTGCTTTGAGGAGTTTGCCCTAGTGTCCCTTGAGGATACCTCTAAAGCTATCCTGGCCTGCAAATCGGGTTCCCCTTTTGATCCTTGTCCCCCCCCGGTGTTGCATACTTTGGTCGAGCTGGTTAATCCTATAATTAATAGGATTATCAATTCCTCTCTAGCCACGGCTAACATCCCCAATGACTGGAAGTTGGCAGCTGTCAAGCCACTCCAAAAAAAAGCACTGGCCGACCCCACTACCCTGTCTAACCTGCGACCTATTTCCTTACTACCTGTCCTGTTTAAACTGACCGATAAATTTGTCAATAACCAACTGACTAATTTCTTGGAGAAGAATAACATTCTCCATCCTCATCAATCAGGATTCCGGTCAGAACACTCCACTGAGACGGCCCTACTTTTCACCGCAAAAACCTTACGGGCAGCAATGGACCAAGGAAAAAAGGCCGTCCTTATCCTACTTGACCTGTCGGCAGCCTTCGATACGGTTTCACATAACATCTTAGTGAACCGGTTGGCTGCCGCAGGAGTAGGAGGCCAGGTCTTGGCATGGCTCAGGAACTTCCTCAGCAACAGACGCCAAGTGACAGTGTTAGGCCAATACCAGTCTGAAGCCAAAAACGTCAGCTCAGGGGTTCCGCAGGGCTCAGGATTGAGCCCTGTTCTCTTCAACTTGTACATGGTACCCCTTGTAAAACTGATCGCGTCATTCCAGATCAGTTCCATCTCATATGCTGACGACACTCAGCTCATTCTGGTTCTGGACAGAGAACGACCAGGCGCAGAAGAAAATCTTAAGGAGTGTTTGACAGCCACATTCAGATGGATGACAAATAACCACCTAAAATGCAACACCGCAAAAACTGAAATTCTTCCTGTTGGGAACCATAACTTGTTCTCACCAATAATGTGCTGGCCAACGGAGGCAGAAGCTCCCCCCAACACAATTGTATCTGCCCGCAACCTGGGCATTAAATTTGACAATCAACTATCCTTTAAGCCCCAGGCCATAGCAGTGGCAGGTATGTGCTTCCAAATCATCAAAGCACTGAGGAAGTTTTTCGATCTGCTCCCACTGTCAGCAAGGAAAACAGTTGCAGTGGCCTTAATAAGTTCTAGGCTAGACTACTGTAACGGAGTTTATGGTGGAGTCAACAAAAGCGTTCTCCATAGGTTACAAATGGTCCAAAATGCGACAGCCCGCCTCGTACTGCGTTGGCCACGGAGGTCGTCAGCCTCAGCAGCACTTAATACTCTCCATTGGCTGCCGGTAATCAAAGGAATTTTGTTTAAGATTCTTTTGATTACCTTTAGGGCATTCCACCAGCGCGGTCCAAAATACCTACTTCATGGGTTCAAAAGATACCATCCGACGCGCTGCTTGAGATCCGCCAGTCAGAACCTACTTACTCTTCCTCGGTTCAAGCTGGCCACAAAAGGGGGCAAATCCCTTTTTGTACTGGGCACTAAGGCCTGGAACAAGCTTCCCTTATCTTTACGTACCTTCTCTTTAGAAGCCCCTTTTAGGAAAGCATTAAAAACCTGGATCTTTTCTCTGCCCGATGCTACATGTAGAACTCTGGTGTAATTGTGGTGTATAACGCAGAACATCCTTCCCTCCAACTCTTCCATCTGAGTTGTGTGTGCGCCAAGATACTCCTTGGAGTGAAAGTGTGCGGTAGAAATGTCTCTTACATTACATTACATTACATATATATATATATCCACAAAATGCAAGTTTACCCTTTCGACTGAGGCCACAGGAAACATATAATTCCTCTCATATTTTTATTGGCAGCAGGCAAGCACGAGACTTCTCAGCAACTCGCATCAAGCAGTGTGTAAGTCAGACACGTTTCAGGAAACTAACTATCCCTTCTTCTGTGGCATGTAGTTCAAAAGAAATGAAAGCACATTGCTTCGTGCACACTAAAATTAAGACACCTGCCTCGATTGGCGCGGCCAACAACATGGCCTTCTGGATATAGTAGTGCGCTGCGTCCTCCGCAGTGGATGTGCTTATCATTTCTTAAATAAAACAACGTTTTTCCCAAGTGGGTAGATACGAACAACTGTAGTCACCTGCCCCGCTTTGTTGCTGTCAATTTTGGGAAAGAGGGCACTCTCCTGCAAAAGCACCAGCCATTCGTCCTTCCTTCATGTCCAAACACCTAAGCGGCACTTGGTACGACCTGCACTTCAGCGGTGGGCCTCTTGTCACGACTGAGGTCAGCCGTCATAAATCCACAAAATGCAGGTTTACCCATTCGACTGAGGCCACAGGAAACATATAATTCCTCTCAGATTTTTATTGGCAGTAGGCAAGCACGAGACTTCTCAGCAACTCGCATCAAGTAGTGTATGAGCCAGATGCATTTCGGGAAACTCACTATCCCTTCTTCTGTGGCATGTAGGTCAAAAGAAATGAAAGCACATTGCTTTGTGCACACTTAAATTAAGACACCTGCCTCGATGGGCGCAGCCAACAACATGACTTTCTGGATATCGTAGAGTGCTGCGTCCTCCGCAGTGGGTGTGCTCATCATTTCTTAAATAAAACAAAGTTTTTCTCAAGTGGGTAGATACGAACAACTGTAGTCACCTGCCCGCTTTGTTTCTGTTAATTTTGGGAAAGCGGGCACTCTCCTGCAAAAGCGACAGTCATTCATCCTTCCTTCATGTCCAAACACCTAAGCGGCACTTGGTAGGACTCGCACTTCAGCGGTGGGCCTATTGTCACGACCGAGGTCAGCCGTCATAAATCCACAAAATGCAGGTTTACCCTTTCGACTAAGGCCACAGGAAACATATACCTCCTCTCATATTTTGTATTGGCAGCAGGCAAGCACGAGACTTCTCAGCAACTCGCATCAAGCAGTGTGTAAGCCAGACGCGTTTCGGGAAACTCACTATCCCTTCTTCTGTGGCATGTAGTTAAAAAGAAATGAAAGCACATTGCTTCGCGCACACTTAAATATATATATATATATATATAATGGAACCTGTCCTCAACAAAGCCACAGACTTTGATACAACCCACTGGAGGGTCATTATTTTGACCAATCACGAACATCGAGTCCCAGCATGCAACAACAATACACCCATCCGGGTGTCCACCAGGGGGCTACAAATCATATAAAAAGCAATCGTATCTCTGTGGTCAGTGATTGGTTTTTGTTGTCAAGGCTTACTTTTGAAAAAGTTCATGTTTGAACGAAAATGCGTCAGGACTGCCTTGTTGCGGTTCGTCATTAAATAGTAAATTAGCAGTGTTGCGAGTGCAACTTCATCTGGCCGAAAGGGGAGAAGTTTGGAAATAAATATATATACTGTTGTTAGCAGCTTTACCCCATCTGAGGAATTGGGGTTTATGGTGGAAGACCTGCGAAACACCTTGAGGTCGAGGGGTACATCACAGGTGAGAGGCAAAGGAAGCGAAACAAATCTCGCAAAGAGAGGAGGAAACGCCGGAGGTTTTACGAAAAAGAAAAGAGGAAAGGGGAATCCACAAGTGAAGTAGAATATATCAATTTCCCACCTGACACCTTGGTACAGAATGTTATTGCATCATCAGAGGATGTTCAAAATGCAGATAAAATTGAAGAAATAAATAAAAATACTAACAAAAGAGAAAAAAGAGAAAAAAATGATAACAAGGAATCAAAAACTTACAGAAATGTTGATTTTGAAAACACAGTGATTAATTTGACTGATTTGGATTTGAACACTGCTGAGACTCAGCTTCTAGCTTTGGGGCTTTCTTTTTGTCCGAGGAATGGGTTCAAATATGTGCAAACTAGAATTGACACCTTCAAGTTTATTCGTAAATTAAAACTTTTGAAGTACCATACTCTCAATAAAAAGAATGATCTAGCGACTGCCGTTTTGAAAGAATCGCAAGCGAGTAAGACTTTTACCATCTCAGATACCACGGCTCTGAAGACGGTTCATTCCCTTGCAAATGATGATATTGAACCCACAGCTAATACCCAGGAAGTTTTGAGTTCTATGGGGATAAGAAGTGGCAGTGCAGGCAACAGCCCTTTTTGTCCTAGGTCTACATTTGTCCCGGTTATGCCTAGGGACGCTATTGACATCTTCAATGATCGTGTAATCGATGACCTTAAGAACCTTAATCGAGCTGTTGCCAGGAAGGAAAAACAAAGGAGTTACAGAGACAAACAATATTCTACTCTCATCCGTAAGATCAACGCTCATGGCAACATTATTGTCAATAAAGCCGACAAATGCGGCAATGTTGTTTTATGGCCACGAGAGATGTATGTTAAGGAAGCAGAGAGACAATTGAGTGATCCTGCCTGCTACAGAAAAGCCTCCTTCAATGAATTGAATAAAGTAAAATCTCTTGTGCATACGAACTTGGCACAATGGAAAAGGGATGGTTTATTGAGCAAAAAGGAGTTGGAATTTTTGAAAAAAGATTTTCCCATCACTCCAATTTTGTATCTATTACCAAAAATCCATAAAGGTGCTTCTCCAATACCTGGGCGTCCAATTATCTCGGCTCAGAATGGACTTTTGGAACCACTTTCCAAATATGTTGACTATTATCTGCATGAGTTTATGGAGGCTCTCCCAACTTACTTGAGAGATACTGGTGATTTTTTAAATAAACTAAAAGATGTGAGTTGGAAGTCAAACTATATGTTTTTGGTAATGGACATAACCTCCCTGTATACCTCAATTAACCATATGGATGGCTTAACTGCTATTGAACACTTTTTATCTAAAAGGGACATTAAGTATTATGAACACAGTAAAATGCTAATCACTATGATTGATTTATGTCTTCAAAACAACTACTTTTTGTTTAACAATGAAATCTACCAGCAACTGCGGGGTGTGGCGATGGGAGCATGCTTCTCCCCCAGTTACGCGTGTTTACACGTGGGCTGGTGGGAGAGGCATGTTCTGGGTGGGCTCCGTGATGGCTTGGGAGACTCTGAAACTGGTATTGTTAAAATGTGGCGTTTTATAGACGATGTGTTTATAATTTGGCAAGGTTGCAAAGCTTCTGCAGAGGATTTTGTGAATAACATCAATACTAACTCATTGAATCTTGAATTTACGGCCAATATTAATAATGTGAGTGTAGACTTTTTGGATGTGGAGGTTTATATTGTAGATAACAAGATTATGACTAGAATGCATAGAAAGTCTACGGCAGGCAACTCGATTTTACATGCCCAAAGTAATCATCCTCGCCACCTTATTAAAAGTATCCCTTATGGGGAATTTTTAAGAATTAGGCGCATTTGCAATAATGAGTTAGACCTTGAAACATGTCTTGATGATTCCTTTAAGAGATTTTTACGTAGGGGTTACGAGAAAGATGCTCTTATTAATGCCCTGAAAAAAGTGAAATCTGTTCAGACTGATTGTACAGTCAATTTAGGGATTACTAATGATGACACATTAGAGCTGGTGTCTACTAAAACAGAAAGAACTACCATTCGCTTAATCACTACTTTTAACAATCAGGAATGAATATCAGACAAGTATTGAAATCTAATTGGCCTATTCTCAAAACAGATATTACATTAGCTCCCCTGTTGGAAGACATGCCGGGAATTACATTTCGCAGAGCGCCCTCTATGAGAGACGCTCTGGTTAAGGTTAGTCCTGAGATCGTCATTAAACCTAATTGGCTTTCCAATAGAACAGGGTTTCGGAAATGCTGTTCGTGCAGGGCCTGTAAATTTGGAACCAACATTACTGGATTCTATGAAGGACTCACTAACACTGCTATTAGGATCAATAATCTTTAAACCTGTAAAACAGATCATGCAGTTTATGTTTTAAAATGTACATGTGAGTTACTTTATGTTGGTAGTACCAAATTACAAGTATATAATCGTATTTTAAACATCTTCGGGCCATAGTAAATTCTGACCCTAGTTACCCTGTGGCGCGTCATTTTAAATTAGTTCATAATAACAACTTGAACGATTTACAATATTTTGTTATTGACGCTGTTCCTCTTTCTAAGAGAGGTGGGGACAGGGTAAAGAAATTGAGACAACTGGAAAGCCACTACATAGTACTCCTTAACAGTAAGATTCCCAATGGTCTGAATATGAGGGATGATCTGCATAATTTCTTATGAATATTGGAGCGTTTCTCATAATTATTTAGCACAATGTTTTATCGGTTTTACCTGTATTGATGGTTTTACCTAATTTTGATATTGTGCTGAGGATGTTTAATTGCTAATTTGTTGAGTTTTAGTGAGATGAAAAGCCTTGATCGGTCACTTTCACCGTGATTTACCTTAATGAAATGTGTTCTTATATCAGAAATATACATTGGATTGCAATATTAGTGACATCTTTTTGATGTCAATTAGAATGCATTTTTTTTGCTGAAAATGATATATAAGCCGAGATATTGCACTTTAGAGCACTTTGCACTTTTTCACTTTTTTAAGAGTAATATGCTGCTGATAAATTGTTGAAATTGTTATGTTTTAATGAATTATCAAGCTCTAGTCCATTTTATGGGCTAATATTATTGCACTACTTTTGCACTTTATTATATTATGTGGTTCATCATTTTTTACTGAACTGTGTTCCCTTGAATCTCCTTGGACAATTATTATGAAATATTAATCATCTTTATATTGTATACATGTTGGCTGTTGCATTGGGCACTTGCCCTTAGTTGTTTAAATGCCTTTAGCATTGTTAATATATGAATTATCATTATATGTATATTGAAGTTTGGATGTGAATAGTATTTTTTCTATGTCCTTGCTAAGTTATGGGTGGAGCCAAGGGAAATGACCGTCAGTATTTAAACCACATTTATCTCTGGGTTTGTCATGTGATCAAGTCCGGGTTTCCCGGACGAAACACGTCATGTTGCCGTTCCCATCGATGGAATAAAGCACTTTCATTACGAATCCTTCGTTGTGGTCTGTACCTGTGTCTGTGTTGGTGCTGCGGGCTGGTTGCTCGCACTACAGGATTGTGGATTCTTATATAGATATATATATATATTTTTTTTTCTTTTCTTTTTCCTGAAAAAAACAAAGGTAAATGGGATAAACAGGCTGAGATTTCTAAGGTTTTTTAAATTCTATTTCCTAACTATAACGTCCCTGTTTTAGTAAATTTCAGTTTTTTAAATGTTATTTCCTTACTAGATCTCACTGTAACCTTTGGTTTCCTAAGTGAATTTCTAAAGTTTTTTTTATTTTATTTCCTAAATGTAACCACTAACCTTTGATAGTTAGTGTGTGAGTGCATGAGTGTCTCTGTAAGTCAGTGAGTGGGTGTGTGAGTCTCTGAGTGGGTTTGTGAGTTATTGTGACAGTGTCTTGAGTGGGTCCGTGAGTCGGCATGTCAGTGTCTGAGTGCTCTGTTTTGCTCTCTTTTACTAGTTCTCTGCTTTATTTCTGCCTTTTTTCTGCTCACTTCTGACCTTTATTTTGGCTCTCTCTGCTCGTTGATGACCATTATTCTGCCTCTTAATGCTCGTTTCACACCTTTATTTTATTTTATTTTGCCTCTTTCTGATCCTTCCTGACCTTTATTTTGCCTTTCTGCCTTTTTCTCCTTTATTTTGTTTTGCCTCTTTCTGCTCCTTTCTGATCTCTATTTTGCCTCTTTCTGTTCATTGCTGACCTTTATTTTGTTTCTTTCTGCTCATTTCTGATCTCTATTTTGACTTTTTCTACATGTGGCTGGCCTTTATTTTGCCTCTTACTGCTAATTTCTGATCTCTATTTTGTCTCTGCTCGTTTCCGAACTTTATTTTGCCTCTTTCTGCTCATTTCTTTATCTCTATCTTGCCTCTTTCGGCTCTTTCTGCTCATTGTTGACCTTTAGTTTGCCTCTTTCTGCTTGTTGCTGACCTTTATTCTGCCTCTTTCTGCTCCCTTCTGACCTTAATTCTGCCTCTTTCTGCTTGTTTCTCTCCATTATTTTGTCTCTTTCTGCTTGTTGCTTGTCTTTTTTATGCCTCTTTCTGCAAATTTCTTACCTTTATTCTGCCTCTTTCTCCTCATTTCTGACCTTTATTCTGCCTCTTGCTGATCGTTTCTGATCTAAATTTTGCCTCTTTTTGCTCGTTTCCGACCTTTATTTAGCCTCTTTCTGCTCGTTTTTCACCATTATTCTGTCTCATGCTGGTAGTTTCTGACCTCTATTTTGCCTCTTTCTTCTCACTTTTGCCCTTTATTTTGCCTCTTTCTCATTATTTCTGACCTTTCTTCTGCCTCATTCTGCTAGATGCTGACATTTATTTGACCGTTTTCTGCTAATTTCAAACCTTTACTCTACCTCTTTCTGTTCTTTCTCACCTTTATTTTGCCTCTTTCTGCTCGTTTCTGACCTTTATTCTGGCACTTTCTGCTTATTTCTGATCTTTATTCTCCATCGTTCTGCTCATTTCTCACCTTTATCTTGCCTCTTTCTGCTCATTGCTGACCGTTATTCTGCCTCCTTCTGCTCATTTCTCACCTTTATTTTGCCTCTTTCTCCTCTTTTGCCCCCAGGACCACGGGGGAAGTCTCCAGGCCCATGCATTGCCAGCTGGCTTCCCGTATCTTGCGGGAGCGGCATTGTTCACACAGACAAGGAGTTGCAAAACATGCAGCTCCCTGTCTGTGAAAGCAGTTGCTTTATCTGTTTCCCTGTCCACTTGACAGCGGGCAGGGAAACAGAGAAACCAAGAGGAGTTCTTTCTCTGACTTGGCAGGAGCAGTCAAAGCTCCTGCCAAATCACAGCAAACAGTTATGTGCCGGGGTTGTGCACCCTGCGAGATAGCAGGAGCTGGCCCTGATGGATGGCAGTCCCCAGGGCCATTGTTGGCTCCAGGAAATGGGTCCCCCTCATTTCACTTTAACGGGCTTGACCCGGGAAAGTGGTGGTCCACAGGGCAGAGAACGGACCAGGACTTGGGCTGAATGCCCCCCTTCTTCTTAAAATAAAATGAAAGGCTGGGGTAGGAGGTGGTCTCCAGCATGCGGGGGGGAGGTCCCTGCAGCCTCCATGCACCTTATTTAAGCGAGCCCGGTCAGGTGGTGGTCCCCGGGGCTCAAGAGCCTCAGGAGGGAGGCCTTGTGCCCCTCTCCTTTTTTTATACATTGCACCCGGTACCTGAGGCTTTATAATTTTTCCTGCAAATTTCGCGATTTTGATGCATTTCTTTATTGGCCTGGCTGGGTGCCTCTGGGACCCCATGACCACGTTTAGGGGTCATTGTAATCCTACCCTGCCCCCTTTTCATTTTTCTTACTTCTATTTGGGGACTTGCCTGGTTGTAGTGTTGGCAACCAATCAGAGCTCTACATTTTCCTGCAGGAGCTTGTTATTATTTACAAATTCGCAGATATCCTTATTTCTTTCCCTTAAATTTCTCAACAACTACTAAACAGATTTACACCAAATATCAAAAAGCACAATCTGCCTACCAAAAGCCAGCATTCTTCCAAATTTGGTGTCATTCCGTTCAGCGGTTCTGACTGTAGTCGTATCCAAGCTCCAATGGCATTTAACATGGGAAACACACTTTTTTTGACAGCCTCTTTTTCTCGGCCCTGCTTGATGGATCACCCCAAAATGTTCTTTGTGCAACAAGATTCACCAGGGCCATTTTTTGGGGAAAATTTAGTGAAGATTCGTCAAACTGCGCCAAAAGGTATAGGAAAGTCAAACAATTATTTTTCCAACGGAACCATGGTCCTAACTATAACTACCTACTGGTGACTGCCAGTAGGTAATTTATATGTATATATTGTGTGTGTATGCATATATATTTATATTGAAAAAACAAAAATGAAATGGACTTCATAGTTAGGTCAAAATGTCAGTTGAATCATACCATTTTAAATTAACAAAACCACTGAAATAGATCAGTTGTAGTTATCCCAAGTAACTGTAACTCAAGTCTTAAAGTATCTTTAACTCCCGCCCGCCATGCACAGTGTTGTTATAATTGATGTCATTTCAGATGTTGCAGTCATGTTATCAATAATTTCATTAAACATGTCACGAGTGATGTAATATGGGAGGTAACTTGTAATGTATGGCAAGGGTGCGATTTATAGTTGCTTTAAGGTTCGAGTTACAGTTACTTGAGAGAAATATAACTTGTGAATTTCCATAGTTTTGTTTGTGTAAAATGGTATGCTTTAACAGTCATATTCACTTAACTATAACGTCCCTTTAACCTTTAGGTTTTTTCAATGAAGCCAGCGTAGTGTTGTCCACAAGACAGCCTCATGACCAACCCCCGCTGCTGCCGCCCCAAAGGAAATCAACATACATAAAGCACATGTATTGTCTTTGTTAGCAAAGACCAACAATTACAATGCAATATATAGTTAAACAATTCACACAATGCAATGTTTAATAAAAGTGATTGCCATCAAAAATGTAATAAGTATAATTAAGAATAAAAACAACAACATGTCTTAGAGTCATTTTTTACATTTTTTTCAAGTTGCAAAGTGCAGCCATAGAATCCACCACAAGGGGGCTCTGCACTCCAGTTGAAGAGCATACAGCTCCAGCTAGGAATACTTCAAAAAATACATTAAGTTCTCCTAGGCTCATGGATTTACTGTTCCAGGAGACTTACTGTTTGTTGGGCACTTTCTGCAGCCCCCACATTAAAAAGAAATGCTTGATGGTCACCTTGCCCTTTCTAGGGGCATCACCAAGCTCCCTCAAAATAGTCTTAAGAACCTTTGTAGGGCATTATGGGGCACTCCTTGAAGGAGTAGAAAATGATAAAGGAGTGGCCACTGACGCTCATTTATTCTTCTTTTTTTTTAAATTTAATTTGGTTGTCGCTGTGATCACCCGGGACACCCAGATCCTTATTTTGTTACTGGGCTGCGGGGGAGGACCAGGGCCATGCCGATCCTAGGTGCTGGGTACTAATTGTAGCTGTGCAGCCTCCATCTTTGAGCCTTTACTGGATACCATTCATTTATTAAGAAGAGGGGGCACATGGGCCCCCTCCCGAGTCTTTAATGGCACTGGGCACACAGGGTTTTAAGTGTGTGCCTGGCATCCGGGGCACTCGCAACACAGAACATTGGAAGCTGCTGGGGAGCCCTAGGGGCCCCACAACCCACCCACTCCCTGCATGCACCCATCCTGGGTGCAGTGGGTGCCGAATTTGCTCCTGCTCAACCAGACCAGGTTTTTTTCTCTGCTCCCACCGGGTAGGAGCAATCTTAGTTTCCCTGTGTGCACGAATGCAAGCAGATGAGAATGCACGTTTTGTTCCCTACCTGCGCTCTTTGGGCAGGGACAGGTTGTCCTGGGGATGGTGGGCTCCCCAGGAGGAAACAGTGGAGCAGGCCCAGGGGGATCGAGTCCACAGAGTCTGTGGTAGCTCAGGGAGGTGGGCTATACATCCCTCCACTGTAATTAAATAGTAGCCCCGGAGCTGCGTAAGCTTATTATGGTTACGCTGGTCTAGCAGCAATTTAACTGTATCTGGACTATGGACATTTTTAAACAGGAATGAGGCGGAGCCTGGCCCAAGATGACGGAAGATGCATATTCGGTGAGATCTGCTGCAGCCCTAGGGAGAAAAGCTGCCCCTGTGGTTCCAGAAACACCCTTGTGAGATGGAGTATCCATAATTAACTCTGGGGGAAAGGAGCTGTAGCTGATGTTAGGAGGTGCTCCAGTGCTGATGCAAAGAGGTCATGTTGGTGACCAAGATGGCAGCAATCCGATGAGGGGTCTTGTAGGAGACCCTATGAGAGCATTAAGGGTGAGTGACACCCAGCAAAAGCCCCCAGCAGGAGCTCAAAGCTGCTGGGTGTTGGTGGACCACCGCTGTCTACTTCGGTGCAAATCAGGAACCAGGGTGGGCCAAGAGGACGAGGGAATCTGGAGAAGCTGTGTGGGACAGTGGTGTCCATCGATGACATTCTAGCAAGAATAGGAACAGAAGGAAGTGTGGCCGCAACGCTGAAGCAAGATGGAGTCTTAGTGGGACACTTCAGATAAAGACAATCAAATCTGATAGAGATGCTGAAAGATAAGGGCTAACCAGCTCCTAAACACAATGGTGAGCTAGTAGGAAATGACCAGCAGTAACAAGAGCCCCAACGCTGACTGTGAAAACTGGCAAAGTGGGTCGTGAGAGAGCAGGCCCCACCAGATTCAACATGGTGGCTACTTTGCAAAAGATCAGCAGACCTGCAAAGACTATGAACGTGAGGCAGTGAAGAAGCAGCGAGCCAGGTCATTTTTTTGGCTGCAGGACTAAGGTGCTGACAGTCAGGCATGCAGAAAACAGGAGGAGTATAAGAAGCTGGCTCTGAATAGAGGTATTGCCACTAGGTGGATATACAGTGCACAGAGTCCAGGGGTCCCCCAAAAGTGTTCTGGGCTCAATGTTAAACCCAAAGTGCTCTATTAGCGGTAGTGTGGGCGAGCAACCTTAGGCGTAACACAGAGGAGTAGAGAGTGGAAGACATTCATTGCACAACATTGACCAATAATGGACACATGACTCAAGAAGGATACCCAGACTAATATTAGAAAAATTTACTTTGTTTCTATTCTATGCGAAGACCAATGTCTTCACAATAAGGTAAGTACGTTTCTAAATAAAAATACTTTTCACTTATAAAAATGGACACTGACATTTTTCAGAACAGTTCAACGTTATCCTATGGGGATAACAATATTGTGTTTAAACAGGTAAGTAATACACTTACAATTCCAGTCTTTGAGACGCAAGGTCAGCAGGGGGCAAGGGTTAGGTGATTCCCAAAACTGCACCACCAGCGGCATAGGAGTGGCCGGGCAGAGGTCAAAGTCGGAGTTCAGCCCAATGTTTTTCAATCGAGACACATGCTTGCAGGTAGGTGAATTGGTTGCAGGGGCCATGCTTAGGGGGTTAGGATCAGCACAGGGGCCATAAAGTGCCACCAGACATACACCACGAGCGACACAGGGGCGGCCGGATCCAGGGTACATTTTCATCGTCGAACGCCCAATGCTTTTCAGTGAAGATTAATTTTTTGGCTAACAGGCTGCAGGCGTTGTACTGGAGGTTAAAAGAGGGCGACCAAAGACAACAAGGAAAATAGAGATGTAGGGGATGAGAGGGATACCATCAGTTCAGCTCACCAAGACCCGGGGGCTTCAGGTGCAGGGGTGCCTTTCGACATCGGAGTCTTCTTACCGGAGCTGGTCGCAGGGAGCCTCTGGATTCACACTGCAGTAGCCACCGTGGAGATCAGGAGAGGCCATCCAACACTGGTCACAAGGTCAGGATCGCAGGTGGGCCACTCAGACTCAGGTGTCGGGTGCAGCATTGGCAGGGATTGCGGTTCCAGCTGGACCCTGAGCCCATGGAGTCGGTTTCTTCTTGACAGGTCCACTGTCCATGGGAGATTGGAGTCTTTTTCGACTGTAGCAGTCTTCCCAGGGTTTCAGAGGTCGCTGGCTGTAAGACTGGTTGCAGGTTCCCATAAGCTGGAGACAGGCCGGTAGGGCTGATGCCAAGCCAGTTGTTGTCTTCAGTCTTCTCTGCGGGAATGGCTTCTTTCTTCTTAGATCATCGTAGATGTAGTTTCTAGGTCTGGGGGAGCCACCTAAAAACTTTGGGGAGGTGCCAATGGGCACCTTACCAAGGGTAACTACACCCTCTATTATGCAACCCTAATGTGGGAGGGTGCATAGACCTAGCCCTGATTGAAGGGGTCTCCCCATCTTCAAGATGGTGGGGACTGAAATATGTGCTTCATCTCGCCTCCCCCACCTTAAGGGTGGAGTTGGCAGAGGAGGGCATACCTCTTATTCTTCTATTCCTAATGGTTTTCCAGCCCAAAGTGATGGTGTAAACTGGGGCTGCCATCTGCTGCTAGCAGCATAGGCTGGGGGTCGCATTACAAAGGCAGCAGGCCTTTGAAGCATTCCCCTTCGAGCACTGGCCCATTCTGGCAGAGGAGGTGTGACACATCTGCCCAGGATGTGCATTGTTTTTGGTCCCAGAGAGCAGTGTCTCTCTGCCCAGAGGCCCAGTAACTTGTCTGGTGGTGGCTGGCTATAGCCGGTCAGAGAAAACACCAGAGAAGGCAGGTTTTCAGGTGGAACCTCTGAGGTGTCCCCGGAGTACATGGTACAATAAATCCCACACTGGCATCAGTGTGGATTTATTGAGAGGAGCAGTTTGGCACCAAACTCTCCTTCATTCAGCGAAGCCATCCCAGTGCTGTGGAACTTGAGTTGTCGAGTTTCCAGCCCCTGTACTCTCTATGGCTTCACTGGCACTTACAATATTAAGAAATTGACCCTAATATTATAGGAGTATACCTGCTCACGCAGATTTGCCCTCACCTGCGGTATAGTGCACCCTGCTTTAGGGCTATGAGGCCTGCTAGAGGGGTGACTTACCTATACCTTCAGGTAGTGCTAGCCACTGTTCCCTGTAAATTGTGCGCACCTCTGTGACTGTGCATGCAGTATCCTTGTTTGAAGCGCGCACACACACAGTATTCATGTTGATCGCAGCGCCATGTAGAAGCATGATGGGCACTGTGATCAACATGAATACTTTAAAAAATGCAGACAATCTGCCCCCTACCGCGCTCTTTTGAGAAAGGGCACACAGCTAGACTAAAGGCACGTTGCGTGCTTTCACAATCCCTAATTTATACCAGTCATTGTGAAAGCGTGCTTTTAGCAGTCGCAGTCGCGGTCGCTGCAGGTAAGAGAGATGGGGCTAGGAGAGGGGGTACTTTGAGAGACGATCACAAGGGAAAATTAAATAAATAATGAATTTCCTCTTGTGGTTGTCTCTGAAAATCCCCCCTCACCTGGCCCCACTGACCCACCGCTCTTACCTGCAGCGGCCGCAGCTGGCTTTTATGCTTGCTACATGCCTTTTGTTGATAGAGTGTGGTAGATTGCGTGCCTTTTTGAAAGGTTTCATGTTAAATGCAGCCCCATGTATTAGCAGGTGGGTCACTGCAAATAGCATGAAAACTTTCAAAAAGACACGTAATCTGCAGCGCTCTATTAACAAAAGGCAAGCAGCAAGCCTAAAAGCACGACGTGTGCTTTCACCATCACTCATATTATTATTATTGGTAGTTCATTTTAACCCACAGTACAGTAAGAAAAACATACAGATCATCATGTTACCGCATCCCACATCCTGGCATAATACACATCATTGCATATCTTGTACATAAGATACTTATACAGATCCAAATATACATCACCATTGCGTATTGAGAGTGAAACCAACTTCCACTATGCATCAGGGTTATTTTGCAGATAGGTGACCAAATACGACCAATAGTCTCTGGGGCGTGAGCCCGATGGCAGGTCTTCCTCATAGGTGCGCAGTGTTTCATGACAATACGTCATGTCCTTAAGCCATTGTCTTGTTTGTGGTACATTTTTGCTATCCCAGGACAGAGATATTCGCCTTTTAGCCAATAGTAGAGCACTTAAACAAAATGTACGCTTCGCAGCCCGGACATCTCGTAAAAGTCCCAGCAGACATGTACGGACCGTACATTCTATTACCACCCCAGTCATGGCACTTAACACTTGTATTACCTTCCCCCAGTACTCCAACACAGGGGGACAGTTCCACGCCAGGTGGATAAAGTCTGCAGATTCACACCTACATCGTTTACATCTCGCATCTAGCGCTAAGTCGTATTTATGTAGTCTAGCCGGTGTGTGATAGGTTTGATGTAGGTATTTATAGTGTAATATCCTCAAGTTTCCATTGGGAGTTAACATTTCAGTCACTGAGCAAGCTGTCTGCCATTCTTTTTCAGTCAGTGGCATATCCAATACCCCATTCCACCTTGCCCATGCTTTGTGTGTATTGTCCGCTATCTCGTCCTGTACCACCGCATATAGTCGTGAAACGAGCTTTTTATCATTAGATGACGTTATAATTAATTGTAGCGCATTTAATTGTGGAGGTTATGCTGGATATGTAGGGTAGTGCTGTTTTATCGCCTCTTGGAGTCTATGGAACGTGAAACGAAATAAGAGTGTTTGGTTGCTAATGTAGTCAAAGTCTCGCAATTGTTTGAACGTTCCCTCAGTATATAGATCCCCTAACGTATCAATTCCAATCTGTCTTAGTAACCCCATTCCTACTTCCTCTTGAGTGACAGACAAGTTGGGGTGATGCTGCAGTGGAAGAGCAGGTGCATATATAGGATACTTGTTTGCCAACTTCCCTATTTTATCCCATGCAGCGTTTGTGGTGTCCACCGTATTGATGTCCTTATTGTGTAATGGTGGTCTTTTATGCAGCAATATGCCAATGGTATGCATATTGGGCTTGCGCACATAAGTAGTACAGATGGAAATCCGGTACTTTAAAACCTCCCTTGCAGTATGGTAGTTGCATTGCTCTCATCTCAATCCTAGCTTGTTTACCCGCCCATATTAATTTAATTAATAAGGATTGTATCTGTCGGAACACTTCGGATGGTGGCGGAATGGGAATATTGTTAAAGAGATACAGGAATTTAGGGAGCACCACCATTTTGACCAGCGCCAGCCTGTCAGCTAATGATAGAGGAAGTTGGATCCAACGTTCAATTTTAGTCATAATAGTACTGATCGTTCTGCCATAATTTTCACGTATTACAAGCTTGGGGTCCCTGTTAAACCATACGCCCAGATATCGCACAGAGTCCTGTTGCCATTTTAGAGGGAATTCTGTGGTGTGTGGAGTCGTGCTATCCGTGAGGGGGATTATAATCGATTTGTCCCAATTTATTTGGAGCCCAGAGTGCCTGCCGTATTTAATGTATTCCCTCATCAATGGCGACAAATTGCTCTCTGAGTCTTTGACGTAGAGTAGCATATCATCTGCGTACATTGATATGTGAAGTGGCCTCTCTAAAAACTGCAAGGCTGATGCCTGGTGGTGTTGTCTAATTTTGCAAGCTAAATGCTCTAATGCTAGAGCAAATAAGAGCAGGGACAATGGGCATCCCTGCCGTGTTCCGCGTTCTATTGAGATGGTATCAGAGAGATATCGAACTCTGGCCAAGGGCTTGGTGTATAGTAATTTAACCCATTGCTGATAAACTGGAGGGAACCCCGTTCTCCGGAGGAATGCTAACAAGTATGGCCACTCTATGGAGTCGAATGCTTTTGGCTGCATCCAACATTACCGCAGCAGCTTTAGTGGAGGGCATGAGGTAGTGCGTTAAGGCAAATAGCGTTCTGGTTTTGTGGGCTGTGGATCGGGTCGGGATGAATCCGGACTGGACCAGCAACACCAATGCTGTCATGAGTGGCTGTAAGCGGACTGCAAGTAATTTAGCTATTATTTTGGAGTCTACATTAATTAAAGAAAGTGGCCTGTAGGACTCGCAGTATGTAGGGTCTTTGGCTGGCTTCAGGAGAGCCACTAGGACCGCTTCCCGTAAAGTAGGAGGGAGAATAGTTTTCTCAAATGCGTCCCCATACATCGCAACAAGGTGCAGTGCCAGCAAAGTCTCCAAACGCTTTATAGAATTCACACGTGAATCCGTCAGGACTCGGTGCCTTTCCATTTGCTAACGATCTGATAATCTCCATGACCTCTTCCACCGTTATCGGACAAGCTAGGTATTGCCTTTGGGCATCTGAAAGCCAGGCAATGGCCACGTCTTCCATATATGCCATAATCTCCTCCGGAGTTGCGGTGTGGCGTGACTTATAAAGTGTACCATTTGTAGTTACAAATTCCCTCAGAATACACTCAGTGGTGGTTTGCATCTCCCCATCTGGGGCCTGGATTTGTAAAAATGTCTGTGCAGCGCGGCCCTCACCAATACCTTTCCTGGTTTCCTGGTCTCCCCCCCCTCACCAAAGGTTCTGGCCCTCGCGTGTTTCGTCCTTTATCTTATTTCATCCTCCGCTAGAGATTTATGTTCGGTCATCACTCCCCTAATATCTCCCAGTAGCTTAGTAGTCTGAGACTGCTCATATTCACGTTCCAGTTCTCGTAATTTGTTCTCACTTTTGGTTAGTTGCAATCGAATGTCTTTTAAAATACCTGCATTGGTGCTCAAGCATACTCCCCGCAACGTTGCCTTAAAAGCCTCCCATAGCAGGCTCGGGTCGTCCGTGGAGGGTTCATTGATAAGAAAAAACTCAACTATGGCTTTTGTTATCGCATCCATATAAACAGTGTCTGTCAATGCCTGGGCATTGAAGTGCCAGCTATATGGTCGTGGTACATAATGTGGCAGTGTGAGTGATAGCACAGCGGGGTTATGGTCAGATAACGTCCTTGGGAGATGTTTCACGTCTCTAGTCCAGTGTAATGCTGTTTGTGCGCCTATCCAATAGTCTATGCGGGACCAAGTATTGTGTATAGCAGATGCATGTGTCACTTCTCTACCCATCGGATTCTTAGTGCGCCACAAATCACACAGTATAAGGTCTGACATAATATCCTTCATTTTACGCATAACTTTCCTATGTGGTTCTACAGATGGTCCTGATCTGTCTAGTCGTTCATTCAATACCAAATTAAACCCCCCCCCCCCAAATTAGCGTTCTGTCTGCTGTGTCATGCAGCTTCTGCCAAACATCGTGAAAGAATTCCGGGGCATCTGTATTTGGACCATATGTATTCACCAGTACTACCCTCTGCCCTCTTAGCACCCCTCTTAGAATGACATATCTGCGCGTAGCGTCCACTTCGGATGTGTCAATGGAGAAGTTTGTGCCTTTTTTTATTAATATGGTTACCCCCCTAGCATAAGATGAATATAATGAGTGATGGCTTGATTCCGCCCATTTATACCCTATTGTGCAGGTTGAACTCGGGGCCAAGTGAGTTTCCTGGAGCATAACTATGTCGATATGCATTCTATCTAAATATGCAAACATTTGCCTTATCTTCTTTGGGTTGTTAAGTCCCCGCACATTCCATGTCATTAAGTTCAAAGGAATTGGTCTTAACCTGTCTGCAACCATGACATCAACTTTGCATCGTGTCCCCATGCATTAATAAAAGTTACAAATGCATCTCTCTCAGTACAAACATTAACGATTTTGGTATCTATCCAGCATTTAGTTTCAAAGCAGCCTTGGATTGTGGCGTTGCATCTTAAACACTCTGATCTGTCAAATATACCATCCCCTACCCACCCCCCTCCCACTTCAGCACCCCCAATATGCCAAAGCCAAACCCCTGTAACTCCCATATCACAACTATAACCAATCCGGGGAATACCCATTGGAGGGTGCGCCATGGGTGCACAACTTCATCCACTATGGCGGATGTGGGCAAGATAACGATAGTAATGCAGCATTATGATCAATGGTGAATGACTGGATTCCAGGGCCCTTTTGGCAGGCATCCGGCCTTCTTGTAGTCCCATACTACCAGGCCATATAATACTATCTTTGCCGTTATTTCAGCAGTTCAGTAGAGAAAATGTCATGCATGCACTTGAGTTTAATAATGAAGTCGGTTAACCTCTACCTTACTACATCAGCATGGAAGTAAGTCACGCAGCATGTCCACATCATCATGAGCAGTGTCAAAATATCTGGTCTTACCAGTTCATTGGTCAGTTCCATGATCCAAACGCAGCATCTGCTAACTGACGCAGTCGCTATCATAGCTCAGCAGTTTCATGCAGCATTCACGCCCAATTTACTAACCACTCATTTAGATGTCAGTAGTAGAAGACGCTTTCTCCGCACTTCAGATCCTACTCAATACCCATGTCCCGCTGTGACCAGGGGGGAGTATGTCAGTCTGACTCCTTATTAAGCTTTTCGCGTCGACGATCCTTGCGTTTGGAGACAATCTTCTTGATGAATTCTTGTGCCGCTTTCGGAGTGTGGAGCAATGTCGCTTTCCCTTCCCATGTCACCTTCAGCCTTGCAGGGTAAAGCATGGCGTATTCCACCTTCATCTCGTGCAGTTTTGCTTTGGCGTTGGCAAATTCCTTCCTTGCTTGTTGAACTGCTGCGGTGAAGTCGGGATAGAATTCCAGCTTATTTCCCTGGTATAGGACCTGTTGCTTGTCTCTTGCCATCCTAAGCGCTGCGTCCCTATCTCTGTAATTTAAGATCCGTGCGATAATTGGACACGGGGTTGCTCCAGGAGGCGGACGCGGTGCTAGACATCTATGTGCACGCTCCACAATTAGTACATTTGAAAAGCTGTCCACCCCAAACACCAATCTCAGCATGTCCTCCACATACTGTTCCATCCTTCCAGTATCCGTTGATTCTGGCATGCCTGCTATCCGTATATTATTGCGTCGCGAGCGGGCTTCCAACTCTTCGGCCTTGTTCTTTAGTACTTCTAGCACCTTTTCCATGCCCGTGCATTCGCTTGCGGTTGTGCTTGTCTCATCTTCCACCGCTGCGATACAGACTTCCGCGTTGTCCAAACGTTCAACTTGTTTGTCGAGTTTCGCCGCCATACATTCCACTCGCTGGGTTAGATGATCTAGTTTTCCAACGTGTCACTACTCCTACTCACGTTAAAGGCCACCTGCTGGACCCTGTTTTCAGCAACTGTCCCGATCTCTTAGCCGGCCCATTAATCCCTCTGCCTTGGACACACCACTTCCTGGTCCCTATCAGCTGGACATCGTTCAAACCAGTGTCACCCGCCCCTACTTCTAGGCTCAGGCGAGCCTGGTCCCGTCTCGAGGTTGATAACTGGTCTATCAAACTTGCCAGCTCCCAACCCCGTGATCAGGAGGATCCTGTCCTAGCAAATCAGGCCTATGTCAACTGGGTCACTCAAACCCTTGACGCAACTCTCCCAATGAGCAAGACTACGCTGAAGCGCTCCCACAAAACTGCCCCTTGGTACACGCAGGCTCTTAGGGACAAGAAACGTCTATGTAGAAGGTCGGAAAGACGCTGGCGTTTAGATGACTCGGCAGACAAAAAACCCGCTACCGAGAATCTATCGGCAAGTACAAAGCTCAAATAAAAGCAGCCCAGGCCACCTATTTCTCCGATAGAATATTGCGGGCCAAGTCTAAACCTAAGGAGAATTTCCAGATCGTCAAAAAGCTAACGAATCCCCCCCTGCGCTGCATGCCGAAAAATCTGTCACTCATTGCAATAACGTTGCTGAGTTCTTCTACCAGAAAGTAAACACTATTTACTCTGCCTTCCCCCCTAAAAAAATCAACTCCTCAATCCAACCGATCAACCCCCCGGCTCCCCCCCCCCCATCTACCTCAACCCACCCTGACCCATTTTCCCCTACTAGACCCCACTACCCTTGAATCACTAGCGCACAGTGTCAAATCCGGCTCACCGGACGATCCTGCTCCACCTGACATAATAATGGCTGCCTCCCAGATCACCTTGCCTATTATTAGGGAGGTACTAAATGCATCCATTACCTCCAGCACTGTTCCGACCGTCTGGAAACAGGCTATGGTCAGGTCGTTACTCAAGAAACCCAATTTAGACCCGTCTGACTTGGGTAACTACCGTCCCATCTCCCTACTCCCATGGGTGAGCAAGGTCTTAGAAAAACATATCAATCAACAGCTAGTGAACTTACTAGACCCCACCCAGACGGGCTTCAGAACGAAACACGGGACTGAGACCGCTCTCCTCATGGTCACAGAGGAAGCTAGAAAAATCCTGGATCAAGGAGGATCAGTGGCAGTGATCCTCCTTGATCTAAGCGCGGCATTTGACACTGTCAGTCATGACACCCTACTGGACCGTCTGTCCTGCGCCGGGATTAAGGACAAAGCCTGGTTATGGTTTAAGTCCTTTCTGGAGGACAGATCCTTTAGAGTCTTTGAGGGTGAGTCCGTGTCCTCTAGCAGACCTCTAAAGTGCGAAGTTCCGCAGGGCTCCTCTCTGAGCCCCGCACTCTTCAACCTGTATATGAGGCCACTGGCTGAGGTCGTCCGCCCATTCGGGGTTAAGATCATCTCTTATGCGGACGACACGCAGCTGGTGGTCTCACTGGCGCAGGAGGCAAGCCGGCCTGCGCCAGGTGGGCTTAGAGAATGCCTAGAGGAGGTGAAGACTTGGATGTCCTCATCATCCCTCAAGTTGAATGGGGACAAAACGGAGCTGATGCTCCTAGGCCCCTCAGATCTTGGCCTCCCCCCCTTCCTTGTGGCCTCCGTGTCTGGGTCCCCCTCCAGCCCCCAAAAACAATATCAAGAGCCTTGGAGTGTGGCTGGACAGATCTCTGTCCTTCAACGTTCAGGCCACAAAACTATCTGCCACCTGTTTTGGCATCATGAGGATGTTAAATAAAATCTTTCCCCTCCTTCCCATGGAAGCCAAACAGGTAGCTAAACAAGGTCTTATACACTCACGCCTTGATTTTAACAATGTGCTCTATCTCGGTGCCCCAGAGTACACCCTGCGCAGACTGCAGATAGTGCAGAACTGCGCAGCGCGTTTACTGCTCAAGATCCCTCGTAGACAATCTGTGAGGGCCGGACTGGTTAGCCTTCACTGGCTACCGGTTCGGCAGAGAGTTCTTTTTAAGGCAATGTGCATAGCCCACCAAGCTTTCTGGGACACAGGCCCCAGCATTACTCGCGACCTAGTTACTCACTACATTCCCAACAGAAGCCTCCGCTCCAGCCAGACCTTTCTAGCAGTGGCTCCGAGAATAAAAAGATCCAGATCAGGCGGCAGGACGTTCGCCCACAATACGTCCAGAACTTGGAACATCCTGCCACTACATCTCCGAACAAATCGCAACGTTTCTGTGTTTCGTAAACAATTAAAGACCTTCCTTTTTAATTCCCCCTTTAACCCTAGTTTCCTCTTCCTCTGTTCTCTGGTAGGTTCTAGTTACTCTAGCGCTTGGACGCCTCTGGGCAGCAAATCACGCTTTACAAGTTTACATCTATTCTATTCTATTCTATTAATGTCCTGTAAGCTGGACTGTATGGCTTTGAGAACAACCTCCATGGTGCCATCCGTCGGTGCGTCCTGCTCCAGTTCGGTGTCTGAATGTGACGCTGCACCCTTGGACGTTTTTTTTGCTTCAAAAGTGAGTTTGGACTGCTGCCTGTCTGGCTTACCCATGATTGCAGGTACTGTTAACGATGGTTCACCGTTCCTACCCTTCACTTCACGTCCTCGCTGGCTCAGACACCTCAAGAGAATGCCTGTACAATAGTATAATCAAAGTACTAGGCTTCGCTGTGAGAGTCAAACACGTGCAGAGTTATGTGCGTTATTTCCGCGACGTGGTAAGATCAGAGTGCTGCTTTCAGTGCTTGGGGCATGAGTAGTGCATATGGGATGGCCCTGGTTATCCTCGGTGTGAGACCGTTCCCCGATCAGGGCACAAGCCGGAGCGGATCACTTAGTCATGCGGATGTCTTCTTATTATTCTGCTTTCCCACTGCTATGTCAGGTACTCTACTGCTAATGGTTCTGCTACATACTAGCGTGCAACGCTGTGCACAGCATATCCATCCATTTCTACACGCACACCCGGTAGCAAACCCCAACAAAGTGTAATGTCCATTGTTGTGTTCAGTGACGCAGAGGCGCTATGGAGATAGCTGCCGTTTTGAATACAATGCAGGTTGTAGAATCTGTGTGTTTTTTCTGCCCTTTTATGATCATCGATATATATTGCGTACACAAATTCCCCGCGCAGGGTCTTCTTTAACTTTAATAGCTAGACCTCATATAATTTTTGATTTGGCTGCACTGGATTACACGCTTCTGCCTTATAGTAGCTGTTCCCGTTGCAGCCGCTTTTTTATGCCCCAAGAGCCGCGGAGTCCCATAGCAGCATTTATGATGTGTTTGTGTCTTATTTCACTCATTGTTTTCTGGAAGGTTATGGTGGTAGACAAGAGAGTTACTGCACGCGTGCAGTAGCGCAGCCTTAGTATTCTCGCCCGCTATGGCTTGACGATTATACTCTCGCAGGTGAGCTCTGGCCATGCGGTATTACTCACACTGTTCCTGATGCCTCCGCAGACCCGTTAATGATACCTCCCACTGGCATCCGGCGGCGATCGTTTGCTAGTGGTGTTCGTACTGCCAGCATTGCCGAGGTGATAACTACAGCGCACAGTGTTCTTCTGTCCTCCCTACTTCCACTGCGATAAGAGCACTAAGCGGCCGCCATGTTACCTGGGACTGTCACCGTCCGAGCGGAGCACATCAAAGTCTATTTCGCAACCTGTGGTGCGTCCCAGCACCAGATTCCACTCTCTTGTCTGGCTACAGATCATTCGGGTCACATTTCTTCCTGTTGTGGGGCCAAATTACGCTGCTTTCTGCTATTTTGAAGGCATTCCTTGATCTCGACCGGCGGAGCTGTCTTATCAGGCAGCCATTCCGCAGTGCGCCCTCTAGCGCCCCCCCACTATCACTCATATATGTTAGCGATTCATAAAGCACACTTTGTGCTTCTGAACTTGCTGCATGCCCTTTGTTATTAGAGTGTGGCTGTGGGCAGATTGTGTGCAATTGTTGAAGGATGCATGTTAATTGTAGCGTCTGTCATGCCTATACAAGGTGCTGCAATTAACATGTATACTTTCAAAAAATGTACACAATCTGCCTGCAGCCATACTTTATTAATAGAAGGCATGCAGCAAGTCCAGGGCTTTAAGTGGGCTGGGTCCTACAGCAGGTGCTGAGACAGGTCCCTGTCGGGCTCTTCATTTTTGCCCTCACCCTTAGGGTAAAAAAAAATCTAAACTCTGCAGCAGTGCAACTGATCTGCAGCAGTACAACTGCTTAAATCCTTTGTGTTCTTTCCAAGTTTTATCGTTTCAGAACTGAAGTATTTTCAATATTATTTGCAATGAAGCTGTAGTTGTTGCTTATTTATCCTATGCAATAACAACCATTGACAAAGGCAATAATCCTGGATTGTTGTAGGTATAATATAACTTGTTGTATTATATATTTGGATGCAATGACAGAGGGAGCACAATTACGGGCGGCACACTATGCTAAGCACACGCTTTTAGCTTACATATTTTTAAACCACGTCCTTATTACACCAGCCACGCCCCTTAGAGAGACCCACCCCATCAGTTTCTTATCTCATTAAAAGCCCTGAACAAGCCTAAAAGCACCACCTGTGCTTTCAGAATCACTAATATAAACTAGTGATTCTGAAAGCAGACGTGGTGGACTTCTATGTACATTCCTCCCCCCTGCGTATCCAGGAAACCATATTAAAAGCTGGTAAGTGAAATAATGATAAGCAGTACTGAAGAGTGGAGTGATCCCCCTCTACACCACCCCCACGCCTGTAGAGCAAGCTCTGTTCTGCAGAGTGTCTTGCCCTGATGACCTTGAATAATTATTAGATTGTTGCAAATAGCATGTTCCTTTCATTTATTTTTAATCTGGGTAATGTGTGAGTGTCCATTACAGACATTTTATGACAAATGTGTTTTTGTTTCATGCAACCTCCATAAAAGTGTTTCTTTTAGATCCAAACAGGATCTCAGCTTTTAGAAATAGGAGGATGTCACAGTGATTATTTGCAGTAGTATTACTGAGCTTCTACTGTCTCACAGTATTGGAAAAATACATCACTATCCTCAATTTTAACTATAAACACATTTAAAATTTGAACCAGTGTGTCTGTGCACTGTTTGTGATTTGGCCAAAGATGAAACGAGAGAGCTGAAAGTGGATCATAAATTCAAAGCTGATTCGCGCAGAGGCCCCTACAATGCGTTTGACCTAGGGCACTCAAAATCCTTAAGGTGTCCCTGGGCCGCTACTGTGTAGCTAGTTAGGAAAGCAGAGGTTCACTGGTGCTGTGGAATAAGGCAGGTTGCCACAGTTTCCTAATATATATTAGTGTAGCTTTGTCGTGGTTGCAGATGCTTTGACATGCACCTGTTAATTTCCAGCATGACACAACAAGTGTACGCCAGTCATCAACACAAATTCCTTCCCCATGGCCGGACTGGCCAGAGCAGGCATCGGGCATTTGTCCAGGAGGCTGGAAGGGTGGGGGGCAGTTTTGGAGCAGTGGGGGCAGATTTTATTACTGGGGGTCAGTTTTGCAGTGATACAGCAATATCAGTCCCCAGTAACAAAAGCAGCAGTGCTGGGGCCTGGTTTTGTTAAGCAGTAGTGCTTGACACTTGCCTCCCTACTCAACCCCTCCCCGGGGGGTGGGGTCTGGTCCGACAGAATTGCCAAGGCTGCTTTGGGTTACCAATCCAGCCATGCTTGCCCCATCAAGCAGGACTCCTGCGTTCCAGTACTTAGGTCAGTTATCTGCACAATCAAGCAGGAACCCCTGTGTGAGAACCCCTGTCGGTGCACTCTCTCGAGTAGTCGGGTTCAAGGCGCGCATAGCCTTATCTGCAGCACACAGAGACCTTACACTGTTGTACACAGAGGAAAACAAATAAGGGGGAACATTGGCGGTAGCTGGCATTGCACCCAAGCAGAGAGCCAATATCTCCCTGTCATTTTTCCTCTCACAGGGGCATGCAGGCTGCAAGGGCAGTGGCATGGTCCCAGTGAGAAGAGGTCCAAGTGGACCCTCTTCAGCTCTCAGGCCCTAGCTAACCAGGGTATCACTTACTAGCGACTTACAGGGGGCAGAAGTAGTAAGTATGGACATGTTTTTAGGGAAGAAGCACTGAACAGGGGACCTGGATGGCAGGGACTCTGTGTGCTACAATTGAAACCACATCAAAACCAGGCAAAATGTGGGGTCTAACCAAGCAAAAAGAGGCACTTTCTCACAGGGAGCCACATGGTAGTGGCACAGAACCCGGCGAAAGGGCCTAGGTCACCACCAGGGCAACAACAGGGCCTGGAAGAAGGCAAAAGATGGTGCCGGGCTCCAGAGAGCTCTGAATTGAAAATGGGGGCCGGAAGGGAGCCAAGATGAAATGAGTGCAGTCAGAAAGCCAGGAGTAGAGGAAGGAAGTGACATGTTAGAGCACTCCTCCGATCTCAGGCAGAAACAATCCAGCAGGTACAAACCCCTCTGGGTAAAGGAGCAGCGAATAGTGAGTTGGGGAGCCTAAAGTGTATTGGGGTGAACCCGGTAAGGGAATAGTCGCAGCCTTAAATTGGTGGCCGAACTGAGGTCCACTTGCTAGGAGGCCTGAGGAAGAGTATGTGATACAAGAAGTGCTTTTGGTGTACCCTCCCACATCAGAGGCAAAACCTTCCGTTAGGAGTTACTAACTAGGATGTTCTGCAAGAAAGGAGGCACAATGGCACAATCATATAAACTGGTAAAATACTCCTTCAGGGGAGGGCTCTCAAACGACGGATCAGATTCACACACAAAAAGGTGCCAAAGAGGCAGGCAACAATCGGAGGGCCAGGATCCATTACTCAAGGAAGTGCTACCACATTCAAGGAGTACAGGAACGTCCTGGTGCAAAATAATCGATGTGGTGACGGCAGTAATTAATCTTCTGCAAATAGATTTCAAGAAAATATTGTTGAGGGTGACAACAGTTGTGCACACAATGGCATAAAATGCAGAATCCATTTAGGAACTGAAAGCTGGTGTTAAATCTCTCAATGAAGCTACCCATCATTTGCACTCCAGGGCTGAGGTTGCAGAAAGGAGGTCCAGTAGCAATAAAAAATTCCTGATGGGAATCCCCGAAAGGGGGAATCCCTAAGCTGAACGGTTCGTTGAGACATTCATAAGGGGTGCGGTAACGCCAGAAGACCTCTCTAACTACTTTACAATTAAGAGGGTCCATCGTTTAACAGAAGTGCCAAAACAGACAGGTGTGAGCCAAATGCCGATCATTGCAGACGTTCTTAACTTTAAAGACAGCACTGCAATTCTCAGGGTGCCATGTAAATGCGGGCACAATTAATTCGAAAACAAGACCATCATGATGTTGCCAGATTATACCCAAGAAAGAAATACATGCAAAAAAGACGTTCCTTTGATACAGCAAAAGTGGAACTACGAAGGCAGGATATAAAATACATGGGGGCAGATTTACGAGCCCCTTGCGCTTCTTTTACGCTGCCGTTGCGTCACTTTTGTGACGCAGCGGCAGCGCAAAAGATGCGCTATGGTGCGGGGTATTTACAATGTGACGCATCTGGGAGATGCATCACATTGTAAAACCCTGAGCCAGAAGGAGGTGTTCCTGTGCAGGGAGGGGTGGGGGGGCGTTCCGGCGCAGGAACGCCTCATAAAAGTGGCTGAGTGTAATCTACAAGATTTCACTCAGTCAATTTTGTGCCTATGCTGCGTCAGAACCCTGAGCCTGCTTGATGCAGGCGTAAGGATTGACGCAGCATTGGACAGATAAGGCCCCCCAGAGCAATGCTGGAGCTGCGTCGCGCTTGCAATGCAACTCCAGTAATGTGCCGCCTTTACGGCACAGATGCGTCACGCATCTGTGCCGTTTTTGCCCCATGGTGCGCCGCATTGTAAATGTGGCGCACTAATGGTTGTGGAGCCACAGCGCACAATAAGTGGCGCATCCCTGCTGATTAGCAGGGATGCGCCACTTATTGTAAATCTGCCCAGTGATGATTTTTCCTGCTAAACTGTGTGCCCTGTTTGAAGGGAAATCACATCCTGTTTCTTTTATGATGTCATTAGAAACCTGGGAGTGGTTGGAAGGGTGGTGGCCGGTTGGAAGCAGGAAATAACAGAAGGACCAAGACGAGAAGACACCCAACACAAGAACTGAGACTAACAAAGTGACTGCAGCAGCTATGGATGCGGAGGATATTGCTGAGACATTGCTACTCCAGTCTTAAAGAACTATGACTGGAGCACAGTTGCATCTTGGCATGCTGTGACAAAGACACTGGATGGAGTAGGAGGCGGGAAGAAAGCAACTCGACTCGCCCAGGAGGATTCTTCTCTTCTCTCTAAAAGAGGGGAATAAGAGAACCTTGTACACTACTACTGTAAGCACAAAAAGGTTCGAAGTTAGACATGGTTGGGTTGGAAGACAAGTGCTTGAGGCATTTGGCAAACGGGCAGTTTTAAAGTCACAGCACAAGACAGCAGGGAGAGGGAGAAGTTTCGGAAGTATGTAGAGAAGTTCGTTTTGGAAGAAACACAAGGGTTGGACAACAGAACACAGGAGGTACAGACTATGGTCACATCACTAATGTGCAGGATAAGATAGAAGGCCTTAAAGTACTGACATGGAATGGGAACGTTTTAGGCCACACGTTGAACAGAGGAGTGGTAATGAAGTTCCTGAACGGACAAAGTCTAGATATAGTACTCGTGCAGGGCATCCTCGTAGGAGGTAACAATTAAGGGTTGCTGTGCTGAGGGAAATACAAAGTCCTGGCTCATTTGGGTGTTACATTAGGTTCTCAGGGGTCAGGATTATGGCACATAAATTACTCCCATTGTCAATATCACAAACTTGGACAGACCAGGAAAGCAGTTGTGTAGCTATATGTGCTGAATGAAAAGTGGGGAAGATTATGGTTGCCTCACTGTACTTTCCACTGGGACTTCAGTCAGCTATGCTGGAAAAGATAGGAACGTCGGTAGTCCAGTCTCAGGATATACTCCTAGTCATGGGTGGAGATTTCAAGCTAACAATGCAGGAAGATTAGGACAGTCACCACAAACAGATGTACTGGATGATGGGTGACTATACCATTTTACGAGAGTACTGGGGCTGCTAGACATATGGAGGAAGTCACATCTCATTACACAGTATTACTCATGTTTCCTACAGTATGAAATGGTTCTCCAGAGTTGACTACATCCTAGTGCCATCCACACAAGGAGGGAGAAACAAGGCCACACACTTTTTACCAAGAGAGGGATATTGAATTACTCTCCACTATGCATTAGACTGGGAATGTCTACAATCAGGAAACCAATGTGGTAGAGACCTGACCCTTGGGACTTGAAAAAGTGGGACAGCAAAAAATGTTTGACACAAACAAATAGCTGACCTTTATCTCAAAGAAAAAGTAGAGTCAGTGGATTCAGTAGTGATTATTTAGGAGACATACACAACTGTAATTAGGGGGTAACTCATATCCACTATAGTAGTCAGACGGATGAAGGAAGCACAAAAACTAGAGCACCAGTTAAGTCAGTGGGATTCGGAGCAAGTACAGCATTGGCTACGGACAATTACAGGCAGGTAGCTAGTGAAGGGGAAGTTGAGGGAACATTACCAGTTGAAGATATATATATAAAGCAACAATATAGCAGGCAAGCTTTTAGCTTCAGAAGAAGGTCAAACAAATTTGAGTGGAGTGGTGAAATTAGCAGATAGAATAGAAGCTGGCAACATTTCTCAAACCGCTATAAACATCCAGAATGGGCTGCTCCATTGAAATAAACAGAGACATTTGTACTGGTTATCCCGACCCCTTTCATATTCCGGGGAACAGGGATATACTATTTTGAGATAAGGAGGTAGACAAAATTGTATGATCAATAATGTTAAGTTAACTTGTAATGCACATGAATCACCCTTGGAGGGGTGATTCATGTGCCGGAGTGACCACACTCAAGGCAGTACTAGTATGGAAATTGCTTGGTCTTGTGAAGTTTTCTGAAATGCAGATGGTCTGTGCATTTCCGTATGTGAGTGGGTAGTTGATTCCAGTAGAGAAAGCTCTACCTCCGGAACGTGTTTTCCGAAATTGGGGGAAAAGCAAGAAATGCTTTGATCGTAGATCTTAAAGGTCTGCCTGGCTGGTAAGGAATAAGCTTCTCAGCCAGGTATCTGGGACCTTTGTCATTCAGTGATTTATGCACTCCTCAGCAGATCTTGTAAATGATTCAGATGTGCACGGGAAGCCAATTAAAAGAACGTTAATGGGGATTGGAGGCTGAGCTGGATGGCATATTTTGAATAAGGTGGGCCTCTGTTTTTTGGACTACTTGAAGTTTGGCAAGTAGAGACTCATTTGTGGTGGCTAGGAGGGTGTTTCAATGGATGTATGACAGTACGACGCGTACCGTCACAACGCGTGCTGTTACAACGCGTCTTTTACAACGCAAGTCGTGACAACGACTTGCGTTGGGGGCGTGGATCGAGAATAGTATAATTTACTATTCTAACACCAGTCCCTGTGGACACTAGGGAAGGTGTTGGAATAGTAAATATACTATTCTTAATCCTGTAGCGCCCGTTTCAATAGTCCAGGCGGCTGATCACTAGTGCCTGAACTAAGGTTTTGCACACCAAGAGTGGAAGTAGAAGAAAAACTCTGCACAATAGACTCATCATATGAAAGCAGGTGCCAGTGGCAACCACTACCTGATCTTTTATAGTTAGAGTCTAGTCCAAGCGTATGCCCAGATTTTGTACTGTAGATTTGGGGTAGGTGCTGTGCTAAAATCAGCTGCCCACCAATCCGGGGACCGGAGCAGTTAAGCTCTGCCGAAGAGCATGATCTCTGTTTTGCTAGCATTCAATTGAAGAAAGTTCTCTGTCATCCAAGCTGAGATAGCTTTCATCCCATTTGCAAAACAAGGTTTCATATTGTGGGAGACTTTATCAAAAGAGATGAGAAGTTTAGTGTTGTCTACATACGATGGTGGGGTGAATCCATAAGCGCTGGTGGTTTAGCAAGGGAGACTACATAAAAGTTAAATAGTGTGGGGCTAAGACATCAGCCCTGAGTCACCCCCTTGTTGAGCTCTAATGAGTTGGATCTAAACGAAAATAGATTGAAGGTCTGTGTTCTGTGTAATAGGAAGCTCAAAAGTCATTGCGGAGCTGTGTCACAAATACCTATCTCTCCTAGGCTTTAGAGCAATCTAATTGAGATACCATGTGGAAAGCGGCGACAAATCAAGCAGCATTAACAGTAAGGGTTGATTATCATCCTGAGACCATCTGATATAGTCTGTGACCTCTATGAGAGCAGGTTTGGTTCTAAGCATGGGTCTAAAACCCGGATTGGGAGGAGTCCAGAATCCTTTTGGATTCAATAATCTCCATAAGTTAACTATTAATGTGTCCTTCCAGAAGGTTGCTCATCAAGGGGAAAAGCGAGATAAGACAATAGTTAGGCAGGTCTGAAGCTGGGGGATTCGCCTTCTTAAAGATAGGAATTACCTTGGCGGCATGCGGGGTGACTTTGCACCATTGCCTCATAGGATTTAGCTTACGTTTTCTTGGGTGTTTGGGAACATTAGACGTAACCCAAAATCCGATTAGGCGGCCCTCAGGTGACTGGAAGTGTCCAATTAAATGGGTGCATGATAGGGTGACCAGGCATCATGGATTTGCAGGAAAGTCCCTGCTTTTCATCATCTGCCACATCAGATTTCACTCCATTCAGCACATCATGGTTTTTAGAGAGGGTCAACTGAACATGGAGGAAGGCAAGCTTTTGCATTTTAATACAGGATTAGTTACCATACTTTTCAGAAATCAATGAAATTACACAGATGTTACTCTGTCTACAAGTTGCATTAAATATATTCCCCTTGGTGCCTCATTGTTTTTGTGTTCTTTGTTGGTGAGCAATGTTATTCTGTACTCCTCAGTTGATATGAAATTGGAGTCATACCTCTATGTTTAATTAAAGTCCGGCGTTTTGTTTTTCAAAATCTGGTCTCCCTAGTGCAAGAAAGGTTTAAGTACCTATGAATGTGTATAATGAAAGATCTCTACAAATTCATGCAACAGAACTTGGTAAGAACCCTGGAAGTATATAAAGCAGATGTGGGGCACTGGAGAAGTCTTTTAATTTCTCTTATTAGATAGAGGTACACTGTGCAAGATGACTACATTACCTATGTTCTTGTACATGCATCAAAGCTCTCCATATGTGGTACCTGGCACATTCTTCCTGAAAGTAGATCGCGTAACAAGTTCTTTATCTTTAGATGGTTATGTCCCCAGGATTGCGATGATGACTCTGACCAGGGGGCTGTATGAGGGTGGAATTACCCACCCAGATCTGACGCTGTACTACTGGCTGGTACTACATAACTAGAGATACAAATACCTAAATGTCAAGCATGCACTGGGTAAATGCAAAGACAAAGTCCAAGATGTTCAGGATGAGTCAACACTGGAGTACTAAGTCCTGCCGCACTCCTTCAGAAACATGCAATTTCGCTACTATATAGAGCACTTATAAATAACAGTAAAAGAATGTAGGAGGAAGATTAGGGGAAGGCATGCAGGTACCCAAGAGAGGTTGCAATTAGAGGAAGCTTTTTGTTAGTGCATCTTATGATACTGCACAGCGAATATATAACAATGGACCTGGTTGCTATAGATAGTAAGAGCAGAAGATGATAAATGCCTCGGGATGCTATCAGGCAGCCACGGTATTTCATAAACTTTGGGGCTGTCCGCAAATACAGCAGTTTTGGACAAGGATTGGTCGACAGGTTGAAAAAGTAATAGGAGAGAAAATAGACTTAAATGTATATTTAGCGGTACTGGGGATATGGAGAGACCTAGTGCTACCAAAGTATACTTAGTTGTTCTGTAATGTAGCTTTAGTTGTGTAAGAAGGGACATTATGAAACTTTGTGAAGCTGGTCTTTCTCATCCCGTGAACAATGGATCATGATTATGAATTGATGTATGCAGACCAAAGAAACAGTGTATGAAGAGCAGGGGTGCCAGTACAGATTTGCCAACATTTGGAACCTGTGGATGAAACTTTGAGATTATGTATGATTGGTCCTCAAACAGGGCAGCGGGTTGGATTCAGCCAACTACTGAACTCTATTATAGTAGTAAAGTGGAGTATCAGGAGGGGGAAATATGGAGAGGGCTAGGACTATATGAAAGCAGTCAAATGCTAATTAAACTGTTTTAAAATAACTTCTGGAGGGTAGATAAATGCTAATGCTGGTATAATGATACGGTTTCTTTTCTCTTTGAAAACCAATAAAAAAATTAAAAAGAATACTAATAGAGGCAATGTGGCCCTCATAGACTGAGAAGCAGGGATCCTCGCACAACCCCAGGGATGTCCTGCACATGGACTGTGAGGTAGGTCAACGCAGAGGTATCCTGGTACCTGAAAGCAGCCTCCTTGCGGGCAGCCAGGCCCAAAGGACGGGAGTGGCTACATGGAAGGATACATTGTTCTGCGGCAGCTATGGCGGGCCAATTGGACTAGAGGGATCTGTCATGAAAAGTGGACCTGTAGTGACGCAGGATGGCCTGCAGCAAGGGCAGAAGTCATGCTAGGGCCTCCGTCGCTGGAACCCATGGGCTGGTGAAGGAACTGTAAATAATGGGAGACAGAGTACCCATTGGTCCATGGATGGCGGTTGGTGAATGGAGCCTCTCCAACCACACAGATGTGTTGCAAAGATACCAGCGGCTGCATGCTTGGGGGATCCACCAGAGACTGAAACTCAGAGTGAGATGCTGGCTTGGGTCAGCGGGTGGCCCGGGGGAGCAAGTCAGGGCTGCTTGGATTTCGGTTGGCAATCATCTGTAGGTCTTAATGGGCCTCCCTGGGAAGGCGGGCTGCATTTTGGGGGCAACAGAGCGACTACTGCTGCACCTCCGGGCCTGCACACACAGTCTCCAGCCATTGGAGTCATGGGTTGTTCCTCTACTAGTTTCAACAGCTCCATCGCAGGAAGCAGGACCAAGAAGGAAAGCAACATAACGGACATGCTCGAAACAGGCCACCATCAGGAAGACTTATGTCCCAATACGCCACACTAGGCCTGGAGAGGATGATGCGTTGACAATGACTACCCCAGGTGGTAAAAGTGATGAAAAAAGAAACAAAAATGCTTCATGATGCAGTTCTTCCAGGACACAAGGCGGTCTTCCTACAGACACATGGAATAGTTATATGGAGAACATCTGCTCCCAGCTTAGCATGTCTATAGGTGCATGCCTTTTTGGCTGAATACATTTATAATTGCTTCAATCCGTATATAGATTATATATCCATCATCTGGAAAGGCACATTTGAAGAGGCAAAGATATTAGAGATCTGGATCAACTCTACACTAAACGCAAACAGGCATTAGCCTTCCTTGACCTACACACTTACTCGTGAACTGAAGTTTATTAAAAGCCAACAATTAGGAATAATTTCCTTCCATCCTCGCTCTTTGTAGGAAAATCTTCCAGTGGGTCAGTTGCTTTGTCTCTGACGCAACTGCTCTGACATGACTATGTATAACAAAAACACAAATCAGCGAACTGATAAACTCAAAGTCAAACATTATGCTGAGCATATCATCAGAATTTCCAGAAAAACAACACCTAATAGTAATAGGGATTTACTTTTCAGCACACAAGAGAAAAAAGAGGCTGGCAAACTAATATGCATTACCACTTTCAGGCCCAGCTCATATAGGGTGAATCAACTGATGATCAAATGCTGGCACATTTTGACATCAGGCAATTTTAAATTGGAGAAGCCTATGTTCTTTTTCAGAAGAGGACAAAACCTGCGCAATATTCTAGTTCACACACGTTCCTTTACAACACCAACCAATCATGATTTACCAAATTCATAGTGATTACCCCTGGTGAAAGGACATTACCCATGTTGCAAATGTGGGGAGTGTCACTTAACACGCAAGATGACCGAATTACAATTGGGTATGCAGACTTCTGGCAACTTAAGCAGTTCACCAACTGCAATTCGAGCAATGTAATTCATGTGATCATTTGCCCATCCCGACTGATGTATATTGGCATCACTACAAGAAAAATGTGTATCACGATTAATGAGCACAGAAGTACAAGCAAGTGTACAAAGGACCACAGTAAACTGACCAGGCACTACCTTGAAAGACAGCACACAAAAAATGACCTTCAGTGGCATGTCATTGAAAAACCTATCAACTACATGAAGATATGACATCATCATTCCTACATTATGAACAGCCTTGGATCTTTAAGCTCAAAATTGATACTAGAGGCCTCAATGATGTCAACCTGTGGGCATAGCTGAATAGATTATACCTCCTTCGTCTAGTGACGTTAAGTTACGACACCCTCAAAACATTTATAGCTGATCAGCTTAGATAATAATTGGCACTTCCTTTGAATTCCAAATACCTCCTCTTGATTTTTAGAGTTGGGGTGTTTGGAGATTATCAAGAAATTGAATAGCATTCTTTTAAGATTTCTTGCACTGCTCCCGAAGTGGATAGTGCTAGTATGCTTACAGAGTTAACTTTCTACTTCCAGTGGCCTAATCACACTTGAGGTTGTCTATAGAGCTCAGAATATATTTTTCTCTTTTTTAAATAAAGCAAAGTTATACTGATTAAAACATTCCTTCAGCAACGGCGTCTTTTCTTGGATATTCAGTTCTACATTTCCCATAATTCCCACCGAAGACGAATGCACATTTCACCCAACACATCCTGCAATGCCATTATGCTGACTGTCAGCCATGTTTGCGGTTTAGCGGCCATTTCAATACTACACCAAGGAAATCTCCTAACACCAGGTAATTAGGGCTGGCAGATGAGAAATAAATTAGGTACGTTGTCAGTGATCTCCTTGAAGAAATAAATGAGCACACACCGCAGTTGTTTTGCATAAAGATCTTCGAGTACTAATTTATTTACCAAAGGGATACTCATTGTTTTATGTGTCCGTTTGTTTCATGGTCAAGACTATGTATTAACTGACTAACGGGAAATGGTGATAGCGGCATTTTCACACGTGTATCTTCAGCTATTCGATAGAGCCAAGATGTGACTACCGTCCTCATATAATGCTATGGTTGTATAAAACTAACTGCAATGTAGTCCATTTTGATACTATTGGGAGCAGGAGCTTGGCTCTTCACTCTAGTCCCTCTCAGTAACATAGCGATCATTTCAATATCTGTTCCTTGATTTATTTTTGTTTATCATGCAATTGATGATTGTTTCTATGGTGGCATGTGACTACAGGAGTCACTTTCCTACGGCTGAACCACCGAGCTAGTAATCACCAGTGGTGGCTCCCCCACTAAGGGGGAGGAGTGTTGCCCCACTGCTAGGCGGCAGGAAACATAAAATGATAATAACTTACGCTATTATCATTTTAACCCCTACCATGCTCGCGTCGGCCATTGGCCAATATGAGCACAACCTCGCGGGTTCTGCGCACGACCGTTGGCCGACGCCGCCCCGCCCACGCAATAGAATGCCCGCACCGCAGGCTGAATGTCCGCTGCGGTAAACAGGTTGTTTCCTTCTGCTGTGGCAACTTTTTGGGCAGGGCGGGGCTACTCTGAAGACAGAGGAGCAGGGGAGGAGTGGTTGGCCCACTCCAAAGGGCACATGGCTGTTTTGTCAGCCATCTCTGGCAGCCCAAACCAGTCATGCGCACTTCACATACTCTCCATGTATGCTGCATTACAGCCTGCATGGAGAACAAACCCAGGCCCCCATTCCCTGGCTGACCCCCGATCCACGGCGTTGAGACCAATTACAGCGCTGCATTGTAGCGTTGTGATTGGCTATCAGGAGACTGGTTCTTCCTGCTGGTTCCTGTATCCTGCTATAACCGGAGTCGGAAGAAGAAGGCGGTGGCTAGCCGGCCATCACAGGTAAGTGATTTATTTTCACCTCCCGACCTCCCAGCCCCCGCCACTGCCTCACAACCTGAGTCCGGTAGCAGCCGCTACTGGTTATTGTCTAAACTAGGGTAAGAAGGAGGTTTTTATTTTACTAATCACAGGTATTTTTGCTTTGTGAGCATTATACTAACCATGGGCGTTGGACTACGCTACGCTCACGGAGCATGCGTAGTTTGCACAACTACGCGCTAAGTGAATTGCACGCAGCACAGTGAAAAAACGTGTGCCATTCGCGAGCGTGGAAAGTTAACCTCTCGACGAGATTCTCAACGCGGGGAGGTCAGGTTTCTCATTGCGAGTGGTCGCGTATGCTCGCGATGAGAAACTATCAGTCCGCGTTGAGAAAGCTGCCGATTGAGTAAAATCTATTCGAGCGGCAGAAAACGACCGCTTGCACTGTGCAAGATGCGGTTTGCAATGATTGCACAGTGTGGACAAGCATCCGGCACTGTGCAATCAGTGCAAACAGCATTTTCCCTACCGCACTACCCAGTTCCTTTTTTCTTTCTTTTTTTTTTTTGTTCTTACTTTTGCACAGTTAACACATTACAGCGCACTTCGTCAAATATATTCAATTCCGTACATTATAACGGTACTTTTCCTTTCAACTCAAGTCCACACATATAATAAATTCATGATAAAATTACTTCTTAAACTGAATTTCTTTCAACTAATGCAATACATTTCATTTCAACTCATATATTGACTTCGTCGAAACCTACTTCACACTATTCACAGTAACCCCAAGCCCTCTCTCCATCTTCTAACAGGGTCCCAAATTCTTAAACCGAAACGCTTCCCTTTCCTACCTTTTCGCGCGTATATGTTCTTTTCCAAATTATAAGTTGCCAAAAGGTTAGCCAACCAAACATGCATTGCTGGTGGGTACTTATCTAACCACGCTCTGGCGATACAAAGTCTATAAACTGCCATACCTACAAAAATAAATTCTCTATGGATAACGTTGCTATCTATGACTAGTCCTAATAATATTTGGGGAGGGTTTAAAGTGATTTGAATGCCCAAAGAGGAATCCAAAAAGTTCTCAATCTCTTTCAATAAGGTGTGCAGCTGCGGACATACAGCAAATATGTGTATCAAATCAGCATCGGTCGAGCTGCACCTTGGGCATGTAATACCTGTACTGCCCCCCCACTTTGCTATCTTCGCAGGTGTAAAATACAACGAGTACAAGGTTTTATATTGTTGAGACTGCAGTGATGCTGAGCATAATAGGGTGCGTCCTAGATCCAATGACTCTTGGAACCAGCTAACTTCCCCACTCAATTTCTCTGCCCACTTGGCGCTATGCTTGTCCAAATCGTCTGGTTTTGCTGCTGTAAGGCCTGCGTAAAAGCTTTGAATAGAGCAATCTCCACCTAATCTTATCTTCTCCATAATTTCTACCTTACTGAAACCCACCGACCCCCCCTGCTTACCCCCGAGAAAACTTCTTATTTGCCAAAATTTTTAAAAGTCCCTCCTATCCAAACCATATTTACACATTAAATCTGAATATTGTACCACTCCCTCCGTATTCCTTACATCCCCAATTTGAAATATCCCCTTTTCTGCCCAGCCCGCCATTATCGTATCCCCAAAAATCTGTGATGGAAATGAAACATTTTTATGCATCCTAGTGTAATAATTATATCGGCCAATTCCAACTTTCTTCATAACAGCATTCCAGATCTTAACTGCGGATTGGACTGTTTTGAACCTTGTCCTTTTATAATATCCAAAATCAGTACATTTAAGGAAGCAGTTATCCACCTCTGACCCCAACACCGTAGAGTATATCCTAGCTGAATCATTGGTGGTTCTCTGATCTAACCCGCCCGCTCCAATTAAACCCCTCATGTACTGCAATACAGCTGCCCAGTAGTATAACTTAAAATCGGGCGCCCCCCACCCTCCTCTTTCTCTCGGTAGTGACATGAATCTGTAGGCCCTGGTTGTCTTGCCGTGAGCCCAGATGAACCTATTCAGCATATTCTCCAATTCTTTAAACCATTTTGCCTCAAAGAACAGAGGTATTGCCCTGAAAAAGTATAAAAATTTGGGCAGTACCAGCATCTTTATGACATTAGTACATCCAACTAATGAAAGGTGTAGATTGTTCATCCGTTCTAAATCTGTTTTTACCCTAATCATCAGGGGCGCGAGGTTATTCTGGACAACTGAATCTAGATCAGCTGTAATTGACACCCCTAGGTATATTGCTGAATCCACCACCCTTTGATCATTACAAATAACATATTGATTACACACAATTTGTGTTTTAGAGCTATTTAGGCTATATCCCGCCACCTGCCCAAATGTATGTGTCTCAGTCTCGATTTCTCTTATTGCCTCGGTGGGATTGGATGTCAAAATGGCCACATCCTCTGCATAGGCTAGCGTCTTTGCCTCATAGCCGTTCAACCTGATAGATGGGATCTTGTAGTTAGCCTCCAGCTTGCGTATGAATGGGTCTAAGTAAAGTGCAAACAGGAGTGGAGATGACGGGCATCCCTGTCTAGTCCCACTACTAATGCTAACTGATGTTGAATAACCCCTATTAAATCTAATCCTTCCTGATGTATTTTTATAGAGAGTCTGCATTGCTGTTATAAAGCCCAGGGCCGGACTGACTACCGGGCAGTTTGGAATGCTGCAGAGCTGGGGGCTGATTTCTCTGCAGTGGGGACTGATTTCATTCATGGAGACCTGCGTGTGCTTCGAAATAATTAAAGCAAAATTAATTTCATTTAGCACACGCAAGTTTCCATGAACGAAATGAGCCCCCAGCTTAACAGCATTCCAAACTGCCCGGTAGCCAGTCCGGCCCTGATAAAGCCTTTCCCGATTCCGCTCCATTTTAGCGTGTGCCAGAGATATTCCCAGGAGACCCTATGGAACGCCTTCTCGGCATCCAAAAAAAGCGCCGCCATAGGGTCCCCCAGGATTCCTGCCGCATCAAACATTGTAACTACCTGTCTAATGTGTTGTGTAGTACTTTTACCTGGGATAAACCCATGCTGGGTGAGACTTACTAACCCCTCTATTACATCCGCTAATCTTCTCACCAGTATCTTGGAGTACAGTTTTGTGTCTACATTCATCAAAGTGATGGGTCTATATGACCCTGGCAGTGATGGTATTTTGCCCCTTTTTAGAATAACAATGATATCCGCCTCCCCCCAAGATTCGGGTATAATTTCCCCCTCTGTGCTCTCAGCATGACATTAAACATATCTTGGCCGATCACTTGATGGAACACTTTATAGAACTCAATCGGCAGTTGATCAGGGCCCGCTGCTTTGCCTGAGGGTAATATCTTCAGCGCCATGAGGAATTCCTCTAAACTGAAAGGCGAGTCCAGCATCTCCCTTTCCTCCATAGTTGTTCTTGAAGGGGTAATATCTCTAAGATAACATTCTACCTCTCTTAGAGTCCCTGCTCTGCCCCCAGCATACAACTCTTCATAAAATTGTCTGAAAACCTCCCTACCCAGTTCACGTAGCTACGCGTAGCTTGCATAGTGCAAAGTGCACTTCGCAGAGCTTTGCGTAGCGCTACTAAGCAAACTACGCCGAGGATTACATTATAGCGGTACAAAAGGGGGTGGTATGCAAATCAGTCTGACCCTGTGCCTCATGGGAACAGTCCAGCCCGAACTGCCAAGCCATGCCTTCCCTGGACCGCATTCAAGCTTCCTAGGACCGGTTTCTGGCATTACAGCCATCTTCAGCCAGGCTTGCTTGAATCCAGTGGCAAAGTGAGCAAGGGACTCACGTCTGAGCATACCCTGCCAACTTATGGCGATCAAAGCGGTACAAAAGGGAGTGGTGATGGAAGGAGCATCCGAACCAATCAAACACTCACACCCAGTCAACAGATTTGGGTTTAATCCATCACCGTTCTTTAGCCCACTCTGCCACCCCAGTTCAGACATGGCCATATGCAAATCAGTCTGACCCTGTGCCTCATGGGAACAGTCCAGCCCGATCTGCCAAGCCATGCCTTCCCTGGACCGGAAACAAGCTTCTGAGGACCGGTTTCTGGCAGTTCAGCCGTCTTCAGCCCGGCTTGCTTGAATCCAGTGGCAAAGTGAGCAAAGGACTCACGTCTGAGTATACCCTGCAAACTTATGGCGATCAAAGCGGTACAAAAGGGGGTGGTGATGGACGGAGCATCCGAACCAATCAAACACTCACACCCAGTCAACAGATCTGGGTTTAATCCATCACCGTTCTTTAGCCCACTCTGCCACCCCAGTTCAGACATGGCCATATCCAAATCAGTCTGACCCTGTGCCTCATGGGAACAGTCCAGCCCGAACTGCCAAGCCATGCCTTCCCTGGACCGGAAACTAGCTTCCGAGGACCGGTTACTGGCATTTCAGCCGTCTTCAGCTCGGCTTGCTTGAAACCAATGGCAAAGTGAGCAAGGGACTCACGTCTGAGCACACCCTGCTAACTTATGGCGAACAAAGTGGTACAAAAGGGGGTGGTGATGGACGGAGCATCTGAACCAATCAAACACTCACACCCAATCAACAGATCTGGGTTTAATCCATCACCGTTCTTTAGCCCACTCTGCCACCCCAGTTCAGACATGGCCATATGCAAATCAGCAAATCTACGGGCATATGTGCGCTTCATGCAACAATATATATTTTTTTTTTATGCATCTTTTTAATTTGCACATGGTTGATGGTAATTGCATTTTCCAAATGCCCAATTTGTATTTAGGAAATGCTTTGTACATATGCTTTAGGAATTGCAAATAGGTAATCCCTATTTGCGATTCCTAAATTGGGGTCGTAATTTACGATTTCTACAGTGTAGAACTTGCAAATTGCAACCAGTTTTGTCACTTTGTACAACTGAAAAGGCCATTTAGCATTCCTTATAGGGCCGAAATAACAATTCGGCCCATTAAGAAATGCTAAATGGCTTTGTACATCTGGGTCTATGTTCCTTAGGCAACAACAAAGAGTAGGGTAAAGGTGTTATACTGTTCCCACTAGAAAATGTAGAACTGTGTATTCGGACAACAGGACTTCAGAATGCATGGACTGTGCCCATCTACATCATCAGTGAATGCTGGCCCAACTCCTAGCTAGCTCACAGTACCTCACCTCAACCCCTAACTCTTCCGGGGTAGCATGTGATTTTGACAATCTTGAACATGACACTCTGACCCCCAGGGGAATCGTGGAAACATATCTTACCCCTTTCGTTGTTTCCTCATACATGCCCTCAGTAAACATAAGAAAGATACAATGGAAGTTTTCAATACATTTATTGAAACAATCATAACCTTGTGAAGAGAGAATGAGCTGCATTTATTAGGCAGATAAAACAAGGCAAAGTAACCAGAATAATGAACATTGTGAAAAGAATCAACAGACCAACCGTGGCAGTCTGATTTATATATATAACTCTACCCCTACTGGGTAGATCAGCCTGATCTTTTAGGTTAGCCTGAGAATCCATACCTAGATGACTCAGTCTGGAGTTTGATTGTCAATCCCTCTCTGCAGGATTAGGATGGAAGATAAGCACTAGCAGAGCTGCATTTCGAACACAGCATTTGTACCAGGACCTTTATGGATGGAGAGCCTCCTCTGCCCTGTTAACACCTTGGCTACTTGAGCGATTCTCCTGCTGTGCTGGGCCATAATGTTGATAAGTCTGATCATGACGAGCTGAGCTCGTCATGAGCACCATAGAGGTATACCTCATGACGAGCTCAGCTCGTCATGAGCATCGAAGGTGTTAAGGAACAGAGCACAATTCATTTAATAAAACTACTGTGTTGGAGGTACAGCTCTGATATACTGATGTCTCTAGATGTTGTAAGCTGTCTGTGAGCGGACAACACAAGCACTAGGATATCTTGTTCTCTTCCTTAGCCTTGAACCAAGTGTACTGAATATGTCGCAGAAAAGGCTTTCTAAAAACAAGCAGCATGTATAGTGTTTCTGAGAAGAATATCAGGGGCCCTGGAAGGAGCATCAATAAAGCCTTTCTGCCAGCCTTTTCACGTTCGAAGAACTGACGATGAAATGGCTGGTGGAAAGGTAGATCGTAATCCCGATCTGTGAAGGCACTGTCTCCATTGTGGGGAATGCGATCTGAACAACTGCTTGATGGGCTCCTAGAGCCAATTGGAAGCTGCCAGTCTGTCACTGGAGCAATGCAGTCTGAAAGACTGCAGCATAATATGGTGGTCTGACCTTGGATATAGATTTTGTTGTAGATCCCACCGACAAGGTAATCTACCCCTTAGTTATTTCTTGGGTTTTCTTTAGAGAGAGATCTTATTTTAGTCCACTTCTAGGAATTTTGCTTTATTTTGGTAAATTGCTAATTCCTAAATGGCCAACTAAATACTTTTTACTTTCTGTAATGATCACTATTTTTATTACACCCATACATTTTTAACCTGGAATCCATGTCTCGTGCAGGTATGTTTATAGCATTGGAGTAGCATTATGAAGGCACAAAAACGTACGAAGACTCGGATAGTCCCTATGATGTACATTGATGCACTTACTTAGTAAATTAAAGCATTAACAGATTTTTGTTGGAAAATGTAATTATGGGGCTAATTAATTAAGAAAATTAACACAAATTAGGGTAATGAATGCAAACTTTTAGTTGGCAGAAAGTTGGAGAAATTGTGGGTATTATTGAGTTAATGCCAGAGTATCTGTGCATACCATCTAATGAGTGGATTTGGAGAGTATTAATAGAGTTTTTGTGCGGTGAGAGATGTCATGCGGCCTGTGATGTGTTTTCTGTAATATTGATTTGGGGATTGTGCTTGTGTCATGTTATATTTGTGTCCAACAAGGAAAGTTGTGATGCATTGAAATATGGTGTATTTTGTTGCAATGTGCAGTGAAATTCATATTTTATTTGTGATATTGATGATTGTATAATATTTATGTAAAGGTATTGGATGTATGGGGAACTTGAGTTGGATATAAGGTTGTCTGCTGAATAAGGTGTGGCGCCAGGTAAATTATAAATTGAAGTTTAATAGATCCTTAATAGTCTAGTGATGAATGAGTAATAATTTGGAATTGTGGCATTTTTATCTGTGCACAAGCTTAGAATACAAGCACTCCAGGTTGGGTTTGAATTGCTGGTCGAGAAGCCTATCATAGGACACTGTATCCCTTTCCATGGTGAGCTTAGTTCTTTTTCCATATTCTGGTAAGGAGACAAAGATATATTTGTTTTCATTTATTGACATTGAGTACTGTGTTTAAGGTTTTGTTTTGCTAGTGTATGTATATTGCGGAAGTTTCATCTTCAGTGGAGAGTGCTGCATATGAGATGCTTCTGAATTATGGATTACATACATATCTGTGGCTTAAGGAATGGTATATGGTCACTAAAGTCGATAATAAACTGTAATTTCCTGAGAATGGTAAGTTTAATGTGAAGAAATGTAAGTATTTGTAGAATGTCATGTTTGATATGAGACTGCAATCAAGCCCTGCACAGTCTGAGGAATTGAACGCATGGGATTATATGGCCAATGAGAAATGATGTCAGAAAATGATAAAAGATCAAGTTGGTTGGACCATTGGTTGGAAGCAATGTCATGGTTAGAGAACAAAGGGGCATATTACCAACCAATAGAGATAATTTTTGTCTCTAACTTGTTTAGAGACAAAACTTATCGCCGCAAATCGGCGATTTTTATCGCAGATAAACCTTGCTATTAGCAAGGTTTATCGCAAATGCGATAAAAAACGTCCGCAATGCATGAATATCGCTGAAAAGTCAGCGATATTCATGCATTATCGAGCAAATGCTCTTAGCCAAGTTATCCACCTCCCATTGGATAACATGGCTAAGAACTGCTCCTGGGCAAGTGTTAGCTTTTGGAGATATTCGCGCTTAGCGCAAATATCTCCAAAAGTTGGTAATAGGTGATAGCGATGTTAGCGACTGTTTTCAGTCGCTAACATCTTGGCACACCCACTTTGCATGTCATTAGTGATAAATATCACTGACATGCAAAGCGGGGCCCAAGATGGTCACTATCTCCTATTAGCTGTCGCTAACTGGTGTTAGCGACAGCTTGGTAATAGGGAGATAATTTTATCTCCGCTTTCTTGGCTTTTAAAGCCAAAAAAGCGGAGATAAAGCCCCTTGATAATATGCCCCAAAGAGTGCCAAGAGACGACGTAGAATGGGCATATGGTCTGGCTGGCAGAGCATGGGTCTCTAAATCCGAGTGTACAATTGGTTCCTCTTATGGAGAGGTGAAGATGGTGTTGATTAGCGTGCCAGTCACGTCACTCATGGCGTCAACTGTAGCATTGTGCATGGCGCAGAGAATGGAACCATGGATGGTATCGGAACTGGCTTTGGTGGGGCCAAAGCCGTAAATAAAGCTGGTCTCAGGTTGTGGTTGAGGGGAGCAGTCAACGTTGAGGATTGATCTACCAATAGTAAATCGACTAGAGGCCCCCTCGGATCCATAGGGCTGAAGGTCCCTCAGAAATATCTAGTGTAGCACGAAAAATGTGGCCCGTGGCTGTCTCTAGCTGTTGGAGCTTCTGTGGTGTCATCATCTATTCGAGGTGGGACCGAAGCAAGATTAGCGTTGGGATTAGTCTATCAGGAAGAGAATGACTCTGCTAGTTTGAAGTGCTAGGGGCACTGCATGACTCTGAGTGAATAGAGTAGCAGGACGAAAAGAGAGCCATGCTTTGACTTCTGCGTCTGCAAGTTGATTTCTGCCAGTACCGGCAATCCTTAGACTTCGACCGTGAATGTGTTTTTCAACCTCTGGAGTTCACAGCAACTGGTCATGAGTGGCCTTTTTGTTCATTTTTGCACAGCAAGGACAATATGTTGAATTGTGTTTCTAGTCGAGGCAACATAGTCAAATGTAGTGGGTGTCAGTCAACAACCTCTGCTGCTGACAGTCATGAAACGGCTTAAGCCCTGTTGTTTTATGGGGTTGACATTGTCTATACACTGAAGAAATTTGGGAGTAAAACATCTCTGGTAGGACTGACAGGACTGGAAAGTTTTAGTTCCACGTCAGCAGCCACAGAAAGAAAGGAATTGATGTCAGCATGCTTAGGTGGTGCATATATAGTGGTCTGGGGCAGGGCAGACCCAACACAAAGCTACACAATGCCACCTGTCAATGAGCAAGCAAATTGCTATGAAAGTTTCCGGATTCAGTGTGGCACCTGGGGAAATTCACATGGTGAGTTATCTGTAGTTAGGGGTCTCCATCGAAATTCACAGAAACACACTCACGTTAGAATTTGGAATGCGAAGAAGGAAATCTGTGTGTGCACGAAAGAGACTAAATGAGTATGACAGACCAGTTGAGATTGGAAATAGTGAATGTGTTTATAGTTATATTAAAGATACGTTTTAGATGTTGAATATCATTGACATTATGTTTAAAGGTATCTATTATGTTTGCAATAGGACTGCTTATTTTAATCTTCAGGTAATAAAAACACTAATAATACTAATAGTAATAATAATAATTATAATGAGTATCATTATAATTTGTATGGCTTAAGAAGCCATTTGCATTAAAAGTATAGGCTGTAATTACTTTTTGAAGAAGTCAACCATAAGAAGGAAAAAGAGGGATATTGTGATTGATGAGATGAAAACAAAGGCCCATAATGACCTGAAGGCCTTACAGACGAAGTATACAAAATCAAGAATGATGGAGGAAATGTTATAGCAATGCAGTGGGATATTTATTTTGCTAAAATTATCAGGGTGATTGTAGGCGAGTTTTGATTTAAACGTGGTCCAGTTAGCATGAAAAGGTCTTAGCTATCTCGCATTGACAAGCGCACATTTATTTTATGAGAGCAAGGCTTTCTCTCTCCATAGGCTTGTATATTTTACCAATTCAAGGATATCATTTAAAAGAAGGTGCAATTGTGGTGTCTGTAATGCAGTATTTCCACTCTGTCAATGATGCAATGCACAGGATGTTTCTTTGTTTTGTAAATTCTCAAGGTGTGCTTGTTTGATGTTCTGTATATGACATTCATGAGCTGAACAAGCTATTTTATTTTTATGTTACATGAAATGTTAGTTCGTTTTCCAAATTATTTATGAATAGCTTAGCCGACAAAATGCGTTCAGAAGCAGCTGTCTCTGAAAGTATTTTGTTTTACAGAAATTATTTTGCTTACCAGAATATTGATTATGTTACGCAGTTGTAACATTGCCAGTATGCCATAACGTACAACGAAGTGTGTTGGCTTCTGTACCCTGAAAGCTTATCAAAACTGTAATATTTTGCTGCTAACTCAGACAATCTTTGGCTTTCTATCTGAACATCTGTCTTGGGTTTTCATTACAGTCAGTCAGACCTTACGTGAGTACTCTTGTAAGAATGATACTTTGATTTCCGGCATTTAGAGGGATGACGTGTCTACAAGACTTGTTTTGGAATTGATGTGGTTCCGTTGATCTTTTAAACTGTTTTAACAGGAAGAGATTGCACTATTTATTGGATTATATTGGTAAACCACTGTTTTTGATTAATGTTTTTAATGGTCTATGTATACCAACAAAAGTGAACATTGTAACACTTTATACTGCCTTACTGTCTAGACAGTCTCTTTTGGTAGCACAGACGTGGAAGGGATAAGAATAGCACCTGTGCACACCACCGGTCAGACTCAAGCTCGTGTGGCTGGCAGCTTCTACCTTGCCACTACAATTCAGCCTTTTAATAGTACCTGTACCTGCAAGTCACTGACAGAAGACGTACAACAGAGTATATTGAATGTTAAGCAAGTTTGAACTGGTATGGGGTTTTGAAGAGGGAAGATCAGAAGGAAATCTGTTTCTGTGGGATTACATGTTAGATTTTGATCTGCCTTCTGAGCTGGGGAAGCAGAATCCTCAGGGAATGAGTCTTTCATACTCAGTTGGGTGTCACGAGAGTAAGGATTGCAGGAGATATTGGAGATTCACGCTGAACATCTCTAATGGTTCTACATAGAAGTTGAAGAGGCTGGGAAACGTATAACGCTTTGAGAGACTTTCTGAGTCACCGAGATGGGACGGAAGATAGTGGGACATTTTTTATTTATTTGGTCTGGTTAAGTAAATAGGAGGCGAACTACTTCACAACAGTCGTGTCAAACCTATTCTTTCTTCCAGGTTTTTCCAGCGAGAGGAGGGAGTGTAAATGTTAAAAGTAGTTAAGAGGTCAAGAAGAAATAGAAGGAATTTGTCATAGATGTGTATTACATTGTAAACTATTTGAAGAATGTCAGTGTCCGTTCTGCAGTGAGATTTGTAGCATGTTTAAAATAATAACATTATACTACTACTACTACCACTAATAACAATAATAATAATAATAATAATAATTTCAATCCCCAAGTCAACGTTGGAAGCCTGCCGGTATTCTGTAAATCTACACAATATAATGTAATTACCTTTCGGCAGTCATAATTTTAATCCTTGGTGATTAATTAGAATAAACAGTTAAAAAGGATTTGAGAATTACTGGAATGAGGTGACCATTTTACCCAAAAGCAGACACTGCTTTGGGACACATGCCAAAGAAACCTATTTGTCCAAGTTTCTGCCAAACCACAGGGCAAGCACATAGAGGTGTGCTTGTCAACAAAAGAGTACAGTTCAGTCAGGTTTTCTGGATATTCTCAATAAATATTTATGGGCCACATTATTTGCATATTTGACATTCTAAAATAATTAGACTGGATTTTAATATTTGATGCGTGAATGAGCACAGCAATGCAAAGTAGAAGGAAAACGGCTGAATATTTAATCTGTCTTGGGAGGGGATCTGGCATGGGTTCAGTGCCCTGTAAGGGTTGAAAGGGAGATAGATTAAGCTGTCTGTATTAGAAAAGCGATGAGAATTCCTTGACTTTTATCCTTGGCCAAGAAGAGTTAATCATCATTATTTTTTTTTCTAAAACTTGCAGATGACACACTACTGGAAGAAATACTGCAAAGTGGCATCGGTGTAAACAACATTATAGAAACTTAGACGTTCACATGCTTGTAATGAAATAACTTAAAATGTAAGTTCTCTATGTGTTTCACGTGGCCGATTTTAGTGACTGAGACGATCCCTTGTGTGACAATGGAGAGCAAACAGAAAAGTGGGGGCAGCCACAGACCATCAGACCCATCTCCTCTTTTCTTTTTCCTACATACCTATTTTATCATCAAAGGGTGCTTTATAGTTTCCATTTCAAGCTCTCCGAAGTTTAACTGCTTATCCAAATTCGATCGAACCTCTTTTAATCTATAAATCCAATTAAATTAACAGTATTCTACCTACAGCCCCATGCCAATGACTTGGAGAATAATTTCAAAGACGGGTGAATAATTCCAAAGACAGAGTGAATAATTCCACGTAAGCCTGAACCCGAAATGATTCAAAACTGTATTGAAGTTTGATATCCCTGGGTCCTTTTCCACTCCTCAGCTGCAGTTAAACACCACTGCAAATTCGAGCTTGAGGTTCAAGACCAAAGGTATCTCTTGCCAGAAGAAACACATCCTGCAAATCTTTCCCTGAGCACCCAGCGACAATCCACTTTTATATTTGCTCTGCTAACTATAACTCACTTTCACAAACACAACATAAAAAATGTAATCTGTTAAACAAATTATAAATTTGAACAAATATACATAACTTATTACCAAATAATAAATTGCATATAATCAATTGTTCTAAAATAAATATATATATACTTATTTTCTTCCAAAGTAACTCATCCAAAAAAAGTAAATCGCAACATCAGGCCAGGCCGAAATAAAAGAGCAACCTGGGTGACTATGAGGACTCTAAATTGGCCTTCTTCTGGCTTTTATTTTGAGGTTCCTGTCACCTAGGTGTTGATTGCAGTATTATGGTCTCATCCTACATCATACATCAGATGCAAACATAGCTCATGATGTTTTAACTGGTATGGAATGTTATTATGTTAGATGTGTTTAACTTGTATGGAATGTTATCATGTTCAACAATGTTGCTTTAATGTATTGTACATTTTATTATGTGCGTTTCTATGGTTCATCGAACTGAAATAATGCTTATTTGACCTGACCTGACCTGAAATCACAACATTTAAAAATGCTTGTGTGATACACGTATGAATACTAAAATTCACATAAAAATACATTAAATGGTAGACAATTATGCAATTATTATTAACTTAATTAGTTTACACACCTAGTAATCAAATAAGATATGTAAAAATAAAAATCAACATTAAATTAAATTACATTTGAAATAACTTCCCACCCTATACCCTTACCAACCAGCAGCCTGCACCTAAAATATGTCTAAAATAAGTCGGTATTACACAATTTACATAATAATCAACTAAATAATTAACAAATAAATAATTGTAAATTAATTATTACTTAATTAACTTCCCATACCATACCACTACAGTCCTAGCAGCCTGCACCTAGAATATAACTAAAATAAGTCAGTAATGAACAATTTAAATAATAAATAATAGTGTAAATATTTAACAATCAACTGTTAATTATCGCCCAATTAATTTCCCGCTCTATCCTCCTACAAACCCAACAGCCTGCTACAAGACTTTAAATTACCAATAACAATTAAGTAAAAACATTCTAAATCACTTAAAATTACAAACTATATTTTAAAAGATTGATAAGATTTATACAAACAATAGCTACACATCAAATTAACATATTTAAAACCCATCAAAACTATATTGTTTACAACTATATTAATGAAAATTATACTAAAAATAACATTCTTAAAAACAATATTACTTACCCAAAAATCTATATTCTTGACAAACACATTTTTTGCACCACCATATTTTTGAATCACAATATTTTTTCTGTTATTTCTGTCTTCCGATATTTTGAACTAGTTATTTTGTCTAAATACCCCTGAACCCACTGTAGAAGGGGAAAGACTTGACTCAGTTTGGTGTCCGGTACTACCCCTATGAGAAGAATGAGCTGAGAGGGCACCAGGTGGGATTTGAACTTGTTGATGAAAAAGCCCAGATCGAACAGCAACGTTGCTCTCATCTGCAGGTAGGGCAACACTACCACTGGGGAGCTGGCGTTACTGAGGCACCCATCCAAGTAAGGGAATACCGGGATCCCCAATCTACTGAGATGGGCGCTAACATTGCCACCACTTTCAAGAAGACTTGGGGTGCAGAGGTTAGGCCAAACAGAAGGACTGCAAAGTGGGAGTTTGCAGACCCTACCATTAAGCAAAGGTACTTCCTATGTGATCGCTGGATTGGTATGTGAATATATGTGTCCCACAGATCGACAGACACCCTTCAGTCTTCTGCTTCAAGCTCGAGCAGAACTTGAGCTAGGGACACCATTTTAACTTTTCCTTTTTGAAGTACCAGTTCAGAATCCGGACGTCTAAAATCGGATGGAGACGGGTGTCCTTCTTGGGAACCAAAATTCCGTAGCAGCACCCCTGTCTCTGTTCCTGCTTGGCAACATCTCCACTGCGACTTTTTGCAGTAACACTTACACCTCCTATTAAAGGCTCTGTAGGTGGTCTGGTGGAAGGGCATATAGGGAAAGGTGGAGGGACCAATAGGTCTGAAGTAAAGGCCCTTCAGGCTTGTGGATAGGAGGAAACCCATCCTCCAAATGGCTACTTGTGAAGTAACAAGAGGGAACTAGGGCTGCTTTCCTGTGGTAGCTCGGGAGGAGGGAGAGAGGAAGTAGTGGTGGGTTACGTGCTCCTCCTTTGCCCCAGCCTCTATATTGTCTGTTAAGTGGTTTTATTTGCTGTTGTTTTGTTTTGAGACTCGATGCTGATTGCCTCAAAGCGAAAACCCCCTTTAGAAGGACCAAACTACTTACATGTGTGCTGGTACCTCTGTTAAGTTTGTAGGCCAGGGATTTAGCGCTGCTTTACTCCCCTTAAACCTTTCTAAGGCAAAATCAGTGTTAGCAAATAGACAAATAGACATTAACCATCAAACTGGAGGTTCAGAAGGGCCATTTGGGCATCTTTAAGAGAATCCTAAGCCTCTCGGCCAAGCCTGGTGAGACACAGAAACGGACGATTCCATGGTCCAGGTCACAGATTCTGCGGAAATCACTACAGACTGGATAACCTATTTATCTGTGAAAGGTTTCTTGGCATATTGCTTCATTTTCTTGGATTCCCTATCCAATGGAGTGGCAGGGAAAGTACCTGGTGACAATTTGAAGGAGCATGAAGCTTCTAACGCAATGCTCTTAAATGATGGATGACATGATAGGAATGCTGAGTCGCCCAGCGCTGGTCTGTAGTGTCTTGCAATCGCTCTGTGAACTGCAGTTAGGGCATAAGTTTTTCCCAGACTGCAAGTATGGGCTCTTTAAGGGCCTCAGTAAAGGGAAGTTGGGCTCCATAGTGTGTGATGTGGCATGAAAGTCTTAGCTGGGATTGCTGGTCATGGTATCAGTAGAAGGAAGCGGGGAGTCCAACATTTCCGCAGTTTTTTTTATGACAGTGTAACAGGTTGTGACCTCAGGTGGTTGGAGAATATATTTCCCATTCAATTGAATTGAGTTTTTTAATACCACAAAAGCCAGGTTCGAGGTAATGGAGTATCCCTCCCTATCATTTTTCTCCTGAATGGGGTAGTCGTGAGTCAGAGACACCAAAATAGAATTTCACCTCTTTAATGAGGTGTTGAGCCTTCTGAATGGTGCCAGGAAAACTCCAGCACAAATAATTCCAAGCAAGCCAACTGCGGTGCTAGGGGAGCTCGTTTCAAGTGCTGTGGTTTGCTGGGGGACCACAACCCCCAGAATCCTCTGTGGCCGGTGTGCCTCCAGCGTCTTTGCCTGCCCACACCAAGAGGCACTCAAAAGGGCCAGCAGTCTCCCGCAGCGCAGGACGTATGCGGGAGTGCCCGGGCCACGCCCGGGCCAAGGTTGGGCCTGTCTGCACCCATCAGAGCCCGGAAGAGGCTGGGCAGGCCACCCACTGACATTTGCTATCTTGATACTCACGCCCTTACATCCTATGGTCGGATTAAGTTACTCTTTTATTATCCTTCTTGTTTATATAGTGGTAACCTCATCACACCATCTGTCTGGGCCTTTCACAAATAACATCCCTGTGCACCATGTACTACTCCCATAATGGGTAATGAGGAGGGCCCGACGGCTGTACAACATAAAATGGCGAAGAAGAGAAAATTTGCCCCGAACTTTGTTGAGGGTGATAAGGGTGAGGGCAGAGGGTACTGGATCGCATTGATAGTCTCCTGTCTGAATGTGAAGGCATTCTAGAGTCTAACACAACTTGCACCACAACACACAATATACAGACCTTAGAAAGTCCTATATATAGTATTTTCAAGAGCCGCAACTCATCATCTGACAACAGAGTGAAAGATAGGAAACCCCAATTAGCTGTCCCAAGCTCGAGTGGGGTTGACAATGCAGGTATAGAGTGGCAAGCACCCGTAGACTATTTTTCTGTCTTCCAGTGCAGTATTAGCTACACTCCACTCTCGGACAATGAAGATGCATTAGATAAGCATACCGGAACTAGAAGTGAGGTACTAAAAGGGGGTCCTAAGGCAAAAAGATGACACAAAATGAAGGCACACCCATCCAAAAGCTGTGTCCCTCGTACCATGAAAAAGGCTTACTATTTCAGTGAAACAGCAGACACATATACAAACCCCAAAATACAGTGAGCCGTCAGCACCAAGATCATTATTAGCCCAAATTACGAATTTGACAGAAGAACTAAAATCACCCAAGACAGTTCTGGGTCGTCTCTCTGAATCCTTCAGTGAGGTACATAAAGATGTCCAATTACTAAAGGAAAATCTAGGATCCAAGTCAATCTCCTTGGTAAACAAACATGGGTGGGTCTGATAACCATCAACCATTGTCAGGTGGGCTTCCAGGCCCCAAACAGAGAGACCAGTGGCAGTAGTGGCAGAAGTGCAAACCAAGGGAGGACCAAGGAAGCCATCATGATCCAAAACGTTAGTAGGGAGACAAACCTAATAGGCCGGTCCATCACAATCTCCTAGTCCCAAAATAGGCGAAGGTCCCCCCAACAAGCATCCCATCCCCTTGGGTCAATATGTATTTCCCTCCCCATGGCAGTGGCACCACCCCAGTGCGGAAGTTTGGCTGTAAGTAGGGTGTGAATCGATTGGTAGTATTCACATCTTCCTTTTTTATTGTTCATATATGTACCGTATGCAACAAGAAGGAACATCATTAAAGAAATTGTCCCAGTTGCAGAATATATTATATGTTAATTTTTGAATGTTGTATGTTGTGTTACATATAATTTGTGTTCACTGCACCACTCATTGTCTTTTCTTTGGGTTTAGGACACGTTTCCGTTATAGCTTGATGGCACCAATGATGTTAACAGGGCCATCCTGGTGAGTACCAACCAGGGGCCCCATTGGTGGTGCGCCCGTGAGGTGCTATCTCGCTTTCTCACCTTTTTTCTGTTGTTACACTAGGTGAATGTGGGTTTTGTATTTGTTTAAGTCTGTCTATCAGAGTTGGGTTATTTTTAACAGTGGCAGCAGACTGAGCCATCCCCTACTCTAGATTTATTGTAAGAAGAGAGGTATGTTGTAATTCATGTACAACTAGCGATGCCTGCAGATCTTTATATGGTATGGTAACTGCCTTGAACACTAGGACAATAGTAGTTTGTTGACTTATTGAGTGGAGGGCGTTTGTTTCCCTCTTTGCTCCTAACTTTTTTTCCCATTCTGGGTAACAGAACCTGGTGGGGGGCAGTTGAGTCACCCCTTCCTGAATTTCCCTGGGTGTCTAATTTTCAAAAATGTATAGGTTTGCTAGGTTTCTCTAAGTGCCGGCAGAGCTACGGTTCAAAAATGAAAGGTAGGCACTTTGCCACAAAAGGGCCCGTTTTCACTGCAAAAATTCCCGTGCGTCCACGTTGCGTTTGCGCTGTTTCATGTCGCAGGCACTAGGCAGACCCAGGCAAGTGAGTTACCATTTTTTTCAGGAGAGCTGGGGGAGCGCTGGGTGGGTGAAAATTTGTGTGAGCCCAGTGATGCCACACATTGAAACACAGAAATGTTTGAAAAAAATAAATTATTTCAGCTACATTTAAAGTTTGCTAGAGATTCTGAGAAAAGGAACGTTGGAGGATTCATGCAAGCCATACCCCCTTGAAAGCCCCCGGATGTCTACTTTCCAAAAATGTGTGGGTATGCTAGGTTTCCCTAGATGGCAACCAAGGATGGAGTGAAAAACCCATGTAACCCCCCTAGCTAAACCAATTCGTTTTGACAAAATTAGTTGTTTACTTGTGCAGCGTGACAATTTGGGCGCAATATTGCTAAGAAAATATGACGGACATTGTGAGTTTTGCAGGATATTGTGGATACAATTAATTGTTAGATTTCACCAGAGAGACATCACCATGTAGTCCCATGGGTTTTCAAGAATATCTACTATTGGCAGGTTATTCATAAGCGGAATGTACACCTTGGCACAGAGACTAAGAAAAACAAGATCCCTACACAGCCATCTATTCCTCAAACATACACACATACTGGTTGGATTTGGCACGAGGGCGAGTGATGATTCATTATATGTAATTTTATTAACAAGAGATTTCACAAAAATGAAATGCACTGTCAATTACATGGACAAAAAAACTGAACCAATGACTCGCAGCGCGTGAGCTGTAAAGCCACTTCAAGGCACCAACCGCTTTACAGGCCATTCACACACCTTTCATACCTGACACACAGAAGACCATTCACACCACCAGGCACAAAAGCAACACATCACAACATTTACAAAAAAAGTGACAAGGTGAGTCCTGCTTCAAATTTTTTTTTTAAAAAAACACTGACAACAAGTTTTCAAATACACACACATACTGGTTGGATTTGGCACGAGGGTGAGTGATGGTTCAGTATATACCATTGTATTAGCAAGTGATTTCACAAAAAATGAAATACACTGTTAATAATGGAAAGGACAAGAAACTGAACCATTGACTCACAGCTCATGAGCTGTAAAGCCACGACAAGGCACCAACCGCTTTACAGGCCATTCATACACCTTTCATACATGCGACACATACAAAACATTCACACCTCCAGCCGTGGACCCATCACATTACTAGACTTCCACAAGCAGACAATCAAGGGCCCATCACTTTCACACGCCAACATTCCTGACACAGCAACAACACAAACTCATGGATTACATGGAGTGGCGCTCAACTAGCACTGTGTGTAGTAACCAGCATTAAGTCACTTCCCACACACCGCCAGCAAAGCACCAGTCCACGCACACCACCAGCCAAGCACCAGACCACACACACCGCCAGTCAAGCACCAGACGACGCACACCACCAGCCAAGTACCAGTCCACACACACACCGCCAGGAAAGCACCAGTCCACAGACACCGCCAGCCAAGCACCAGTCCAGGCACACCACCAGCCAAGCACCAATCCAAACACAACACCAGGCAAGCGCAAGAGCACGCACACCGCCAACCAAACACCAGACCACGCACACCTCCAGGCAAGCACCAGTCCACACACACCGCCAGGACAGCACCACTCCACACACACAGCCAGCCAAACACCAGTCCAGGCACACTACCAGCCAAGCACCAATACAAACTCACCAACAGGCAAGCGCAAGACCATGCACACCGCCAACCAAACACCAGACGACACACACCACCAGGCAAACACCAGTCCACACACACCACCAGGCAAACGCCACTCCACACACACCACCAGCCATGCTCCAGCCCAGGCACACCACCAGCCAAGCACCAATCCCAACACACCACCAGGCAAGCGCAAGACCACGCGCACCGCCAACCAAACAACAGACCACGCACACCGCCAGCCAAGCACCAGTCCACAGACACCGCCAGACAAGCACCAGTCCACAGACACCGCCAGCCAAGCGCCAAACCATGCACACTGTCAGACAATGGACACTACACGCAAACCAACATCATACTTTAGTTTTTTGTTTTTTTAAATAAAAAAATAAACAAATTGCAAATTGATACAAATCTACTAACACAACAACTAAATCTAAAAACACTACACAAATGCCAACTTTGAAACTGAACAATACGTTTTAAAGATTAAAGACCAACCAGTTCACTTTAACACTCATGGATGCTCCCCAAAAATTTTTTGCGTTTGGTACAATCTAAAACAAGCAGGTACACACAGCCCAGGGTTTGAAAGGCAGTCGGGGCAGTACATACGAACCTCCTTCCGCAAACCTCTTCACCAACAGAATCTACATCTCCGACTGGGAAAGTCTTTTGAGGTTGTAGGAGGAATTTGATCAGGAAAGTGGCGATCTTTCAATCTGGCAACATCCTCCACCACTCCAACTCTAGGAACACTTGCCTGTTCCACTAAAACAAGGCTGCCTATTACAGACTCCTGAAACTTTACAAAAGTCATCGTTGACTGGGGACAAGATTTCTGGAACACAACAAAAGCATTAAAGGTTGCCAAGTGGAAAAGATGGATAGCCAACTTCTTGTACCAAATGTAAGCCTTACGAAGAGCAGCATACGGTTCCAACCACAGATCTACTCTGTCAACACCACCCAGGTGCCTATTATTGTCTAAAATGCACACAGGTTTGCGCGCTTCTGCAACCTGACCCCAAACAGTCACCGGTTCAGTGCTTTCATCATGTATGGAAGTCAACATGTAGACATCTCTCTTGTCTGAAAACTTCACAGCTAGAAGCTCCTCACAATGCAATGCACTGCGCTGTCCCCGAGCAAGCTTTTGACAAACAAGTTCTTTGGGGAAACCTTTACGGTTTGAGCGAATTGTGCCACAAGCTTTGGCCAATTCCCTGAACAACCGCACACCAGTGTAGAACATATAAATGATGGCATTTGTTAAAAAATCCACAACCAAGGGCCAGATGTAGGAGCCTAAATACCGGTCGGTAATGGCCGATTTCGGCCGTTACCGACCGGTATTTAAGAATTGGCATGTAGGTGCATTTATTTGACAGAATCGGTAAATTTACCGAATCGGTAAATTTACCGATTCTGTAAAATACCGATTCGGTAATTTTACCGATTCGGTAAATCCAAATGTAGGTGGGACTCTTCTGAGTCCCAAAGGCCTTACCGATTCGGTATTTTACCACCCAGTTCAATTGGGTGGTAAAATACCGAATCCAGGTGTGCATGCACATGTGTGCATGCACACCTATGCCATGTGACAGACAGACATGCCCTTAGGGAATGTCTGTATGCCACATGGCACACATGCCTGTATTCGGGGTGCTAGAGGGTGTCAAAGTGACACCCCCTGCACCCTTGCAAAAATCGGTATTTACCGATTCGGTAAATACCGATTTTTACAGATTCGGTAATTCAATTACCAAATTTACCTAAATCTCCCCCCTTCTATTTTACCGATTCATAAATACCGAATCGGTAAAATTCGGTATTTATGAATCGGTAAAATAGAATTACCTACATCTGGCCCCAAGTTCCCACACAATTTTCTCAAGCACTCCAAAAGTCGACGGACAACCAGGGGGGTTAATCCTGGATTCCTTACCGGTGTACACCCTGAAATTAGAGACATATCCAGTCAGACTGTCACACAGCATATAAAGCTTAATTCCATAGCGTGCCCTCTTACTAGGAATGTATTGCCAAAATACCAAGCGGCCCTTGAACAACAGCAAAGACTCATCCACTGCAATTTCTTTCCCAGGATAAAAGATCTCAGGAAATCGATCAACGAAATGATCAATGACAGGCCGAATCTTGAAAAGACGTCACAATCAGGGTGATCTTGTGCCAAAGCAGAACTATTGTCAACAAAATGCATCATCTGAAGCAGAAGCAAATACCTATCACGACTCATGACTGCCGGAAATATAGCTGTTGTCATCAAGGGACTAGTAGACCAATATGAAGCCATTGGTGGTTTCCTAAGCAAACCCATCAAAAAAGTTAAACCCAAAAACTTTTTCATCTCCTCCAAATTTGTGGGAGTCCACCGGGTAGCTCTAGCGTGGGGCTTAAGGCTGGCACTGTTCACCCTCAAAAAATGTTCTGCATACAAATTAGTCTGCTCTACAATCTCAGCCAAAAACACATCATCCATAAACAACTTGAAAAAATCAATTGGCAAAAAGTTTTCAGTGTTCACCCTACACCCTGGAACACCAGTAAATTCAGGCAATGCCGGCTGCACCATGCCTGGTGCAGCCCAGAGGTCAGAACTTTCAACGTCAAGTCTTGCAGCCGCAGACTGCCGAACAGCTGCCTCTTGTCTCACTACACCAACAGGAAGTCTAGCAGCCCCAGGCTGCAGCCCAGATGCCTCTTGCCGCACTATTGGCACAGCAAAGTCCTCCGAAACCACTGGCACTTCATCCACACCAAAAGTAGCTTCATCAGCACTCAGAGTATCTTCATCATCAGATGAAGCCATTTGTAGAGAAAACTCACTACCTGAATCTTCACCTCCCACCTCTGGCTCAGAATCAGAGTCAGTCTCTGGACCATGGTCAGAGGAAGAATCAAAAAGCATTCCAACAACTTGCTGAGCAGTAATCCGGCGGCTAGCCATTATCCTTACAAATAAAGGAGTCTGCACAAACAACTCAACAACCCCAACACTGGGCAAAGTAAGTAAAAAAATGTAAGCCTTTATCACAAATATCTATATATTGAAAAGATATACAATTTGCATACAAGAGACAGCTACACTCACCAGTACCTACTCTGCAAAGACACAGCAAATAGGCAACAATATCCCACTAGAAAGAAGAAAAAAAACACATCTACAGAAGTACACATCAAGAACAAATGCAAAACATGTTTTACAATCACAAAAAACAGAAACCAAACATACTCGTATTATTACACACTTTGCAAAAAAACAATTACATTACAATTGAACAAAAAAAGGTCTCTTACCAAACACATGCAACTACACAAACAGCAGAACAACAGAACCACCAGTAACGGAACCGCACACTGCAACAATCTAAAGAGAAAATAAAACAATACACATTAGAAGAAACAAAAACAACACACATTACAACAGGCTATGTCACGGGGTATGTCACAAATGGGGTGTCTGTCCCCATGGGGGGCAGAATATAAATCATTATAAACGTGGGCCCCCTGGAAGCAACCCTACGGGGGGCAGAGAGCCAAATAAAGACACTAAACATACTTTTGAAATAAATGGGCCCAAGGAAGCGACCCTTGGCCAAGGGGTCGCTTCCTGTAAAAAAAAACAATCCCTGGAGTCTAGTGGGCTTTTCTATCCCCCCCCCCCCTGGGTCCAGAAACGGTAAAAAAACAGCCGATCTGCCCCCAGGGGGGCAGAACAGTCTAAAATATTCATATTGCCCCCTGGAAGCGACCCTTGCCCAAGGGGTCGCTTCCTTTATAAAAAAAAAACAAATCCCTGGTGTCTAGTGGGCTAATCTACCCCCCTGGGTCCAGATTCGGCCCAAAAAGCGGCCGGCAGAAAGGTCCCAAAAAATGATTTAGCCCCCTGGAAGCGACCCTTGCCCAAGGGGTCGCTTCCTTTACAAAAAAAGAACAGTCCCTGGTGTCTAGTGGGCTTTTCTACCCCCCCTGGGTCCAAATTTGTCCCCCAAAAAAAAGTCTAAGAAAAATGTATGGGCCACTAGGAAGCGACCCTTACCCAAGGGGACGCTTCCTTTATAAATTAAATAAAATCCCCGGTGTCTAGTGGCCTTTTCTGCCCCCCCAGGGTGCAGATCGGCCAAAGAAATGGCCGATCGGGGGGGGGGGCAGAAAAGTCAAAAAAGTACTTTGGCCCCCTAAGGAAGCGAACCTTGCCCGAGGGGTCGCTTCCTACACACAAAAACAACAAACACAAGCAATCCCTGGTGTCTAGTGGGGCATTCCTGGTCCATGATCGCGACGTGTGCGCGATCGTGCACCAGGAATGCCCTGCATTAGGACATCAGGGGAGAGGAAACACTGTTTCCTCCCCCCCGATGCTTCAAGGCACAAAGAAACGGGCCCCCCGCCCCACCGGAGCACCAAAGACTCACCCTTCCCGCTGGACGCGCTGGAAACAAATGGCTTCCAGCACGTCCAGTGCTTCCTGATAACGTCGGCACGCTGTGCGCGCTGACGTCACCAGGAAGCGTGGGGGGGGGCAGGGGGTGGCAGTAGAAAGTCTTCCGCTGCCACCCCAGCTGAAAACAACATGATCAATGCCCCAGCGCTCCCCCCGAGGGCTGTGCTGATGACGGAGCGGTGCCGTCATCAGCACAGCCCATCCGACGCTGATGACGGAACCACTCCGTCATCAGCGTCGAAGGGGTTAAGTCCAGCAATACCCACTTTACATCTCTTGACGAGCGGGCCGATATTTCCCCATTTTAAAGGGATTTCCACCTTGGATCTTCTTGAAAGCTCTTCGCATCACAAATCCTCCTTCAAGTTTGTTCCTACCGCCTCAAATTCTTCACTTCTTTCTCGCTCTGCAATTTTCTGCTTCCTGGAACGGAATACAACCTTAACTTTCCTATTTGTGGAATTTTGAAGCTTTTGGTCAGTTTCTGTGAGGGGACCCAATCGCTTGATTACAAAAACACGCACGTGATGACATCATCATGCAATGAAAGCCGCCATCTTTAAGGCAGTAACAAAGTGGATGACAATAAATCTTGTTCTGCTTCTAGCTAACAAGTGATGTCATTGCGTTGCCACGTTTTGCCGGCCATTTTAATTGTCAATTTCACCTAAAAAACGATTGCTTAAATACACGATCGATAAATCAGCTGTGCATCACCATCGTTTTTACACGGTATGTCATTTTACAAATTCTATTAATTTAAAGCACCAGAGGAAGTTAATTTTTACATGAAGCACTATCCTGTGACATTTTAAAAGCATATTATTTCACGCTTGGAAGTTTCTTTCAAATTAACATACATTGCAAGTGACTTAATTAAAACTTCCTGCATTTTTTTTCAAAAAAGCATCAAATCAACAAATTGTACACCTAAATCATTTTCTTCCAGTTAATGGCAAACCAAATGAATATTGGAAAATATGGTTTTTCAGCTTTGAGAGTTACTTGATTGCTATTGATGCTGAAGAATACTCACCTAAACGTAAATTGGCTATTTTATATTGTCATTTAGGAAGTGCTGTGGTCAAGTTTTTGATAACTTACCGAACTCAATTCCTCCTCCTGGCAATGGTGATCGTTGGAACATTTATACGAATATGTGACGTTTTTCCGCATACAAATACCCCGCATACCATCACTCCGCAAAAATTATTCCGCAAATGCTATCACTCCGCAAATTAACACAACACAAACTTTTACAACGAAAATACATTTACTACGCATGCCTTTACAACACAAAGGCATGCATGTTAAAGGAATACTCATTGTAAAAGTTTTAAAGGTAAGTGAGAGTACCCTAGCCTACCCTACCCTATCCTACCGTAGTACACCTGCACAACCCACCCTCGACACACAGTCCTTTTCCTACATTTACACTACCCAGCACAAACCCCCAACACTACCATAAAGCATTTTTCTTCCCTACACAAACACTACAACACTACCTTAATACACTACCCCCAGCATGACCCTACACTACACAAACACTACAACCCTACCCTAAACCTTAATACACTACCCCCAGCATGACCCTACACTACAAAAACACTACAACACTACCGTAAACCCTAAAACACTACCCTCAGCATGACCCTACATGACACAAACACTACAACACTACCCTAATACACTACCCCCAGCATGACCCTACACTACACAAACACTACCACACTACCCTAAACCCTAAAACACTACCCTCAGCATGACCCTACACTACACAAACACTACGACACTACCCTTAACCCTAAAACACTACCCCCAGCATGACCCTACAATACACAAACACTATAACACTACCCAAAACCCTAATACACTACCCCCAGCATGATCCTACACTACACAAACTCTACAACACTGCCCTAAACCCTAATACACTACCCCCAGCATGACCCTACACTACACAATCACTACAACACTACCCTAAACCCTAAAACACTACCCCCACCATGACCCTACACTACAAAAACACTACAACACTACCCTAAACCCTAATACACTACCCCCAGCATTACCCTACACTACACAAACAGTACAACACTACCCTAAACCCTAATACACTACCCCCAGCATGACCCTACACTACAAAACACTACAACACTACCCTAAACCTTAAAAAACTACCCCCAGCATTACCCTACACTACACAAACACTACAACACTACGCAAAACCCTAATAAACGACCCCCAGCATGACCCTACACTACACAAACACAACACTACCCTAAACCGTAACACACTACCCTCAGCATGACCCTACACTACACAAACACTACAACACTACCCTAAACCCTAAAACACGCATGACCATACACTACATAAACACTACAACCCTACCCTACCCTATCCTAAACCCTAAAACACTACCCCCAGCATGACCCTACACTACACAAACACTACAACACTACCCTAAACCCTACAACACTACCCTCAGCATGACCCTACACTACACAAACACTACAACACTATCCTAAACCCTAATACTACCCCCAGCATGACCCTACACTACACAAACACTACAACACTACCCAAACCCCTAATACACTACCCTCAGCATGACCCTACACTGCACAAACTCTACAACACTACCCTAAACCCTAAAACACTACCCCCAGCATGACCCTACACTACACAAACACTACAACACTACCCTAAACCCGAAAACACTACCCCAGCATGACCCTACACTACAAAAACACTACAACATTACCCTAAACCCTAAGAAACTACCCCCAGCATTACCCTACACTACACAAACAGTACAACACTACCCTAAACCCTAATACACTACTCCCAGTATGACCCTATACTACACAAACTCTACAACACTACCCTAAACCCTAATACACTACCCCCAGTATGACCCTACACTAAACAAACACTACAACACTACCCTAAACCCTAAAACACAACCCCCAACATGACCCTACACTACAAAAACACTACAACACTACCCTAAACCCTAAAACACTACCCCCAGCATTACCCTACACTACACAAACACTACAACACTACCCTAAACCCTAATACACTACCCCCAGCATGACCCTACACTACACAAACTCTACAACACTACCCTAAATCCTAATACACTACCCCATCATAACCCTACACTACACAAACACTCCAACACTACCCTAAACCCTAATACACTACCCCCAGCATGACCCTACAGTACACAAACACTAAAACACTACCCTAAACCCTATAACACTACCCCCAGCACGACCCTACACTACACAACCACCACAACACTACACTACACTACACAATCACTACCCCAGGTCAACCCCCCCACGCCCCAAAAAAAAAACTTACCTCTCTCGTCGTGATTCCACTCTCCTCCTGGTTCCATACATTTTTTTTTCACAACGCAACTGCATTTACCATACATGCCTTTACAACGAAAATCATTGTAAAGGCATGCGTGGTAAATGCACACGCGTTGTGAAAAAATGCGGAGGGATGGTATGCGAGGTCAAAGACCTAGTGGAGTAATGGTATGCGAGGTCAAGGTCCGCGGAGTAATAGAATCGGAGTAAACGTTGATTACCCGTTTATACTGATGCTGTCCAGAGACTAAATAAGACATTTTTGGAACAACCAAATGTAATGCTAGAACGTTTTAATTTCATGAAGCGTAATCAAGATCCAAACATGACTGTTGAGGAATTGAACACTTGGGGGCATATTATCAAGGGGCTTTATCTCCGCTTTTTTGGCTTTAAAAGCCAAGAAAGCGGAGATAAAATTATCTCCCTATTACCAAGCTGTCGCTAACACCAGTTAGCGACAGCTAATAGGAGATAGTGACCATCTTGGGCCCCGCTTTGCATGTCAGTGATATTTATCACTAATGACATGCAAAGTGGGTGTGCCAAGATGTTAGCGACTGAAAACAGTCGCTAACATCGCTATCTCCTATTACCAACTTTTGGAGATATTTGCGCTAAGCGCGAATATCTCCAAAAGCTAACACTTGCCCAGGAGCAGTTCTTAGCCATGTTATCCAATGGGAGGTGGATAACATGGCTAAGAGCATTTGCTCGATAATGCATGAATATCGCTGACTTTTCAGCGATATTCATGCATTGCGGACGTTTTTTATCGCATTTGCGATAAACCTTGCTAATAGCAAGGTTTATCTGCGATAAAAATCGCCGATTTGCGGCGATAAGTTTTGTCTCTAAACAAGTTAGAGACAAAAATTATCTCTATTGGTTGGTAATATGCCCCTTGGTTCACTTGGTTCCTGCATTGCCACGTACCAGTTTGGGCTCCTGCTGATCTCGCCGCACCTGGGGCCCCTACGCTGTGTGTCTCCCCTGCCGCCGCTTCAGAACCACCGCGCGGCCGCAGCAGGGGGAGACTACAGCTCCCAGGCTGCTTAGCGGCTCACCGCCTACTTCCGCCCACTATCGCGCCCGGAGGCACTGAAAAAGGAGAGGATCCCTCGGTGGAGCGGGGGTAATTGAACACTTGGTTCATTTGGTTCCTGCATTGCCACGTACCAGTTTGGGCTACTGCTGATCTCGCCGCACCTGGTTCCCCTACGCTGTGTGTCTCCCCTGCCGCCGCTTCAGAACCACCGCACGGCCGCAGCAGGGGGAGACTACAGCTCCCAGGCTGCTTAGCGGCTCACCGCCTACTTCCGCCCACTATCGCGCCCAGAGGCGCTGAAAAAGGAGAGGCTTCCTCCACGTCGTGGGACACGCGCGGGCAGCGCCGGGAGAAGCCCGGGACAAGGGCGGGGCCGTCTGCAGCCGTTCTAGGCAGGACAAGGCAGGGCTGGGCCACCCCTTTACCATGTGAAACACAGGATCACCTTCACAACCGAGGTACTGTTCAAACTCGGGTGGTGCAGTTGCTGCTTGTTATTGACTGTGGGACACATCAGACCAGTCGGACAATATCTTAAGCGAGTTAGGAGGGTCCATGGAAAGTACTGGGCAAGCGAAAGGCAATGGAGGGGGGTGGAGCTTCTGCTACTACAAAAAAGGGAAGAAGGCAAAAAAGTCCCAACATGCCGCAACTAATTGTGTTTTAACTAGCATTGAATGTATTGTTGAGGAGTGTGAAGATATTTTATTGGGGGCCCCATCTAAATGAGGTGGGAAATCACGATTCCCTGTTCGATGACCTGACACTGAAAAGGAGCAAAGTGATCCCTGCAATTTTTTCAAGGAAGTCAAAGAATATACATCTTGCCGATAAAATGCATTCTACCCCTGTTAATCCCATTGAGGCAAATGTTATAGAAATTTCAAGTGGGGGAAACCTGAGTAGTAAGATTGATCTTCTGGCCGAATCAATAGAAAATGTAGACCGGTCCGTGCAGGAGAGACCATGTGAAAATTATATTACTTGTTCTAATCGGTTTTCTGTGTTGGAAGGGGAATCCAGGGAATTAAGTGAGGCTTCACATGGGGGTTTTAGTGACTCGGTAGAGGCAATTACAGAGGTAAATGCTGGGGAAATTTGGAGTAACAAAGGGATTAATAAACCATTCAGTTCCCCAAATGCCACTGTCTATATGGCTGGGGTCACCAAGCTTGGTGTTGCCAATGCCCATGAGAGCAGCGAATCAATCCGCAATAAAACTATTCACTGGCTGTGCCATGTGAGAGGGTGCGGATCGGTTATCAGGGAAGACATGATTAATGTAAAAAGACTGTCCCTGTTTAGTTCACAAACAGATTGCATTGAAATACAGTTTGATAATGCAGCAATTGCGGAGAACTTAATAGCCCTAGAGTACAGAACATGCCCCCCTAGGAATTCCAATATACAAATTTGACACGCTCCGCTATGGTCCAAAGCTAGACCTAGGAATGATTCAGATCTTAATAAAATAGACTGACTGGCAAAGGACAACCTTTTAAATAATGCGGCACAAATAAACAATATGCGTATGCCCGAGCACCAGATTAATTCCACCATAAGTCAGATAGCGCAGGAGGTGACGGCGCATAATGCCGATGTGGCCCCTGACTGGGGAGAAAGGAGTAATGACTCTAGTAAAGTTCGATGTCCTCTAAGAAAAGTAGTAGAGACAACGGCTCCCGAAGCATCCACTAGATGGATGGTCGCAAATACTAATGTGATCAAGTTGCTTTCATGGAACATAGCGGGTCTCCAAAAAAAAATGGAAAACCCAGAATGGAATGAATTTATTGATATGTATGAGATCTGCATGTTCCAGGAAACCTGGAGTATGATTCCCCTGTATAAAAGTGGGTATTCCACCCATTTTATCCCGGCAGTTAGCGCAGGGAGTGGCCGTCCATCGGTAGGACTTCATATATGTATTAGTGTGGCCCTGAATTAGGCACTCACTGTCCATAATTCATCTACTGATGACATATTACATATTTCCGTTCAGGGCCCCAATATTGGAAGCTCTATGGAGCTGTTTAATGTGTATGCCAGAGGTTCCCCGGGAGGCCAAATTTCACCTACTATAGCATTACTCGAGGTGGCACTAGCGGGAATCCCCCCCTCGTCTAGTGTTATTGTAGGGGGAGATTTTAATTGCACATATGAACCCCTAAGCGAAGAAGATCACCTGGGATGTAGCGAAGAGGATTCGAGACTTTCTGTCCCTGACTTTGGTGCCAATTAGGAAATAGACACCTAGAGCGATACAACTAAATGCGCTAACATTAGAACATAATCTACGCGCCTTGAATGGCAGGACCATTTCAGACCCAAATGGTGCGATGACTTATAATAGATTTAGTTGCCCGTCTCGTATTGATTACATTCTACTTGACCCTCGATCTTGGTGCAGATTAGTGGATATGGAAGTTAGACAGTCGCAGGACAGTGACCACAATCCGCTCTGTATCAAAATAAGATGGGGGAGCGGGAAGAACGCACCAAATGGTCCTTACCTGTCTGCAAAAGAGGTAGTTCCATCTAATTGTAATCGTAGATTAAAATGGAATAGGGTGATGTGCCAAGAAGATAAACTAATCAGTATCAAAGAACTAGTTAAAGCAGAGACTAGAGAACTTTTATCGTTTTATCCTGTCCAGGTCACTGATCAAAGTTCTAAACTTACGGACATCTACAAGAGTCTAATAGAGAAAATTGGTTTATTTTTTATTATTGGGGACACTAGAGGTCCTACGAAGAATAATCCAATTAAAACGTGTACCCCATGGTATACGGCTGAATGCAGGAAAAGGAGAAAGGCCATATCGAATTCTATTAGGAGTAAGGATGCGTTAGCAGTTAGGGTAGCAAGAAAGGAATATAATAATTGCATCGAAAGGGCAAAGAAGGATTGGGAGGAAGAGCATTGGCAACAACTTAAGAACGCTGCCTGCTCGAAGGACTCTATCCTGCTTTGGAATCTGATAAATAAACTTGATAGAAGTGGAGTAGAGCCCCTCCCTAACCATATAACCGAGCAGCCGTGGCATTCCCATTTTTCAAAATTGTATTGCGATGAGGATGAAACAGGCCAAATTTTGGGGGCACCTAATGATTTAACCATAGACAGGCATGTACCTGTAGAACCCTTTTCAACCTGGGAAGTTCATGATGCCATTGTGAGTATAACCCCGTCCAAAGCAGCAGGCCCGGACGGGTTACCGGGTGATTTATTTATATATGACCCCAAGCTATGGACTGACTACATTGCCCTACTAATGAACTTAATTCTTCGTGGACATTCCGTCCCAGATTCATGGAAGGGCCCTGAAGTAGTAACTATCTACAAGAAAGGTGATAGGGAGGACCCTGCCAACTACAGACCGATTAGTTTAATCGATGCTATCCAGAAAGTAGTTGACAGGGTCATCGTCAATAGAATAGGAATTTGGCTTGAAGAAGGGAATATACTGACTCACTTTCAGGCGGGCTTCCGACAAAATGTGGGAACGATGGACCAGGTCTTCAGGTTCTGCGCTATATACTGGAAATCTGTGACCATCATGAAGGGGAATTTATACCTGGCCTTCATAGACTTGAAGAGCGCTTTCGATCTGGTACCCCGTGATAAACTGTGGAAGGTTCTGTTGGACATGGGGTTCCCGCAATACCTCCTGGAGTTTATTGTTAAACTTTATCAGGACAATTACGCCAAAATCAGATGGGGCAGTCAGGGGCAACTAACAGAGAGGGTGTCTGTGAACAGGGGGGTGCGCCAGGGCTGTGTGATGGACCCGACATTGTTCTCCCTCTTTATTAATGGGGTGTTAGACCATTTGAGGGAGGACACTGCCGATGCCCCGGTCCTGGCAGGGGAGAGGACACCCACCTTCCTCTTTGCAGACGACACCCTCCTGATATCCAAAACTCCCTCGGGACTCCAGAAATTGCTGGACAGATTTAGTCTGTTTTGAGACGAACGTGGACTGTCCATCAATACCACTAAAAGAAAGCTGATGGTACTACCCCCATTAAAAAAAAACAAGAGAATTTACATCACTCTTAATGGGTCGCCGCTAGAGGTGGTGGAGGCATTTGACTACCTGGGAGTCAGGATCAATAACAGAATGAAATGGGACTCTCATGTCGCCAAAAAGCTCCTAAATCTTAAAAGAGTATCTGGAGTAATTCTGAGGAACCAGAGAATGTCCACCAGCAGGCCTATAGCCCCGGTTCTTGCTGTTTACGAAGGGAAGGCGTTAGCCTCTGCAGTTTATGGCTCTGAATTATGGGGCTACGAGAATACAGTTGATTTGGTTAGAGCCGAGAATAAGTTTCTGAGGGACTTCGTTTCCCTCCCCACCTCGACTCCACTGAAACCCCTCTTTCATGACATGGGCAAACGCTCGATTTCAAATATAGTTCGTCTCCGCCCTTTGCTGTTCTGAACGCGCCTGAGAAGGACACCAGAACTGGCAAATTATGCCTTGGTGTTGGATGAACTGATCATCCTGAATAGTGCAAACAAGATACAGTGGCTTAACAAACTGAGGCAGCTGGTTATGAATCTGGGATTGGCTGAATTTTGGATCTCCCAGTCCCCACCTCCCAAGCAAGCTGTTAAGAAAATCTTTTGGGAGTGGGCTCATGCCGAAGAACTGAAGAGCACAAAGTGGGGAGTACTAACTACACAATTTCTGGAGCATAAGCCCACTAGGAAGCTTGAACCATTCTTAGACTTCATCCAAGTTCCAAAAGACAGATCACTTTTTCTGAAAATCAGGTATGGGACACTCCCTCTCAACAAGTTCAAGGAGGGTTGAAAAGGAACGCGAGTTCCACATTCTACCTGTCCAAGCTGCTCATGTCTGAATGAAACCTTACCTCTCTTCCTGTTTGCCTGTAAAGCATACCAAAGAGTTAGATCGAGATGGTTAAAACCAGTATGCAGGGAGCTGGGAGTTAGTGACTATAGGGTCGCCCTACGCATTCTCTCATCAGACACATCAGCTCTGTTTATTGTATGTGGGGTTGCAAAGTATCTATCAAGTGCCTGGCTCATACGTACTATGTTGATAAATACAAACAAAGCCGGGAACTTGCCTGCATAGAAAGTTTATATGTATACTATTGCTTTGCATTTTTATTCCTGTTATCAGGTTTTTAAAATTTTATATAGAGCTTTTATTGTCTTTTATATCTGTGAATTGGATATACTATTTTAAAAGCGATTTTATGTTCGGAATGTATGTACTTTTATGATATGTAATATATCGAATAAAGTAATTCAAAGCTTAAAGAATTTATTTCAGCACTCAGGAATTTAGCAGGGGATTGCAATTTTAGTGCTTCCCTTGACATCTCCATCAGGGATCAGTTTGTCTATAGTTATTTCCACCAAAAATTCAAGAGCGTTTTCTCAGTTGCAGAGATCCTACCTTATCTGAAGTTATAGACATGGCAAAGAGCATTGAGAGGCGCATCATTTCTTCAAGATGCATTTATAATGAAAATACCTCGCCCATCAATTTAATACAAAATGACTCTACAATTAACGCTATTGCTATAGAAAACAAGAGACACCCTGTCACTGGAACCTTTGCCACAATCCTTGTGGAGCTGCCATCCCTGTCACACCGCAAGCCCTTGCTGTTGTATCCTGCACTCACCTTCACAACTACTGCGGACTGCCCCAGGACTGCAAGTCCCAGGGGGCATAGCGCGCCAGCGGCTGGAGCTACGCATCAACAGAACGCCAAGCCAGCGCATAAAGCACGGGCAGGGCTACTGCTGCATGGGACGCCCTGTCACTGGAACCTTTGCCGCTATCCTTGTGGAATGTGGTGCGTCGGGTCGGAGTGATGAAGCGAATGAAGTTTTGAAGCCTGTATGCCACGTAACTCCAGCAGGAAGACCCAGTGAGATAACAGGCCTACAGTAGGGCGTCCAGATTTCCAAACAGAGCAGCCAGTGAAAAAGGGGCCTGGAGTGCATTTGTCTTCCAGAGAAGTCCCTCCTATGTCAGCATAAGCGGGTATTACTCAGGAGCGGCTTCCATGGAGCAGCTCTAACCACAATGAGGGTATACAGGTTCCTGCCCCGCCCTGGCTGAGATAAGAGGTTTTTTAAATCTTTTATACTCATTGTACCACGTGCACCTCACTTTTTATCATGTTGGTCCTGAAGAAGCGCCAATGACCTACGGGCGACAGAGGCGCGAAACATGTTGGCCTTGATTATTGACACCCAGGCGAAGTAGGCCCATTGGGGTCAATCATTTTTAGCAGTCCTTTGGACTGCCAAGGGTTTACCATTAAATCTTATCGCTGCTTGTTTACCCTTGAATTTTAAAACACTATCACATTTGCACGCACTTTCTTTACCCTCCTTTACCCACTCCCCACACACCCTCATGCACCATCCGGTAATCCTCTAAAAAGATCTCCGATAAAGTGATCCTTCGGGGGACCGGTAGGGAATTGCAGCGCCGGCCCTACGAGGAGCAAACGCCCGATGATGAAGCATGACACCCCATGGGGTGTGTGAGGGCAGCAGAGGATGTAGAATGACTTTCCCTCTCATTTTGGGTCTTTTATACCTAGGATTACGTTTTCTCCTACCTCTCCTCTCTATTTTTTATTTTCATGTTTTATTGCACGGGTGACTTTTTGCACTCTGATACATGGGTGACTTTTTGCACCCTAGTATAGGAACTTTGTCCTCCTGTTGATTATTATACTAGTATAAGGAGCATGGACACTGGACCTAAATTAGTTCCTTGGTCCCCTCCCCCTTCTTTTTTGTTTGATATCCTTGTGGAACTGTCATCCCTGTCACGCCGCAAGCCCTTGCTGTTGTATCCCGCACTCACCTTCACAACTACCGTGGACCGCCCTGGGACTGCAAGTCCCAGGTGGCATAGCGGGCCCGCGGCTGGAGCTGCGCACCAACAGCACACCAAGCCGGCGCATAAAGCACGGGCAGGGCTCCCACGGCACAGGACACACGCGGGTTCGCCCGGGCAAAGCCCGGGCCATGGGCGGGCCTGTCCTTGTCTGTCATCGGCCAGAAGAGGCTGGGCTGGACTACGACTCTTGGCTGCTTTGTCTCGACATCAATGCAGAAGGTACTATGCATATGATATCCACGTTTGGAATGAGAACATATTAAAGGGTTCCTGCTCTCGCCGGACTTGAGTTGGACTAATTGGCGAAATTAATTGTTTTAATTTGCTTACTTTATAATCAGCTTAGTATGTCAGATCTCTCGATGCTCTTCGGGATCCGGGTGATGCTCAAGGGGTCCACCTCCAGATCTCCCCAAGCTCGATTCAGTTAGTACTCAGAGCTTAGAGGTGATCAGGTGAGGGAAAAAAGGATGGGCCGGGATGATGCTGCACGGGTTGTAGGCAATCTGAAAAACAAAGGACAACCCGTTAATAAAGGCCTAGGCCACTTCTCTACTCTCTATATTCACCCTGATGTTACTCCACATACCTTGCTGAGAACACCGTAATGGACGAATGGGCGCCACCATAAGGTTTCTCTAGAGTGGAACGACTTGTGGTAGAGCCTACAAAGACACAAGCACATATTACACACCCATACCTCTTCCTATTCCTATCCCTCCCCCATGTAATAATTTCTATCTACATACCAGGGCACACACCAAGGAGACCTAAAAGGAAATGGCCAGCCTTCCCACAGAATGAAGTGATCTCTTCCGCAAGGAATGTACTTGGTACAGGACCGATCTCTATTCTGTTCAGTCACAGAGGCTAAAGACCGATTCCCGCAGATACCAGCATCAGAGCCCAAAGAAAACCATAAGAAGAAATAAAGGTACGCAAACAAAGAGTCACCGGACAAGGGTCTCCCTTGACACCTTGACGCCCTCCCAAACAATGGAGTCTACAGTACCTCTGGGCTCCTAGGACGTCCTAGCGTTCCGGTAGATGTCTTAGGAGAGAGCTCCCCCGCTCTGTGATGCAGACGATCCTTCTGCATCCAACAATCACAAAACAAAAAACAAGTACGATCCGAACAGACGTTCGTGTATATAGATTCCGGAATGCTCCAGTTCCCGTCGGTAATTCCAAGTTCTTACTCCGGGAAACAACCAGGAAATCTCCTCCTTTGAAATAACGTACTAGCCAACGAGTGTCTGTGTCTTCGCGAAATATGACAGCGAAGCACCACAGAACACTCGGAGTGCATCAGCCGACACACTCATCCAGAACCATGCGCGGTAACGGACCGCACCGCTCCTGCTCCGGGACTCAACCGAGGGGTGTCCGTGTCTTCAGCAGTAATCTGCGAAGCACCACAGAGCACCACTAACTTGCGGGCAGCCGCACCGCAACAGTACAGGTCACAAAGTCCAATACAACCCGAATTCCGGGTTGGAGATGGTTAAATAGTCCCCGCCTCCTTGCTGCACAGACTTCTGGAACTCGAAGTCCTTAATAATTTAGGCAGGCGCGATACTATTCAACCTCAAATCCTGACATAGTATGGGGAAACGAGCAAAACATCAACTGCACCGCCAAGGAAGAAGCAGAGTAAAACGGGGGAAAGGCCCTGCCTATCTTTAATAAATTATCTGACAGGTGCAATGGGTGCAATTGAAAAGCAAATTCTAAATGTAGAAGAGGCTATGAATCCAGACAAAACCAATATTACAGAGGGCCCCACTGTATCCACTAGCAATAGGAATAACATTAATGTAATAATTGATCCTCAAGTGGAAAAGCCAAGCAGTTTAGACGGTACGGGAGGTAGAAATGGATGTGTGGTAAATATCTCAGACCATATTATAGATACAGACTCAGAGAGCGATCCTCATCCGCCTCCAAAACGACCTCGAAACCCTGACAAACTGCCCATGCAGAACATGGAAAATAGCTCAAAGGGTTTGGCAATAACAAATTCAAAACAAATAAAAGCATCAAAAAAGGGCAGGACTCCTGCACTTAATAAAATGTGCGGGTGGGAAAAGGCGCTAGCTTGTTCTGATTCTTTGACACAGAGTGAAGTTTTAAAAGTGAGAAATAGATTGGAAGCTCTTGATACTTATCTCAGGGATATCTTGGATAAATTGAGTGGAAGATTAGGAGTAATAGAAGATGTGCTGTCCAAATGCCATAATAAACGTGAGTTTCTATCTGAGCCTAAGGTTATACAATGTGCAAAAAAGGGGGACACTCCTTTAAATCCTGGCACTCATTTAAACACTGCTAATCAAAGCACACAACTAATAATTGGAAGTGGAAACGGAAATGTGGGGATTTGTTCTAGACCAATTATCCACAATGGATGTAATACTAATCAGTCAGAGGGGCCAAGTGTGAGAAAAGAGCCTAGTGTAATGGAGGGGCCAGAGTTTGAGAGACAGGTGCCATACATAGATTTACCTCCGGCGGCAACCCCTTATACTGTGGCACTAATTAATGTACCTCGGTTGCGTAAGGGGATTGGAGACATGTGAGAGCTTAAGAAATAAGTTGTTATCTTGGCTTGGGGCTAGGACTGATTAACCAGATAGATTATTTAGTGAGTTTAAAATGGCAAGAAGGGTGGGCTGGATATAAAGGGGACGTGAGGACCTGGCTAGTGATTGTGTGATTTTATATTTAAAGACCCCGTACCTAATTGAGTCAATCTTGGGCAGGGTGCGTAATAGTCCAATTCGGACAGATCATAATCTATGGTATACCCACTTTTAACGACTGTAACACATTACCGAGTTTGGAAGAAGTGGATTGGCAGAATGGGTTTGATAATACTTATACAGAGTATTCAAGAAATCTAGCGCATATAGTAGGGAAATAGTGCCAATGAATTGTAAGGTTGAAACTGGTATAGGGGGCACGGTTTCATCTGGCTCACATGAAAGTGTAGTACACCAGGATATATTAGAAGTTGATCTGACATTGACCGCTAGCATTGGGAACTTCGTAACCCTCGATGATGTGTCTACTACAATGATGGACAACACCCCGATGCCGAGTACAGAAGAAAGCCTGGTACCTAACATAGCTTTTAGAGGAAAGGGTAGATACAATTTTATGTTTTGGAACGTAGCAGGTTTAAAATCTAAAGTGAGAAATGTATTGTGGAATGAATTTATCCAGCAATTTGATGTTTTTAGTGTACAGGAAACCTGGATGATAGACCCAATATATATTAATGGTTACAAAACCATTCATACAACTGTTATAGCTTCCAAACATGGTAGAGCGAAAGGGGGGTTGTGCAGATACGTCTCGAATCTAGTTTATTTTGGAAAAATTCATATGGTGTCTGAGGATCGTTTTTACCAAATTATTAGATTAGTGGTAGATACAAACTGCTTAGTAATACTTGTGATTTATTATAACAATGTTCCTCTTGATTTATCAGAAGGGGTTATGAAGGCGATACGTGGTCACTTGCATAAGTTGTAGGACATACGGAGTAAAGATTTGATTGTAGTCTGGGGGGAATTTTAATACTGCTCTCTGTCAACACTCGGATCTGGGTACTGTTGAATTACATATGATATGGAGACCTTTTTTTCCCATTTCCCACACACAATGTATGGTGAATGTTTGAATGAAATAGTATTCAAATTTGATCTGGGATTTGCCAACACTTTAAGTAGTCCCCCCGTGCCTTTTGGCGCTACATTTAATAGGCGTGGAACTTCTGCCAGCACCAGATTGTATTAAGTAACCACTTTTCTCAGAGTGTGGGCATTTTGTTATATTTAGACAAAATATAGGTAAAGTTAACAGTCCGAATCCTATTTTAGAAAACATTTCATTATCTAGGCAAAATGGTTATACCCTAAGCTGGGAGAAAGTGGTACCCGCAGATTTTATGATTGGCATGGTAACAAATTGATATGATAAGATCAGGGCATGTTTGGATGAAAATACTGCACCTAAGAAAATTATTGATAGTTTTACTGATATCGCAGACTACATTAAGAAGGCGTTTACCATTAGTGTAAACCGCAGGAAAAAGAAATAAAAGGAACAAGGAGTGGTTCGACTCAAATTGTACTCAGGCTTATAGAAATCTTAAGCATGCCCTACATAAGGAAGTTAAAGATAGGGATAAAATCAGAGAGGCACGGAAAGATTATAAGCGTGCCTTAAAAGGCAGAAGGGATAGTTAGAAAGCAGAGGCCTGGATAGTCCTCCGTGAAGCATCCATTGCTAAAGATTCAAGTGCATTCTGGAAGGCAGTTAATGCACCCTTTTTTATAGATAAGGAGTCAGCCACTATTGAGGTGGCTATCCCAGAACATAGATGGATAGAGCACTTCTCGATATTGTATGATGAAACATCGCCAGAGTCATATGATACTGTGAACTCTGAGGCAGAGCATGACATATTTTCAAGGGATGCCGAGGTGGACGATGGTATATGGTTAAGGGACCATGGGAAAGCACTAGTATTCGAGCTAAGTGAGGTAAATCTGCCTATAACGCAAGCTCTGGAGGAAAAGCAGCAGGGCTGGAAGGTGTCCCTGCTGGCTTTATTTGAACTTGGTATGAGTCCATCCTTGTTCCAATATTTTAAAAAGGGGATAGGACCGAGCCGGCCTGCTACCGACCAATATCATTGTTAGATTCAACAGTGAAAATTGTGGGTCGAGTTATATTGAACAGACTCCAGGATTGGGCAGAGGAGCGATCGGTGGTAAGTGACGTTCAGTTCGGCTTTCGTAAAAAGCTAGGCACAATTGAGCAGGGCCTTAACTTAAACATTTTATTAAATCGGCGTTTGATTGTGTAAGGCATAATAAACAGTGGCTTATTTTAGAAAAATTGGGTGTTGAATCAGTTTTAATCTCCTTTATAAGAGAACTTTATTGAGGGGCAAGGGCACGGGTACGGTTTGCGATGGGTGGGGAATGCACTGGACATTTTTAAGTGAAATGAGGCGTTAGGCAAGGTTGCGTCCTTGCACTGTTTCTTTTTACCTTGTACATAAACAATATTGCACAGGTCTTGGACCAAGAATGTAAAGACCTACCTGAGGCGGGTAAACGCCCCATTCCTGCACTGTTATACGCGGACGATGCGGTCCTAATGGCCCGCACTCCGTTGGGACTGCAATGGGTGGTTACCAGCTATGCAAATTTTTATGTCAGAAAGAGGTCTTACCATTAATTCATCTCAAACTATCATAATGAATTGCAGGTCAGGATGTATAAAGACGAGATCCATTTTTATTGACAAAAAACGGATTCAAAGTACAAAGTTATTTACCTATCTTGGAATTTTGTTTGACCGTACAGGGTCATGGGTGCAGGCTGTTAAAGCAAGGAGATTATTATATATAAAGACCTTATCTGCACTATCAAATGTCAGTAGGAAAATAGGCAGACGTCCCACGGTGTAATTATTAGATATTTATAAAGCGAAATGTGTCACTGTTGCTTTATATGGAGCTGGCATATGGGGGTATGCGGACGTAAGCTCGGAGCAGGCAGCTGAAAATATGTTTTTAAGATTTTTGTTGATGGTTCCTAACAGCACCTCTTCCTTTATTTGCCACACTGAATTAGGTCTGACATATTTGGAAGACATCATAAAGATTCAACCGGTTCTGTTGTGGCATAGGATATGGACAACAGAGGAAACACATTTTAACCGTGGGGTTTTAGAAGACTGTAGGGGCCTGGATGGGGTGATACATATTAGATGGTTGTTGTATGTTAAATCATTCCTATATAATATAGGCCATCATGAATTTTATGACAATCTGCTCACTATGGTTAGGATGAGCAGGAAAAACCTTAAGAGTAATTGCCTGAGTTTTCTGAGTGAACGGAGATTGTGCATTGAAATGAATAAATCTATGGCTCAGGCACACAATCTCACATTAACAACCTTCAGGCTGCAGTTATACCTACGCCTTATAATAATTGATTATGACAGATTTCTATTGATGCGTTTCCGCCTAGGTACTCTGTATAGATTATTAAGTTTTCCAGCTGTAAATGACTGGTCAAAACAGCTTTGTAAATGTCCGTGCCATGACATCTCTGACCAGTGTACCATACATGTGTTTTTTTCTGCAAATGTTATTCCATACAGAGAAAATTATGGATTGTTCCTGTTTTAAAAGTATTAGGTATGAGGTACTGTCGCCCAGCATATGTGGCACTTCAACAACTAGAGACAGTCTTTGTTGAAGCCTCTGTAACAGCCTTTTAAAAAAATGTTTCTAGGTGCAGGAAAACAATCACGATGTGATAAAAAGCAAAATGAAATTATGTTTATGTACGTGGTGCCATGTCCTCTATTGTAGATATTATTACATGTTTTAATAATATTTTTTTATAAGTCTTTTTTATTGTGCTTTTATGGTTATATATTTGTGTAACCGAATAAAGTATTATTGAACTATTGAATTGAACAAGTTTTCGAAAGCCTTTCAGAGGAAAGCAAACGCAGTCTGTTATAGAAGCAGATCAAATTCGCATCTTGGAAATAGTCCTATTTGTATTGCTCTTGGTAAAAAACTGCACAAATCGTAATAAGATGGGTCATTTTAATTCTGTTTGCAGGAAGAAACGTTTTATTCAAGTTCGTTCAATATCCTCACAGGAACATCAACATCCTGATGTTAACGTTGCTTTTCTTGATGTTTCTTCTATAGATTAGTCGTTACGGAGTCTCAACATTAACACAGTAGAGTTGATTCCAAAAAATAATACAGAAAAGAGTATTTTGTCAATTGATTCTGGTGAGGATTGGAGTATCCATGACCGCACCAAAGACCCCGCATGTGAAGTTTTGATAAATGACAAGTTAGTTGACATGATGGCAGACTCTGGAGCCCCTGTGACTATTATCTCTGATGTTATTTATGAGAAATATTGGTCTTCTTCAGTATCCCTCCTAGAGTTAGACATTGTCCCCAAAGCATATGGAGATAAAGACATAGATATACTTGGTTTCTTTTTTGCTGATATTACTTATCTTGGTAAATGCATCAATACCAAGGTTTATGTTGCTATAAAGGGTAAGAACATCATTGGTTGGAAAGATCTTGCAAAGATGGGTTTAAAATTAGTTCCAGGTTCTGAGAATCCTGTCCAACTCAATGATGTTGAAATCTCCACTATCTCTGAGAATTTGGAGTTCATGATTAATGACATCATTTCTCAATTTACCGAAGTCTTTAGTACAAAAATTGCAAAATTAAAAAAATGTGAGCATTTAATAAAACTCAAACCAGATGCAGTACCTATTGCACATAAACTCAGATCCACACCATTAAATGTCAGAGAAGGTCTTAAAACACTATTAGACAAAATGATTTCAGAAGGTATCATTGAACCTACAGATTCCTCCCAATAGGTTAGTCCCATTATGATGGTAAGGAAAAAGGATTCTAGTATATGTCTATGTGCTGATCTTCGGTCTTTAAATCAAATTATTCTTATTGATTGTCATCCCCTTCCCAAGATACAAGACTTACTCACAGGCATTAACGGCTCAACATATTTCACTCTTCTTGATCTTCGCAGTGCATACCATCAAATTCCTCTGTCTCCCCAATTTACTAATCTGACCACTTTTATTACTCCTTTTGGAGCCTTTAAATATTTGAGATTACAATTTGGTCTGGCCTCTGCGGCCAGTGTTTTTCAAAAATATATGGATTGCTTGTTAGCAGACATCAAGTCTGTTCAAGCTTATCAAGACAATGTTTTAATTTTTTCAAGAAACAGAAATTAACACATCCGCACTGTAAATGAAGTACTCACACTTTTCAAAGATGCAGGTATGACATTGGGCAGTGATAAACGTACATGTTTTAAGACAGAAGTTGACTATTTGGGACACTCTATGTCCTCATCTGGTATCAAACCAAAATTCTCACTTACCCAGGCCATCTCGAATGTTCAACTTCCCAAGGATAAGGACACACTAAATCATTTTTAGGAATGACTGAGTATTACTCAAGATCCATTCAAGGTTATTCGCAAATTGTTCAACCTTTACCCAATCTCTTAAAAAAAGGTAACATTTGTGTGGTCCTCAGAACTTGATATTTCATTTAATCTTATCAAGAAAGTAATTGTTGAAGCTCCTGATTTATCTTCTTTTACCCCTGGTGTTCAATGTACCATTTCAGTTGATGCCAGTCAATTAGGTTTAGGTGCAGTACTGTGCCAGTGGTTTGGTGAAAAAGAACATACCATAGGATTTGCATCCAGGTCTCTCTCTAGTGCTGAGATGAATGACAGTACTATAGAGAGAGGGGCCCTAGTCTAATGTTGGGCCGTGTTCAATTCCTATAAGGTTTAAAGATTTTTATATGTCTTAATGTTTTCTTTATTTCAGAGCTTATTTTTCATTTTATGGGAAGGTAGATGATGTAAAGAGCTAATCCTTAATTTCTTATATGTTTATTACATTATCCCTACATGGAGAAATGTAAACGTTTTATATGGGGTTCTCATTTCATTTTGTTAAGTGATCGCAAACCCTTGTTACATCTGCTCAATGGCAATGGCACTGACAAGGCTTCAGCAAGGTTGGTACGCATCCTTTCCAGATTACATGAATACAATTTCACAATTCGACATATTGCGGGTAGACGCAATGTCAGAGCAGATTGTCTGTCTAGAGTACCGCTAAAGGACAATCTTTCTTACACACATTTTGATGAGATAGAATGTGTTGTTGCTTTCGTTGATGACTCTTATATTTCATCTCTCACCCTTTCAGAATCAGATTGGCTGCAAGCATATTGTGATGATCATATTCTGGAGGCAGTTCAAAACATGATATTTTCTGGTTGGCCCAAAGAACGTTCCCTTCCCGCTCCATTAAAGTCTTTTGCCCAAGTGTCAGATGATCTTTCAATTGTCAAAAATGTCTTTATGCGTGGTGATCAATGTGTTCCTCCCACATCTCTTCGCATTAAGCTTTTTCAAAGTGCACATGAAGGACATTTACGGGTAGGTGCCACTTCAAGAAAATTAAAGGAACATTTTTGGTGGCCTGGTTTGGATAGGGATGACACACATTGGATTGACAAATGTGATACCTGTTTACTCTCTGATAAGCATTGGAGAACTAGCAGACTCCTGCTTCACTCTGTACCATTACCTGAGGAAGCCTGGTTTAAACTTGCAATCGACTTTGCCGATCCATTTGACCTTCTTTCTAATGACAAAAGGTATATCATTGCCCTTATTGACTATCATTCCAAGTGGGATGATTTTGATTTTTGGAACTCTCCCAATACCATTGCAGTCATTAATTTTCTTAGCAGTGTTTTACAATCAGAAGGATCACCAAAAGAAATTGTCTCCGACATTTACTCACATTTTTGTTCTTCATCCTTACAAGACTTTTTTAATGCACATGATATTAAGCACCTCAGGGTTGCTTTGTATTCTCCTTCGTCAAATGGACTAATTGAAAGAATGAACAGATTTTTTAAAGGAGGCATACAGTCAGCTCTAGCTTGCAATCTTCCTATTGAACCATTCATAAGGAGGAAGATATGGTCATTTCTCGTCAACCCCCATTCTACCACAGGTATTTCTCCTTTCAGATTACTAAAGAAAAGATGCCCAAATGGTAATATTTGCCCTAATTCGATTAAACTCCTAAAGAGAAATGATAATTCATGCTTAGCTTGTCAAGACAATATTGTTCTCAAGAAAAATGTTCTTACAAAACAGAATGTACAGCAGAAACATTTTAATTCTGCTTATTCTTCTAGTAATGTTGATTTTCAAATTGGAGATTGGGTTTTCATAAAAAATCCCATCAAGGTCAAGAAAGGTGAATGGAAATTTATTTTGCTAACTCAGGTTATCAAAATATCCAAAGGTTCGATTTTCTTAGATAAAAAAGGGTGGAGAGTTATTGTCAAGATTTTGCCTGAACAAGCCAAAAGGATTCTTGCTTACAAGTATTCTCCAGGAAAGGATGATGACTGTTCACATTTTCCCCTAGGTACTTTATCTGACAATTCCTCTGTCTCTGACCAACCAATCTCCATGTTTCAGGTTGCAAATACTTCTCACACTTCTCCCTCTACTACAGTTCACAGAATCACATAGACCCTCACGCAATTGTTCAATTCCTATAAGGTTTAAAGATTTTAAATGTCTTAATATTTTATTTCTTTCAGAGCTTATTGTTCATTTTATGGGAAGGTAGATAATGTAAAGAGCTAATCATTAATATTGTATTTCTTCTATGTTTATTACATTATCCCTACATGTTCTACATTCTACTTTGTAAACCTTTGGCGTGCGCACCTTCAGACATGTTTATGTTTGAAGGTGCATCTCTCGAGGTCCTGCTCTCTTTTTGAAGTTAACTACTGTTGAATCCTCATTCAGCAGTTGTACTTCATCGGAGCAGCAGCACTCCCGTGATTAGCTGTAAAAGGAATAGATCTACTTTTGCATGTTTACCTACTTTGTTGTCCTGATTCCTGAATTAAGCCCAGCAATACCCACTTTACAGTCACGCACCTACTAAATCCTCCATCCAGACACTTATACACCTACAAATTCTTCAATACACCTTGCAATATAGATAAAATATATTTAAACTTTACAGAAACACACAGTCACTGGATGATGTCATCAGTGATGTCATCAGTGATTTCACTGACCTTGTCATGAATGATGTAATATGTGACGTCATCAGCAGTGCTTTGCGGGGGTGCCAGTTATTGTTAGCTGAACTAACTATAACGGGGGAATTTCTATGGTTTTGTAGGAGTGAAATGTCCAACTAACTACAACGTCCCTGAAACCTATGGTTTTTCAGTGAATTTCTAGGGTTTTTTAAATGCTAATTTCTAACTGTAACATGCCTGAAACCTATGGTTTTTTCAGTGCATATATTTATATATATATATATATATATATATATATATATATATATATATATATATATATATATGCACTGAAAAAAAAAAAAAATATATATATATATATATATATATATAATGCTCCAGTTCTTCTTTTCCTTTTTGCCAAAGAAAACAAAACAGCACTCGAGGAGTTTGTATCAGCCACGCAAGATTTTATTTCCGTGGGGCTTGCACAGACGTGTTTTGGCGTGCTGCTTTCATCAGTGTGAATTACAGAAATACAACAACCGGCATGTTAATAAAGTTTTTCCACGAATCATAGAAAGTGACAAAGGACTAACCCCACTGAAGTCATAGTCCGCGCCATCTTGGAATTGTTTAAATACACCATATAGGTCTGTTTAAAATGCTGATAAAGCCCACAAATGGGCTACTGTATCTAGACAGGGGGTATTTGTTACATCAAAATTGTTTCAAGCATAAACAAATCATAAAGCCGTGGATCGGCTGGTGTCCTCTATCAGTTCATTTCATCATGGTACTTCATATATACAAGGATACATATCCTATTTATACCGATTTAAATTAAAGTGTATCAAATTTCATCACTCAAAAATTCATGTGCATCGGACAATTCAAAATCATGTCTATAGTCGATCCATTTTAAATGCAAATTTTTAAAGTCTTAAATTTCTACATTCTCAATTCATTGATCATATACTGTAGAAAATGTCACCGTATCAGTGGCAGATTCATATATACAACTATATAGAGCTGATAAGTCTCCTGCTTGCAAAGCATGTATACCAGATCACTCATCAAAAATCACACATCATGGATCATAAACTAAATCAGGCATTATGGGAATAGGCTTAAAATTACGTATAGATACATATTTGAGTCACGGATCCTACAACCTGTGAATTAATCCTGAGCTAATATGAAATGCATCTTTACTTTCCCAAATGGAACGCCATTTCTTCCCCACTATTAAGGCCTTTCGGGTGCTTCGTAGAGAGATCTATAATGTACCTCGACTCTAATCTACAGAGTCGTCTCAAGCGGTCACCGCCTCTAACATTTGGTGGCACGATATCCAGGCCAAAGTATTGTAGTTTATTGCGGTCCCGCCCATGAACCTCAGCAAAGTGGCGTGCCACCGGATAGGTGGGATCTGCTTTGTCTATGGCCCTAAGGTGTTCTAATATTCTCAATTTCAGCTCCTTGATTGTACTACCGATGTAGCGAAGGCCACAGGGGCAGTGCAAGCAATAGACTGCATATTGCGTACTACAGGTGATGAATTTCTTGATGAATATTTTCTTCCCTGTCTCAGATATTGTGTACGATAGAACGCTTTTGCTACCCACACAGGCTTTGCAGCGGCCACAGGGATAAAACCCTCTTTGTTCCTTAAGGGTGTTCGTCCTAGACATGGGTTTTTCCAGGTGGCTAGTGACAAGCATGTCTCCTACTGACCTTGCTTTGCTGAATGTTAATAATGGGTAAGATGGTAAGTCCTCCTTTAGCACGTTATCTGTTTGCAGAATGTGCCATTTTTTTCTAAGCATCATTCTGAGATCATTGTCCCCTGATGAATATGGAGTAATAAGCCTAAATTTCCCTTTGTTACTGGTTGCATCCTTCTCACCTCCACCCCTTGTCGGTTTGTCAGTGAATAGAGTCCCTCTTGAGATCTTCCTTACTTTTCTCAGTGTCCTTTGTAGCAATTCATTTCCATATCCCCTGATCTTAAAACGGGATAGGCATTCCGAGGCAGCCGCCTCGAAATCAGAATCCCTAGAGCAATTCCTTCGGAGCCTCAATAGCTCCCCATAAGGAATGCTGTTGATGAGTTGGGGGGATGGCTACTGCTGGCAGAGAGTGTAGAATTGCCAGCAGTCTCCTTCCTATATAGGGCAGTGTGTAATTGATTTCCCTCTATAAACACTCTCAGATCCAAGTACTCCGCTGCCACCGGACTAATTGAACCCGAGAAATGCAGGTTAAGGTTGTTGTTATTCAATACCCTGATGTATTCCTCTGCAGTGTTTATTCCACCGTTCCATACGATGAATAAATTGTCGATGTAACGATGCCAACACACAATTTCCCCCTTCTCTTGTCCAACCATGCAGCTCATGGGCACCTGCTCCTCCCACCAGCCAACAAACAAATTTGTGTACCTGGGGGTAAAGCAGGTGCCCATCGCTGTCCCCTGGCGTCTGTAAATACAGTTGGTCTTCGAATAGAAATATATTGTGGGTTAGACAAAACTCAACAAATTCTAGGATCATTATGTTGTGTCTTGCAAATCGCATTTGATGCTGATCTAAAGCGTGTTTAATTGCTTTCAGGCCGTGACGATGTTCGATACACGTATATAAACTAGTAATGTCCAGCACCACCAGCAGATATCCTGGATCCCATTCCAGGTCTTGTATCTTCATAAGAAAATCTTTGGTGTCCTTGATGTTATGTTTATTACATTATCCCTACATGTTCTACATTCTACTTTGTAAACCTTTGGCGTGCGCACCTTCAGACATGCTTATGTTTGAAGGTGCATCTCTCGAGGTCCTGCTCTCTTTTTTGAAGTTAAAAACTGTTGAATCCTCATTCGGCAGTTGTACTTCATCGGAGCAGCAGCACTCCCGTGATTTGCTGTAAAAGGAATAGATCTACTTTTGGATGTTTACCTACTTTGTTGTCCTGATTCCTGAATTAAGCCCAGCAATACCCACTTTACAGTCACACACCTACTAAATCCTCCATCCAGACACTTATACACCTACAAATTCTTCAATACACCTTGCAATATAGATAAAATATATTTAAACTTTACAGAAACACACAGTCACTGGATGATGTCATCAGTGATGTCATCAGTGATTTCACTGACCTTGTCATGAATGATGTAATATGTGACATCATGCGCAGTGCTTTGCGGGGCGCTAGTTATTGTTAGCTGAACTAACTATAACGGGGGAATTTCTATGGTATTGTAGGAGCGAAATGTCCAACTAACTATAACGTCCCTGAAACCTATGGTTTTTCAGTGAATTTCTAGGGTTTTTAAATGCTAATTTCTAACTGTAACATGCCTGAAACCTATGTTTTTTACAGTGCATATATATATGTATATATATATTGCGCTCGTCAAATCCCGGCAACAATCCCCAGGAAAGAAAACAGTACTCGGGAGGTTCCTTCACACGGAGTAGTTTATTCAGTTGCTAGCTACACCACAGACGCGTTTCGGCGATTTGCCTTCATCAGTGTGTGTGTGCACACACCCAACCGGGTACATATATTTTAGTAAACATTCAAATTGTGTAAAGTGTACACCCCTTAATGAGCATAGACAGAGGACTACATTCTTCCCCACAATTGCGGACTCCATCTTGTAATGGTCAACATCTACCATGTACACTACTCATAATGGATGTAATAAGGCATTACCTAACCATTAGATAGGTCAACCCGCTATAGTGGAGAAGGTGACATCTATCACTATGCTAAAAATGCATTGAGAAATAAAGCCGTGGATCGGCAATTGTCCTCCAAAATTACTCCTGCTCATTGGGGGTGAGTTCAGCTCGTACACTTGCTAGGATATGTAACCAAAATAATAAAGGAAGGAATCTGTGTCAGCATGTATAAACTAAGAAAAGGTCAACAAAGACAATGCGCCCTATCTAAATTGGCCGAAATGCACAGTGCTATTAGGAATCAAAGAGCCCTTTGAACCTATAAGTTATCATTACAATTGCTTTAAACCAAAGTCCTCATTCATGTGCCTGGGTTCAGTGTGGCAACAGTTCTCCAGTCTAAGTTATCAATTGTCTTAGGTGCATACAATATATACAGTGTATTCAATTCGTACAGTAGATCCACAAAGGTTCAACAGACTTAAACTGGTCCTATATGGAGACTTATAAACAGTACATACATCATTTGCCTAGGTGAACTACCATCTCCTCTCCGCTATTCATACCCTTAGGCCATTTTGTGGAAAGATCTATAATATAGCGTGATTCGAGCCTGCGTAGTCGTCGTAGGCAGTCTCCTCCCCTCACGTTATATCTGATGGTGTCAAGGCCAAAATATTGCAACTTGCTACGGTCTCTATTATGTTTCTCGGCAAAATGCCGGGCAACTGGATAAGAAGGATCAGCTTTATCGATCGCCCTTAGATGTTCCAGGATCCGTAGTTTTAGCATATTTATGGTGCTCCCTATGTAGCGAAGGCCACACTGGCAGATCAGGCAATATACTGCAAGGGATGTGCTACAAGTAATAAATTGCTTGATCCGCAACTTCTTACCGGTTTCGGGCACCTCAATAGAGAGCACCCTTTTGCTCCCTGCGCAGGCCTTGCATTTACCACAGGGGTAAAACCAACTCATAGTCCTTAAGGTATTACTCTTAGGAGGAGGTTTCTCTAAGTGACTAGTCACTAGGTGATCCCCAAGAGATCTGGCTTTACTGAAGGTGGCCGCTCGCCAGTCTTCCTATCTGCCACAATCAGGCCGCTCGCCAGTCTTCCTATCTGCCACAATCAAAACTTTACTTGAGTGGGATTTACAGCCTGGGAGCCCGTGAGCTCGGCTGCTTGTGCTTTTGCGAGACGCTGAGGGGAGAACCTGTGTGCCGACGCTGGGAGCGGGACTGCGAGGACCAGAGGTGCTTGCGCCTGGAGACCGCGCGCACCTGGTGCCTCTTCCCGCCCCCTTCTCCTATTTCGGCCAGCCCCCGGACGCGAACGCGGGACGCGCGCGAAGACCGGGCAAAGAGCGGGCCCTCTGAGGCCCTCAGAGACCGAGTGAGGCCGGGCAGGGCCGCCTCCATTTCACTTGTAATTAGTGCTCCTATTGGATCCCCTCATGGCTGAGTCTTTGGCGCACCCTTCTGTTGATAAGGTAGGGAGTACTATTAATGGTCCCCTTGATAACTATTTTACTAAACACGTAACTGATAGTGATAGGGAAAAAAGTCTAGCAGAACGCAGGGCTGAGCGTCGCCGCTCTGTTGAAAGCGTGAAGAACAAAGCCTCTGCCGACCTTCTCATGGAGACTTCCATCCTTACTATCAGTTGTACCCCATCTACTAACGACCCCCCTATTTTGGAAAGCTTTCCACTTCTCCTGAGAGACTGCACGCCAACACCCTTGAGTCAGGTATCCGAGTCAGTAAATCTTAATAATCCTCCTATTCCCCTGTCCCCTGACGCAGTGTTATCTACTAGAACTACAGTTCAGGCTAAACATGTTCTAACCAAATCAAGGAAACATGTGGAGGTAACTATTCATCGCCCACCACCTGCTAAGAGAAGACGGAAGGGGGTGGATATGACAAAACCAAAGATCGACCACGCGGACTTTGGAAAAAATTCCAAGCGAACAATCAGGACTGACTTGGCCCCAGTGGCAATTGTTGTCGACCCTTCCAAACCGGTTGCTCCAAAATCTGGGGAGCAAGTACAACAACCAATTAGTGCAAATGGCACAAATGACATTCCACCCGATCCCCCTCACAGCTCAGACCTAAAGCCTGCCTCCTTGGACAGCATGGAACATCTTATTAGGTCATTTATTCTACCGATTATAGAGAGGTTGAGGAGGGTTGAGAAAAAGCTTGAGGTGCTTGAAGCCCGGACCACAGGGGGTTTGTCAGGAGGTGCTCCTATACCACCACGTGGGGCATCCTCTTGTGAGCCGAGTACTTCTAAGGGCGCCCCCAAAGTTACACAAACTAAGAACCCTATACAACATAAAGTACCCACCACCAACGAGGCTCCTACTCCAGCTCCAAATGTATCCAGCTCAACTCAGGCTGCTTACACTAAAGCCCCCGTTGGGAACCCCCATCAGAACACAAGGGCTCCCTTCAGATCTACAAGACCGCCCCAGAGAGCCCAACAAACAGAACTGCCCCCGGAAGCGGCCCCATATGTGGTTGTCCTGACGGGAGTGCCCACCCTACCTAACAACAAGAGGGAGGGGTACTTCCAGCTCAAAAATAAAATCATGCACTGGCTAGCCCAGCACCGACCACTCACACACAACATCAATGGGGAGATTGTGTACGTAAGACGTCTGTCATGGTTGGGTAGCAGGGTTAAAGACATCGATGGTGATCTTGTTGTCATTAACTTTAGGGACCCGTGTGCAGTTAATTACATTCTAAACTGGTCTCAGGGTGGGGGTAGTAAGACTGTCACTCCTCGTCCCCTCACCTACTTCTATCCAAGATCTCCGTTGTTCCCCCAAACATACACTGGTGGACAGTTACCTATTCACAGTGTATTCCAACCGCCCTATAACCCTGCTTACCTGCCCCAAATTCCACAACTTTACCATGTTACTGACCCATTGGGGTGGAATACAATACCGGCTCGGCCAAGGAGTGACCCCAACAGTAGAATGGACTATTTGAGACCATTTACACCCCTAGAGATCACCAACAGGTTTGACGCCTTTTCGGGATTGGACACCTGCGATTGAAGCTTACAGCATGATCAGTACACAGGTGCCCAAATAAAACCACTGTCTACTGATGTCCAAGGTGGGAGAATTAATCCTAAGGATCCACCCTATGATCTGTCACCCTCTACTATGCCCCTTCCTTCTATTCTCCCTCCGGTTTTAACTAGGAGTATCCCAAGTGTGTCTATTCTCTCCTGGAACGTAGCTGGACTTCAAAATAAGCTAGAGAACCTGGATTGGGTGTCCTTCATTGACAGCCAAGAGGTTTGCATGTTCCAGGAGACATGGGCTCGGGAGGATAAAAGGCGTCTGGGTTACGCAAGCTTTACCATTCCAGCTAAATGGGAGGGGAGAGGACGACCGTCTGGGGGGCTCTGTATTTGGGTGGCATCGCATCTGGGCTGCATGGCTAGAGCCCTCAATACCAATTCATTGGATGTTCAGTGTGTATTATTAGAATGGCCAAACCACTCAAAACTTGCACTCATTAATGTCTATTCTAGACCGGTAGGACCTACAAAAACATCTCCCACATTTGAGGAACTTTCTGCATTCCTCCCACACCTCCCAAAGGGTGTTATGTGCGTGGTAGGGGGTGACTTCAACTGCCAGTTTGAGCCGCTTACTCTGACATTGGAGGGAGCCCTTGGGGAAGAGGATGATCAGTGGGGTATTCCCCAACTGGTGGGCCCCCCAGCCAAATCATGGTCGCCGTTAGCGACACAAATTTTGGCTTTTACCCTTAGCAATTCCTTGAGGGCCTGTAATGGTAGGAGTGGGAATGATATTCCCTCCAAACCGACCTTTAATAAGGTTGGTCATGAGTCACATCTGGATTACGTCTTAGTCCAGACCATGGACTGGAGCAGGGTCTTGACCTTTGACGTAGTGCCTAGAAGTGAGAGTGACCACAATGCTCTGATTCTATCCCTGGCTTTGCCATCCGAACTAAAGATTGATCAAGCGGATCAATCGATATTAAAGGATAATTTAATCCTAACAACTGATAGGCGCAGAGTCCGATGGTCTAAACTCTTAGACAATCCTGACCATATTCCGGAGCTCTACGAGAGACTACTCCCCACGCTAGAATCCGTGGAGACACTTATGAATCTTTCCCACTCCGAAGACCTTTTCAGGAAGCTGGGCGAACTCCATAAGGATTTGGTGGGAACCCTTGCGGATCTCCTGAATCCAGTGGTGAGGAAAGGGCCCAGTAGGGTGCAAAGCCAGTCTTGGTACAATCCTGCTTGTAGGGAGGCAAAGGGCAAACTGATTGAGGCGCTGAGGCACCCAAGGGATCCTGGGATAATTAGGTCAAGGAGGGCCGGCCTAAAGCAAGCCATTCACAATGCAAAGGTGGCTTGGGACCACACAAACTGGGAATGTATGCTGTCCTCTCTTAAGACAAAAGACACCCGGAAATTTTGGCAAATTGTGAAAACAGGCTCATCAGTGCCGACCCAAGCAGTTGAGGCCAACATTGCGGCTGTGGTCTGGGAGGATCACTTTCGTTGCCTCTATGAAGAGGCTGTTCCGGGTCCGCCGGAGCATCATTTGTGCGTATCGATCGAACATCCTATGCTGTTGGGCTTCCCAAATGTTTGCCATCCAAGTGTAGAAGAAGTTGACCCTTTGCAGTTCTCCTTGGGGGAGATTACTGCGGCAATAGTAAAACAACCATCCGGGAAAGCCCCGGGGTTAGATAAAATTCCAGGTGACTTATTCAAACATCAACCCTCGATCTGGGCTCCATACTTGCTAATTATTTTAAATGCAATTCTTGCAGGCATGCTGATCCTTGACCGCCTTCAGGACTGGATGACTGATCATTCAGTGTTGAGTACATTCCAGGCGGGTTTTAGGAGCAAGGTCTCGACCACGGATCAACTTTTCAGGCTGGCCCTTATTTTTTGGAAGACTGTGAGGCTGGAGGGGGGCACGCTATATACCGTCTTTGTCGACCTTAGAGCGGCATTCGATCTTGTTCCACGGCGCAAACTGTGGACGGTATTGGCCAAACTTGGGCTCCCCCAACCTCTTTTAGATATTATTATCCGTCTACATACTGAAAACTTTGCTCAGGTAAGGTGTGGGAGAGCCGGCCGTCTCTCTAACAGATTCCCCGTTGACAGAGGGGTAAGGCAGGGCTGCGTCCTGGCGCCGACTCTGTTTTGCCTCTTTGTCAATGGGGTAATCAATTTTTTAAATAACATTGACAACACAGATGCTCCGCGGCTGGGTGGTACTAGGGTGCCCGCGATTATGTTCGCGGATGACACCTTATTGCTCTCAAAATCCCCTATGGGGATTCAACGAGTTTTGGTAGGGTTTGAGGCATTTTGTCAAGAACATGGACTTGAAATAAATGCCTCAAAAACAAAGTATATGATTTTTAACCCACCCAAAAAGACACGCCCTAATCCACTCATAGGTGCCAACCAACTAGAAAGAGTCTACACTTTTGAATACTTGGGTGTGACTATTAATGATAAATTCGATTGGGGTGATCATCAGGCCAAGTCACATCTTAGATTGGCTCAATTATCTGGGGGTATCATTAGGCTGGCAAATTCCAACTTATCAACCATTAGGCCATTAGCCCCGCCACTGGAGATCTATAGACTCCAGGCTAGAGGAGCGATTCTCCATGATAGTGAAATATGGGGATATGCTTGCAAAAAAGATCTAGTCACCCTAGAAAATAAATTTCTTAGGCAGCTATTAAAACTGCCGACAAGCACTCCACTCCTGCCACTTAGGCTGGATCTGGGCCTAAAACCCCTGGACCAAGTGGTGGGTGTGAAACCTCTAACATTCTGGAGAAGGCTATGGACAACCCCGGAGCTAGCTAACTATAGGCAGGAACTCCAGGGAATTCTTGCACTACCGGATGCAGAAAACATCCCGTGGTTCAAATACATTAAAACTGAATTTGATCGGTTGGGCCTTCCGTCCCTGTGGAACGATCCTTTAATTGCCTGCCAGAGCATGCCCCGCAAACATCTTGTGGCTACGTTCTATGCATGCAATCTGGCATCCCACATCCAGGGTACTCGCCCAGATTCATTGTCAGATACATTTCTTGTGGTAAAGGATTCTTACAAGTTCGAGCCAGTTTTGGATGATATTTTCCCAAATCTGGCCCGGAAGCTGTTCCTCCAATGGCGTTATAGTACTCTGCCGTTAAGAGCATTTACCAGCAAATGGAAACAATCGAACCCGGAGAATTGCCCGGGCTGCAATTGTAGGCTCGAAGACGAACTCCATCTAGTCTTCTTTTGTCCCGCCTACTCTGCTGCTAGAAGATTCTGGGTAGTCCCCCTATGTAAGAATCTAGGGTTTCGCAGATGCTCCGAGGCTTTTCGAATCCTGAAAACCGACTTGTCTAAGGTAACTGTGTGTGTAATGGCGAAGTTTTTAGAGGCAGCCTGGCACACGAGACTACGCCTAATCGCTAGGACACCCTGATTTCTTGCCTGCTTGTGTCCCATTTGTTTTGTAAATTATGCAATTGTATGCAAGAGCTATTTTTATCATGTTGCCAACATTCTTTAGCTTAATTTCGCATTAACTGGTTGTATATTGCTACATTTACTATGAGCATGATTATGCACTGCTTCTTTTATGTAATCCATCTTGTATTTTACTGTTTTCAGGGGGCTGGAGGTATGATGGGTTTTTGTATTAATTTTATTGTATCTTTTATGGCAGAAATGCCGAAATAAAGATTACTGAAACGAAGGTGACAAGCGGGTGGGTAGGTAGATCATCCTTAAGTGTGGTATCTGTTTTGAGAATATGCCAATTTCTACGGAGCATGGCTCTCAAATCCTCAGCTCCAGCGGAAAAAGGGGTTATTAATCTGAACTTTCCACTGTCAACGGTTGATGTCTTAAGATCCTTACTCATAGTAGATCTAGGTGTCAGTAAGGAATCTCTTGGAATAGCCCTCACTCTTTTCAAGGTGTCATACAAGTAGAACTGCTCCATAGCCTCTGGCAACAAATCTACTCACACATTTCGTAGCCTCTACTTCAAAATCTTCCGATCTCGAGCAGTTTCTCCGGATGCGGAGTAACTCTCCGTAGGGAATGCTCCTAATAAGTTGCGGGGGGTGGCTGCTGCTGGCAAAAAGTGTAGAATTGCCTGCAGTGTTTTTTCTGTGAAGGGCTGTGTGAATATGACAGTTTTCTGAAAACACTTTTAGGTCGAGGTATTCCGCTGCCACCGGACTCACTGTTCCTGAAAAGTGCAGATTGTAATCATTCTCATCCAGTAATTTGATGTAAGCTTGTGCTGTTTCAGATGTGCCACGCCACACGATGAACAGGTCATCGATGTACCTAAACCAACCCTCAGTTCTACCCTCTGAGCCATCCAATATCCAATATACAGCTCCTGGGTACCCGCTCCTCCCACCAGCCAACGAAAAGATTCGCGTAGCTGGGAGCGAAGCAGGTACCCATCGCCGTCCCAGACACCTGCCTGTACAATTCATCCTCAAACAAGAAAATGTTATTACTCAAACAAAACTCGATAAATTTGAGGATCATAGTATTATGTTGAGTAAATCTCAATTGTCGGGAGTTCAGGAAATGTTGTATAGCTTCCAAGCCATGCTGGTGTTCTATGACTGTGTACAAACTGGTGATGTCTAACACAATTAATTGGCATTCGTCATCCCATGTCACGTTCCGAATTTTGTCAAGAAAATCCTTGGTATCCTGGACATAGGAGGATAAAGTTAATACCAAAGGAAATAAAAACTTGTCAATAAATCGGGACATGTTTTCAGTTAGACTGCCAATGGATGACACGATGTATATATCCGCAATACCTCGCGGCGCTCCACCATTCAGGCGCAAAACAAGGCATAGACCACTTCTTGTGTAGCATCCAATTTATTCGCCCCAACAGCTAGTCATATATATATATATATATATATATAAACCAACAAAGTGCCTTTAGCATTCAAGATTTTTTTTTTTTTCCAGCATGCCTTTCCACATCACATTGTTTCAGGATGCCTGGCGCGTTTCAGGGAACCACCCCCTTCCTCATGGGCTGCATGAAAAAATACTTGTGATTGCACCAATATCTTTGCTGGCCTTTTATTCAATCAAGTCCCGCAGAATGCGTATGCTCAGTGCAACGTCAATCACAGGTTTGCTGGGACTTGTGGTCCTTTCATTTGGTGCACATTTAAATACACAATGCAGGATTCTACCTCCAACCACAGTCGCATTTTGTAAAGAGAATCCTGCCTCATTACTGTGCATTTGAAAGAGTTTTGCAAATCATACCGAAGGTCCATTTCACACTACAAGTGATTACTTCAGGAAGGACCTCAAGACCTGGGGGCAGATTTACAAGCCCCTTGCGCCTCATTTACGCCGCCGTTGCGTCACTTTTGTGACACAGCGGCAGTGCTAATCCTGCTCCATGGTGTGGGGGTACTTACAACGTGAAGCATCTGGGAGATGCGTCACGTTGTAATGCCCTGCGCCACATGTAGGCGTTCCTGTGCAGGGGGGGGGCGTTCCGGCGCAGGAACGCCTCCTAAAAATGGCTGAGTGAAATCTGCAAGATTTCACTCAGTCACTTTTAGGCCCATGCTGCGTCAAAACCCTGTGCCTGCCTGAAGCAGGCATAAGGATTGATGCAGCATTAACTAGATAGGGCCCCTAGAGCATTGCTGGAGCTGCGTCGCGCTCGCGACGCAACTCCAGTAATTCGTCACTTTTACGGCACAGATGCGTCACGCATCTCTGCCGTTTTTCCCCATGGTGCGCCGCATTGTAAATGCGGCGCATCCATAATAGTGGAGCTGTGGCGCACAATAAGTGGCGCATCCCTGCTGATTTGCAAGGAAGCGCCAGTTATTGTAAATATGCCCCCTGGTTTTTCAGATGACCACAGCATGCCACGAAACCGTCCCCCGTCCCCCAACACCCACCCCTTTGTATTGAATCACGGAGGAGTCATTGCGCTCTACAAACCCCATGTCACTGAGCATACACATGTCACTGAGCGTGTTAACCCTTAGATCCAAATCAGTGGCTGTGCAACAGCAACAACTGAAGTACAAGGATTACTAACGGTTTCTCATACTTGCTTTTTTTTCAGTGCAACCGTCAGCAAAAGTTTCCACTTCATGATGGAAATCAGATGACGCACGAACGTGGAAAGTCACTTGATTTATCACATTCATGACGGCAGCTGCGTGGAGCATGAACGGCAAGCAGTCCATGATATTGAAATACGTGATTACTATTTTAGACCTTGCCCTCCATAACTTGCTTTGGTGACAGAATACCCTTTCTGAGAACTGTATACACACTATTTGATTTGAACTGGCCACAAAATTATCGATCAAGTCACATAAAAATTGAGCGACCGCACAATTTGCCAAAAAACAAGCTGCTAAAATGGGAGATATACATTGGAGACAAAAACAATGTGGATGATAAAATCCTGTTGCAAAATGAATTTTGGAGAAGTTAAAACAAAGAGATTAATAAATTATGGCTGATATTATCTTTAGAGAACCGGAACCATTAGATCAAATAAAGATTTCTAGGGCATTATGAACTGTTATTGTTCCTCAACTATGCTGAACTAAACTCTGTAGCCGAATTTTCAGCTAGACACAGGAGTGAATTAATTAAATATGCCGATACTGACAGTGACAAACTAGACAATAACATTGAACAACTAAAGGAGAAAATTCGTTCTCAAATGGTGAATCACGTTATATTTGATTATAAATAAAAATGCAGTCTAACTTTGAGAAATATCACGATGAAATCCGCATATCAAAACAAAAGAAATTCCAGCGAGAAATTGAACATTGTGAAACAGGTCGTATTTATACATTTGCCCATAAATATGATAATTTATACAGAAGCGGGAGATTAATTGAACAAACAATAATTGAAACAGTCATAGGCCTAGTACATTATCAGAGGTAGACTTCTCAGATACAGAAGAACAAAGTGCTCCCAAGAATAACACAAGTTATGTTTTTTTAGTCGGAAATGCACAGCCAGTTGGCTAAAATCCAAAGGGAGACAAGACAAACAACAGAGGCAAGATTCGCAAGTAAAGGAGAGGAAAAGAACAAGGCAGGGTCGCATGAAAGGAAACAAAGGGAAGAGACAGGTATCCCAAAAGAATCCAAACTGCTTAAAACATACAAATTAGACCGTGGATGAAAAGTACATTTTGCATTTGGCTAACTATGCAGGGATGCTTAATGCGTTATGTGGCTTTCCCACAGTTAGAGGTATCATTGTCGCGCCAAGCAGGGGGAGTCCCAGGCCAGTCTTCCTTCCTCTCGTCAGTACGGAACCCGGGGCATTTGTCGAAACAACTCAGCTCCACACCCACCAAACAGAGTGCCTTGTATGTGTCGAGCCTACAGCCTCAAAAACCTGCAGAGCATAGAGCCCACACCCTTATTTGGGGTATTTAACCCTTTCACTGCTAGGCCTTGTCCCTCTTTTAGAAGGAAAGAACGCAAGTATGGTATAAAGCACCTGCATTAGGACTGCTCCCAAACCACAGTAAGTGGCATGGCATCCCTTACAATAATAGTTTTGTCTTTGGCGTCCAACGCCTTGAGTGAAGCTGCTTTCACGATGGACTCCTTTACCAACTCAAATGCGTTTTAGCTCTTCTTAGACCAATGAAACTTTACTTCTTTCTTCATGATTTCCCTCAAAACATGTACCTTGTCCGTGAAATGCTGCTTAAACTTGGCATAGTATTCAGCCAAGCCCAGGAAAGATCTCAACTGCTCTTTATCTTGGGGAGCCAGAGCCTTCACAATAGCTTCAACTAACTTCAGTTTGGGTCTCACTCCTTCATGCGTTAATGTATGCCCAAGATATTCCACCTCTTTGGTGCTAAATCTGCACTTCTCAAAACCTATGATGAGTCCCGCCATTTCCAGCCTTCGTAAAACTTCCTTCAAGATTTCATCATGTTGACATTCATCTTCACCCCAAACTAACACATCATCTTGGAATACTAACACATTTGACATGTTCCTCAACATTCCTTACATGACTCTTTGAAATAAAGCCGAAGCCAGACCAAAAGGCATGAAAATAAACTGGTAGGCCCCTTGGGTGTTATATATTATGTCAAATGCCTAGATTCCTTTTCTAACCGTGCATGATGATATGCATGGGATAGATCCAAAGTGGTAAAACATCTCCATGCCCTTTAAACTAGCCATGCATCTCACTGATCTTGGGAAGAGGATGGCGATCAACACATATACAACTGTTTAAGTCCCTAAGGTCAATGCACATCCAAATTTTGCCATTGGGTCTCCTTCCTATAACGATTGAATGTAGCCATTCTGATGCTTCAATAGGTTCGATCAGACCTTCCTGGCATATTCCTCCTTTAAGGGTCCCCTTAATGCCAATCGAACGTTCCTTACCCTATGAACTTTGGGTACTGCTCAGTGCTTTAACATAATACAGTGTTGAACTTTTGTTAAGCATCCTAACTCTTTTCTGAATGACTTGGGAAACATGCTGACCCAAATATTCTCAGTCAGCAACTCTGTAGGTAAAACTTGTTCAGGGTGGTTGGGGTCGAGCACTATTCACAACTCCTGCTGTTCCTTCCATCCCAACAAAGATCTTACCTTCTCTACAACATATACATTACCGTCAGCTATTCTGTTTTGAAACTCTATCTTTGCTATAAAACAACCAACTGGTATTTTTTACCAGAGTATCCCTCGGGTTTGACATCGGCCGGACGCAACTCTCCTTTATTTACACCGTTCCATACAACCACACCGATTAATGTGAATGGGAAACAAGAATTAGCCATAACAGTCCCTTTTTCCATTAATTTTCACCTGACATTTGGGAGAGCGATAAGAACACATGTTCACTGTGTTCTCCATTTCCTTCACCACGGGTACCTCTACCTCATCGTCTTCATTTCCGTCTATGCTTCCACCTTGATTCACCCTCTTATCCTCTTCTAGACAATGTGCAGAATTCTTGAAATGGGGCATTTGAGTCTTCCTGCAGACAATTGAAAAATGTCCTATTTTGTGCATTTAAAGCAAGTACTATTGGCAGCAGGACAACTGCTTGACTCAGCTGTCTGTCCCATACTCCCACATCTGTAGCACGGCTTTGCCTTGCCACTCTCTTGGAATTTTGTTTTCCCATATTTCCCAACCTTGAATTTGTGCATTATATTCTTTACAGCTCACATATCACACGATGTCTCTGTAACACCACCTCCCTTTGTTCATAAATTACCAAGCTCCTTTACATATAAGTACCTGTTCTCCACGTGCTAGGCTACTTCTTTGGCCTTGTCCAATGTAGGGTCTTTAAGGCTGAACAACTTTTCTTGGATTTTAGTGTTACACGTTCAATTGATCCTTCAATCCTTTATAATTTCATCCCTTAAATCTCTGAATTTGCACATGACAGCAAGTCTTCTAAAAGTTGCCACATATTGATCCTGGATGCAAGAAAAAAAACGTATGTCTCTCTACAACTATACTAACCTTTTTCCCATAATTCTCTGCTAGGGCCCTTAGTGCATTATCATAAATATCTTCCTCATCCGCAGTTGACCCTACATCCACATTCCTCCCTTTTATCGGTAATATCTTTAGCACCTTGCTACCTTCAACTCCTAATCTATTTTTCAAAATTGCTTACTGCCGTTTTGCTACATAAACATCTCCCCCATAGCTTCTAAGTACGTTGCGAAAGAATCTTCCAGTCTTCCCATCCCATACATGATTGATCTGGACTTTCCAAATGCACTACAGGTAGAGATACACTATGGGAAGACATGTTGGTTAACCTTAATGCCAATGTACTTGGTAACAATACCTAAAATAAAATACTGGATAAATAAAATATTATAGGACACTAACACCAGTTTCACAGGTCAAGCAACACAGAAAGTACTTGGTTAGGGGATGCCCATAACCGTGAAATTACAGTAGCAGGCGATGCCCACAACAGCTGATGAATTGGTGTGCCTGTCACCATTTATATTTTCCAGACGATGACAAACAGCATGCATGCAACGCTCACCAAACTTTGCCAAGGTGTGACTGTTACTGTGATCCTCCAATCGGCAGGCAAAATCAATGTTGATCGGCAGCTGCGGTCCTTGACTGCTCCCACTTCGTGCACGTCAGGAAAACACACTGGCAAAATTCAATATGGCGGAGATTGTGTGGTTGCCTGGCTCTGAATGTCAACCAAAAGTCGATGACTCATTACGCCGATCACATTGCGATGCACTCTTCCTGGCGTTCTGATCCTTCACAGACACTGGAACAAATATCCGGCGATAGCAGCAAAATTATACTGTGCCGGAGTGCACAGAACAAACCACAATTGGCTCTTCATAAGTGTGAAAAAGGCCGCTTTATTGAAAACAGGTGCACCTTACACAAACATTACCTTGGCTTTTGCCTTACAAAACAACATCTAACCATACAAAACGGGGGTGCTAGGTGGCGCGTGTGCGGAATGGCCGTTACTGAGTGAGGTTCCCGCAGTCCGGCTGTCATCCGTCAATTATACTGGTCCATAATCCAGTCATAGTCTCGTGAAAGTGAAGGTGTACACAGCGGAATATTGGCAGCTGCAGAGGAGGTGGTTTTGGAGGAGCGTGGAGTGATCCGCTGCCGTGAGAAATGCGGAGAGACCAGGTGCGAGAGGTGCCCCTAACCCGGCTGGAGCAGAGAGTGGGGCACAGTGGGCATGAAAGCCCCAGGCTGTACACAAGGCGTCTGGGCCAGTGCCACAAAATGGCAGAGCAGGCGTTTTTATAAAAGAAAGTAAGCACATTAGCGCCTGCCTGCCTCTGCTGCCTGCCTTGGACCTGGACTCAGTTTTGGCCGCATGTATGCCAATCTGAGCATATCGCACAAACGTCTTGAGAGGGCAGAGGGGAGCAACATTACTCCCGGAGATGGTAGGACGTGGTCTGCTGGCGAGGGCGGAGGAGTGACAGGTCCCATTAAAGAAATAGCGCACTCTGCCTGAAGGGGTGATTTACATCGACGCAAAGCTGTTTGATAAAAATACCGGCTTGGTGGGTATTTCTGGGAGGTGGATGAGACTGTTGCCTAATTTCTGCATCTCCCCAACTATAAGGATGATCCTGTGGCCCAGCACTGCCCATGCTTCCACAGTGACAGAGATAGGGAAGCGCCATATTGTCAGCAAGTACTGATGGGATTAACTCACAGCCCTGATAACGTTGAGCATATTGGTAGCAGGGCGCTGCATGGACCCTGAGGTGCGATATACCCAGCAACACAGACCTTGCGCCATAGAACAAGATACTGATATGCTGTGCTCTGTTATGTGTATCTCGTAGGGAACTGCAAAGGGTGTTTTGGTACCTGCAGGCAAGAGTACCGGGTGGCGAGAGAAGGCGAGGGGTGGTCACACTGGGCTTACTATAGAGCGCAAGAGTGCGAGATAGCATCATAGTGTACACCACGATCTGGCACAGGTCAACAAAAGGAGATACCGCCTTCTGCTAGCCTGCTCGCTGTATTCCGTCACACCAAGAACTAAGGGAAGCGAAAAGGACAATCAGAAGGCTTTCACTCTGCCACAGGGAGGAGGTAAACCGCGGCCAGAAACAATAATGGGGAAAATGGACGCGCGGCAGCCTCGCCTAACATTTGAAGCTAAGAAGGGGTCCAGGCAACAATCACCAGAGGAGGAGGTCGGAGCACGTGGGGGAACCCAGGACCGCCAGCTAGAGGCAAGTGAAGAATTAAAATCAATGCTTACGGAGGTGCGGCAGGGATTTGCCACTATGGCAGATAAGATGGATACGCTTGCTACAAGGATGGACACCATAGCTCGTAAACTGGAAGGGCACGAAACACGGATAAAGGAGGCCGAGCAACGAATATCAGACACGGAAGACACAGCGGCCCACCTGCAGAAAACTGTTACACAAATGGATAAACTCTTAAAAATTATAGGCACCAAGAACGAGGATATTGAAGCACGCAGTAGGAGGAATAACATTCGAATTTTGGGCATTCCAGAGAGCGCAAATAAAGGTAGGATGGTGGAATATGTTGAAAACTTACTTAAAGAGGTGGTAGGAGCAATCGCTATCCTCTCAATTCATTGTAGAGAGGGCCCACCGTGCACTTGGACCTAAGCCACCTCCTGGATATACACCCAGACCAATAATCGCGCGTCTTCTCAACTATAGGGAGAGGGATACAGCTCTACGGGTGGCGAGAGAGAAAAGAGAGCTGACGTATGATGGAATACCCTTTACCATGATCCCAGACTTCACGCTACATGTGCAGGAAGAAAGACGGAAGTGTATCCATGTCAAGCAAAAATTGAGGGAGGCTCACATCAGTGGAAAAGTGCTTAAAAAATTAGAAAATAACTTTCACGATCCTTGTCTCACGCTTCATATGAATACGATAGTGGGGCAAGATGATATATAATTCTGACACCCTGATGGGCTGTCAATTGGACATGCTATGACTAACAAGATATGGATTTGGACAATGCCGCAAAGAAACTGATGGACCGGACACCAGGGCGTTACAGTTGAGTGCCTGGAGGAGTGAGAGGTAATCGTGGGCCACCCAGCAGAACATCCCCACATGGGTGCACCCCACAGTTGTTATAACTGGACATCTTGGCTCTAACCAAGGATATCTCCTATGGTAGTTCTAATGTTTGTTGTTGGGGAGGGGGGACGGTTGATGCTGGCATGATTGGGATGGGGAGGGGGTGGCATGGGGAGGGTTGTTAGTAGCAGGTATGTTTTATTGCACTGTACTACATCAGTAGAAGGACAGATGACCGATATTTTTGTATGGCGCGATCAGCATGTCCAGTGGTGAGCTGGGAAAATGGCTACGGATGATGACAGTACGCTAAGAATTTTAACATGGAATGTTAGGAGTTTAGGAGATGCGAAAAAGTGTAGACAGCTGCTAGCATATCTAGATAGACAGCAGATACAAATTGCTATGCTACAGGAGACGCATCTGAATCCACAGTCTCCAAGTACATTCGCCAACAAAAGGGCGAGTATAAGATTATTTGCCTCCTAGTCCTCTTACGCCCGGGGTATGGCCATTCTGATTAAAAAGCAGACGCCTTTTGAATTATTGGGAGTGATGGAAGACCCTAATGGGAGATACGTTGTGGCATGCTGGAGACTGGGCAGGGAAACGGTTACGCTGGCAAATTTCTATGGTCCCAACATAGATACCCCAGAATTTTACACGATAATATGGGGGAAGATCCTCACTGTGGGTAACACACATTTAATATGGGGGGGATTTTAATCTAGCTTTGAATCCGGGGTGTGACCGATCTAATACACAGATGCATCATTATAATCACTCTCAGCAGATAATGCAGGGTATCAAGGAAAAAGGCCAATTGATAGACAGCTGGTGCTATGTTCACCCCCAACAGAAAGAGGGCACTGACTTCACATCATACACAGGCACATGGGCGCACATTGACTATTGCTTAGTATCAAGGTGTTGGGTTCTGGTATTCAACAGGTCAGTCATCCCGCGAGGACCTTCTCAAATCCCTGTCCGGTGAAGCTAACACTCACAGTACCTGGATATGATAGGCCGAGGCCTAGCTGGAGGTTACTACCAGATGCTCTGACAGACGTGGTCTTTCAGATAGAGTTGGGGGAGGAAATAAAATACTTTTTCGCTAGAAACAAAGGTTTTGTGGACAGTGTGGAAGGGGTTTGGGAAGCATTTAAAGTCACAATTAGGGGCTTCTGTATGTCCAAACGTTATGGGGTATTGAGGGATATTCAAAGAACCCTTCAGAAACTAGAACGGGAATTGAAAACGTTTGAGGGGGAAATGGAGGGGGGATGGTGAGTCAGGCGCAACAAGACTTTCGGGAGAAACTATCAGAGTATGAAGAGGCGGCGGAAAGAGAGACGAAATTCAAGGGGCGGCACTGGGTAGCCCAAAAATACAGAGAAGGGAAGCGACTAGGGAGGGCATTGGCAGAGGAGATAAGATTGTCGAGATTTACAACCCACATCTTGGAGATAGCAGGGCCCGGGGGATTCCTGCATCGAGATACGCAGGAAATACTGGCAGTGTACTCTACACTTCACAACAGCATGGCACATTAGAGTTAGATGGATTCATAGGAGATATAGCATTGGGGTGGTTGGAGGATACACACGGGGATTCCTTAGCCTACCATTTGAGGTAGACAAAATCAGAGAGGCTATCCTGCAACTCAGTAACGGGAAGACACCGGGGTTAGATGGACTCCCGGCCGAATTTTATAAGAGTTACATAGATATAATGGCACCGGTCCTCAAGGAGGTATATGAGGAGTCCCTGGAGGTAGGCATACTCCCACCTTCAATGAGGGAGGAATTGGTCACCTCTCTATTGAAGCCCGGAAAGTCTCCTTACTCTAGCAATGCGTATAGGCCGCTGTCCTTGATTAATTGTGATGCAAAAATACTGGCTAAAGTCTTCGCTAATCGCCTGACTCTACTATTAGACAACCTTGTGCTACCCGACCAATCAGGCTTTATCCCTGGTAGAACCACCTCCCAGGATCTCAGAACTTTATTTTCACTCGTCCAGACGGTAGCGCCTGAACTCCCCTATGCAGCAGTTTTTTAGACCACACTAAGGCGTTTGATTCCATAGAATGGAATTATCTCTTTGCAATATTGCAGCGCATGGGTTTTCCGCGTATATTTATATCCTGGGTTAAGCTACTATACAATCAGCCAACGGCTAAAGTCTTAATTAATGGTCACATGTCTTCTGCACTCTCTATTTTGAGAGGCACCTGCCAGGGGTGCCCCCTATCCCCATTATTATTCGCTATAGCGGTCAAGCCGCTGGCCTGCAGACTTCGTCAATGCCATCAGGAAGCATTTCGATGTTGTCTCCACCAACTCTTGATTTCGCTATTTGCGGATGACATGAGGCTCTATGTTAGAGATCCTCAGCAGAATATTAACCCCCTTTTACGAGAATTCATAGTGTTTGGTAGATTATCTGGTATCACCATAAATTGGGGGAAATCTCAGATCTTCCCACTTACGCCAGAGGTCCCCAAATTCCTCCTAGATTTTCCCTTAGACTGGTGTGATACAGGCCTTCGTTATTTAGGCACACGGGTGTCGAGAGATGGGGAGTAGACAGTCAGGCTCAATTATGGTACAACTGTCACGAAATTAAGGAGTAATATCACACGTTGAATCTCACTTCCACTGTCTTTGGCGGGTCCGCGCCTCTCTTATAAAAATGGTAGTACTCCCACAATTTTTGTGTCTTTTCTCCAATAGACCCTATTATCCAGGTTCCTATTTTTTTTAAACTATACGCGCTGAGCTGATTAGATTGCTTTGGGGGGAAACAGCCTCGACTCATTTGGAAAACCTTGACCAAGCCATATGAACAAGGGGGGTTGGATGCACCGGACTTTTAAATCTATAATCTGAGCGCTCAGGTGCAGTATGCCTATTACTGGATATACCCCCCTAGATACATGATGCAAGTAGCCACAGAAGATTGGTTAGCGAATCCCATACCATTGAATGATATTATACATGGTCCCCGCCAGGCACGCACCCTGCATCGCACAGTAGTTACCAGTACTGTGAATGCATGGTTTCAGATCACAGAGATTCTCTTCTTACCCCTTTTTTATTCGTCACGACTGCCCTTGACATATCATCCTGCCGCCTCTTTGTTACAAGAAAAAGGGTTTCAACACTTATGCATGCGTATCCATATTACTAAATGGGAGACTTATTCCATGAGGGAAAGTTCCGCTCCTCAGAGCACCTCTTTCAGGGGATACAACCAACTCTGTTAAACGTTTTGTTTATGTACGACTGAGACAAGGGATGAAAGCGGTCCTCCCGGATTTTCAACCGGGAGTCTGCGAATCTCGCTCCATTGCACAATATGCTGGGATCCACCAACGGAAGGCATTAAGTGTCCCAGCTATACAAAGACATCCGTACTCAACAAGATAAGGTCAGGAGCCCAGCGCGCATACATTGGGAAGAGGAGCTGGTTTTAGAAATTACTGATGAGCAATAGGAATATTGTTGTATGCAAACCTCACAAATATCCGCCAGATGCAGATTCTAGGTTATACATTTTAAATATTTGCAATGTTTGTATTACACACCTGCCCAAAAATTCCGATTCCATTTACAAGACAATGACAGATGCGATAGATGCAGCAGGGAGGGGGCGGGTTTCTTACATCTTGCATGGGAATGCCTGGTGGTGCGGGAGTTCTGGGATCAAGTTTATGTGGAGCTTGGGACAATGATAAATGCCACGCTGGACAACAACCCTGTAATGGCTCTTCTTAGCTATACAGCAGAAATTCCCAAATCTCATCGAAAGTTTAGAGTTATATCATTATTACTTGCGAAACAAAAGGTTGCTTGTAGATGGGGTAGGGGGCGGGCCCCAAAGTTCAAAGATTGGTTGACAGACATGCTGTGCTGCCAGGAGCAAACAACTACGTATGCCGAAACCCTCCACAGGGCATCCAGACCGAAAGATATATGGGGACATCTTCAAAGTTACTTTTTTCAGCAGGATGCAGCAGAGTTGGAGGCAACGCCCGTAGATAGTATAGAAGGACAATGAGATACCTTTTGGCACTTGTTCCATTTGAAAAGGCAGTATATGGATTGTCGCTTATGTTGTGGGGTGGATGATACAGGACTCATGGTTCGCCTGACTGGATTGAAAAGGTTGAGGGCGGACGTATGCCAATGACGCTCCTTCTCTTCATGTACATGTTACACCGGTAAATGTGGCCGATCATCTCAATGTGCCCAACCGGAAGTGTATCGGATATTGCTTGTTTGAATGTAATGATGCCGGAAAATACTGCCCACTTGATAAGTACGACCTGCTATATGTTTATGCTACTGCATTGTTATGATGTACAACAAAATCAAAAATAAAGTTTTTAAAAAAACTATACAAAACACATCTATGTATCAACCTCCCCACTCCTAATGTTATCCCCAAGCACAATTGCAATTTATTTAACCTACCCCAAATTCATCAATAACTTTCTCCCTTTAAAATCTTGTAACCTGCTTTTCCACCTATCTAAAGATCTACCTACCCGATCAATAACTGTTAACCCTTAAGCCCTGTAACCTCTTCTCTAACTAAGTAAAACCTATCCTAACCTCATTACCTACCTGTCCCCAACCAAAAATGAAACTGTAACAAACTGGCCAAGAATAGGCAACCGTTGCCATTCAGAAATCGTCCTTACGACATTTCTGACCCCCCTAGGCCTTTCCTAGGGTAACACCTGATGTCCAGTGCAGTATCTAAAACTTCTTAATTTCTCTCAAATCCCTCTTCATCTGCTTCAGCAGAGACAAACCTTTGAAAACCACGAAATTATTTTCCCCCAAGTGAGGAACCAGTACATCGGGGCAAGTATGTCGGCACAGCAACTTATTTAAAAGGGGAAAAAGCTCATGCCAATGCATGCATCCCTTCCCGTGTCAAGACATTTTAAACAAAAACGGGTCCAGTCCCAAATTTACACCATTCCCCTTGTTATATTTGTGTCTTTCTGCCCACTTTTTAAACGAGTGCCCAATGATCCACATAGAGATCGCCTCTGACTTGGGCGCGCCCACAGCACCTGCAAAGACACATGCGTGAGAAAAAACATACATGACCCTTTACTTCCCCAACCCCCTTCTGCCCACCTTGATATAGTGCTTATAACAATCTGATGACCAACGTCCCAGTTGTTTCAACCTGTGTGAGTCCCACCCCAAACTTGCTGCGTCTGACATCACCCCAATCCTGAAAGAGTGAGTGCCAAAAGTCTACGGCACCTCCCCTATTAACTGTAACGCCCACCTCATCACCCAAAAAAGCTGCACCGCCATGACTTCCTGTTCGAAGACCTGTAATAAACTGGCCCCACTGCCCTCATTGCACCTTCCTGCAAAAAACACCCCATTTCATCGGGCATGTCAGCGGATCCTCTCTAGCCCGCAGGGTCACCACTCTCCCCACCCCCCTTTGATCTGTCTTAGAGCGCCTCAAAAAGATGGAAACTGCCTCACTCCCTTTTTCTCACCCTTGTGCCTGGACCAAGCCTCTATCAACCTCTTCCCCAGTTCCCTTGCCGTTGGAGAGTAACCCCACAATAGCTTGCCCATGAAAGATATCCCTGCCAGCCTAGCTGCTTTGGTAACCTTCAACAAACCCTTCCCAATCAAGTCCAAGATGAACTGCACAAAGTCTTCTTCCCTGGCCCAAATCCCACTCCTCCTCTGTTCAACTCCCTGCAGAAACTCCTGCCACTCGAGCACATAGGCTGTCTTTGTGGAAGGTGCTAATGACGCACCACCACCAGTTGGAGCATCCTTTTTCTCCTACGGACCACATCCCATCGGGCACCGGCGTCCTGTGCGGTTCCGCCTCAGTGGCCAGCCGATGGAGCCTCTCCCACTGCAAACGAGACAAAGCATCCTCAATGTCATTGTCCATGCCAGGTATGTGTTTTGCCCTGAACTGAATGTCGTACTATAAGCAAGCCAACATGAATACACACAATAGCTTCAAAACCTGCTCCTCCCTCGCGGACTGCGTGTTGACTACCTGCACCACTGCCATGTTGTCCACCCTGAAATTTACCTTTTTGTGCACTAGGCTCCTCCCCCAGAGGGTGACCACCACCACCAATGGAAACAATTCTAGAATAGCAATGCTCCTGCCTCCATTCTTCCAATGATTTGGCAACTCTTCGGCACACCATTTTCCCTGCCAAAACAAACCGAAACCTACTGACCCTGCTGTGTCAGAGAATATCTGAGCATCCCAAACCCACCCATCCGGCGCTGCCATGGGTATCCCATTGAAATCCTCCAAAAACCTGCAAGACATTCTTAGGTCTTCTTTCATTCCCGCTGACAAACGCATACGGTGGTTTGGCAGCGAGAGGCCTGCCAGCAACCTACCCAGTCTCCTGCAAAATGTCCGTCCCGCTCTCACCTCCCTGCATGCAAAATTCAAATACCCCAATAAAACTTGGACCATTCTCACTGTCACTTTCTTTCTGGCAAGCATGTCCTCGATCAACAGTCTCATGTGCAATTTCTTATCCTCAGGCAGTCTGGCCTCCATGGCCACAGAATCCAGGTCAATCACCAGAAATGACAAAACCCGAAAGAAGTCATCCAAATAATATGTCACTGTATCTTTACCTGTTTTCCAACAGAAAACCCACTGCAAGAATGAACTGAACTTTTTAAACAGCACACGTGATATGGAGCACCCCCTGGGTAATGCCTTATCCACAAAAATGTTGCCATTAACCTGAATCCCCAGCAACTGGAAGTCCTCCGGCTGTACTGGCAAGAACCGGAAATCGGCCTTAATATCGCATTTTGTCATTTCCGCCCCGTTTCCTACCCGTTCCACCAAGGCTCTAGCTAGGTCCACTGAAGAGTACGATACTGACGTCAAGTCATCAGGAATGAAGTCGTTTACTGACCCCCCTTGCAGCCATGACAAATGTTGGATCATACAATACTGTCCTTTCAGCCTAGGGGGAGGAGCCAAGCTCGCGAGCGTGATGGTCGCCTTTTAGTTCGGCTCCGTCAGCCCTCCGGCCTGACCCGTAGATCCTGATTCATATCCTGTCCAAAGACGACACGTTTTCGAGGAACTATGATCGCGACGTTTCGCTCTCACTTACCATCTGATCTGGAAGCTCCGGCGAGCTGAGAATCCGAAGTTGTGCCCCTCCGAAGGGACCGGGGCCTCCGTGGGGCTGCGGCCGGGGCCTCGCCTATGAGATCCGGCCAGGCGTTGTTGAGACCACAGGCCCCGGCCGAGAGAGTGAACCGCTGGTGAGAGCCATTGTGCGAGTATCCCGGTTGCCCTGATCCGGGCCTGCCTTGGTGGCGGTGAGGCTGTGCGGGGCGCGGTGCTCCGGGGACTGACCGCGTGCAGGGGACCCTCCGCCGCTGCTCCGTCCAGCGGCCCTGGCCCCGCACGCTCCGACTCTTTGTGGGGAGCGCCGGTGGTGGTACAGGCGGCTTCCCGTGTTGGGCGGTGCTCCTCTTTGTGCCAGGGCCGCTATTGCCGGGCCCCCGAGACATCTGTAAAATCCTGCATTTGTGCACTGTCCCGAGAGTTACCGAGGGTGGAGAGGAGGCTTAATTTATAAAATGGCTGCCAAAGATCTGGGCTGTCGATCTCCTCGTGATGGCGGACTTGGGTCATTGTATTGCACGGGGGCTGGGACGTGTGCACAAAACTTTACTATTGGAGCCGTTCTTTGTGCCTTGCGATCCTGGCGCGCGTCCTTGGATCCCGGTGCCCCTGGAGACTCGTTGCGATCCGCCGCCATTTTGGGTGGACGCTTCTTCAAGACCCCTTTTTGTCCCGATGATGCCGCTGCCTCGCCCCCCTCGGTCGCCACGAAGCTTGCTGCCGCTGTTCGTCAACGGGATTGTGGACCGGTGGCTTTGGAACCTCCTGCTCTTCAGTGGTTGGAGTTGGGGGACCTGGATGTGGAGCGGAGGCCCGTTCCTCCCCGGATGCCGGAGAACTATGGTGGACTGCTTCCTGTTGCTGCCTTGACGGGGTTGTTTCTTTCCTTTGCAAGTACACCACTGCTTTTCCGATCTACGAGACTGGCCTCCTATTTCTTGCTGTTTGCGTTATTATTGCTGAGACATTCGAACCACCTATCTGCACTTTTGTCTACTTGCAGATCAACTGCCCTCCCTGGTCTACGTCTTGCTCATACTTTCTTTCAATTGTGTGCTTGCCTCGCATTGTGTTGCTCATTTCAATTTGTCATGTGGCGGGTGGGAATTGTGGTTAAGAAAGGATTGGGGTGAGACGCATGGCTCCCGGTGGATTATTGGTGTACGGATTCATGGCGCGGTTGTTTATATTCATGGCGCTGTGGGAGACACTCTGTTAGTCTTTATGGCGCTCGAGATCGTGACGTTCTGGTTTCCACGTAATATGTTTATGGTTGGGCGGAGGGCTGTGGCCGACCGTATTTGTTTCTGCCCTTTTGCTCCTCCCCCACGTTCATTTCTTTGTTTTTTCTCTTCTTCTTTTTGTCTCCTTATTCCTTTTCTCTCTTCTCTCTACTGTATTTCGGGTTCAGGTTTAGGGCGACAGGCACGCTGTTTGGAGGGTAGGCCGTAGCCTTCTGCAGGGGTGCAGGGTGGGTTGGGTGGGGTGGGTTTTCTATGATGGTTTTTTTTCCTCAGTTCTATGGGCCTTTTGTATTTCTTTATTGGAGTGCTGCGTTTGTCCTGCCTTCCGGGGCGTGTTTGCGGTGGGGTCTGTCCTGTCGCTGTTCTTTTTCTTATAATTGTTGCTTCCTGTCGCGACTCCCGTACCCCCCTCGTTGTTAATATTCCTGCTCTCTTCTGTATCCCTCGCTACGGGATGCTTTTCTGCGCGGCACTCCTTCTTTCGTCTGTGTTTTTCTTTTCCTTTCTTCTTTTTTTTCCCTCCCCTTCCCTTCCCTTCCCCCCCCCTTCTTTTCTTTTCCTAGGTTCGTATGATGGGCTAGGTTTGGTGAAGTCACTCCTCCGGCCCCTCTGTTCTGGTTCCGCTGTATTTATGGGTGGTGGGCCGACGAAGTTGTTAATCATTGCATATTGATTGTATTTACTGTACCTGTTTTTCATATCGATGTATACAGTGCTGACACTCCTGTACTATGGCCCCTTCCCCTCTTTGTTGCCAATGGTTTATTTGGGGACTCCGGATCCTTCTATGTTGTCACTAAGCCTGTCATGCCCCTTATCCCTATATTATTAAATTAACCTTCTTTGCTCCTGTTTGCAGGCCGTGTCGTACTTCCTTTCTCCTTCTCCCCCTTTTTAAGATTGTATTGCTCATGCTCCATTCTGATTGATTCTGTATTGCTCTCTTTGGATTTTTCGTCTGATTTTCGAATTGTGGCCGGCCAGTTTGGTTGTAGGCCTTGACCTGTATATCCTTTTTGTACAAATAAAGGTTTTCAACAAAAAAAAAAGAACAAAAAAAAATACTGTCCTTTCACCTTTTTTGGAACCACCCCGACCGGGGAAATAATCGAATCTCTGATAGGACTGATCACAAATGGCCCCTCCATGCGCCCTTCTCGTACCTCTTTCTGCAATTTCTCCCAAACAACTTCTTTGTGAGCTGCCACTGATTTTAGGTTCTCCGCCCAGCACGCTAATCGCTGACCTTCGTAACCCATTCTAAAACCCTCTTTGAAACCTGCCCCCAGAATCTGCGCATCCTCGTTTGGGTAATGAGCGAGCCAGGCCTCTAAACAATCCAAGTCAATGGGTGTATGAGCCTTTGCTCATATAGCCCTGTGCCCCTCTACCCCCCCTGCCTCCCATTCCTTGCTGCCCACTGCTGGCATTCTGTTGCTGCGGCCCCTGTACCCCGGAGTGGCCTTGCTCTACGTAACCTGACCAGAAGCACTGAACCAGGGGGTGTCTCCCTGCGCATTTCGAGCACTTGTGCCGAAATCTGCAGTAGTCTTGTGCACACATGCCCTTCTTGTAATCCCAACAAGCCCAAGGACCTCCTCCTGCTGGCTTTTTGTGTACCCCACCCCCCCCGGGTGGGACGGTTTTGAAAGGGACAGAAAACCAATGGCAGACTGCTGGCCATGTAAGTTGTCTTTCCAAACTTCACCGCCCTCATTGTCTGCTGGTATATATCTGAATCAATCTCCCCCCAGTTTGCCTCTGGGTCCCAAGCGAGCCTGGCACAAAATTCTTAGTCATAGTGTGACCAGGGTTAGCCCCCGTACATCAGGAGTGCCCTTCGTACCACATCCATGTACTTAAAGAAGCCACAGACCTGTCTGGGAACTTCTCGCAGTAGACACTTGCAAAAATTAGGAATGCTGCCATCCAATTCTCTATAGTCATGGGTACCCTGGGTCACCTGGATAGTTCCAGCTCTTCTTATTTAGATCCCTCCTCAGAGCGCAATTCCCTATGCAACAATTTCAACATATATACATATTCGCCCTTCCATATCTTTTCATGAGGTGTGCTCCCAAAGGTTTTGTCACACACATGTATGGCAATTTTGGCAACCGTACCCCCTTGCTTTCTTTGCCTTCCGTCACCTGACCAGAGCCCCCTTCACTCTTGTCACCTGCACCCTTAGCCGCTACTGTGTCCTTTTGTGCCGCTTCGTCTGCTGTCCCCCGGGACCCACCTTGTCCTGTCTCCCTGACCAACGTCTGCCCGTCAGTATCTATCACCCATGTCAACGAACCTGCCCTTGCATAATTTGAGCCCACTATCCCCTTCCTCGCCCCTTGCATCCATCCCTGTGGACACCCTCTGTCTTGTGTAATCCGTGCCTATTTGGCCTCCTTTCTTACCTGGTGTCAAGGTCAGTGTCCTCCCCGGATCCAACGGCCTAACCAGTGTTGCCGAGGTAAGGTTAGGTTGGTGGTATTGTACTAGGATACGGCGCCTCAGGGGACTGTACACCTTACTGTGTTTGTTGATTCTATCTCGGGAATGGTGCTATAAGGAGAAGAGAACCACACTTCCTCTTCTAAATTAGGCCAAGCCTAAACAGCATTCGAACACTCCTTAGCACACATTACAGTATTCAGCACAAGTTTGCATATTTGTATTCCACTCATACATAAGTTACGCAAATTAAACAAAAACTTTTGAGGTCCTTGTAATTCAGGTTGTTCTGCAGGTGTTGTTTATTATTTTGATCGATGTCACAGCCAACACGTGTTTCGTCAGTAGGGAATGTAACTTTCGCTTTTCTTATTATCGAGTCCTCGAGTGTCCCCGCTGCTCCGTATTTCGAGGACTCGATAATAAGAAAAGCGAAAGCTGCCTCTAAACAAACCGATACTGTGGCATATAACGGAAGATCAATCTACAAACAAACCGAGGTCCCCTAACAGATACCCCTTCGAGGGTTGGAATTATCACCTCAAGGAAGAAAAAAGAACACTCGAGGAAAATAGCCTTGAAAAAGTCAAGGGTTACATTCCCTACTGACGAAACACGTGTTGGCTGTGACATCGATCAAAATAATAAACAACACCTGCAGAACAACCTGAATAGTGTTCGAACAGTGTTGCCGAGGGTAGAGGCTCCCGAGCTATCGCCGGGCACTCCACATCCGGTTTCGCCTCCTGCAAAACACTCCCTCCGCCTCTATTCTCGGTACCTATGTGTGTCTCGCCTCTTCCCACAACCTGTCTATTGTGGCTTCAGCCTTCCGCTTCTGCCTGTACTGTGTCACCGCCGCCCTGGAGGGACCTGCCCCTCCGGGCTGTCTCCCAGGTGTGACCACGTCCTCGTGCACCACCTTTTTTTTAACCAACTCGGGCCTTGTGCCGACCTCCGCCGCCTGCATTTGGAATTTGTTTCCGTCCACCGCCGCCGTAGTTGGCACCTGTGCCCCACTGGGCTGTTGCACTGCCATTACCATTGCAGACCTCCTTTCAACTTTGCCACCGTGGTCTCTCACCGTGCTCCACCAGGCCTCCCTGTACCCTGCCTTCACTTCTCCCCGGTAACTTGTCCGCCATGCATGAGCCCCGCGCCTGTTGTATCTGCAACGCAAATGGAAGGTCGTGCATGCTGTGGTTAGTGTCCCTGTCTCTCCCCACCTGTCCCTGCTCCGGGCACCACTGCCAATACCCCCCAAACCTGCTGCCCATAGCGGTGCCACTGTGCAACCCCTTGCACCCACCTACCCTTCCCCCACTCCGGCCTCTCCCATGCCAAGTCCCGCTGAGTGACCCCCTCCTTTCAACTTTGCAACCATGGTCCCTCGCTGTGCTCCAGCTGGCCGCCCTGGACCCTGCCTTCACTTCTCCCCGGTAGCGAGGATCCGCATGCAACTTGTCCGCCATGCATGAGCCCCGCACCTGTTGTATCTGCAACGCAAATGGAAGGTCGGGCACGCTGAGTGGCTCCCCCTTTGTGCCAGGCCCAACTCTCTCCTGACCCAACCCCCCCCACCCCATGGCTGGTGGGGAACACTCCTGCCCCCACTCGCTCCCCACCTCCTCCCCCTCGCTCCAATCTAGAAGGGGAACTGGACTCTTCCCCCTCTGCTGGCCCAGTGGTGCCTCCCCTCCTTTCCCCAGGTGCCCCTCCCTTCTCCCCCCTATGGCTCCTGAACTCACCCCCCTCCAGCGACCACTTGTCACTCACCCCCCCATGGGACCAGTCCATCCACCCCCTAATGTCCAGAGCAACCACTGCCGCTTCCCTGGACCCCTCCTCCTAACCTGCATGCATCAGGTTCACCCCGGCCCCCCCAGCCCGTGATTTTGCCTACCCAGCCCTGCTGATGGGCCACCCCTCCTCCCCAATAAACTGCCTGCTCAGCCCTCCCCCAGACTCTCCTGACCTCCCACCCCTGATGCACCCCTTGCTGCTCCAGGCCCCCCACTCCCACTGCCAGCTCCACTAAAACTGGTGGCACCCGAGGCCCCACAGTCCTCAGAGCCCTCATTGCGCTTTCCATTGTGCACCTCTCCACCCTTCCCCTCTAAGAAAACCAGGGGGGTGCTTCGTAGCGCTCTTCCCCCATTTTGCCTTATTTGCAGGGTCCGTCTTTGCCCCGCGGCCCCCCACGTACCTCCTTTCCCTTAATCTTGCCGCCTCACGGCATTGAGCATGCGACGATCGCTGCGGCCACGCCACCCGCAGCCCGGTGGCCGGGCCGAGCTCTCGACTGGGCCTCACACGAGGTCCATCTGGCCGGCTTCCTCCAGGAGCCTCATTGCCTCCTGGACCTCCACGTCTGTGTGAGCCATCTGTAAACTGCCAAAGTACACAAAGCCTGCCCCCTAAACTAATTTTCTCTGGCTCCAAAAACTTTCCCTGCCTGAACGGTGATCTCGGCAGCCATGTCTCCTTCCCAAATGGTGACACGGCTCCCGAAATGGCTGCGTATCAACCACCACCCTAGCCCAAAAATAGCTCAAAACTAGCCCAATTGGGCTCGGGCTGCACCACCCGGCCCAAAAACCCCGGGGGTGCGAGCCTCCCTGTCGGTCGGCCGCCCACCCAAAGCCCCATTAGACACCCAAAGTGGAGTCTTTCAGATGCTAGCCAAAATACATGTCAAACCTCTTCCACTCACCTCGCAAGTCGCAACAACTGTGAACTTTATCTCGCCGCATGAGGCTCGATTATGCCCCTGAGCTTCCTTCCACACACAGCAGATCTGCACGCCCTCAGCCCTCTCGTGCCACAACTGCCGGGAAGCTGCCAAATTAACATGAGTAACTCCTGTACCACCCCATAGCTTTCGAGCTCAACCAACTTGCTGTAATCCCTGCAAATCAACTTGGGTGCATCTTTATCAAAGCGCTGAGATGTTGTATTCTACTGTAGCTTCAACTCAGGGGCCATGAAAGTCAGTGAGATTCCCAACACCAACATCTTCCAAATTCGTTTTCAATCCTTCTTTCCCATTTCTGCTTCCTCATCTGTATCCTTTGCATCCCATCCTCGTCACCATTTTTAGTAAGCAAAGATGAAACTATGGCATAAAAGTCTTCTTTTATTGAGAGAGAGAAACGGCCATTGGTCAATCCAGCATCCTCAGCAACTGAATCACCCAGCTTCTCAGAATCCCCCAATCCAGATTCTCAAAGTGGAAGTACTCAGTTACTTAGTAACCGATTTCAGTAACCAGGCAACAATACTTAAGACATAGCACCCCCTAGAATGCTAATCCCTTTTTTGGCTATTTGGGGTAGTTTGTGCTTTGGCCTCCATACATTTTTGTTCACATAAGGTATCTATGTTTTTTTGGGGAGGGGAAGATTTATTTAATATTTTTACAAACAATCAACAGAAGGAATAAAAAAGAGACCATTGAAAGGAAGCTTTGTGTTAAGAGCTGAGTAGTGAGGCTTTGAGTCAATTCAGGAAGTGGTGTCCTGGCTGGTATGACATGAGGTTAGTGTTTTGATGGCTGTTGGTGGGTTTGAGACTGGGGAGTGATCCAGCGGGCTATAGAAAATATATCATAAACTACACTACCCAACTTCATAACCTATAAACAAAATTCTAAACTAAATATGGACCCATTTATGAACCTGATATATTTTGGGCCTACTGAATCAGGTGGTCAGAATAAATCTATATACACATTATCTACAAACTATATACATATTTATACATTTGCAGAAAGAATATTGTCATTAGAATAAAACCCAACCATTTAAACGACCACCATAGGCGACGTGATCTAGCTAATAGTAACCTACACTTCTGAATAACCAAGACCAGCTTGTTTGTCAAAAGTAAGATTTTATTTTCTAAATTATGGTATGTAAATTGATAGTTTTATAAATGAATTTTATTTGCAATAAAGCAAGCATGATTATAAAGAAATATGGAAAAACACAATTTAAGCAAGTGAATCAATTTTAAAGAAAATATATAAAGTTTAGCATTTCTAAAACCTAATTCCCTAACTAAGCTAAATAGATAGAATTTAAAATAAAGTTCTTTGAGGATTCTTACGTGCTCCACGCAAAGTCCAGCAGCACTTCACCCTCATCGGAAAGTCAGAAAGCAGCAGTCAGCCCAACCCTAAGGGCTTGACTTTTTATACCTTTCTACGCTAACTAAACTAGCAAAGGAAAGTTTTCAGAAATCCTCGACGTCCCATTGGCTGAGAGTGACAAGTGACATGTCACCCGTTTCTCAAAAAGTTCCATGAAATCATATTTGTTAGAGACCATTGTCTTTTCCACGTGAAGCCAGAAGCTTCCTGCGTTTGCAACTATGTATTAAGTCATCCTCGCAGCTTCCATAGACTTTCATTACACTTCCGCGGATGCCAAGTTAAGGACTGACAAAATGTTCACTTTCGACCTTGGCCATGTCCGACAGAATGATGTCAGCTCATCAGTTTTTTGCTTTGTGAATGCAGCTTCAATAAACGTTTTAATTCAGAATGGGCGTCTCGTGACTTTCTGCAGAATTATATGTCAGCTCTTTTCTCTGCGACTCAAATGACTAGGCCCAAAAGCAGGCAACTTATGCTTTCTAGTATAAAACAAACACAAGAAAAGTATTAATGTAAGAAATAATGTAGATTCTGTATCCACCCCATGGTTTACTAATTAATTAACCCACCCGTTTAATCAAAATGTTACCTAGCCATTGCATACAAATAAAGCAGCGTTTATATTTACCAGTCTCCGTATTTCTATGAGACCCATATGCACCTAGAATAGTAGAAATGACATCACACAGACAAGGAAAAGCAAAACAAGCACATGCTTCTTTTAAGTTTGCAGCAGTTAGTAATGACAAAAACGAAAACAATAAATTATTTTATTATTTTGTACGAACAAAAAGATGCAACAATTATGCACGTTTATGAGCACACATGTTAGTCCCCCCACGTGTAAAGTTTAATCTAAGTTGTATTAGCACGACATATCACAAATCATTAATAATTTTATTCATGTTATGGAAATGTGACTTTGCGAGTTTAAACAAAATTTTGTTTTCTATCTCGCTCCATCAACTCCCTCATCTGGTGATTAACAAATCACCACACCAGCACTCAAAATTTTGGTAAATTAAATTTATAAGAAATCGATTCAAATTCATTTGTATTAGTAAACCTAAAAGTCTGTTTCTGCATAATCTTTGCAATTAACATGACGCTCTCTATGTAACTCCTGTAACTCGATCTCCCTTTCTTCTTCTTTTCTGAGTTTATAGATTCTCTTTTTTTCTCTTAACTGTTTCTTTCTCTTATGTAACAAACAACCTACTTTAGTCAAAATAAAAATGAATACTATTATAATCAAAGGTGCCAGAATCTTGCCAAGAATTGAACTTCCGATATTATGAAACCAGTTTTTAATTGCTTGAAACCTTTTTGAAAGTTTCCCTGTAAAATCTTCTTCTTCTAAAGGAATTATCTCTGAATGCATTTGTGTAATATTCTTAATATACATTTCAATATTCTTACTTTCATCAGGTATATATGTACAGCAATGTTGGACATGTAAAATGCCACAGACTCCTCCCTCTTTTGCTAGGAGTATGTCTAAAGCAAGACGATCTTGAATTACCATGGATCTAATTGCAATAACTTCAACATTCACTAATTGAAACCCATCAGCAGTGTCAGTTGATAATCTATCAACTATAGTGGACAATTTTCTGATTCTCCCTGCATTTAGGGTTATACCAACAAAAGGTATTACAGCTTGAAAAATATCTCCCAGAACTTCGGTAAAAGTTTCTCTTTTAGCTCTATTTACATAATTATGAATTTTAAACAATCCTTCTGAATCTCTGTCAACATGAAACACTTTAGGAAAAACAATTCCCACATAACAAGTTCCATACCAATGGTCTGGAAGGTTGTAGTAAGCTTTGTCACCACAAACAAAATAAATCCCAGGAAAGATAGGATCTTTTCCACCTTTAAATCCCCAACCTCCCATAATCTGATAAGTATCTTCACAGTTACTTGCACCTACAAAATAATTATCAAAAAGTGTATTATCTCTTCTAATGCAAAGTTTTCCACTAACTGGTTTGTCTATGTGAATTGCAATATTTTCAAGCATTTTGCCATTTAATTTCTCATCCTCTTTTTGCCAGAAGGATGACTTAGTCTGCTTGACTAATTCATTTCTCTTATAAATTGCTCTTCTCTCTTCAACCATATTCAAAAATTTCTTTCCTTCAGCACTTAATTTACATGTTAGATTATTCTTGTAAGCATACTCATAAGTGAGTTCGTTAGTAACAAGGAAATATTCTCTCAATTGTTTTGCTTTCTTATGCTTATTTAAAGCATTATCAATCTTAACATTAGCAAAAATCTCATCATAATTTGAATAGTAATATTCTAAACGACCAGTTTGATAAAATAAACTAGTTAATACACTACATGTTACAGCATAAGTGAGAGGAAGCATATTATATGTTACTCCCTCAGAAACAGAAGCAGGTAACTTAACACAGACATAGCAGTCTTTTGCATCCATTACCTTAACATATTCACTCAAAAGCTTTGTGAATGTATTGCTTGAAAAATCATCTATTGATTTATCTTGATGAATGTTAGGCTGATGATCAATAACTTTTGCAGATGTACTATGTTTAGTTTGGCTAACCAGAGCTTTGCTTGTTATGTTAACTTTGTGTAATTCTCTATTCATTTCTAAAGGTATAATCACAGCTAGTACCAACCAGAGCAGAACTAAAATGAGCAGACATACCAGAGTCATCTTACAGCATCTTTTAAAAACAGAACATTTTGAAGTGTTCTCCTTAACATATGGCATTTTTGGTTAGTTTTAGCCTCAAAAATAAAAATAAATTTTAAAATTCTAAATTTATTTACACCCCCCTTTTAAAATATTTTTATTTTAAAACCCTAAACAAGATTTCTTCGACCTTATGTCATACATAAGTTTTCTTCAACTAAACAGTTTTTCTTCGACCTTGTGTCAACTAACAAGATTTCTTCAGCCTTTTGCCAATTTAATAATTTTGTACTTCAATCATTGTCACTAATTTCTTGGATTTCGTTTTCTTCTTCACTACTATCATATATGTCAATAACAGGTGGAATTACTAAGTAAGTCCACTCAGGAGACTTGTATTTCTGGTTTGGTCTTACTATTCTCTTCCCTTTTCTTGATATCACTTCAATTTTCCTTCCAACTCCAACTTCTTTTCCAGGACTCTTTTGACTACTGATCTCTTCAACTTGTTCTATTGGCTTTTTGATCAATCTGACTCTCAATCTTCCACCTGGCCAGTAGTCTGCTTTTCTCACGTACTTCTTCTTTGGTTCAGAATTATTTGATTCTGACTTCCAAGTCCTTTTCTTTCTGTTTTCACTTTCACCTTCAAAGTCACTTTCTTCAGTTTCGTAGTCTGAAATTTCAATTGACTCAGGAATTTCTCTATTCGGCAATTTCACTCCTTCAGGAACTTCACTTAGTCTTCCATCACTGGTACTCGGTAATTCGTTTTCCTCTTCTTCTTCAATTACCTCTAACTTCCCAGATTTCGGATTTCTGTTCCTTACTTCAGAGCTTGTTCTCTGCCTTTCGATACTCTCCTGGTCTGAAACTTCTTTTGGTTCAGCTTCTTTGTCTTCAATGGAGACAACCGAATCCTCAGTTATCTTTCCTTTTAATAGATTCTCTTCACCTTCAGAATCTATTTCAATGATTTCCAAGTCTTTTCTTGTCAGATTTCCATTCACAGGCACAGTTTCCAGATGTCGACTTTCTTGTCGATCTTCAGAATCTGGAATTATTTCACCTTCTGATTTGTCTTCTGCTTCAGAATCAGAATCATCTGTAGTATCACTTTCAACATCAGAACTTTCAGGAGTTGGTACTGGAATAGTATGACTAGGATGAATCCAGCGTTTCAATCCTCTGCACTTTACAGCATTAGTAGTGATCAAAATTATCTGCCTAGGTTTCTGCCATCTAGGAGATAGACAATTCCTTCTCCGATGTACTTTCGTTCTGACCCAATCGCCTGGTCTCAGATCATGAGTCAAAACTTTTTCATTTGATTGAGCTTCAGTTCCCACCTGATTAGACACAGAAGTTACCATATCAGATAACCTTTTACAATAATCCAAAATTGCACTGTCATTTATGCTCAACAGTTTACCTACAGGTACAAAAGCTTGCCTCATAACTCTTCCCATTAAAATTTCATGAGGACTCAAACCTGTCTTTTTATCTGGTGTACTTCTTATTGACATCAAAACAAGTGGAAGAGCATCAGTCCACTTAATACCTGTTTCAAGACACATTTTTTCAATTCTGTTTTTGATTGTTCCATTCATTTGTTCAACTACTCCTGATGCCTCTGGTCTGTATGCACAGTGTATTTTCTGCTCAATGCTCAAAGCTTCGCAAATTAACTTCATTAGTTTGTTATCAAAATGGCTTCCTCCATCACTCTCAATAGTGACTGGAAAACCGTACCTTGGGATGATTTCTCTGAGCATTAGTTTTGCTACTGTAATTGAATCACAATGTCGTGTAGGGAAAGCCTCTACCCATCGTGAAAATAAGCATACAATTACAAGTACATATTTCAAACAGTTGTGTAAGGGCATTTCAATGAAATCTATTTGTAACCTGGTAAAGGGACCACCCTCTCGACCAATTATTCCTGTCCCCACCACTGATTTTCTGTTTGGATTCATTTGTTGGCATGACAAACACCTTTGACAAAAAGATTCCGCAATGGTTCTAAATTTGGTATTGAACCATGTTTCTCTAAAAAGTCTGACCATAGAATCTCTTCCTAGATGTGCAGGACCATGATATAATCTGGCCATGTCAGCAATCAAGCAATTTGGTAGGACTACTCTGCCATCTTTGTAAACCCACACTCCATCTTCTTCACGTGGTCTACAATCTGATCTTAACCATAGGTCTTTTTCTTCATCATCTGCTTCGTTTTGTAAATCTCTAATCTCATGCCATGTTTCTACAACAGTTGTTAGCATTAATGAATTTGAATCAGTTTCTTTACTCCTCTCCCGATTGTAAGAATAATTTTTCCTTGCGCAGTACTTTGCTGTTTCATCTGCGAAGGCATTTCCCTTGGAAATATAATCAGTTCCTCTAGTGTGCGCTGCACATTTGACTATGGCAATTTCTTTTGGCAATTGTATTGCTTCAATTAATCTTCTAATGAAAACTGCATTTTTAATTGGTGATCCTGTTGATGTCATGTATCCTCTCTGTGACCAGAGTTGTCCATAATCATGCACAACTCCGTACCCATACTGACTATCAGTAATGATGGTAACTCTTATATCCTTTGATATTTCACATGCACGAATTAAAGCAATCAATTCAGCTACTTGTGCTGAACGAACTCCTTCAAGACATGATGCTTCTTCAACATCTACAACTGTACAAACTGAATATGCAGATTTTAAGACACCTCCTTCGGATCTTAAGCATGAGCCATCTACAAAGTAGACAAAATCCGATTCAGACAAAGGTCTGTCTTTGATGTCTTTTCTTGGTTTTGTGCAAAATTCCATGACATCTAAACATTCATGTTCTGTTTCAATGTCATCAACAATTTCAGAATCAGGCAGTAATGTAGAAGGATTCAGATTCAAACATCTTGAAATCGAAACATTATCTGCTCCCAGTATGATTTTCTCATACTTTGTCAATCTGCTACTTGTTAAATGTTGAGTCTTACCTCTTGTCAGTAATATTTCAACTGAATGAGGCACAAAAACTTTCACTGGAAATCCCATAATGATTCCTTCACTTTGTTCGAGGCTGATACTTGTAGCTGCAACTGCTTTTAAACAACCTGGTAATGCTTTTGCAATTGGATCAAGAACTGCAGAGAAGTATGCAATAGGTTTCTTTAGATTTCCATGTCTCTGAATTAACACAGATAATGCACCTCCTTCTCTCTCACTGCAATACAGTTCAAAATCTTTCTCATAATTTGGCATACCTAAAGCAGGAGCTTGGCATAAGCTCTTTTTCAGGTTTTCAAAAGATTCCATCTCAGCATCATTGAGAATAATTGGATCTTTTACATCTGACTTTGTCAATCTTTGTAGTGGTTTTGCAATTACTGAAAATCCACTTATCCATTGTCGACAGTAACCTACCATTCCCAAGAACATTCTGACCTGTCTTTGTGTTCTCGGTGGTAACATTGCTTGAATCATTTTTATTCTCTCTATTGTTACTTGTCTTTTTCCTTTTGCAATTCTGTGACCAAGATATTTTACTTCTTGTTTGCAAAACTGTAGTTTTGCTGGGGACACTTTATGTCCTTCTTCTGCAAGGCGATTTAACAGAATTATTGTGTCTGTTACACAATTTTCTCTTGTCTTTGCAGCTATTAACAAATCATCAATGTACTGCACTAGCGTAGATCTACCTGGTAAGTCTAAATCTTCTAATGATCTTTTTAACAATTCATTAAAGATTGAAGGACTTTCTGTATAGCCCTGAGGGATTCTTGTCCATCCAAGGGTCTTACCTTGGAATCTGAAAGCAAATATTTCATAACTGTCTGGGTGTAAGGGAACAGTAAAGAATGCATTGCAAAGGTCAATGACTGTATACCATTCAGCATCATGTGGAATCTGAAATAGAATTACTGCTGGATTTGGAACCACAGGACAACATGGAACGACAATTTGATTAACCTTTCTCAAATCTTGTACGATCCTAAATGTTCCGTTAGACTTTTTAACTCCCATAATTGGTGAATTACAAGAGCTACTCTTCATTTCCTTTAATACACCTTGCTTGATTAATTTTTCAATTATAGGTGTAATACCTTCAATTGTTTCTGTTTTCATTTTATACTGTGGAGTGTTTGGAAATTCTATTCCCTGTTTCAATGCAATTTTTACAGGATCTACGTTTTTCATCAGACCCATCTCATTCCCAGTAAAATCCCATATTTCAGATTTCACTGTTTCTTTTAGCTCTTCAGGTAAATCCTTTTCTTCAAAAGCAGGAAACAATTTTGTTTCTTCTGCTTCCATCATCATCATTGTCATTCTGTACAAACCATCTTCCTCCATTGTTTGTAACTCAACTCCTTCTGGAGAACAATATATTCTACAATTCATTTTACATAGGATGTCTCTACCTAATAGATTTACTGGACTACTATTACAAACCACAAATCTGTGTTTATCTCTGTAGTTTCCAATTTCAACTGGTACTGGATCAGTTAAGTCTGTTTTAATTTGCTGATTACTTACTCCCACAACTTGGATGGTATCCCCGGAGAGAGGTAGGTTTTCAATTTCCACTGATCTAACAGTAGAACGGGTAGCACCAGTGTCCACTAGAAAAGTGATGTCTGCATCATTAACTTTCCCGTTTACATAAGGACCAGACTGGTCAACCTCAAGAGTGGCTCCAACAACACACTCTTCCTCCTCTCTCGGGCACCGTCAGCAATAATCATCAGAATCACTGTCTTGACTTTCTGCTAATAAAAATTGTTGTGAAGCATTTTGCATTTGAACCCTTTGCTGCTTTTGCTGTTTTTGTGGTTTTATTACCTGTTCACTTCCCTGAAATCCCACGTTTGGATTATATTTTTGAACTCCCCCACAATTCGGAAAAGGTGGTTGTGGCAATTGGTCTTGACGATTATTCACCTGTTGTTGTTGCTGTTGCTGTAACTGTCGCTGAATATTAAATTCGTTTAACCCCTGTTGCATCTGTAGCTGTCGCTGCAGGTCAACACCATTCTGCATCTGTGGATTCAATAAGGGATTCTTTGAGTTTTTAGGAGGATGAGGACACTCGTCCCTCCAATGTCCAATTTCGCCACAATTAAAACAAGGTAATCTTTGCTTCAGCTCCTCAATCTTTGGGCTAAATTTCTTTGGGAAATTATTACCTTTAAACTTTCCTTGTATCTGGTTTGTATTTCCAGTTTGAACAAAATTAGTGTTCTTATTTCCCATGCTGGCAATCTGTTGCTCAGCCACCTTTACCTGAGCCCACATGGCTTTCTCCTTCAGCTTCTTCTGTCTTACTTCTATTTCATCGCTGCAATACTTTGCTTTTCTTAGAATATCATCTACAGATAGTGATTGCCAACCGACAATACTAGTTCTGATCATTTCTCCAATTTCAGGTTTTAGTCCATAAACAAATCTATAGATAAAATGACTCATGTCTTTTTCATCTAATTTTTCATAACCACTGTATTGTTTAAAGATTAACAGTAGTCTTTCATAAAAAGAATGAACTGATTCTTTTGTTTCCTGTTCTGTTCTCTCTATTTTAACCCAATCGACTTCTTTAGGTGGAATTTTGTTTTTCATCCAGACAATTACTTTCTCATAAAAATCCATTACAAGTGGATTTGGGGCACCTGTTTCTTTAATTCGTTCAGGTTCTGCTTTTGGCCAACTAATCGATATTTTGCATTCTGTCCAAAGATCAGATGGAACGACAATGTCAAAAAATCCATCCAAATCAATCCACAGAACTTTTGACACTTTGATAAATCTATCAACTTGCCTGTACCACTCGACTGGTTTTTCTCTCAATTTTGGAAAGTCATTTGTGAATAACAGAATGTCCTGTCTCGACCAAGGGACATGAACATATCCTCCTCCTGCAACTTCTCTCATTGGAAATTGTTTTGACAATTTATCCAATCTTTCATCTTCCTTCTTTTTGGTCCATTTCACTCTCCATTTGTTCAGTTCTCCTAGCCTTTTGATATAGACAATCAAATCTTTAATGTGAACTATTCTTCCCATTGAGTTCAAACTCTCAATGTCACTTTCTGAAAAGTCTAATCTGTAATGTTTTGCAAAGTTCTTTTGTTTACTCACATCGATTTCAAGTTCTGCTGCTAGATCCTCTAGTTGATCATATTTATTTTTCGTTTTCCACTGGATGCTTTTGCAGATGAACAGTAGTTCATCATCCCGATAGTAATTTAAACTATCAGGACCAATTGTTCCAATTATTAATTCTTCGATATTCGCTTTTAATTTGGCCACATCAAGTTTTGGTGTGGTTACCCTGACTTCAGGACTCCCTACATCTGACATAGCACCCATTGGTGTTTTTGGAGATAAATCCTCATTAAAGGTTAAATCAGGCATTCTCGATCTAGAAGTGTTTAATTCAGTTAAATCTGAATAAAATTTTTCAGTAGCCTTTTGAGTTTCTGTATTTAAAGGAATAGTTAATCCATTTTTGTTTGTATCTCTTTGGTCAAATACAGGCTGAACAGGACCTATTGTTACTGGAACTGTAACAGCTTCCATGCCTTTTGTCATTCTTTTAATTAATTCTTCTTTAGACTTTAAATATTCATTATAATCAACATCCTCAACAATTCTTGTCTCTCTTGCATAATCTTTTGGAGGTTCCCTTGCTCTTGGAGTCATTGAAAAATGTCTACCTTCATTTCGAGCATTCTCAAATTCTGGTCTTCTAGGAGTTTCAGTAATTTCACAATTATTTGGATAAAGTTTAGGAGCTTCGCTAATTGGAGGTGCACTCGGTGAAGTTTCAGTAGAAACCACCGGAGTAGACCATGATCTAGGAGGTCTCAAAGGCTGATTAGGCTGATTCTTTCTAGTAGTTGTATATATTTCTTCCATAACTGCATCCTCAGATTCACTTTCCATAGATTTCCCTGTAGGAGAACCCATTACCATTTCATGAATTAAATACAATCCTTCACTCATGTTTCCCTGTCTCCACATTCTCAATCTATCTTCATGAGTTTCTCTTTTCCAAGATGGATTTTTAGAAGGTCTTTTAATTCCACTAGCTTCTCTTTGTAATTGATACATCTCGTCTTCCCACTCAACTAAAGCTTCAAATTGAGTTGGTCTCGGTTTTGGAACAAGAGCATTCATTTTCTCTCGTAAATTTCTTAAAACTCTTACATTAAATGAACCATCATCAGGCCAAGCTAAAACACCGTCGTTTTTAGTATAACGTTTCCAACTGTCGAACCATAAGACAGTATGATATCCGTATTCACCTTCCATATACGCTGCAGGTGTTTTATACTTATGAAGTAGTTTACCACCTCGCGTTTCGATTTTCTTGTCAGGTGAAAATAAATTTTTAAATTTCTGAAATAATGTTGTCTTTTTCTCAACATGTTTAAAATGATAACTCATTTTTAAGAGTTAAATCTAATTCACAAAATCGTTCGTAAAATATTTCCGGGATGTTCCGCAAAACAACCAATCCGTGCGCGAAACACACCAACAAGCCAATGGCAGTTGAGCTACGTCACTTTTCTGCTCAACCAATAATTTTAGAGATTTTCCGAAGGACCAATCAGCTCACAGGCCGTCAGAGACTCAAGAGCCAATCAGAATACAGCTTGTGACGTAGGTCACCCAATCCCAGCGCGGCTCTGTGACGTACACAGCAGCTGCGGTTTCTCGCTTCTCACTCCTGGCGCTTACCCCTCCTTCACAAAATCTTTTCACAGCGCCATTTTAAGGGCACTTTTCAGTGTAAATTAATTCTTAACAATGACTATAAGGACAACATCTGTTCGTTTCACTAATTAGGATAGTTTACACTCATTCAAGTATCCACACTTCGGAATAGACGGCGCTATTCACACTAAGGATAATATTCAATTGTCAGTAGAGTAACCTTACCCCACCCTTCTAACACGTATAATTATGAACTCGCTTTGCTCTGAACCCACCGCGAAGTGAAAGTTCTAAGAGTTCCACTTGAACATAAAATACAATTCAAACTCGCACTTTTACACGGAAAATTCCCTAATTTCAAACACACATGAAATCCGTACAGGACTCTCACCTGTTTATAGAAATCATGCACCGTTAGCAAAATAACGACGTTATCCGTACAGGGCTCTCACCTGTTTATAGATATGAAACATGTACCCGTACAGGACTCTAACCTGTTTATAGATAATCATGCACCGACGTTAATTTTACCCTTCACTCAAGCTCGGATATAACTAATACTCTCATCACAGTGAGTTTTATGGAAGGCGCTTTGTCCCTATTCTCATGCTGCTTTGATTTCTTAGAAAACCCTCACTATACAAGATTCAGACCTAGCCCTAACACTGTGCTGCTCGGCGACAACACTATGGTACACGGCGATACCTCTTGTGATACTCGGCGATATCACTACAAACAGAACAGATGGCTTGCGTGACTAATTTCTCGCCACACAATCTATACCGGTATAGCTTACAGATAGCACGAAAAACGAACTCAACATGTGTTAAAACATCGATCCTATTTCCATACCATGACGTAACCCCTTAGCAACCAACATATTACCTTGGTTACCTCTTAGCAACCATCAATTTCTGCTACCAGAGAATTGATCCAGCGGGCTATAGAAAATATATCATAAACTACACTACCCAACTTCATAACCTATAAACAAAATTCTAAACTAAATATGGACCCATTTATGAACCTGATATATTTTGGGCCTACTGAATCAGGTGGTCAGAATAAATCTATATACACATTATCTACAAACTATATACATATTTATACATTTGCAGAAAGAATATTGTCATTAGAATAAAACCCAACCATTTAAACGACCACCATAGGCGACGTGATCTAGCTAATAGTAACCTACACTTCTGAATAACCAAGACCAGCTTGTTTGTCAAAAGTAAGATTTTATTTTCTAAATTATGGTATGTAAATTGATAGTTTTATAAATGAATTTTATTTGCAATAAAGCAAGCATGATTATAAAGAAATATGGAAAAACACAATTTAAGCAAGTGAATCAATTTTAAAGAAAATATATAAAGTTTAGCATTTCTAAAACCTAATTCCCTAACTAAGCTAAATAGATAGAATTTAAAATAAAGTTCTTTGAGGATTCTTACGTGCTCCACGCAAAGTCCAGCAGCACTTCACCCTCATCGGAAAGTCAGAAAGCAGCAGTCAGCCCAACCCTAAGGGCTTGACTTTTTATACCTTTCTACGCTAACTAAACTAGCAAAGGAAAGTTTTCAGAAATCCTCGACGTCCCATTGGCTGAGAGTGACAAGTGACATGTCACCCGTTTCTCAAAAAGTTCCATGAAATCATATTTGTTAGAGACCATTGTCTTTTCCACGTGAAGCCAGAAGCTTCCTGCGTTTGCAACTATGTATTAAGTCATCCTCGCAGCTTCCATAGACTTTCATTACACTTCCGCGGATGCCAAGTTAAGGACTGACAAAATGTTCACATTCGACCTTGGCCATGTCCGACAGAATGATGTCAGCTCATCAGTTTTTTGCTTTGTGAATGCAGCTTCAATAAACGTTTTAATTCAGAATGGGCGTCTCGTGACTTTCTGCAGAATTATATGTCAGCTCTTTTCTCTGCGACTCAAATGACTAGGCCCAAAAGCAGGCAACTTATGCTTTCTAGTATAAAACAAACACAAGAAAAGTATTAATGTAAGAAATAATGTAGATTCTGTATCCACCCCATGGTTTACTAATTAATTAACCCACCCGTTTAATCAAAATGTTACCTAGCCATTGCATACAAATAAAGCAGCGTTTATATTTACCAGTCTCCGTATTTCTATGAGACCCATATGCACCTAGAATAGTAGAAATGACATCACACAGACAAGGAAAAGCAAAACAAGCACATGCTTCTTTTAAGTTTGCAGCAGTTAGTAATGACAAAAACGAAAACAATAAATTATTTTATTATTTTGTACGAACAAAAAGATGCAACAATTATGCACGTTTATGAGCACACATGTTAGTCCCCCCACGTGTAAAGTTTAATCTAAGTTGTATTAGCACGACATATCACAAATCATTAATAATTTTATTCATGTTATGGAAATGTGACTTTGCGAGTTTAAACAAAATTTTGTTTTCTATCTCGCTCCATCAGGAGTCAGAGTCTAGGGAATGTAAGTAGGAGCAGAATGGTTGGCAAATACCTTTGAGCCCAGCGGAAGGGGGTTGCAAAGTAGGATAGACCTTGCTCTTAGTCACAATAAGCCATGCTGTGAAGCCAACCTTTGGTGGTGGGCCGAATAGAATTACCCCAATGAAGTGCAATCTCTCTTTTTGTTAGTAGTAAGGCAATAGCGGCTAGCCTGTGGACAGTTTTTGGAATGGACGAAACATTGCCCAGAAATGCCAGAAACAGAGAGGGGTTTAGAGTTAGTAAAATCATCTGCAAAAAGATACTGAACACGGCAGTCAAGTATTTGGCAATGGCGGAGCAGTTCCAGGTCATATGGAGGAAGCCGGCTTCAGAAGAGCGGCATTTAGGGTAAAGGTAGGACCTCGAGGGGTCAATCCTCGAAAGCCCAACAGGGGTGTAGGATCTGTGTAGGAAGCAAAAATGGAGTAGTTTATGACAGTGACTGGGGAATACTAGTTTAATTTGTGCACAACAATATGGCCACTCCTTATTGGTTATGGGATGGTCTAGAGCCTCCTCTCAGTGTTGTCGCACCCCGCTGTCCTGGTTATGATTAAGAGCCATGCACCCATAGTAAAACTTGGTGACCAAATCTGACCAATCTGGGTCTCTTACTAAAAGAGTGAGCGGGCGAAGTCTTTGGGTTCTAGGGGACAGGAAGGCACATGTGATCACAGTGTACCGTGTAGACTGCTGCAAACAAATCTGTCCATTGTCCTAATGCCAAATTGCATGGTGTACGTAGTATGAGTTAGCACATGTCCATCGCCAAACAGATCGGCGAAAGTATGAAGATTATGTTGAATCATGGTGCATTATACCAATTATTTACTCACTAGTGGTAACCATGGGTTCGAGGAGAGAGGGAGAATGGGGGAGTATGATAAATTGCAACCCAGTGTCACACTAAATTTCCGTCTCAATTCTGTTGGGTATAACCAGAGGCCCTTCAGCAATAGCGCACTTAAAGGTATGGGGTCTGTCAAATCACACTTCCATTTAATATACTGTAGAAGAGCATCCGGGTAAAACTACGAATATGCAAATTGGGCCCGGGCAACCAAGAAATAGATGAAGTGTCAGTTTATTTCTCTAAAAATGGCATAAAAAAAAAGGTTTGCTGTGCTGAAGTCACAATTTTCCCGGCTTCAGAAAACATTTTATTTTACCACAGTTCTGGCATTTTTCAAAGAGTTAGCATATTTTTCCAATGTTTGTGCTCTCAACCGACTATCAGTTTGTGGTGTAAACACTGTGAAACCCATGGGTGATCGTGGAGAGCTATAGAGTCCTGAAAAGTTGACTAAATTCCAAACTCAGCAAGGGTTCACTGTGTAGGCGCCTCAAGGTTTTTCCAAAGAAGGTTGTTGAAATAAAAAATATTTACAATTAGTAGGAAAAAACGTCCATTTATGACAACATTTTCATTTGCAACTTCTCATTACGATGAGCGATTTTGAAAAGCAATACACCATGACATCTGCTAGACTCTTCACATTGCAGGGATATATAGAGTTTGTAGGTTTTCCAAGAACTCAAGGTACTCAGAGACAATAACTGTGCTGTACCTTTCAATGTTTTTTTTTATTGTGTACCGGGTATAGAGCAATTCATATGGTAAAATGTGAAGAGTAAAAAATAGGTATAAAGGAAACCTACATAACTGAAATGGGCACAAAATATGGAGTTTAGAAGCAGTGGTTATTTACACATCTCTGAATTTGTGGGTACCCATACTAGCATGTGAATACGATGGCATTTCTCAAAATGTTTTCTTTCACACACTGGTTTACAATTGGAAGGCAACAATGCAGAGAAATGCTATTGGTAATAACACTTGTTCTACTATTCTCTGTTCCCCTTACTCTCCTTATAAAAATGGTACCACACTTGTGTGGGTAGGCCTAATACTCGCGATAAGAAATGGCCCAAAACGCACATCACTTTCTTGCACTGAAAACTGATCCTTTTTTTGCAATGTGCCTAGCTGTGGATTTTTAGCCCTAGGTCAGCTGGCACCTAGGGAAGCGTAGAAAACCTGCACATTTTTGGGAAAACCAGACACCCAGGAAAATCCAGGGTGGCGTGACTTGCGTGGCTTTCACCAGGTTTTTTTTTTACCCGGATACCCTTGCATATCTCAAACTTTGTTTAAATAAACACATCTTCCTCACTTTTCTGTGATGGAAAGTTCTAGCATCTGCATGGAGCAACTAATTTCCTACAACCTACCATTCATGCAAGTCTCTCCGATAAAACTGGTACCTCACTTATGTGTGTAGGGCTAGTGGCCACAAAAGGAAAGATGCCAAAGAGCAACATGGACAGATCACATTTTATCCACTGAAAACAGCCCCTTTTTCATGTGCCTTGCCGTGGATTTTGGATTCTAGCTCAGCCGGCACCTATGGAAATCTAGGAAACCTGCACATATTTCAAAACTAGAGAATTCAGGGTGGGGTGACTTGTATGACTCTCACCAGGTTTTCTTACCCAAAGCCCTTATCAAGACCAAACATTGTCTAGAAAAACACATTTTCCACACATTTCTGTGAAGGAAAGTTCTGCAATCTCTAGGGAGCCACACACTTCCTACCACCCAGTATTTCCACATCTCTCACGGTAAAAATGGTCCCTCACTTGTGTGGATGGGCATAGCGTTTATATCATGAAAGGGCCCAAAACACAATGTGGAGACATCAACATTTTGTGATCTGATTTTGCAATTGGGGTAGCTGTGGTATTTGGACCGGGCATGGCTGTCACCCAGGGAATCCTACCAAACCAAGACATTTCTAAAAACTAATCACATACATGAGAGTCCAGTGTAGTTAGCCTCTCATGGATCCTGCAAGGTTTCCCTACCCACAATGCCCCACTAACCTCAAACTTGATCTAAAATCATGCATTTTGCTTGCATTTCTGTGGCGTAAACTTCTGGAAACCACAAGAATAAACACATTTCCTACTGTCTTCACCTAGTTGTTCAGATAAAAATCTACCCACTTATGTGGCTGAGTCCTGTGCTCTGAGAGGCACGCATCAAACAAAGGTCCATGGGAGTCTTGCAGGGAATCTCTCATTGACCCTGGTTTGATATGTGCCGACTGGGGGCACCAGGGCCAGCCACAAAAAAGGGGTAGCATTTTTATTGGGATAAGTAGGGGAAGGCAGGGTGGTAGAAAAGTTGTGGATATCTGTGTCTTCTGAAATGTTTACGTCATGGAGTGCAAGAAAAATGTGCAATTTTAGTCAAAGTTTGAGATTTGCAGTGAATTGTGGGTAATAAAATATAATGGGATTCACATCAGACTTACCATCTTGGACTGCCCCCGGTGACTAGTTTTCAGAAATGCCTTGGTTTGGTAGGTTTCCCCTAGGTGGCAGCTGATCCGGGCCTGAAAGTGCAGTCATTCAGCATATAAGTAGAACAATATTGGGACTCTGCCCCACATTGCTAGCCACATGAAAACAGAATGAATTCCTCCTCTTGCCATAAAGATGGGGATGCTTTAGTCCGCAGGGGGGAGAAAGATTCAATTATCCATCCTGGGGTAAGAGTATTGGTATTGGTGTCTTGTGACTTTTTGTACCCGGGGGCAGATTTTGTGTCAACACCCTGATGGGGCAGAATGACTAATGTACTTATTCTGGGGTGGAAGCATGGCATAATGCCTGGGTGCGCCACCCCTACATCCTTTTATTTTGGCCCCAAAAATGTTGTGGAGGGGCGGCTCACCCCTGCATCAGAAATTGCTTCCACCCTAAAATAGGTGCATCAGTCTTTCTGCCCCCCACCCCTCCCCCTGGAGGTGCATTGAGTGTGTTGATCCACAATCTGTCTGCCCTCAGGGGACAGACAGGCAATAAGATACCAGGGGAAAATTACCCAAATAAAAAGGGGTGGCCAGTTTACCCAGGCACTATGGTGTGCTCCCAACCCAGAACAGGTGTATCATGGTGGATTGATGGTGTTTACCCAAAATCTACCCAGAGGACAAAAAGGCCCCAGACACCAGAGAAGAAATAGGCTGAAAAAATAATAAGGGGTGGGGGAGGCTCATCTCGCATTGTGCCTTGCCCATAGTCCAAATGGGCTCAACAGTTTATCTGACCCCGCCAGGGGCAGATTGTGATTATACACCCTCAAACCCTTTTAATGTTTCACGTAAAACTCTCTTGTGTCTAGTGGGCTTTCTCAGGCCCGGACTGGTGAGTCTGCCCACCGGGCAATCCCCCGGTCGGCTGGAGGGTGCTGGGGGCTGGTTTTCTAAACGGGGGCCGGTTTTGTGGCTGGGGGCCGATTTTCAGTCCGCCCGTCAGTCACACTCACAGCCTGTGACGGTCGGACTGAAAATCGGCCCCCGCATCGAGAGTCTGACCCAGCCAGCACTGCAGCAATGCAAACTTCCCCGGTTCCACCCCCCCCCCTTCTCCTCCCCCCTGTCTCCTCCTCTGCCGCGTCTGCGCAGGGTGTGACTGATGGTGTAATTTTTCCCCGCATGCGCATTTCATCTAACTGACGAGGACGAGTGGAGCAGCAGAGAGGTGCACACTTTAAGCGGCAGCGGCCATAAATACATTTTCACAGCCAGGCTGCTGAGGCAGAAGGCAGTGGCTAGTAGCACCACTAGCTAAGCCCGACCCCTCCCTGTTTAGTGTCTGCCAGACTGCCACAGTGTCTGCCACGTGAGTGCCGCCTTGCCACCAACAGCAGTCACAGGCCTGTGAGTGAGGTGAGGCCGGCGAAAGAAGAACAGGGCAAGCATGACCAGGCCTGAGGCCTGGCTGGCCCTGGTCTGGACGAGTGCTTAGCATACAAATATCCTTTCTGCAGTGCTCTGACTACAGCTTTGCCGAGTTGGGTTCACACTTTTAAACACCTCTTGGTGACCCAAACGTACTGGTGGCACATTGCTTTACAGCTTCTGTTTACTATACATTGTCAGTAGTACTAGTATAGAACTGTAATAAAAATTTATTTTAATATTAAGTTGGCATTATGGAGCGGTTGTTGTAACTTGCCAACGAGAACACGCTGTCTGTCTCGCACTCAGCCACAAATATATTGGAGACTAAAACAAGAGTCATTCCACACCTAATTTGAAAATTATAATCAAAAGTGTCGGTAATAAAAAAAAGGAAGCAATGATTATTAATTTTATCACCTACTTTTTTTTATGATCTGCAGCGAAGCTCAGACAACGAAGTGTTGTGGTCTTAAAGTTTGATTGCATGCATTCAGGCCTTCCCGGTTAAGCCTCAGGGCTGCATGCGACTTGAGGAATGATCGAGCTGCGGTCGCAACCGAACAGGGCTCCCTAGTTCCTAATTCCTAATGCTGGGAATGAAGGTGTTCCCAGAGTGTAGCACCAATCCGGGAGCAGCAAGCTGAAGTCTGCTCCTCATTGAAGCCGAATCTTAACCCTGATTCGATTCATGATGAGGAAGCTCCCTTTCATGGAGCAGAAGCCAAAGGTGATGCATGAGGGGAGACATGAGGTAAGGCATGAGGGGAGGCATGACGGGAGGCATGACGGGAGGCATGAGGTAAGGCATGAGGTGAGGTATGAGTTGAGGTATGACGGGAGGCATGAGGTGAGGCATGAGGTGAGGTATGAGTTGAGGTATGACGGGAGGCATGAGGTGAGGCATGAGGGGAGGCATGACGGGAGGCATGACGGGAGGCATGAGGTAAGGCATGAGGTGAGGTATGAGTTGAGGTATGACGGGAGGCATGAGGTGAGGTATGAGGTGAGGTATGAGTTGAGGTATGATGGGAGGCATGAGGTGAGGCATGAGGTGAGGCATGAGGTGAGGCATGAGGTAAGGCATGAGGTGAGGTATGAGTTGAGGTATGACGGGAGGCATGAGGTGAGGCATGAGGTGAGGCATGAGGGGAGGCATGAGGTGAGGCATGAGGTGAGGCATGAGGTAAGGCATGAGGTGAGGTATGAGTTGAGGTATGATGGGAGGCATGAGGTGAGGCATGAGGTGAGGTATGAGTTGAGGTATGACGGGAGGCATGAGGTGAGGCATGAGGTGAGGCATGAGGTGATGCATGAGGGGAGGTAAGAGGTGAGGCTGGTCTGCTTTGCTGGCCTGTTCAGTACAGAACACATCACAGGCCTGGCACTGAGTTCTCCTGCATGGTCAATCCACAGAGCACTGCGAGTAAGGAATTAATTTGCGGTGGAATGGGGTGGGTGAGCGCTGGAATGGGGCGGGTGAGGTGATGCTTCAGGAGTTACTGCTCGTAGAGTAGAAGATTATGACGATTTTAACTACAAAAAAATAAAACACTGTGTCTGATTGCACAACATCTTTCAGCAGCGGAAATGAGACCGTGCTTGTGCAGTGACTGTAGTTGCACTGCCAAATTATAGGTTTATATATTATGTATGGTAGTAAATGCAATTTACAGCCATCTGTTTAATGCAACGAAGTCAGTGTGCCACCACAAGGGAACAGTCCTGCAGGTGAATATGCATTGGCAAAGCTCTAAAGAAGGTATTTCTCAAGATGAATCACATTTCTTCCAACTTTAATTTAATTTTTAACAGCTACTTGTACTAGTATTAGTACTATTAATAATATTATTATTAATAATAATGATGATGCACCTCCTCCTGTAAAGCAAAAGGATGTGTCGGGTGACCAAGCAAGCAAAGACGATCCATGGCAATGGCCAAAAGCTGAGTTTCTGTAGACATACAGTTTAAACATGATGACGTTAAGTTAGGACTTGAGCAGTGCACTATCATGTGGAGCAGCCCTTGTTTCTATGTACTGAAACCCCGCAACACCGTAAATAAACACACATATTAAATGTCTGAGCAGCTAATGAATGCGTTCCCAATTAATATAAAGTAATAGCTGTTGAACGGGCAGCTTCCCATTTAATTGTTTCGATGACAGTTAGTGTTCTGCCCTGGGAGTTACTTTCGACACTGCCAACTGACACTGGCAGCAGACACTGTGATGTTAAAACTTAACCATCACACATTATTGTGATAGAATAGTGACATAATACATATGAGTTTCCAAATCTCCATGTAAAGGCGGTCTCAAATTTCCTTCTTATAGATGAATTGTGATGGTTCTAGTCATTTGTAATAATGAAACAATGTAGCTGCTGAACTGCAATAAGTTATGGTATGTTATGTTAAATGTATTTGTATAGTGCATGGCTGCCCCAGCTCAGGAGCGTCCCAAGGCTGGCGGCCAAGGTGGCCAAGGAAGGTGAAGCTAGACGGATGAAAAGACAGCCAAGTAAATCTGTTTCTATGTGCCCAAAGATTTTGTGCGCAGTGTGCACACACACCATGAAGCTAGATGGATGAAAACAGCCATGTTTTAATCTGTTTTCTGAATGCCCAGTGATCTTGTGTGCTGCGTGCAGCAAGTGGAATGGAGTTCCATAAGGCTGGGGCCAGAGCCCTGAAAGAGCGCCCTCCAGCTCTACACCTATGCACCCGGGGAGTGAAAGCCACATGCAGGTCTGCGGAGCGCAGTGCTCGCACTGGAACATATGGTGTACAAAGCCCCTGCAGTATCTGGGGACCCTGGCCGTGTAGGATCTTATGAGTGGTGCAGAGAGTTTTAGACTGAATTCTCTGTTCGATAGGCAGCCAATGAAGATGGCGCAAGAGATGGGAGGTGTGACAGTGCTTAGGGAGGGCAAAGAGAATGCAGGCAGCTGCGTTCTGTGCCCGTTGGAGTCTCTTGGTGACAGTTTTATTTATGCCAAGTAGAGGTCCATTACAATAGTCGAGACACGACAGAACCACCGATTGAATAATCACTTGTCGAGTGGAAGCATCGAAAAATTCCAGAATGGGTTTCAGACCGCGTAGATGGCCGAAGCATGCACCTGCCACCTTTTTGGCGTGAAGCTCGAAAGAGAGGGCACTGTCCATCAGGACCCCCAAGTTCTTGACTGCACTTTTCGGTTGGCGTGGGCTGTCAAGTGCCACAGGCCACCACTGATAGTCCCATTTATTGGTATCGCAACCTACCAGGAGCACCTCCGTTTTCGAGGAATTAAGTTGTAGATAATTGTCCACCATCCAGTCTAAGGTGGCCAGAACATCGTCACGGAATTTCAGTTGGTCTAGAGCTGGATTGTTGGAAAAAGTGAATATCAATTGTGTGTTACCTGCGCACAATATCATATTGATATTCCGGGCTTTGGCCAGGAGGGACAGAGAGCAGAGGTACATGTTGAATAATGTAGGGCACAGGGAGAAGTCTTGGGGGACACCACTGCTGAGGGGGTAGATACTGGACAAGTAGGGAGGGGTGTGGATCTGAAAGGAGGGTTCAGATAGAAAAGACGCAAACCAGGCCAAGGCCTTGCCACTGACCCCAATCTCCCCGAGTCATTGAAGCAGAATCTCATGGGAGACCGTATTGAAGGTTGCACTCAGATCAAGTAAAACAGTGCTGAAGTGTTGCCCTCATCCAATGTTGCCCTCAACTGCTCTGTAACCGCTGGAAGAGTGGATTCCGTACTCTGTCCAGGCCAGAACCCATTATGTCCGAAATCTCATTAACTTCCAGATATTTGGTCTGGGTGCTATTAACATGGGACTCCATAATCTTGGGCAAGTATGGATGCAGAGAAATTGGCCGGAAATTCTCCGGCAGAGATGCATCCAGTGCTGGCTTTTTCAGCAGGGGAATAACCTTGGCATGCTTCCATAATTTGGGGATTTCTGACAACTTGAGCGATCTATTGATCAGTTCCCTGCCCTCCGTCAGAAGACAGTCCTGGAAATTCCTAAAGGTGTCCGGTTTTACTGGATCATCAGGAAAGCCTGATTTCACCTTTGCTGCCAGGACGTCCAGGTCTTTAAGCGACAGAGAAGGTAGGTCTTGTAGAGAGTAGGGGAGATCAAGTGAACTAGTAGTAGGCCAGGATTTGGAAGCATCCCTTTTGGAGTTGAGTGCGTTGTAAATGCACTCTACGTTATTAATGAAATAGTGTGCCTGTGATACGCAGTGCAAGTTGATGGATATGATATTGTTAGTTCCTGCCTGGGGTTTTATCATATAAGAGAGAAGATAGTTTTACAGGGGTTGGGACTTGATGTGGTCAGATTGGTATAGAATGCGGCTTTAGTCTTTTGGACTAATTTGTGGTAGGCTTTAATAGCATTCCTGTAGATCTTTTTTGCAATGGGGTCATAGGTGCGCCTCCAGATTCGTTCCAAAGTTTTACAATGTTTCTTTTCCAGCACCAACGTTTTGTTATACCAGGCGTGCGATTGCGTATGCTTGGTGCTGGTCAGTTTATTTGGGATACAGTAATCGAGAGAGTTGTTAATCGCACCCCTAAAAACTCTATCAGCTACCTCCAAATCAATAGGCTAGTCGGGGTGTGGCGATTTTAAGGTGGAAACAAAGGTTGATGCGTCAGTTTGTGCCATGGACGCCTCATGGAAGGCTGATGAGAGGTCCGCAAAGGAACGCCTGCAAGACCGAGGCACAAATGGATGAGAAAGTGATCCGTCCAGGTCAATGGGAGGGGGGCGTAGACTTTGAGAGATCGGACATTGGAGAATACTGGATCGCGTAAGTGGCCTGCAAGACGTGATGGGCCCTCAACTAACTAAGTTAGTTGACAGATATCCCTGTCTCCCAAAAAGTTGGTAATATCCTGGGAGTCAAAGCGTTCGCCTATAATGCTAAAGTTAGCTCTCTCTAGGGCAAGAGTAGATCCGGTGTGTGATAGGGCTTCTTGAAAAGCGCGGGCAGGCCCTGGTGGGCGGTAAATGAGAAGCCCAGTGATACCGAAATTGTGTGATATTGTGATTTTAAACAGGGCACTTTCACAATCTGGGATAGTCTGAGGGGAGAGAGTGCAGGGAAAAACAGATTTAAATATCAAAGCTAAACCACCTACCCTGCCGCAAGGTCTGTTCTGTGAGAACATCGTATATCCTATAGGGAGGGCCAAGGCAGGGATTGCTTAGGAGTCAGTGGTTAACCAGGTTTCCGTCAAAAAGAGTATATCCGGTGCGGAATCCTGAAGAAGATCAAATATTTCTTCATGAGGCTTTACTAGGGACCTGCAGTTAAGGCTATAGATATTAATGTTTATAGAGCTGGAGGCATCATGAGAAGCCCCAGAGCCCGCCCTGGCTCTAAACCCACACTTATTGCACTGCCTTTAGGGGTGTCTAGGTGCCAATTGTGATCAGCACAAGGCACTTTGGGTTGCAAGGCAAGCAGACACTCCCAAGGGTAGATATATCTCTGACAGTTCACAGACAGTTCACCGAGAGTTGTGACATTATAATGCCATCTGCAGTTGCAACAACAAAAAAGAGATCTGGCCGTTCCTTCTTCTGATCAGTTTTTTCTAAAGTGAACAGCAGTTAGCAGGAAGGAGATATTTATGGACATTTGTTTCTCGCACATTAAACTGATTCTTATATCCTTTTGCAATTCGTTATTTACTTCTTTTTGCTGTGTTTAATCATTTTACTACATTTCCCACATTCGTTATTCTGTAAAAAGCAAGAAACAGATGTGATGAAGTATTAAAAGGAATAAAGTACCCCCTGTTGTGCCATATAAGGATATTGTAAATCCTCTACGAAGTCCATGGCCCTAAAAAGGCGCTCTGCCTTCAGTTTCGTTCCTCTATTTTGTCAGAGACGTCCTTGGTGAATTGTATTATTGTTATAATGTATGGCAAGGTGTTTTTTCTCCCTTATGTAATATGTGGAAACTCGTATTGTATTGTGTTTCACAATGTATTGTGTCTTATATTCTTAGTATATAAGTGTTCTGACATCAGGGTGTGCTTCTAATAAGAAAATGATCCATCCAGTCGCTTGTAATAAACAATTATAACAAGCATTTGCAATGCAATAGGTCTCGCATTTACGTGACTTTAAGCTACTGGCATTGTAAATGATAATGCCTTTTATTTATGTTTTGGTTTTTAAAACATAAATAAAAAGCATTCTCATTTACAATGTCAATAGCTTACACCTTCGCAAATGCGAGATCTGTTGCATTGCAAATGCTTGTTAATATGAGGTTTGGCCCTGAGATTAGTATGATGTTTTTTGAGAACTGGGGCGAAGGACCAGGGATGTCTTGAATATATGGTTGTTTTGAGCCTCATCCAAATGCATATAATGTTTGGACCATAAAACGCAAGAAGATACTGCCCTACACGTTTCCGACTTCTATGGTAAAGGACCCAACAGCAGATCTGGGGTCTTTCTACTTGGGATACTGAGTTAGTTAGCTCAGTAGAAATCCAACTTCATTGGGGCTTTGTGATTAAAGTATCAACTTCGAATAGTCCCTTTAAGAGAATGTTTGCATATGATTTACAGTCCTGATTTATTTGTAAAATAACGGTTTATATTTAATGTTCTTTATTTTGTCTTGTGATCAATAATATGTATTTAGATGGAAAAATGGCATCTGTCAGAGCCTTGTGCACAAATTCATTACAACGATTTCACAATAATGGTGCAAATACATGACCAATGTTTTTTTTATAGGTTTAGAAAAGGAAACATATGAGGTCAGTTCTCTCCACAGTTTGAAATTTGAATTTTGTGTAGAAATCAATACTCTGTAGTGGGAATTCAGGGGCACATGCATCATGCTATTTACCGGTCGCAAATGGGCTGATTCGCAGAATCGTCCCGCTTGCGACCGGTAAACAGGCATTTCCGATGCATCAACCCAAAATGCATTCGCAAAACAGGTAATCGCAATTTTTGCAATCACCTATTCTACGAATGCAGTTAGCGAATCGCAATTTGCGATTCCCAAAATGCAATCCAAGAAGCATTCTCAGAATGTGACTTTGCATTAAGGAATTGCAAATTAACATCAACTTCAAGTTGATGTTAATTTACAAATCCTTAGAAGGGCATGTGTGTACGCCACATGTGCACACATACCATTTTTGGGGGTGCATCAGGGTGGCCTTTTGACACCCTAGCACCCTTGAAATTGCATTTGCAATTTGCGATTACTTAAATGGTAATCGCAATTTAAGAATGCTCTCCCAATCATTCCTAGGGGCCTCTAGGCATTCTCTAATAGCGAATCGCAATTTGCAATTCGCTATTTGGAAATGTGTATGAATCTCAAATTATCTTGCAATTCCTACATGCAAAAGGTATTGCGAGTCCTTAATAGCGATTCCTTAATAATCACTATTAAGGAATCGCAATTCCTTCGGTTGATGTATGTGCCCGATAATTATGATTTTATGAGAAATAGGCATGTTAAAAATGTTTAGCTTTTAAAAGATATATATTTTTTTTTTACTGAGAATTTAGGTAGCTTTTCAAAAAAGAATCTAGCAGTACTGTATAACTCTTGTCTTAACTTTAAAAGGACTATTTTGAGAATGCCCTCAGAGATTGATGTAAGGATATTTTAGAGCATCTTGCTTTACGTTTTAAGGTGTTTTACAAGCATTTTACTAGCCTTCTTATACTCAGTCAAGAAGTTTGCCTATTGCTTCTGTGTCTGCTCTTTTGCGTAAACATTTATTGGTCTATAGGACTTAATTTCTCTCGATCCTATGCTTGCTTGTTGCCTGCTTCTTTGTTCTTTCAATTAGAAATCGCCTCTGGTCGTCGCGGATCAAAGTCGCACTAGCAGCAGAAAAAAAAATCCCACACAAGCTGCTTGAAGCTGCCTGTGTAAGCGACCACAACCATAATTTTCTATTGGCAGTGGCTAGCGCCTAGCCCGACCGCCCTGTGTCCATTGTCTGCCACAGTGCGAAAAACGGACTCGCCTCACTCAGGCCTGCTGACTGCTGTTGGTGGTGGGGTGGCACAGTGCCACCCCACCACCAACAGCAGTCAGAAGGCCTGAGTGAGGCGAGTCCGTTTTTCTGCCCCGAGCTTGAAAGAAGCAAGCAGCGCGCGACGTGAATATGTACTTGATAAGTTATAACCTCTCGGCCCAAGACTATTTTTGGTGCTCTCTGAAAGAATGCCTATGAATACATATGACTGGGTGGGTAACCTGATGTTCTTTAAGGACATCATCTCCTGTTTACTGTGCTTTGAAAGTTGATACAATTTGAATATGTAATGAAAAATGGGCTGTAAAATTCACCATTTTGGTCTGTCGTTTTTCAAAAATTTCAAGGGGGGAGAACCCCCCCAAACCCCCCTAGTGGCCGTCGGGCTCGCTCGCTGGGCTCGCTCGCTACACGCTGGACGGGGGCTATTTCACTACGCGACAGACGGGGGCTGGTCTGGCAAAATTTGCCAGGGCTGCTTTCAGTTCCCAGTCCGGCCCTGGGCTTTCTGACTTGCCCAGGGGGACAGACTACAGGTTAAGACCTATCTACCCACAGTGGACAGGGGGAGAAAGAATGTTGATCATTTTGGAGATGGGATGGGGGCTTAGCCCAATGTCTGGCCAGGCTGCCCCCACTATTGACAGGAATAAGAAAAGAAAACTCACTGGTGTCTAGTGGACTTTCTGCACCCCCAGGGAGCAGACAGGAGGTGAAGACCACCTATGTGCCCTCTAGAGGGTTCAGAAAGACTGTTGCATCTAATTTAGGGGCAGTTATGATGACAGGGCGGGCAAGGCGTGCCACCCCCTCCCGTTCCTACACATTAAGATGATCCTGGATGGCTGGCGGGCTATCTGCCCCTCCCTGGAGGCTGATTGGAGGTAATTACTTCCAATCTACCTCCAAGGAGGGGCAAAAGACTTTAGTGGACCTCAACCAGAAGTTCAGAACCCACCACAATCCCCTGCTCGACTAGTTAGTAGTGTCTTGTCATAACTATTAGCTCTCCGAACCCCCCCTGAGATACCCAACAAGTAGACAACCCAGAACACAACACTCCTGACCGCTCAGTCGTGGAAGCAATGCACATGCACACCCTTCCTTTTGCTCGCTCACTCGTGTAAGTCCACACCAAATACCACAGAGTCTATGTAAGTTAAAAAGTTTTATTTTCAATTGACAAGCTCTGTACGTTGTTCTATATTGCATACCATTAAAACAATAAACATTGTTACACTTACAGGTACATGCATCATTGTAGGAATTTGCGATTCCTAAATTGCGAAAATTAAGGAACCGCAATTTGGGAATCGCAAAATCCTATGCATCAAGGAATCGCAAAAGTTTTTGCGATTTCTTCATTTTCCTTATTTGCGATTCCTTAATTGCGAATCGCAATTAAGGAATCGCTCTACATTGATTTCTATGGGCCTAGAGGCCCATAGGAATCAATGGGAAGGCATTCTCATTTTGCGAATTCGCAATTCAGGAATCGCAAAATGAGAATGCAATTTTAAGGGTGCAGGGGGGGTCCAAGGACCCCCCCCTGCACCCCTGAAATGTCACATAAGTACATTTTACTCACACACATGTCCCAAGGGCATGTGTGTGTGTAAAATATAAGTTTCAAAAATGCACTTTTGTGCATTTTTGAAACTTTTCGAAAATGGTTTACTTCATGGTAATTTTTCCCTTTCTAATTGCGACTTCGCAATTTCAAAAAAATCATGCATAGCATTTAAGAAATTGCAAAATTTGCGATTTCTAAATGCTATCGCAATTTAAGAAATCACAAAAAATTGCGATTTCTTAAATTGCGAAAAATGAAAAAAAAATGATGCATCCTCAAAAAGGTTTTTGCATTCGCAAACGGCCGAATTTTGCGATTCGCACCGTTTGCGAATGCAAAAAAGCTTGATGCATGTGGCCCTTAGTTAAAGTTACTTACAACAAGTACAGGTGCATAGAAAAAAATGAGAAATCATGATAACTGAACAGTGGTGGAAGAATATAGTCTATATAAAATTATAAATGAAGATCTCTGGGCGAATTCTGGGGACCCCTCACCTTAGAAGAACCTAGTGCTGGTAGTTGTTACATCATGAGCTCTGCAAAGCTCTGTTTCATAGAAGGGAATCTTCTGTCTGTAATGAGAAAAATGGTGCGTGTTACTATATTGCAAGCATTTCTCAGTCGTGCCAAAAAGTGTAGCATTTGTATGGATAAGCAATATGGACTAACACCAGAACTCCATAATATGGCTTGTTAATGTTTTGGTTGACCTGGTACGCAGCGCATAGACAGTAGCAGTATGAGGTCATGTGGGCTCAAAGGTGTCTTTTACAACAAGCTGCGAGGTAACGTCACGTGTGCAAAAATGACAGACACAAAGGTAAAATGGTTGCATGGCTCGGGCTAACTAAGCAAAGACTAGAATGACCTTAGGTACCATATAACTACTAGTGTCTACTCTCCTATTACCTGATTTGTAGTAGTGATGAATCTTATATATGTATGTATTACTATTAACTCACTTTTCAATCTTGCTACTGACAAATAGGGGGAGGTGTATATGACACCTAAAAAATGTGTAATGTTTTTTCTAGGAGCACTATCGACCACAAGTGCCGGGGCCAGCGGCGAAGGCAACGCGGCTGGCGAGGATGTGACAGTTGCGGATGGAGCTGCAGGGGGTGAACCACCACCAGTAGCGGGCAGTGGTAAGTTAGATTCATAATCCTTTACTATTGACATTACACTCACTGCACGGGTGTTCTGTATGTATACTTTACTGTTGAGACTTAGTAAGTAAGAAGTTGTTGTGAATGTTTGAAGATTGAAGACACCCTTTAATTGGCATTAGTAAAGGCATTAGGGGCGGGAGTATTGAGTAACCAATGGCCTCTTCTATCTGATTTCAACTCCGCTTTGAAAGTTTTATGGAGAAGACTAAAAGTCAGATCAGATCACCTGGAGTTGAACTAAAAAGGGAAGGAAGAAGGAAGAGCGAGATTTAATATTTATGACTGACAGAGAGAATGATACGTGTGATGCAAGCATGCAAATTGCAAGGGTGGCTGATAGGAATCAGATGCATGGTTGGTTGAATGTCTGAAAAAATCCAGCTAATTTTAAAGCCCCAGCATGTGGGAGGATAGATACATACCACAAATGTTATGAACTGTGCTTTATAGTGCTACCATGCCACCATGTTTATAATTAACTTGTCTTACTGTTTTTCTAAGAGTATATTTAACAATAGCCTTGTTTTTTCTTTTTGATATACAGCTACTCCTTCCATGGGGAAACCGGATTGGAAGGAGTTGGCCGCCAAGGCACGGCGCCGGAATATCATCGGCTGGTGGTCCTGGAAGAGGAGGAGGTGGAGGTGGCAGCAGCTGAAGCCTCCTCCAATGCACCGGGCCTCAGCCACCACCCTCCAGCGGTACAGCGCCACCATCTGGCGGCCGCCCACCGCCACCTTTCCATCACGGGTGCCCCCCCACTGTGGCTGCAACTGCCGCGCTCTAAAGCGCTGCGTCACCCTACTTGAGGAGGCAGTGCTTGTCCTCCAAAGACAACCCCGCCGAACATAGGAGACCCTGTTTATTGCCCCTTTTTTGTTTATTGTTGGGTGGGAATTGGGCATTGGGGTTTTGGACAATTGGACATATGGTTGGACTTTTTCTTTATGGACATTGGATGAAGTTAGGGAGAGGGGTGGGGCAGGTTTTGTGTTTTTTTTACATAGTTTAGTTTTGTTAGGATTATTAAATCAATATTTCTACTTTACATACAAAGTGGTTACTGGTGCAGGACCGCCCATAGACAGTGTTTGATTTAGATAATTGGCTGACTTTGTACGACACAAACAGATAGATGCAGCACCCCTCACTGATTGAGTTGTCCTACTAGTACTGTCAGTCTCTCTCTTCTAGTCTATGCATTCTTTAACTGGACTCAGAGGGGTGTGTGAATTGATTGAAAACATGTCCATTATTAATTATGCCTCCCCCAAACTTCTCTTACCTTTGCTTGATGTTTAACTTAGGCACAGCGATGGCTGCATGGTGATGATGGTTTCCTTTCCTAACATGCCATGATTCTGGAGGTGGTAGTAGTAGTAGACACTGGCAGGGCAGCAGCATTTGCAAAAAAAGAAAGTGAGACAGTCAGTCGTCTGAGAGAGACTGTTCGAGGAGTAGTAGAATGAAGTACAGTACAGAACTTACCGCAAAACAATAATATGCAAAAATATTTTACAACAAAACATAATCGTGGTGGGGATAGCCTACTAGACAGAGTTACAAACTATAGTTGTGTTGAGTCACTTGACTAGGCCTACAGTACACTCGACACAAGCGTAACAGTTAATGCTGTGTATGAGGATGACAACAAATCCAATTAATGCCGGCAATTAATGCAGATGTATATGTTTCTTTGGTAAATATAAATCACCTCTAAAATATACTGCTCATGGGTGGGAAAGCAGAAGAAGATCCTCGCTCTGCCTTGAAACTGAAATACTGTTGCTTTCGCCACATCTGCCCCAGCACCTTGTGATAAATTATTGGTGTACATTTAATTTAGTCACACCTCAATAAGTCACATAGCCCGGGGGAAGAGGGTTAGGGTTTGTTGAATGGATGGGAAGGGGGGTTTGGGGAAAGGTTTGAAAATGAAAAACAGTACGCATGGACAAACAACAAATGACAAACTCTGTAGACTACCATATCCATATCAATATGTTAAGGGAGAAAAAGGAAATGCATGCATGATGATGATTGATAAGGAGACCTGGATTTCATACAGTTTTTGTTCAGTTGTTCTGGGCTTACCTTTACAGATAGCAAATAATTTTTTTACATATTGGTAGGGATGAATCATAAACAGAGAGCAAACCTAATGATAATAATAAAAACAAGAAGAACACACTGTTTTAAAAATTGTAGACAAAAAAATGAATCAAATTATTTAAAAGATGATGAAAGTTGATACTGTTGCTGTGTTATCCTGGTCGAAAATGTGGATTTTCATCGCCACTGCCCACCTGGCAAATGTAGATTTATTGGTAAGGTAAGTGTGCATTGTTTTCCCAAGTATAGCACAGGGTAAGGCCCGGCCTGTAATTGGAGATGGAAAAACAAAAGGGATAGTATTGAGAAACAAAGTTGAAAAAAATGTACAAGTTATGGTGTAGTGCAACAAGAACACTTTCCAAGGTGGCATGTATGCATTATCTCTACTCTAGTCTGTTTCCAGCATTGATCTAAAACAGCAACAGGACAGAGCAGGCCCACAGTGAAGGCATGTCGCTTAGCACATCCTCCTTTTAGAGTACATTTTTTTAAAGAGTTGGAAAAAGCACATATCCAGCAACATAACATTTTACAATTTAATTGACTAAATCAATGCACCGCAGACATACCACCGCTACACTGGACTCCACTTATACACAGGCATTTAGGTCTGCTGTGGTTGTTGTTGACTTGTTTACCTTTTATGCCACTCATGAAACATCCTGACTTGTTATTATTCCATCAATCATCTCCAATACTTGTACTGACTGACTGTGAAGATCTGCCTGCAGTAGAAGTACAATTTTGTTATTAATATTAAACAAGAGTAGAAATGTTATTGACTTGAGTCACTCTTTAGTGTGTACACTAAGACTAGTACACTTTGACTTCACTTCATGCACAACAAACAACAAAAACACAAACACCAATCACTCAGAGTCAGTTGTCCAATGCATGCCATTCATTTTCATTACCTGTTCCTTCTCATCTTAAGTTAAGGGGCCATCTCTCTCATCATCATCATCATGGACGGTGCTGTTGTCATACTCAGTATGCAGTGTACAGATTGAGTCCCCTTCCTGTATTAAAAGCAATGTATCAAGTTGCAGTAGAAGTACACATTTCTTAATAAAAATAGTTGCAAGAAGGGGAAAATTGCCTTCAGTTACTTAGTGTGTAGAATGATGAATATTGAAATAACTTCATGCACAACAAACAATAACAAAATCACTCAGTCTGCGTCCAATGCATGGCATCATTCATTACCTGTTCCATCTCATTTTCAGTTAATGGGAAGTCTCTCTCTGCTCAGAAAGGAGGATAACTATAGTAGTCATCATGTTCCACTTCTTTAGGAGGGACTAGGAAAGATTTTATTTTTTCTTCTATTTTGCATCATCCAATAATCATCAGTCTTGAGGGCAATGGATTTTAGGAGATTCAGGACGATGGAGCGGAGGAGCTGGATTCGGAGGACTGTACTGTGATGTGCAGACAGCTGAAACTCGTAAATTGAAATGAAAAGAGTAGAAGACGGCGGTGATGGATTTGTTGTGATTCAAAGTTTGTAACTGGAAAGACAGACACACAAATAAAGGAAAATAAGGGCAGAAGACAGTAAGTGCAAGACTAATTGTCAGGGAAGTATAGCTCATCCTCAAACTCTGGGGTTCAACCAGAAGTAGGTAATCATCGCCAGCACCCACCCACTCGCCTCCACTGACTACATCCTCCTCGGGGACATGAACTTCCACCTGGAGAACAACAACAACGCCAACTCCGCCACCCTGATTGACAACCTTGCCAACCTTGGCCTCAGACAGCTCGTCACCAACCCTACCCACGCTGCCGGCCACACGCTCGACCCCATCTTCTCCGCTAGCAACCACGTCTCCTTCAATAACACCACCGAACTTCACTGGCCCGACCACCGCTGCATCCACTTCATCTACAAGAAAGCCACAACGCACCACCGCGCCCAACAACTGCCTCGTCGCTGCTGGAGCAAAGTCACTAAGGGCCAGCTGGCCACCACCCTCGCCCTGTATCCACCCACCGAACCCACCAACCCAGACACCTCCACCTGCAACTTCAGACATTGGATTAGACGACTGAGCCAGCACCCTCGCCCCGCTCAAGAAACCCGCAGACAACTGCACCAGCAAGATAGCCACCTGGTTCACCGAAGAACTCCAGACCTCCAAAAGCACCTGCCACAAACTGTAGAAGAAATGGCTCCACGAACGAACACTGGACAGCCACACAGCCCACAAAGACGCCACCCGCAGACACCACCACCTCATCAGACTCAGACTCAGACTCGTGGAGGAACTCTCCAAACCTAGCACCAATGCCAACGACATCCCACAATCCCAGGAACTGTGCGACTCGCAGGCCACCTTCTTTCACCGCAAGATCGCCGACATCCACAATGCCGACATCCACATCCACAACAGCCTCAATACAACGACTAGCCCGACAACTTCAGCCTCCACACCACCTGCGAACCCCACCTGCCTCAACAGCCTGACCTTCTGGACCAACGTCAACGACGACGGAACCCACAAGACAATGTACTCCATCCACTCAGGATCACCGTCTGACCCCTGCTCTCACCACAAATTCAACAAAGCTGATGCAGCCATCGCACCCCAACTTCGGAAAGTGATCAACACCTCCTTCGAGACAGCCACATTCCCGGAAAGCTGGAATTACGCCGAGATCAACGCCCTCCTCAAAAAACCCAAGGTGGATCCCAAGGACCTCAAGAACTTCCGACCCATCTCCCTGCTCCTGTTCCCGGCGAAGGTCATCGAGAAAATTGTCAATACACAACTGACCTGACACCTCGAAGACAACAACACCCTGGACCCATACCAGTCCGGATTCTGAAGAAACCACAGCACAGAGACAGCCCTCATCGCCGCCACAGACGACATAAGGGCCCACCAGGACAGTGGCGAAACATCGTCCCTCATTCTCCTGGACCTTTCAGCTGCCTTCGACACGGTCTGCCACCGCACACTAATGACAAGCCTCCAAGAAGCCGGAATCCAAGAGAAAGCCCTGGACTGGACCACTTCTTTCCTCTCTGGCAGATCCCAGAGCGTCCTTCTCCCCCTTCTGCTCCAAAGCCACCAACATCATCTGCGGCGAACCACAGGGCTCTTCCCCAGGCCCGACGCTGTTCAACATCTACATGGCCTCCCTCGCCCACGTTGCTCGCCAGCACAATCTCAACTTCATCTCCTACACCGTGACACCCAGCTAATCCTCTCCCTCACCAGAGACCCACACATTGCCAAAACCAACCTCCTCGAGGGAATGAAGGCCGTTACAGATTGAACGAGGAACAGCTGACTGAAGCTGAACTCGGACAAGACGGAGGTCCTCATCCTTGGCTCCACCCCCTCTGCTTGGGACAACTCCTGGTGGCAGATCACGCTTGGAACAGCACCGACACCCAACGACCACGCACGCAACCTGGGTTTCATCCTCGACTCCTCCCTCTGCATGTCAAAGCAGGTCAATGCCGTCACCTCCTCTTGCTAAAACACCCTCCGCATGTTCCGCTGGATCTACAAGTGGATCCCCACCAAAACAAAAAGAACAGTGACTCAGGCCCTCATCAGCAGACTACGGCAACGCACTCTATGCAGGTATCCAGGTGAAATACCTACGACGACTGCAACGCATTCAAAATGCCTCCGCCTGGCTGGTCCTCAACGCCCCTCACCTCAGCCACATCACCCCCCACCTGAGAGACCTACACTGGCTCCCTGTTGAAAAGAGGATTACCTTCAAACTACTCACCCACGCACACAAAGCCCTCCACAACACCGGACCAGCCTACCTCAATGGCCGACTCAGCTTCTACACCCCCACCCGCCAGCTCTGCTCCACCAGCCTCACCCTTGCCGCTGTCCCCCACATCCAACGAACGACCGCAGGCAGAAGATCCTTCTCCTTCCTCGCCGCCAAGACCTGGAACACCCTCCCCACCCACCTGCGGCAGACCCAGAACCTGCTCACCTTCAGAAGAATCCTCAAGACCTGGCTCTTCGAGCAGTAGCAGCACCCATCCAGCACCTTGAGACCCTCACGGGTAAGTAGTGCGCTCTATAAATGCATTGATTGATTGATTGATGTAACACACTACTTCCGTCACCTGACCCGCTGTCTTCAACTTCCTCCCTTGATTCATGTATTGTGTAATTCGGTGGTATGAAGTGCTGATTCATTTTGATCATTGTTAACCTCTCCACGTTTTTGGGCGAGAGACTGGTCATTCTCACTGTTACAATGGAACCAGCAGCACTGAAACACGTTTGGAAGAGACACTTAAGACAGGGCAAGACAGATAGATTATCACCAGCCTGCTGAGCAGTGGCCATTGGGCCCTTTTCCCATACCAATACTGCAATGGGTTTTGATCAATGTACACCTCTGTTGGGTCGTCCAGATAGGCCTGGACCATCCCCTCAATTTTCAGGCGGGCTAAACTTTTTTGGGGTCTTTTCTCTGTGCATCAGCACTGCGTTTACCAATGCCTAAATGTAAATACCAATCCTGTAAAGAGTCTGCTGGGCCAAATGATCTAGTTATTGCTGTTGTCGATAGTGATGGTGAGTGTTCTGAGCCAAACGCACTGCCCTCAGCCTCCGAAGTTGCACTTGATGCCAGATGCCCTGCTGCAGTACTTGTTGTTGGTTGATCTAGCAGGCTTTTACATTTAATTAGCAGCCGTTCATTTTCCAACTTACTCGCTGCCTCAGCTATCCAAGTTTTGTAGTGGGCAACATTCATCTCTGAAAAGGGAATTAATGTCTTCAGTGCTAATTTTGTTCGTGGATCCAGAATTGTGCCAGAAATGTAATGCTCTTGTGACAAAATCTTATTTTGCACTCTTGTATTGTCAGCTAAGCGATGGGCTAAGTTCTCCATCAAATCATAGGCTTCTTTTTTTTCCTCCACACCTTTGTATTATTCAGACACCGCCTTCAGCCGATGTTCTAGCATTTGCAATAATGGAATAGCTTGGCCCATTGAATAGTCCTCCTTGCTGACTTCACGTGTGAAGACTTCAAAAGGACAAAGCATGTCAGTCAGGCATTTAACTAGGTACCATTGGTCCATCTGAAGGGTCATGCCTTTCACAATAGCATCCCCTCTTCGCATGACATATTCATTGAGTGGCCTGTACTGCTCAAACAGACGATCAAGCATATAATAAGTTGAGTGTCAACGTGTGGCCACCTCCTGGATGAGTGCTTTGAATGGCATTTTATAGTCAGGTTGAATGATCCTCAGCTGCTTCCGAGCTTTAAAAGAATGGCTGAAATGAGTGCATATTCTTCGGCAGGTGGTCAGTAAGTTGCTGACTATTGGTTCTATTTTCAGAAAGTCTTGAACTATAATGTTTATGCAGTGCGCCAAACACGGAACCCTGAAATAGGAACCAAGCTCCATGGCCTTAAGTACATTACTGCCATTATCTGTGGAAACAAAAGCAATACTAAGCCCTCCTTGGCGCAACCAATCAAAAACCTTGCTGCGAAACTCTTCCAAAATGTTTACAGCTGTATGAGATTTCTCCATGGCGAACATGGCTACAGTTGCATGTTTCCGAGTACCTGTAAAAATCTCAGCTGTGTCAAGAGTACCTCCTTCAGATAGCTTATCTCTAACCCCCACAAAAGAGACCCAGTGTACAGTGATGTACATGTAATCTGTGGCTTGGCAACTGGTCCAAATGTCTGTTGTCAGGTTGATATTATGAACAGCACTCTGCTGCAAAGCTTGTCCAACCAATTCCAGCACATCATGATGTAGTGCCGGAACAGCAATTCTTGCGAAATAGGACCGGCTGGGAACTTTCCATTTAGTACAGATGGCTGACACAAATTCAAGGAAACCCACCCCTTCCACAAATGAAAAAGGGAGAAGGTCCCGCGCTAACATTTTAGCCAGCTTTGCATTGTACAACCGTGCCACTGGGTGGTTGCGTTGGAACTGCCCCTCCAACCTAAGCATGCTCTCAATGGTAGGCTGGATTACTTTCCTTTGTGGTGCTCTTTGTTTTCATCAACCCACTTAGGCACAACGACGCACTTTGTTTCATTGCAGTACTCGGTCGCCTAGGTGTCTCAGCCTGACTCTGAGTATGGCTCTTACTGCGGTGCCACTGAGATGCTGCTGAGGAAGATGTGAGCGGTACCACTACACTACCAGGGACAGACTAATTTGCATATAGCCAGGTTCTGAACTGGGATGGTGCAGTGAGCTAAAAAACGGTGATGGATCAAGCCCTGATCTCTTGACTGGGTAGGAGTGTTCTGATACACTCAGATACTCTGTCCATCACCACCCCCTTTTTGTAATTATTTTGGCCACCATGAGTGTGGAAGGGTATGCTCAGACATGAGTCCCTTGCTCATTGCACCATCAGGATTCAAGCAAGCCGGGCCGAAGACGGCTGAAATGCCAGAAACCGGTCCCCGGAAGCTTGTTTCCTTTCCAGTGAAGAATTGGCTTGGTAGTTTGGTCTGCCCTGTTCCCATGATGCACTGGGCCAGGGACAGACTAATTTGCATATAGCCAGGTTCTGAACTGGGATGGTGCAGTGAGCTAAAAAACGGTGATGGATCAAGCCCTGATCTCTTGACTGGGTAGGAGTGTTCTGATTAACTCAGATACTCTGTCCATCACCACCCCCTTTTTGTAATTAGTTTGTGCCACTTTCAATACCAGATGAACTGAAGGGTGTGCTTGGAATGTGACTCTGTGCAGCTACACTGTGACTTTTACTACCACTACCTACTGAGATGGTTGAGCTGGATGTAGGTCACTGCCGGGCCTTTAAAAATATGGCAGCTGGAGGTCTTGGTGGTGTCACCTGTGTTGGTGGTATCCGTGCTACATCCCGCTCAGCAGCAGCCTTTCTGGATAGGGTGATAATGTTGGTCTCCATTCCCTTTGAGTCGGGAGTGATGTGCGTGATGACGGCTCGTCTTCATCAACATCATCCCCCTCTTGTACATCTACCTCCTTAACTCTAAGTTTTTCTGGAACCTTCCTTTTTAGTAGCATTGTCTTGTGGCGTACATCACTCTAAGACTGAGCTGGTAGCTGCCAAGTGTCGTCACAATCATCAGAAGCAGGGCTTGAAGAAGAAGATAATGGACTAAGCCTCCTTTTCCTTGCTGGTGGTCTGAAAGACAATAGATCTTCCGAAACAGTGGTTTGCTCCACTTTGTCTGCAGGAAGCTCGATTTCCTGAAATGCCTCTACTTCAGGAGCAACAACTACTATTGTGGGCTGTTCTTACAGCTGCTGCTGTTCTTGCGGCTTCTGCTTTTCTTGCGGCTGCTGCTGTTCTTGCGGCTGTTGCTGTTTTTGCGGCTGCTGCTTTTCTTGCTGCTGCTGCTGTTCTTGCAGCTGCTGTTTTTCTTGCGGCTGCTGCTGTTGTTGTTGCGGCTGCTGCTGCACACTTATCTGCTGAGTTTCCGCCTGCGTTGATTGTGTACTACTTTGCGATAATGACATTTCAACATCGCTGCTCGTTAGTAGACTGGCTACCTCTGCGACACTCAAGGGCTTGGCCTAGGTTGGTGGGGTCGGACCACTGGTGTGGAGGTGCTGCTCCCAGCTTGGTTCCCGGACAACGCTGATGCATGCGTAATTTTTTGGGTCCCAAAAAAAAACAGTGGCCCGCACACCAGTCGTGGTTAGTGGCACTTCCTTTTTCTGTTCATTCTTCTCACCGGCAACTTTCTTTGTACTGGACCTGGTATATTTCTTTGGGACCATCTTATTCAGATGTGAGGCAGGACGCAGATGCACAAGTTGTAGTGACACGTGGACGTGAGGCGCAGCAGGGCTTCTGTCTGGCTGGCAGTACAACGGGTGATGACGATGACTCCTCCTCCTCTGACTTTTCGTGCACCTAAAAGCAAATAAGCCAGGAGAAGTACATCAGTGAAATGTTGCATTTATTGTTGTGGTTCAGTTACTACTGTACTAGTACAAACAAACCAACAAAAGAAGATATAGTCTAGCCATTTCTGAGACTTTGTCAACAAGGGCTATGTTATACTACTATGTACACACTACACTGTCAGGAAGGATAGGAAAGAGAATAAGAACCACCAAAATACAAATGTAATGGAAGTGGGGTGGACCCTGTTTGGCATTAAATTATTTGAGCATCACATCATTCATGGAGCTGCTGCTGGCAAAGGGGATGGAAGGATGGAAGCAGTAAGCCAATAGGAAAACCATGCAGGCCTATATGGCAAAAGCAGGACACTAGTAATAACTCCCACCACAAAAAAAGGCCACCAGCCACATGGACACTCACAAATCACAAGCAACAAGCAGGAGGCCTGGGAAATAACACGAACTGACAAAAGTCCTATAAAAGCCAGGCAAAGGATGCATGCTAAATCACAGTGCTCAGCCTTTTTAATGCAATAAAATGCAAAAACGAAAATACACAGGCCAAAAAAAGGTCTGCAGGGTAGATACATTGCACACCAACACACACCAGACACACACAACAATGGCATGCCTTTGAGACACTCAACATCAGAAACCCCACCCCAAACAAACACATTTCCCAACTCAATCCAATACCATCCATGCCCTAAATGATGACTAATTTCAACAGACCACAAAGAAACACTTGTTTAATGCACCTGTGGCTACCTGCTCTGAGCCTACTGGATGAAAGCAGGCCTGTTGGCAGACAAGGTCAGACAAGCTTGCAGGCCTAGGCTTCAAAATGGCAACCAGCCACATGACCAGGCCCACCCAACTAAAAGAAACAGAAGACGGACAATGCACTGCAGGCCTATTGCAAAAAGCACACTGCAAGCCTTCAAAATGGCCGCCATCCTCATGGCCAGGCCTACCCACAACAAGAAGCCTAGGCGACCAAGGAATAGCATGCAGGCCTATATGGCAAAAGCAGGACACTAATAACTCCCACTACAAAAAAAGGCCACCAGCCACATGGACACGACAAATCACAAGCAACAAGCAGGAGGCCTGGGAAACACCGTGAACTGTCAAAAGGCCTATAAAAGCCAGGCAAAGGATGCATGCTAAAGCACACGGCTCTGCCTTTTTAATGCAATAAAATGCAAAAACGAAAATACACAGGCCACAAAAAGGTCTGCAGGGTGCATGCATTGCACACCAACACACACCAGACACACACGACAAAGGCATGTCCTTAAGACACCCAAAATCAGAAACCCCACCCCAAAAAAACACATTTCCCAACTCAATCCAATGCCATCCATGCCCTAAAAGATGTCTAAATTCAACAGACCACACAGAAACACTTGTTTAATGCACCTGTGGCTACCTGTTCTGAGCCTACTGGTTGAAAGCAGGCCTGTTGGCAGACAAGGCTAGACAAGCTTGCAGGTCTAGGCTTCAAAATGGCCACCAGCCAAATGGCCAGGCCCAACAACAGAAACCCCACCCCAAAAAAACACATTTCCCAACTCAATCCAATGCTATCCATGCCCTAAATGATGCTTGAAAATGAAATACATTCAAAACACACCAAAGGAACAGTTGCTTCATCATGCACCCAGCCATGACTAGCTCTGGGCCTACTGACTACTACTACCCACAACAATTTAAAAAAAAGGAATGATAAGTACCAAAATTAAAATGTAGTTGCAAGGGCAACAACTGCAATGCCCCCAATCAAACAGACACGACAACCACTTACTTGTAAAATATCAAATTCAAAAATCCTCAAATCCAAAGATAATGATGCAGCAGACAAAAAGAGTGATCTTTCCAGCTCAATATCCAAAGGCAGAATGAGCAGGAGATGGTCAAAGCACTGAGAGGAGCCTGCTGGACAGGAACAGGAAGTTGGAGATTCTGTGGCACTTCCTCCCTCTCCCCCAATTTTAAAAAAGGACTCCTTGCACAAAAAAGGACAGCCAAATGTCAATTTGAGGAGTTTTTTTCATCCATAGCATCATTTACTGAAGGTTTTATGCTGGTGGAGATGATGTTCTTCTCCAGATTGAAAATGTTACATGTTCGAGTTCTCAAGCTTCACCTTACTTCCGCTGTATGTCACTGGCGCGTCCACAATAATGTGTTCGCGTTCTCTTGCTCCCTGTTGCGTTAGATATGATGTGTTCGGGTACTCTAGCTCCTTGTCGCGTTTGATATGACATGTTCGTGTCCTCACGCTCTCGCTCGCGGTGGAGAATGACGTGTTCGAGATCTCATATTCTCGCGTTGCAGGTTCACGAGACGAATGACATGATCGAGGGCGCGAACTCTCGCGAGATTGCGCAAGCAGCTACCAACATCTCGTGGAGCACGCGACCGGATCGTGAAAACTTGTCGGCAAACGCGAGGATCCCAGTAAGGCGATCGCGCGGGCGAGAATGTGTTTTCAATGCGCGAGCATGAAAAAAATTTCCGGTACGCTGAGGATCGTGGAAATTTTGGCATTTTCGAACTCTCCGCAGAATGCGAAAATGTCAAATTATCGCAATTTCCACGAGCGGAACGGAATTTGATGCCCACCCTTACTATCCACACACGATTCCCCAAGACAAAAATAGGATACTGACTATGTGTCTTCCTCTTGGGATGGTGCCACCCGAAGAGGTATGTAACACCTGGTTGAGGCATATTTGCATGCATTTATACTAGCACGCATGGCACACTTTCATTGGCAGTTCTCCCTCAGCTATTAAACCAAGTACAGAATAAGCATGGGGCTGCAGCAACTCTGGACTTAGGAATTAAGTTAATGGAGAACTTTTCTACATTTCCTTGATCACTGTGAGCCACATTAAGGAAGAAGTTTTGGTTCTGGCTGTACATTAGAGATATGAAGCGGTTCCAGTTTCAGACCAAGAACGGGAACTACTGAAAATAAATGTGGAAGATTACACTTCTGATATCTTGGGTACACAAGATGTTAAGCCACACCTAAAACCTAAACTTGAGGTCCAGGGTTTTGTTAAAGGGAAATCTGCAATTTAGGAAGAAACAGAGGGCGAGAGTGCAAAGACCAACTGAATCTCCAGTAATTTAGGAATCTAGTAGGGGTGGTTATAATTTAAGGGACTGCAAACAAATTTAAAAAATAGAATAGTATCAATATTCTGAGATTTGCTCCCTACCTTCTTTTCAGGACAGTGATAGTAAACGAGTGGAGAGAGGGATTCGATCTGAGTACCAAAGAAAGGAGGTGTATAGCAGGAAAGTTTAAACAGGACGAAAGACTGAGGTTAGCGTAAATAGGAAAGAAAAAGGATTGGACTTCAAGACTCCATTAAGAAGAAGAAATCATCAGGACTTTCTAAGAATCATGACAATACAGCTACAGGTTCTCCTGTAAAACAAGACTTGGGTCACTTCTAGACAGCATAGCAGAAGTCACAGTTGTGCATCAGACTCACCAGAGGTTTCTGTTGGTGAGTCAAGCTGATGAGTTCATTCAAGGTGAGACTCCAGATAAGCATTTTAATCCTCCTTATAGGAGGTACCGATTGAAGGTAATAAACCACAAATTATTAAAGTTAGTGTTTATCTTGTCGCACTTTAGGATTATGGCATCATACTAGCTCAAGACGACTGGCCACCAGATTTTTTTAGGAAAGAACCTCAGAGTGAGCAAGTAATAAGAACTGCTTCTTCTCCCACAGTACCCGAGGACATTAAGGAAATTTACACCAGTGAATGGGCTGTTAGACAGGCTCCAACCATATACAGAAACCAAGTAGGAGGGATAAACACTACATTCCCCATTTTTTCCTAACACCGTGAACTTTACACTCAGGCTCAATAACCTTTAAAGCCAGAAGCATAGCGTGGTATACAATCAATATTACATCATTTGCAATGTTGAATAATAACACCTAGGCTTTCAGCAATGAACATGCCCCTTTTTTCTGGCCCCAAACCAGACGGATCCTATAGGATAGTTTTGGGCCATAAGAATTTGAACTCACATATGCAACTATATGGGGTGCAAAAAGCACATAACATGATTTAATGATGGACCTGGTGTGGAAAAAATACAAAGATACCCTGGACATCACTAATGGGTTTTCTAATTTCAACATAGCACCTGGAAGCGAATATCTAACTGCCTTTAGGTTTGACGGGGTGCAGCTCTCGTTTCGACGCTTGCCTATGGTCTATAAGGTCAGTCCTAGATTATTCTAAGTGCACTTATGGAGATTTTAGAACCAGATCCTGAGGTATTATCATACATTGAGGATATCACTGTCAATGATGATGACTTAGATGTACACTTAACTTGCGTGGATAGAATGTAATAATTTTAACATCTGATTACAAGAATAACTTTTAAAAATCTAAGACTGCCTACCTTAAAGAGACTTTTCTCAGGAATGATTTATCCAATTAGAACAAAGGATTGGTTCCTGATTTCATTCAGAAGTGTGCTAACTTCAAGCCCCCCAACACTCTGAAGAAATTGTCATCCTTGCTGGGATTTCTTTACTTTGAATATATTTACTTGCCTCTCTATACTGAGCAAATAAAATCCTTGTATGACTGATTTTTCAGCAAAATAATGGACAAACAAACACACTGATATCTTGCATGATTTGCAAGTAGACGTGCTAGAGACAAAATATTTACAAACTAGGGACAATAAGACCAGTATGGATCTCAGTCATAACAAGCATATACTTAGGTGACCCACAATGGGGGACAGACCTTTCCTACAGCCAACAAGTCACACTTGTATGCTCCAGCCGAAGCACATTTTGCTTCCATTGAAAAAGTTGTTGCAGCTGTGCTGATAGCAATTTTTAAGGAGCGCCCTTTGTAGCAGGGAAAACTCATGACTGAGGTTTCTGCTATACCAGCACCGGAGGCAGCCACCAAGGCAAGCATTACTAATACTCAAGCTATGCATCCGAGATGGGTGCAGTAGACCTCTTTGTTAAGTGCAGTGGATGTAAAGTTTCAGTATGATCCCACTCTTTATACACAAGTTTTTCTCCAGTGTTAGACCTAGTATCTTTGGTGTGTTCTTTTCACTGTCTTTTTTTTGCTTCTGACCTCCTGCTTTTGACTGTGTGCTGCATTTCATTTTTGCTGGATTTAGAACTCTGGGCACTTTACTGCTGTCAATCAGTGCTAAAAGTGCTATTGATCTCTGGGTAAATTGTGATTATGAATGGTTATCCATGATTAATGCAAAATCAACAATTTATGGACAGAACAATGTCATACATTCACTCCAGTACAGAGATCTGAGCCGAAATCTATCGTTTTTTTGCTTATCATACCATTCCAGTTTGAACCAAGCCATATGCTAATCAGTCTTGACCCTGTCCCCAGTGGGAACAGCCAAGCCCAAACTTCCAGGCCAGGTCCTCCCTGGACTGGAACAGAGCATCCTAGGACCGGTTTTGGGGTATCACCCCTCATCAGCCAGGATACCTTAACTTCAGTGGCGTGGAGAGCACGGGACCCACGTCTGGGCATACCTTCTGACTCAGGTGACAAATGCAAAAACAACAATTGATGGACAGAATACAGAACAATGTCATACATTCACCCCAGTATAGAGACCTGGGCCTAAATCCATCCTTGTTTTGCTCGCCATGCTATTCCAGTTTGAACCCAGCCATATGCAAATCAGTCTTGACACTGTGCCCAATGGGAACAGTCCAGCCCGAACTGCCAAGCCAGGTCCTCCCTTGACTGGAAACACGCATTCTAGGACCGATTTCGGGGTTTCACTCCTCATCAGCCAATATAGCTTGACTCCAGTGGCATGGAGAGCACAGGACCCCCAGAAACGGGTCCTAGGATGCTTGTTTCCAGTCCAGGGAGGACCTGGCTTGGCAGTTCGGGCTGGACTGTTCCCATGAGGTAGATGGTCAAGATTGTTTTGCATATGGCCAGGTCCAAACTGGGGTGGCATGGTGAGCAAAAGAATGATGGATTTAACCCAGATCTCTTGACTGGGGGTGAATGTTTTGATTTGTTCTGCATTCCGTCCATCAATTGTGTGTCTTTTGGTTATGCATGATTGACATATTTAATTTACGGGTAAGTCCCTAGTAAAATTCACTGCGTATACCCAGTGCCTGTACATGAAATGGTACTAGTGGGCATGCAGCTCTGTTTGTTCCACCCACATGAGTATCCCTGCAACCATGCCTTGGACATGCCACTGCAGTGCCTGTGTGTGCGGTTTTAAACTGCAATGTCGACTTGCAGGTGACGCGACTTACCAGGCCCCAACCTTCCCTTTCTTTACATGCAAGGCACTCCTAAGGTAGGCCCAAGATAGCCCTATGGGCAGGGTGCAGTGCATGTGAAAGGTAGAACATGTACTGGTGTGTTATACATATCCTGATAGCGAAATACTGCTAATTTTGTTTTCACTATTGCAAGGACTATCTCTCCCGTATGTTATGATTGGAGCTGCCTTGTAACCTCTTACAAGTGTAATTTTCTAATTGGGAAGAGATAGAGATCTGGAATCCGGGGTCCCTGAATTCACAATTTAAAAATGCATCTTTTGGTGAGGTTGGTCTTCAGATTTCGTGTTTAAAAATGACACTGGTAGAAAGTGGGCATGTTCTTGCTTTACCATCTGGTGCCTCTGGCTGCCTCTGGAATCCACATCTGGTTTAGACAGATAGTTGGGCTGTTTGTGCATTCACTCTCAACATCTCACACAAAAACAGCTGAGGTGTGCCCTGCATATCCCGATGGCCCATCACCAGTCTGATGGGTCTTCTTGAGCAAGAGTGGTGAGAAGAGTTGTCACTGATACCTGTCTCCACCTCTCTGTAGTTTGTCAGGAGCCAGGTCAGGGAAAGGCAGGGTATTGTGCACTACAAAGACTTTTCTTTGAAGTTTGCCTACTTCAAAGGCAGAAACTGGTATAAGTATTAGAGCTGTGACAGCATCATTTCAGAATACTTCTAGACTAAGAGGAGATTCTGCTGTAGGAGGGGAACTGCCACTCTGCTTGTTGCTGTGTTAGGGTGGCCTACTACTAGTTGCTTCTGTCTTGGAGAGTGAAAGGACTGGACTTTGCTTTCTGTGTCCTGCTTGCCCAGGTACTGCAAGGGCTTTTGTGTGCTTGCCTCCTGTTACGAAGTCTCAGGACCATCGAAGACTTCATCTGCAGCTCCTGAACTCCTCTGCTGGGAGTTCTGACCAGCCAAGTGGTGCCAATTCCAGTTCTGACCCCTTGGAGATGGGTTTGCTGAAAAGAAGCCTGAAAATCCATTCATCAACCTTCAGCTTATGTTTTTTCCGCTGCAGTCTTGCCATGCAGTTGAAAAACGAATGCATTGCCGTATTGCAACCAAAGACTCAACACAGCAACTGCCGTGTGGCTGAAAAGATTGCCACAGCCCGAGTCCTTAGCACCGTGTCTCTGACATCCGAGGCACCCTCTCTGTCTCTGACACAGGCCCTGGTGTGTGGCTGATGAAACCAGCACATCACCTGCATCGCGGCCGGAATATCGCTGCAGCGCTGGTTTAGCCACCTCTGCATCAACCCAGCATGTCCAGATATTTGATGAATCGCACCTGTATGCCAACTTCTGGATCGATGTTGCCCAGCAGTGAGGAACCGAGGCCACGTGTGTTGGAACCGACACATCACCTCCTCTCACAGAAAGGAGCTGACACATTACCTCCCCTGACAGTAAGGAACCAACATATTACCTCCCCTGACAGTAAGGAACCAACGCATCACCTCCCCTGACAGTAAGAAAACAACGCATCACCTCCCCTGGCTGTAAGGAACAAAAGCATCACCTCCTTTGCACCTGTTTTTGACTTTATTTTGACGCATCCAGGTGCTTAGTGAAAAAAGTGACGATTTCATAGTTTTTTATGGACTGACCTATTATGAAACTTTTAAAAGGGACATCATTGCTTGTGTATGTTGCATTTTTGTCATTTTTGGACTTCTTTTATTCAGATAAAGATTGGTTATTTTTCTAAATTGGTGTGGCGTCATTTTGTAGTGTTTTCATTCTGTTACTGTGTGTTTATGTACAAATGCTTTATACATTATATCTGAGATAAGCCTGACTGCTTGTGCCAAGCTACCCAGGGGATGAGCAGGGGTTAACTTGGGTGTGTGACTCCCTTACTCTTACCCTGCCTAGAATAAGGGATCCTACTTGAACAGGGTGCAAGCCACTGCCAACTAGAGACCCCCATTTCTAACATCTGGTATGAAGATAATTTTGCTTCAACTCCATAATTCATACCCATTGAGTCATATAAATATATTCTATAGAGATGGCTTTGCTCAACCAGCAGTAGGTATCAATCAATCAATCAATCAATCAGTACATTTATAGAGCGCGCTACTCACCCGTGAGGGTCTCAAGGCGCTGGAGGGGGGGGGGGGGAGTCGCTACTGCTCGAAAAGCCAGGTCTTGAGGTGTTTCCTGAAGGTAAGATGGTCCTCGGTCAGCCGTAGGTGTGCGGGGAGGAAGTTCCATGTTTTGGCTGCCAGGTAGGAGAATGATCTTCCACTGGTGGTGGCTCTTCAGATCCGTGGGACGGTGGCGAGGGCAAGGCTGGCGGAGCATAGCTGGCGGGTGGGGTTGTAGAACGAGAGTCGGTCGTTGAGGTATTCGGGGCCATTGTCGTGGAGTGCTTTGTGTGCGTAGGTGAGGAGCTTGAATGTGATCCTCTTGTTGACGGGGAGCCAGTGCAGGTCTCTCAGGTGGGCGGATATGTGGCTGTGGCGGGGGATGTCGAGGATGAGTCGTGTAGAGGCGTTCTGTATGCGTTGGAGTCGTTTTTGAAGTTTGGCTGTGGTTCCTGCGTATAGGGCATTTCCGTAGTCCAGTCGGCTGGTGAAGAGGGCCTGGTTTTTCTTGTTTTGGTGGGGATCCACCGAAAGATCTTACGGACCATGCGCAGGGTGTTGAAGCAAGATGACGAGACGGAGTTGACTTGCTTGGTCATTGTGAGGGAGGAATCCAGGATGAATCCCTGGTTGCGTGCGTGGTCCGCGGGTTTTGGAGCGGAGCCCAGCGCTGTGGGCCATCAGGAGTCGTCCCAGGCAGCAGGGGATTGTCCGAGGATGAGGACCTCCGTCTTGTCTGAGTTCAATTTCAGGCGACTGAGTTTCAATCAATCAATCAATCATGGCATTTATATAGCGCACTACTCACCCAGAGGGTCTCAAGGCGCTGGGGGGGGGGGGCGCTACTGCCCGAACAGCCAGGTCTTGAGCTTCTTCCTGAAGGAGAGGTGATCTTGGGTCATGCGGAGGTCGGTAGGGAGGGTGTTCCAGGTCTTGGCGGCCAGGTAGGAGAAGGACCTTCCTCCTGTTGTCGCTCTTCGGATGCGGGGGACGGCGGCGAGGGCGAGGTTGGTCGATCGGAGGTGGCATTTGGGAACGTAGAAGTTGAGGCGGTTGTTGAGGTTGCTCGGGCCTTGGTCGTGTAGGGCTTTGTGTGCGTGGGTGAGGAGACGGAAGGTGATTCTTTTGTTGACGGGAAGCCAGTGCAGGTCTCTCAGGTGTCCGGAGATGTGGCTGCGTCGGGGGATGTCGAGGATGAGTCTGGCTGATGCGTTCTGGATCCGCTGGAGTCTTTTCTGGAGCTTGGCGGTGGTTCCGGCGTAAAGGGCGTTGCCGTAGTCCAGTCGGCTGGTGACGAGGGCCTGGGTGACCGTCTTCCTGGTCTCGGTGGGGATCCACCGGAAAATCTTTCGTAGCATGCGCAGGATGTTGAAACAGGATGCGGAGACGGCGTTGACTTGTCTGGTCATGGAGAGGGAGGAGTCCAGGATGAAGCCCAGGTTGCGTGCGTGGTCTGTCGGTTTGGGTGCGGTGCCCAAGGCGGGGGGCCACCAGGAGTCGTCCCAGGCGGAGGGCGAGGAGCCCAGGATGAGGACTTCCGTCTTGTCTGAGTTCAGTTTCAGGCGGCTGGTCGACATCCACTCGGCTACCTCTTTCATCCCTTCGTGGAGGTTGGTTCTGGCGGCGGCGGGGTCGTTGGTCAGGGAGAGGATCAGCTGGGTGTCGTCGGCGTAGGAGATGATGTTGAGGTTGTGCTGGCGTGCGATGGCCGCCAGGGGCTCATGTAGACGTTGAAGAGGGTGGGGCTGAGCGAGGAGCCTTGAGGAACGCCGCAGATGACTTCCGTGGCTGCCGATCTGAACGGTGGTTGGAGGACTCTCTGTGTCCTTCCTGCGAGGAAGGAGATGATCCAATCCAGAGCCTTCTCCTGGATTCCGATGTCGCTGAGGCGCTGCACTAGGGTGCGGTGGCAAACAGTGTCGAACGCCGCGGAGAGGTCTAGGAGGATGAGGGCCGCTGTTTCACCGTTGTCCAGCAGGGTTCGGATGTCATCTGTGGCAGCGATGAGGGCGGTCTCGGTGCTGTGGTTGGCTCGGAAGCCTGACTGTGAGGGGTCGAGGGATCCATTCGTCTCGAGGAAGGCGGCCAGCTGTTTGTTGACGGTCTTCTCGATGACTTTGGCTGGGAACGGGAGGAGCGAGATGGGGCGGTAATTCTTGAGTTCGGTGGGGTCCGCTGTTGGTTTCTTTAGTAGTGCGCTGAGTTCGGCGTGCTTCCAGCTCCCAGGGAAGGTGGCTGTGTCGAAGGAGGTGTTGATGATGTCCCGCAGGTGGGGTGCGATGATGGCATCGGCCTTGTTGAAGACGTGGTGGGGGCAGGGGTCGGTCGGAGATCCGGAGTGGATAGAGTTCATCGTGCAGATGGTGTCTTCTGTGTTGATCTGGGTCCAGGCGCTGAGGGTGGTGGTGGGGGGCGTGTGTGCGGTCGTGGGGAGAGTTGTTCGTGGGCTGAAGCTGTTGTGTATGTCAGCGATCTTGTTGTGGAAGTAGGAGGCGAGGGAGTTGCAGAGGTCTTGCGAAGGGGTGATGTCGTTGTTTCCGGCGTTGGGGTTGGAGAGCTCTTTCACGATGTTGAAGAGTTCCTTGCAGTTGTGTGCGTTGTTGTCCAATCGGTCCTTGAATGCTGTTTTCTTGGTGGCGTGGATCAGTTGATGGTGCTTCCGGGTAGCGAGCTTGAGGGTGGTCATGTTGTCCGGTGTTGGTTCCCTTCTCCAGGCTTTCTCGAGGGCTCGGCAGTTCTTTTTGGAGCTCTTGAGTTCGTCAGTGAACCATGGGGCCTTCTTGCTGCCGGGTCTGCTGGGTGGGGTCCTCAGTGGGGCGAGGTTGTCTGCGCAGTTGCTGATCCACTTCGTGAGTTTATCGGTGGCCTGGCTGGGGTTCGCTGAGCTGGCGGGGGGGTGCTGGCTCAGGGAAGCGGCGAGCTGGTCTGCCGTGATCTTGTTCCAGTTTCTTCGGGCAACCTGTTGCTGGTGGTGGTGGATCATGGTCCTTCTGAAGCTGAAGTGGACGCAGCTGTGGTCCGTCCAGTGGAGTCCGGTGGCGTGGCTGAAGATGATGTCCTTGCTGGATGAGAAGACGGCGTCGAGTGTGTGTCCGGCGAGGTGGGTGGGGGTGGTCACCAGTTGCTTGAGTCCGAGGTTGGCGAGGTTGTCGAGCAGGGTGGTGGTGTTGCGGTCGTTGTTGTTCTCCAGGTGGAAGTTGATGTCCCCCAGGAGGATGTAGTCAGCGGAGGGGAGGGCATGCGGGCAGATGAAGTCGGCGATGTCTTCGCTGAATTGTGTGCGTGGTCCCGGGGGTCGGTAGATGAGGGTGCCTCTGAGGGTGGTTTTTGGGTCCGTGTGGATCTGGAAGTGCAGGTGTTCGGCGGTTTTCAGGGTGTCGTCGGTGTTGGTCGTGATGCGGATGGTGTCCCTGTGGATGATGGCGATGCCTCCTCCAGTCTGGTTGCCGCGGTCTCTTCGGGTGATCTTGTAGCCCTCCGGAATGGCGATGGCGATGTCGGGCGCTGAGGAGTCGTTCATCCAGGTTTCCGTGAGGAAGGCGACGTCAGGATCTGTGGTGTCGAGGAGGTTCCATAGTTCGATGGTGTGTCTGTGGACGGAGCGGGTGTTGAGCAGGATGCACTTGAGGTGGTTGCTGCTGGAGTTCGGCTTGGCGGGCGCTGGAGTGGGGCAGGTCCGGTTGCAGGAGAACTTGCAGGTGTGACAGCTGAAGGGTCCGTGGGTTCGTCTCGGGGTGGCTCGGTAGCATCCCGGGGTTCTGTTGGTGCTGAGTGCACTGAGGGTGGCGGCGTCATACGTCCGGCGGGTGGGCTGGAGTCTGCGGGGGCCAGGGGTCCTGGCGCTGGGCGCGGTCCGGTCGCGGACGGGCGCAGACGGGCTTACCTTTGGCGTGCCTTCGGCGCACAATCGGCGCACCCGCTGCGCGTGACCGCTGCGTGTTCACACGGTCGCCATATATGGCGAAGTGCGAGGGAGGGCGGAGCAGCTGGGAGGCGGGAGCGGGGAGGGTACAGAATGAAAAAAGGGGCGGGGTTAGCGGAGGTGGGAAGCGGGGAGCGGGGAGGGATGAGACGGGGCAACCAAGGAAAACCAGGCAAACAGGCAATGGAATATATAACTGTACTATCATCACCTGCAACTGGATCATAGCGGCATTCAGTAAGAGCTCGTCGGATATCTGCAACGGACTTATATTTGGGCGTACGCTGTAACGCACTTTCATGTAACTCGACTAACGTTACTCGTTGGTGTGGTGGCGGGGTACCAGGAGGACCTCCTCCTGCGGCCCCTAAACTGGAATCGTCGACTGATGCTCTTCGTACTGGCGCGGCGGGAAATTGTAATGTGGGCTGGACCGGGGGTACCGTGGCAGGTACTCCGGTGACTGGAGGAGCAGGAATGGCATTATTTACAGGGACTGGCGGAACAGGATTTGCATATTCTGGAACCGTGTCGTCCAAATAGGACGAAATAAAAATATCAGCTGCGGTCGGTTTGTGACGTAGCTTGGTCGGAACCAATGGTGGCGGAAAATTGCTGGATGCCTCCGGGGTCGCTTTTGGCAAGCCCTCGGCAAGAAGAGGATACATACCCTTAATGAGGGCATTCCTCTGTCTGTCTGACTGTTCGGTTTTGACTCGTTCACCTATCTCGATTAATTCCCTTTCTTGGGCGCGTTCTAAGGATTCTCTACTTAATTCTGACTTTCTGATTTCTTTTTCGGTTCTTTTATGAGATTCTTTGCGCCATAACTCGATGGCATCTTTCTGTGACTGTCTGGCTTTCTTTTTCCATAATGCTTCTTCTACTCGCATGATGCACTCGGCATCCCATGTACCCGATACGGGCCTTCTATACTTTTCTTCTAACTGTTTGGTATACTCTACCCATAAATCTAGATACAATATGGCACTTATGCCATGCTTCTGATACATAAAATGACCTGGACTGTCCCTAGGCGGGACAGGAACTGCTTCTTCTAACAGACCTTTTCTAGTTCTTAACTGACGTAGTTTAGAAAACCACGGCATGACTGAACTGTAATCTGGACATAATACAATACAAAATGAACACGATAATTACACCACTCTCATACCACGACATTAAAATACATGAAGAACATTTAAAATAACAGTTCGAACAGAATACTACCTGGAATACGGAAAACAGAATACATGATTTTCTCGAGAACAGAACTGACTAGAACAGAAACTAGATGCACTGCTAAAACAGTACGAAACTTACCGGTCTCATAAAGAGACACGTCAGGACCCGCATCCACCGGAGTGGACACTTCGTTTTGGGATCTGTGTACCACCAAACCCCACGGACCAGAGACAATTAGATTGACCCTGTCTAGATACTCCCCAGCAACGGTACTCACCGGGCAGCAAGAACGGAAGGCCTCGGACTGGACTGGACTGCTTCGACGCCGGACGGACACACTTCGGACTTCTGTTACGGGTGGGCCTCCGGATACCTCGGACCTTGGACTCTCGGCTTGGGCTCTGGTCGGGACTCGCCGCGTTCCTCCACCGCCTCGTCTGGATGCTGGACCGCAACCTCCGTCTCCTCCGTAGGCCTGAGGGATACTTGAAGCAGAAATATCTGCACGTGCACGGTATGGTTCCGTCACGGCTGCAGAGGGTCAGGGGGCATACGTGGCTTCACCGGCGCGTGGGGAAAGGGCAAGTCCCTGTTCGGGCGCCATTATGTGGTATATAAATAAATAATACCGGATCTAGGTTTTACTGGACATAGCAATAACAGATAGCTCAATAAATAAGAGTCAAGATTCGAGGTAGTAGGAGTTTGCAGGTTTAATACAGCATAAAGGACAGGAACAGGACAACCTGCACGGGAACAGGATGGCAGAGCCCTGCAGGGGGGACAGGGAATGAGCGCGCTAACTTTAATAACAATACACAAGCATATATACTAAAACAGTTTCAATTGCAATACATACAATAGGCGGAGCAGTGGGTGTGGTCAATAGCAGTCGCGAAAGATAAGGGTGAAAGTAGGTGTAACAGGAGGCGTATACATAGACATGTGATGTAAACGTAACAGAATATGTCATAAATGGGGCGGAAACATGGAGGGGGCTACCTAAGGAGCCGGGACCTCTAACCTAATGGTGCGTGCAAACTGACAATGACGTGTTACTAGGAGAAGCTGGGGGCTATGAACTCTGCGCTAGGAGCAGAGACTGAAGTCTGGAGAGTCAGGGCGACATGTACCTAACCCTATCTAGTATCTGATGTTTAGAGAACATGTTGATATAATCCAAAAGTTATCGGGGTAAAGGCTAACAGACTCTAAGACTGGTGCATGCATTATTCTACATGTAGTGCGTGATGAAGAATATTAAATGACCATAAATACAGTATTTCTCTTACATGGAGACGTAAAGGCTAGACGATGACGGAAACTATTGATGCGATTCAGTAGCTTAGGAATGCAGAGAAGGAGGGCTGGACTGATAACTAGAATCATAACATACTTTTGGCAGACTCGTAGGCAGAGCCAGGCTGAGCCGGGCACTGTGAGGCAGGAAGTAAGTGAAGGGTCAGGAATACAGGTGGGGGCTGTATCGCTCCTCAGCGAGGGCTCAGGAGACAGGAGCTGAATCTGGTGTCCGGGCCCTTTTGAGGCCTAGAAACGGGGACTTTACAATGAAATAACGTGCACACTGAGAAACGTGGCAACGTAACTTTACATAGGCCTGATATTCGTAGTATTCACGAGAACTGGAAACTAGCATACTAGAGATGGACACAACTGTAATTGCGTCTTTAATCAAACATGGGGGATACATATGCGTATTAATCATGCACACATAACATAAGATGGGGAACACGTAGGGACACAGAACATGGCAAAATTTACTTTTCCACAGGTGGCTGGGTCTTTGGTGAGGGAGAGTATCAGTTGGGTGTCGTCGGCATAGGAGATGATGTTGATGTTGTGTTTGCGAGCGATGGCGGCAAAGGGGCTCATGTAGATATTGAAGAGGGTCGGGCTGAGCGAGGAGCCTTGGGTTACGCCGTAGACGATCTTGGCTGAACGGAGGTAGGCGGACTCTCTGGGTTCTGTCGGAGAGGAACAAGGTGATCCAGTCCAGGGCCTTTCCTTGTATCCCTGTGTTGAGGAGGCGGGATATCATGGTGCAGTGGCATACGGTGTCGAAGGCGGCCGAGAGGTCTAGGAGGATGAGAGCAGTTGTTTCTCCGTTGTTCATCAGGGTCCTGATGTTGTCGGTGGCTGCGATGAGGGCGGTCTCGGTGCTGTGGTTGGCTCGAAATCCAGGCTGGGACGTGTTGAGCGAGTTGTTTACCTCGAGGAAAGCAGTCAGCTGTTTATTGACGTCTTCTTGATGACTTTGGCCGGGAAGGGAAGAAGAGAGATGGGGCGGATGTTCTTGAGGTCTTTGGGGTCCGCTGTGGGTTTCTTCAGAAGGGTGTTGAACTCTGCATGCTTCCCGCTCTCTGGGAAGGTGGTGGACGTGAAGGAGTTGTTTATGATGTTCCGGAGGTGGGGGGTGATGATGATGTCTGCTTTGTTGAAGATGTGGTGGGGGCAAGGGTCAGAGGGGGAGCCCGAGTGGATGGTGTTCATGATGTCCGTGGTGTCTTCAGTGCTGATTGGGGTCCGGGCGCTGAGGATGGTGGTGGGGGTAGGTGGTTTGGTGGCTGGAGGCGGAGTCATAGGTCCGAAGCTTTCGTGTATGTCTTTGATTTTGTGGTGGAAGAACGTGGCGAGGGAGTTGCAGAGGTCTTGTGATGGTGTGATGTCGTTGTTGCTGGAGCTGGGGTTGGAGAGCTCTTTGACGATGCTGAAGAGTTCCTTGCTGTTGTGGGTCTTGCTGTCTAGTCGCTCTTTGAACGATGCCCTTTTGGTGGTGCGGATCAGCTGGTGTTGTTCGCGGGTGGCGTTCTTGAGGGCTGTCATGTTTTCGGTGGTCTGATGATGGCGCCAGGTTTTTTCGAGGGTTCGGCAGGATTTCTTTGAGTGTTTGAGGGCGTCAGTGAACCATGAGGATTTCCTGTTGCGGGACTCGCCTGGGGGTTTCTTCAGTGGCGCGAGGTCATCGGCGCAATTGGTGATCCACTGTGTGAGGTTGCGGGCTGCGTTGTTGGTGTCCGCTGTTTAGGCTGGCGGGTTCTGGCTCAGTGATGAGAGGAGATGGTCTGTGGTGATTTTGCTCCAGCATCTGCGGGGAATTTGTTGCGTGCGGAGGAGAGATGTGGTCTTTTTGAAGGTAAAGTGGATGCATCTGTGGTCGGTCCAGTGTAGCCCGGTGGAGTGGCTGAAGGAGACGTGGTTGCTGGCGGTGAAGATGGGGTTGAGCGTGTGGCCAGATAGGTGGGTGGGTGTGTTTACCAGTTGCTTGAGACCGAGGTTGGCGAGGTTGTCGAGCAGGGCGGTTGTGTTGTTGTCGTTGTTTTTCTCCAGGTGGAAGTTCAGATCCCCTAGGAGGATGTTGTCTGGTGAGGCTAGGGCGTGTGGGCTGATGAAGTCGGCGATGGTTTCGCTGAATTGTGTGCACGGGCCCGGGGGTCTGTAGATAAGTGTTCCTCTAAGGGTGGTCTTGGGGTCGGTGTGAATCTGGAAGTGTAGGTGTTCGGCGGCAGAGAGCGTGTCTTCGGCGTTGGTCGTGATGTTGACGGTGTTCCTGTAGATGATTGCGATTCCTCCTCCGGTTTGGTTGACACGGTCCTTCCGGGTGATCTTGTAGCCGTCCGGGATGGCTATGGCGATGTCTGGGGCCGAGGAGGAATTCATCCAGGTTTCCGTGAGGAAGGCGACGTCTGGGGCTGTTGTGTCGAGGAGGTCCCAGAGTTCGACGGCGTGCTAGTGGACGGAGCGGGTGTTGAGGAGGATGCACTTGAGGTGGTTGTTGTCGCTTTTAGGTCCGGGGGGAGGTTTGCAGGTTCGGAGGCAGGTAAATTTGCAGGCTTGACAGGTGAAGGGTCCCTGGGTTCGCTTCGGGGTTGCTCTGTAGCAGGCGGGTTGGCGTCCGGTGTTGAGTGCGTTGAGGGCGGAGGAGTCGTATCTCAGTCGGGTTCCCTGGCTCCTGGGGGGGCCAGGGGTTCTGGCGCTGGGCGCGGTCCAGGCGTGGACGGGTGCAGACGGGCTTCAGCGGCGTGCCCGCTGCACGCATCCGCTGCGCGACCTCTGCACGGCCTCCATATGAGGGGTTGTGGGAGGGAGGGGCAGCTGGGAGGTGGGAGTGGTGCAGCAAATGGGAATGGCGTGGGGCAGGGCCGCAGGGACGCAGCGGCAGGGAGAATGCACAGGGGGACCGGGGGAGCGGGGGACGGGGCACGGGGGGGCGAAACTGGGCACAAGGGGGTACAGAAGGCAAAAAGGGGGTGCAGGCACAATCAGGGAATCACAAAGCAGCAACAAAATACAGTGGCACAAGTCAATGCACAGCGGGCAGCAAGGGGACAAAATACAGTGGCACAAGTCAAAAACACAGCAGGCAGCAGGGGAACAAAATACAGTGGCACAAGTCAAAAACACAGCGGGCAGCAGGGGGACAAAATACAGCGGCACAAGTCAAAAACACAGCGGGCAGCAGGGGGACAAAATAAAGTGGCGCAAGTCAAAAACACAGCGGGCAGCAGGGGGACTCACCCGGCAGCGGCTGAGGCGACAGCGGGGGCAGCGTCACCGGAGGACCGTGAGGCGGCTGGGGGGCGACCTACCTGAGGACAGGGTCAAAGGTCGCTCACAAAATGGAAGAACATTGCAGCCTGCGAAGCAGTGCAAGGTAGAGTGAAAGATGGTGAAATACATCTGCAGTGACACTAGGATCTTAGGCGACAGCACTCTCCACCGTGCAGAACTTTATCCTCTGGTACTTACATTTAAAAAAAGCTGACCTATCAGTTCCCACACTAATACTGTCCAAGTCATCCTTCTGTGTGCAAGAGTGCAACGTTGACTTGCAGCAATGGCACTTAAACGGATTAAACGATCATTGGCATTCTATTTTGCTGCCGGTTCCCTGCAATGCCTGGAGGAGTTTGGCTGATGTTGGCTCATACCGAGACCCTGTTCTGCAACCAACCAGTATCATATGTGGGATGAGCCTTACTCCAAACCTCTGCTATACAGATTAAATAAGCGCCCCGCGCCTCCTTCAACACACTGAATCAGCAACAGCTCTCACCTACCCTGACATGAGACATGTGGCACGAGACTGCTCAGAGAACGTCTGAGTGACGGATGGTGGCCTTCTTGGGGTGATTACACAACCTGTTGGGCCTGGAGCACAAGTGTACACATGCACCAGCACTCTAACAACATTTGCTCAGCCCCGTTGTGGCCGTCTCCACAAGCCCCTGGCATGCAAGCTAGAGCATGCAGATCTGTGCCCTGTAACTTAGATCATCTGTTGATGACATGGAGGCATATATTTGTTTAAATCAAAGGTAGGGGGAGGTAGAAGGAACTGTGATCCATTCAGCTTCCTAATAGCAAGTCAATATCAATGGGGAATGGATCACTTGTACCTGTAACCAGGGTTCACAGAGTTCTAAACATCATAACTTGAAAACCCTAATTCACGTAAACAGGTAGGTGAGCGGTATATCTTGATTCTCCGCTGAGATTAAGTACATTACAGCATCATCAGTGTGTTTTTTTTAATGCTTCCTCCACCTGGAGGGAACCGCTGGTTATTTCACATGATGATGCTGGTACATTGTTGAACTTGAACATGTTATTTAGATAAGCAAATAGAAAAAATGGCAATTCTTTTAGAACTCATAGCGGGGTCAAGGGATAATATAGCACAATAGGCACTAGATGTATAGATCTTTGTATACTTAGGTGAGGTCTTATGAGCGCTTATGTGAGGTAGCTTTGAGGCATGGCATGTGTGGACTTATAGGTTATTTTTCTTGGATAATTAATCAATGAATACCAGTGCTTTGTCATGATGAAGTGTGTCATAGAGTGCTTCATTTTGCTTTTTTTGATGTTCGCCTTCATTAAAACAAGACGCATTTCTGTGGGTCCACTTATCAGGCCAATAGATGGTGAGGTGCGTTTTGGGTGATTTGTAAAGCATTCCAAGTTTGATTAAGCATGCTTCGATTTACCGGCGGGTGCAGGCTCTGCTACTTAAGTACATCTCAGGGCAGTGTGTTTAGGAAAAGGTCTAGGCGCAGTAAATATCGCATTTAACGCGCAATAGCTGTGGAGTCAATAAAAGTAGCTTAAACGGAATTAATTTGTGGCTCTCATTGTCTCACAGAAATGAAAGAAATGCGTGTGGGACTGGTGGAAATGGTGTAGCCAGTATTGCGTTTGTTTTTTACTCGCGGTCAGATATGTGTGCTTACATAATGACACTCATTTATGTGCAGAATAACAAAAGTGTTTACAACCTAAGGCGGATGATTCGGGGTTTGTATGTGACCTTCTGTAATGGATTCTTAATGGGAATAAAAAGAACAAAGTGAGGCGCGTATCTTTAAAGTCCCGATTAGGGCTTCTTCGGGGTTATGGTGGCGCAGGGCACTGCTGAAAAGATTATAAGGAATACCTGGTTACGAGTCAGTTTTGGAAAATACTTTACGTGTGCTCCGGCCGGCATTGGGTTTTTGATTCTCCATACCTCGTGTGGTAGGCTTAAACGACTTGTGCTGGCACTGTCTCCAAAATCCTGGGTTGCTCATGAGCTTCGGCTAGCAACCATTAAATCTCATTAGGAGGAGTTTGATAGTGAAGACAGACTATGTAATAGGGAAACGGATCCATTGGTTAATTTTGAGGGATTCCTGAGATAATTCGGAATTTTCAAAAAAATGTTGATTAAAAAACTGAGATGAATGATCAAAAATTCAATAGTTATTAAATTTGACCAGTTATTGAATAAATAAATAAATAATTGGGGACAATAGAAAGTCGTGGTAATGTATTTGTTGTGACGCCTAGGACTCTGTTCATTGTTAGACGTTGAAGACAGTCTACACAACTTCTATGAATGGATCAACACACAGGATCAATGTCTTAAATATACTTACACGGCTGACAGAAAACAGCAGGACTTTTTAGACTTAACCATTTAAGTCAAAAATAACACCATTAAAACCAAGACGTTCTTTAAACCGACCGCCAACAACAGCTTACTATCCTACAATAGTTTCCACCCACGCCCATTCAGAGACAATTTAACGTACGGTCAATTCCTTCGTCTCAAAAGAAACTGCAGCGAACTTACGTTGTATAAGAGTATAAGACACAAAGCAAAAGATCTTTGCACAAAACTATCCAGACGAGACTACGCAGCAAAAACAGTGGCAAAATGCCAGAGGAGGGCAAGGAATCAACACAGGGAGAATCTCTTTGAAACAACACCAAAAACATCTGCACCAAACACCTTGACCTGCGTCACTACATACAGCATAGCAAGCAATACAGTTAAAAAAATTATCAACAAAAACTGGCGAATACCAACATGAGGCCCACTGAACTGGCCCAAACCTTGGTTAGCCAACAGTAGAACAAGAAATCTAAAAGATATTCTGGTACACGCAGGAGCTCAAGAACCAAAAGTGAAGGAAATTACTAACACTTTATGGACTATGCAGCCAGTCACAGATCACTATCGCTGCGGACACTGCTCATTATGTAAATTGAGCACAACCACAAAATCCATCCAACTGACACCAAATTAAAGTGGACCATGAGGCAACATACAAATCGCATTTCGACACGTGAGCTACAGGATCATGTGACCTTGCAACCTCAGGTATAGCGGAATGACCTGTCGCAAGATGAAACAAAGGATCTGTGAGCACAGGAGCAAAGTAAAGTGCAAGAGAGGAACAACCAAAATGAGTAATCACTATATTGAACAACAACATACCATTAATGACCTGCACTGGATTATCATTGAAACGTTAGCTGGAACCTCCTCCAATGCAAAAAAAATACTCTTTGAAAAAGAACAAAGATGGGTACATCGTCTGAAGACTACTTCTACTGGACTGAATGATATTATTCCTTTTCTCAGTATCTCATTAATCAAACCCCCATGACCAATTCACCAATAATAAAAAGATCACTGGAGATGACATATCAAAACTCAAAAGAGAATATACAAGTGAACCTACAAACAACATTCGCCCACCGTAATAATAAACTTCAATGTCTAATAATGACCAGAGTCCTAGGCGTCACAACAAATACATTGCCACGACCTTCTATTGTCCCCATTTATTTATTTATTTATTCAATAACTGGTAAGTATGGGTGAAATTTGCGAAATCGAATTCGCAATCCGCAAAATCCGCGAATTCGTGCGAATTTGCGGATTTTTGGATTTTTGCTTGTTCGCAGGTTTTTTTGTGTGTTCTTGGGGTTTTTTGCGTGTTCGCTGGGCTTTTTGCGTGTTCGCGGGCCGCTTGCATGGCAAAGTTACCCATGCGGTCGTGTATGGCACAGCACCCTCTGGTTCACCACTGCCACCCTCTGGTTCATCACTGCCACCCTCTGGTTCACCACTGCCACCCTCTGGTTCACCCCTTCCACCCTCTGGTGCACCCCTGCCACCCTCTGGTTCACCACCGCCACCCTCTGGTTCAGCACTGCCACTCTCTGGTTCACCCCTGCCACCTTCTGGTTCAGCACTGTCACCCTCTGGTTCACCACTGCCACCCTCTGGTTCACGACTGCCACCCTCTGGTTCATCACAGCACCTCTGGTTCACCACTGCCACCCTCTGGTTCACGACTGCCACCCTCTGGTTCATCACAGCACCTCTGGTTCACCACTGCCACCCTCTGGTTAACCACTGTCACCCTCTGGTTTAGCACTGCCACCCTCTGGTTCACCACTGCCACCCTCTGGTTCATCCCTGCCACCCTCTGGTTCACCACTGCCACCCTCTGGTTCATCACAGCCCCCTCTGGTTCATGACTGCCACCCTCTGGTTCATCACAGCACCTCTGGTTCACCCCTGCCACCCTCTGGTACAGCACTGTCACCCTCTGGTTCACGACTGCCACCCTCTGGTTCACGACTGCCAACCTCTGGTTCATCACAGCACCTCTGGTTCACCACTGCCACCCTCTGTTTCATCACTGCCACCCTCTGGTTCACCACTGCCACCCTCTGGTTCACCACTGCCACCCTCTGGTTCACCCCTGCCACCCTCTGGTTCACCACTGCCACCCTCTAGTTCCTCACAGCACCCTCTGGTTCACCCCTGCCACCCTCTGGTACAGCACTGTCACCCTCTGGTTCACCACTGCCACCCTCTGGTTCACGACTGCCACCCTATGGTCCATCACAGCACCTCTGGTTCACCCCTGCCACCCTCTGGTACAGCACTGTCACCCTCTGGTTCACCACTGCCACCCTCTGGTTCACGACTACCACCCTCTGGTTCATCACAGCACCTCTGGTTCACCACTGCCACCCTCTGGTTAACCACTGTCACCCTCTGGTTCAGCACTGCCACCCTCTGGTTCACCACTGCCACCCTCTGGTTCACCCCTGCCACCCTCTGGTTCACCACTGCCACCCTCTGGTTCATTACAGCACCCTCTGGTTCACGCCTGCCACCCTCTGGTACAGCACTGTCACCCTCTGGTTCACCACTGCCACCCTGTGGTTCACGACTGCCACCCTCTGATTCATCACAGAACCTCTGGTTCACCACTGCCACCCTTTGGTTAACCACTGCCACCCTCTGGTTCAGCACTGCCACCCTCTGGTTCACCACTGCCACTCTCTGGTTCACCACTGCCACCCTCTGGTTCACCCATGCTACCCTCTGGTTCACCACTGCCACCCTCTGGTTCACCCCTGCCACCATCTGGTTCATCACTGCCAACCTCTGGTTCACCCCTGCCACCCTCTGGTTCAGCACTGCCACCCTCTGGTTCAGCCCTGTCACCCTCTGGTTCACCCCTGCCACCCTCTGGTTCATCACTGTCACCCTCTGGTTCATCACTGCCACCCTCTGGTTCACCACTGCCACCCTCTACCGAGACCTTTTGTGATGCAGCGGCAGCACAAAAGATGCGCCATGGTGCTGGGTATTAACAACGTGACGCATCTGAGAGATGCATCACGTTGTAAAGCCCTGCGCCATCAGGAGGCGTTCCGGCACAGGGGAGGGCGTTCCTGCGCAGGAACGCCTCCTAAAAGTGGCTGAGTGAAATCTACAAGATTTCACTCAGTCACTTTTAGGCCAATGCTGCGTCAAAACCCTGCGCCTGCTTGAAGCAGGCGCAAGGCTTGATGCAGCATTGGGGAGATAGGGCCCCCCAGAGCTTTGCTGGAGCTGCGTCGGAAGCGCGACGCAGCTCCAGCAATGCGCTGCTTTTACGGCACAGATGCGTGACGCATCCGTGCCGTTTTTGCCACATGGTGCGCCGCATTGTAAATGCGATTCAGAAAAGGGGGTGGTGATGAACAGAGTGTCTGAATTAAGCAGACCACTCTTACCCAGTCCAAAGATCAGGGCTTGATCCATCACCGTTATTTAGCTCACTGCCCCATCCCAGCTCAGAACCTGGCTATATGCAAATTAGTCTGTCCCTGGCCCAGTGCATCATGGGAACAGGGCAGACCAAACTACCAAGCCAATTCTTCACCAGAAAGTATACAAGCTTCCGGGGACCGGTTTCTGGCATTTCAGCCTCGTCGGCCCGGCTTGCTTGAATCCTGATGGAGCAGTGAGCAAGGGACTCATGTCTGAGTATACCCTGCCACACCTATAGTGGCCAAAAACGATTCAGAAAAGGGGGTGGTGATGAACAGAGTGTCTGAATTAAACAGGCCACTCTTACCCAGTCCAAAGATCAGGGCTTGATCCATCACCGTTATTTAGCTCACTGCCCCATCCCAGCCCAGAACCTGGCTATATGCAAATTAGTCTGTCCCTGGCCCAGTGCATCATGGGAACAGGGCAGACCAAACTACCAAGCCAATTCTTCACCAGAAAGGATACAAGCTTCCGGGGACCGGTTTCTGGCATTTCAGCCTCGTCGGCCCGGCTTGCTTGAATCCTGATGGAGCAGTGAGCAAGGGACTCATGTCTGAGTATACCCTGCCACACCTATAGTGGCCAAAAACGATTCAGAAAAGGGGGTGGTGATGAACAGAGTGTCTGAATTAAGCAGACCACTCTTACCCAGTCCAAAGATCAGGGCTTGATCCATCACCGTTATTTAGCTCACTGCCCCATCCCAGCTCAGAACCTGGCTATATGCAAATTAGTCTGTCCCTGGCACAGTGCATCATGGGAACAGGGCAGACCAAACTACCAAGCCAACTCTTCACCAGAAAGGATACAAGCTTCCGGGGACCGGTTTCTGGCATTTCAGCCTCGTCGGCCCGGCTTGCTTGAATCCTGATGGAGCAGTGAGCAAGGGACTCATGTCTGAGTATACCCTGCCACACCTATAGTGGCCAAAAACGATTCAGAAAAGGGGGTGGTGATGAACAGAGTGTCTGAATTAAGCAGACCACTCTTACCCAGTCCAAAGATCAGGGCTTGATCCATCACCGTTATTTAGCTCACTGCCCCATCCCAGCTCAGAACCTGGCTATATGCAAATTAGTCTGTCCCTGGCCCAGTGCATCATGGGAACAGGGCAGACCAAACTACCAAGCCAATTCTTCACCAGAAAGGATACAAGCTTCCGGGGACCGGTTTCTGGCATTTCAGCCTCGTCGGCCCGGCTTGCTTGAATCCTGATGGAGCAGTGAGCAAGGGACTCATGTCTGAGTATACCCTGCCACACCTATAGTGGCCAAAAACGATTCAGAAAAGGGGGTGGTGATTTACAGAGTGTCTGAATTAAGCAGACCACTCTACCCAGTCCAGAGATCAGGGCTTGATCCATCACCGTTATTTAGCTCACCGCCCCAGGGTATACTCAGATGTGAGTCCCTTGCTCATTGCACCATCAGGATTCAAGCAAGCCGGGCCGACGACGCCTGAAATGGCAGAAACCGGTCCCCGGAAGCTTGTTTCCTTCCCAGTATAAGAATTGGCTTGGTAGTTTGGTTTGTCCTGTTCCCATCATGCACTGGGACAGGAACAGACTAATTTGCATATAGCCAAGTTCTGAGCTGGGATGGTGCAGTGAGCTAAAAAACGGTGAGGGATCAAGCCCTGATCTTTGGACTGGGTAAGAGTGGTCTGCTTAATTCAGGCACTCTGTTCATCACCACCCCCTTTTCTGAATCATTTTGTCCACCATAAGCGTGGAAGGGTATACTCAGATGTGAGTCCCTTGCTCATTGCTCCATCAGGATTCAAGCAAGCCGGGCCGACGACGCCTGAAATGGCAGAAACCGGTCCCCGGAAGCTTGTTTCCTTCCCAGTATAAGAATTGGCTTGGTCGTTTGGTTTGTCCTGTTCCCATCATGCACTGGGACAGGGACAGACTAATTTGCATATAGCCAAGTTCTGAGCTGGGATGGTGCAGTGAGCTAAAAAACGGTGATGGATCAAGCCCTGATCTTTGGACTGGGTAAGAGTGGTCTGCTTAATTCAGGCACTCTGTTCATCACCTCCCCCTTTTCTGAATCATTTTGTCCACCATAAGCGTGGAAGGGTATACTCAGATGTGAGTCCCTTGCTCATTGCACCATCAGGATTCAAGCAAGCCAGGCCGACGATGCCTGAAATGGCAGAAACCGGTCCCCGGAAGCTTGTTTCCTTCCCAGTATAAGAATTGGCTTGGTAGTTTGGTTTGTCCTGTTCCCATCATGCACTGGGACAGGAACAGACTAATTTGCATATAGCCAAGTTCTGAGCTGGGATGGTGCAGTGAGCTAAAAAATGGTGATGGATCAAGCCCTGGTCTTTGGACTGGGTAAGAGTGGTCTGCTTAATTCAGGCACTCTGTTCATCACCACCCCCTTTTCTGAATCATTTTGTCCACCATAAGCGTGGAAGGGTATACTCATATGTGAGTCCCTTGCTCATTGCACCATCAGGATTCAAGCAAGCCGGGCCGACGACGCCTGAAATGGCAGAAACCGGTCCCCGGAAGCTTGTTTCCTTCCCAGTATAAGAATTGGCTTGGTAGTTTGGTTTGTCCTGTTCCCATCATGCACTGGGACAGGAACAGACTAATTTGCATATAGCCAAGTTCTGAGCTGGGATGGTGCAGTGAGCTAAAAAACGGTGATGGATCAAGCCCTGATCTTTGGACTGGGTAAGAGTGGTCTGCTTAATTCAGGCACTCTGTTCATCACCACCCCCTTTTCTGAAGCATTGTAAATGCGGCGCACCGTGGGTGGCGGAGCTGCGGCGCACAATAGCTGGCGCATCCCTGGGGATGTGAGCACTCCAGTTGAGTAGAGGTATTGCACAAAAAGGTGGCATCTTCGTGGACAAACACGCAGGGCGGGATTCATTCTGCCCCCTGTTAGACTCGTTTTTTGTGCCCTTCTGCCCTCTGTTAGACTCATTTTTCCCTTGTTTTTCTGCCCTTCTGCCCTCTGTTAGACTCGATTTTTGTGCCCTTCTGCCCTCTGTTATTCCCTTGTTTTTGTGCCCTTCTGCCCTCTGTTAGATTCGTTTTTTGTGCCCTTCTGCCCTCTGTTAGACTCGTTTTTGTGCCTTTCTGCCCCGTTAGACTCGTTTTTTGTGCCCTTCTGCCCTCTGTTAGACTATTTTTTCCCTTGTTTTTCTGCCCTTCTGTCCTCTGATAGACTGTTTTTTGCGCCCTTCTGCCCTCTGTTAGACTCGTTTTTCCCTTGTTTTTCTGCCCTTCTGCCCTTTGTTAGACTGCTTTTTGTGCCTTTCTGTCCTCTGCATCACCACATCATCACTCAGCGCTACCCCAGCATCACTCAGCACCACCACATTATCACTCAGCACCACCACATTATCACTCAGCACAACCACAGCACCACACAGCGCCACCACAGCATCACTCAGCGCCACCACAGCATCACTCAGTGCCACCACATTATCAATTAGCACCACCACAGCACCACTCAGCACCACAACAGCATCACTCAGCACCACTACAGCATCACTCAGCACCACCACAGCATCACTCAGCACCACCACAGCACCAATCAGCACCACCACATCACCACCACAGCATCACTCAGCACCACCACAGCATTACTTAGCACCACCACATTATCACTCAGCATCACCACAGCACCATTCAGCACCACCACAGCACTACTCAGCATCACCACAGCACCACTCAGCATCACCACAGCACCACTCAGCGCCACCCCAACATCAATCTGCGCAACCATTCAACAAAAACTGGTTCAAATATGTTCTCTCAATGTTTCAAACTTTATTACAAATGTCACAAAAAGATGTTAATATTTCACTTCTGTTCTTGGATTTTCGTCGCAATAAAATACACTGAACATAATCTTCACAAAAGTTATTTACAAAAGTTTAAGCTATTGCCATTATAAATTAAAATCACTTTTATTTAAGTATTAATTATTTTAAAAAATGAAAAGCCATTGTAATTTGTAATATCAATACAGCTAAGTCATGTAAATACAAAACATGTTGCATTGCAAATGCTATAGGTGTCACATTTGCGAAAGTTATAACTATTGGCATTGTAAATGACAAAACTATTAATTTAGCTATTTTCAAAACCAACACATAAATAAAAAAAATTGTCATTTACAAGACCAATAGCTCAAACTTTCCTAATGCGAGACCAATTGCATTGCAAATGCTTGTTTTTATATCTGTCAGTGCTTCCTGTTGAGGTTTAATTTTCGTGACAGGCGCCTCATTGCCTACTTGTAACTATTTTCTGACCCTGCTTCAAGGGTCAGAGCAGGGTCAGAGAATAGTTGCAAGTAGGCAACGAGGCGCCAGGCAGCACTTACAGGCTTACAGCAGCAGGTGCCCAAGTTGAAGTTAATTTCTTTGTAACCCTTTTGAAAAAGGTTACAAAAAATTAGCTTCAACTTTTGCACCTGCTGCTGTAACCCTGTAAGTGCTTGGCTGAAAATTCGTCCCCGCTGATTCACGGATTTTACCGCGATTTCGCAAAATTCGCAGATCGCGAAATCGCAGAAAATCCGCAAATTCCGCGAGCGGAACGAATTTTCAGCCCATGCTTAATAACTGGTCAATTTTAATAACTATTGAATTTTTGATCATTCCTCTAATTTTTTAATCAACATTTTTTTGAAAATTCCGAATTATCTCAGGAATCCTTCAAAATTAACCAATGTATCTGTTTCACTATTCCATAGTCTGTCTTCACTATCAAACTCCGCCTAATAAGATTTAATGGTTGCTAGCCGCAGCTCTCAAGCAACCCGGGATTTTGGAGGCAGTGTCAGCAGCTCAAGTCGTGCAAGCCTGCCACACGAGGTATGGAAAACCAGAAGACCCCATGCCGGCCGGAGCACACGTAACGTATTGTGCGAAACCGACTCGTAACCAGGTATTCCTTATAATCTTTTCAGCAGTGCCCAGCACCACCCTAACCCAGAAGAAGCCCGAATCGGGACTTTAAAGGTATGCCCCTCACTTCATTCTTTTTATTTTTACACTAGCTGCCCGCCCCAACGTTGTCCGGGGCTGAAATAGAATCTCTGCAATGGTTGTAATAGGCAAGGCAAATTTATTTCAAAACTTGCCTGTGCATCCGCTCGACGCGGCAGCGACAAACTAGTTTGTCCGCTGTAGCGACACTTAGACGCACCACATGACGTCAACGGCCAACAATGCCAAATGCAACTATCGCGTCTAATGGCAAATGCAACTTCCACTTCTCGCAAGCGGTGGAATCCATGTTTGTTTTGAGGAATGCTGCGCCCATCGCTGTATGCACACGCCCCCCATCGCTCTATGCACACGCCCCCAGCACAACGCTTCTCGAAAGCGGTATCATTCAGCAGGGTTGGGTTTTGACGAATGCCGCGCCCATCGCTCTATGCACACGTTCCCAGCACAAGGCACACGCCCCCAACAGACTACTTTTTCCCAAACGTTCTTTTTCCCTTCTAATGTATATGTTTTGCTGGTGTATAGCCTATGTCCATCTGCTGATACTCTCCATTCCAACACTGTATTGGGTGTTCCAGTTGGCGCTGTGGTTCCGGAGCTTACCCACCTCAAAGGTTTGGGCTCTCTCTTTATAATATTAGTATGGATTAAGAATCCATTACCGAGGGTCACATGCAAACCCTGAATCATCCGCCTTTGGTTTAAACACTTTTGTTATTCTGTGCATAAATGAGTGTCATTGTTTAAGCTCACATATCCGACCATGAGAAAAAAATGAACGCAATTCTAGCTACACCATATCCACCAGCCCCACACGCATTTCCTTCATTTCTGTGCGACAATGAGAGCCACAAATTAATTCTGCTTAAGCTACTTTTATTGACTCTACAACTATTGTGCGTTGAATGCGACATTTACTGCACCTAGACCTTTTCCTAAACACACTGCCCTGAGATCTACTTAAGTAGCGGAGCGTGCACACGCCGGTAAATCGGGGCATGCTTAATCGCAAAAGGTGAACTTGGAATGCTGTACAAACCACACAAGACGCACCTCACCATCTATTGGCCTGATAAGTGGAGCCACAGAGATGCGTCTAGTTATAATGAAGGCGAACATCAAACAAATCAAAATGAAGCACTCTATGACACGCTTCATCATGACAAAGCACACAATAGAGTATAACATGCCTGGTATTCATTGATTAATTTACAAGGAAAATAACCTGCAAGTACACACATGCAACGCCTCAAAGCAACCTCACATAAGTGCTCATAAGACCTCACCTAAGCATACAAAGATCTATACATCCAGTGCCCATTGTGCTGTTATGCAGGATCCCTCGACCCCGCTATGGGTTCTAAAAGAATTGCCATTTTTTCTATTTGCTTATCTAAATAACATTTTCAAGTTGAACAATGTACCAGCATCATCATGTGACTGTTTTAATCCATATTATTTTGTTTCTATGTGTTTCTTTTTCTTTCACTTTTTATTTTAGGTACTTCTGACCTTTATTCAGATATATAAATTCTGATTTTCAACACTGAAATTGGGAAATATCCATTTCCACCATTTCTTGTAGGTCCTGAAGAAAGCCCCCGACCCTTCTGTGCCCCAAAGGGGCTGAAACATGTTGACCAACTATCTGGACTAGTAAGTGCAGTGAACACATAAAATGTCCAACAGCGCACAAAACAGTTTTTAACCCCACTCATGCTCCAAACTGAATAAAGTTGAAGTTTATGAAGCATGTGGCTTTTTTAAAATACTCACTTCACTTGAGCACTCGCACTTCACTCACTATTACTGATCACTACTGAAATAACCAGTGGTTCCCTCCAGGTGGAGGAAGCATTAAAAGAAACCCAGTGATGATGCTGTTACATACTTGATCTCGGCAGAGAATCAAGATATACCGCCCACCTATCAGTTTACATTAATGGGGGTTTTTAAGTTATGATGGTTATAACTCTGCGATCCCTGGTTACAGGTACAAGTGATCCACTCCCCATTGATATTGACTGGGAGGCATAGTCATTTTTAAAATCACAGGCACCAAAAGCATGAAAGTAATAGACGACAACAACCATCTGACTTGAAACTGCTCTACTACTTCAGTAAGGTAGAAATGCATGGAGAGAGTACAATAGATTCATAAAATCTGACTTCTGCAGGCCTACCTAATCCTTAAATCCCTTCAAGTGGTGTGGTCGGGTGCCTGGTTGAAGGATTGCCACAGCAAACCCTGTTTAGAAGAGTGAGCCTCCCTCTTGCAAACAACATTGTTGAGAAGCGAATCCAACATGTCGGACGTCAGAGAAAGCAAAATGAAGGAAAGGGACAGTAAAGCTAACCTAAATGCTCAAATAAATCTCCCGCTTCCCAGAAGTTACCAACAAAGGAAAAATCAGACTCCTCCTTCTCATTAGGCACCATGCTTCATAAACTGGATACGGCACATGAAATTGCGCAGAGCACCACAACTAACACTGATTTACTTCAAGTTGAAGTTGCTGGGATCAAAGGACTCAATTACTTAACAGTAAGAATTTCCAAAGCTGAAACAAGGATAAACTCTGTTGAAGACAACAGAAATGCTCAGTCAAAACTAAGCCTAGGCGCAGTTTGTGAAGTTCTGATACGATGAACTACGCAAAGTGACCAAAAAACTCCGCCAAGCTACACAGAGTTCCCTGAGCGGCAGAGTGCGTTACCTTGTGCTGTTCACATTGATTTTTAGTGCTGAGTGTTTTTCCAGCGCTGTAAAATCAGCGCAAATGGTATCAGGTGCAGCAGAAGAGGGCGCAGGTTATCACAAGCTGTAGCGACTATCCGCGGCCCCCCTCGTTGAGAAATCTCATTGGGAAGCGGTCTAGTGTTGGATTTTCCTCTCTCGCCAACTTACCATTTTTGGAACTCCGTGAGATGGTGGAGTGCGGAGTGTGAAAAACTCCACAAATTCCGCAAACGGAACAGACTTCCCAACCAGGGCTAATCAAAACACCCCCAAAGTTTAGAACACTAATTATCCTTTCTGAAGCAAGAACTCAATGAACAGGAAGAACGTAATCGTAGAAGTAAACGACTAATTTTTGGACTGGCGGAGGGAAACAACAAATGCAATAATTCCTTTTTGTCAAACCGGTTTTAGACCCAATTCCTCCACAATGGATAACATATTCACCTTATCCTATCTTGTCCACCTGACAAAAAAACAGAAGACAGCTCTTTACGCATGCTTCATGAACTACTCATCTGCATTTGACTTGGTGGACAGAGGTATTCTATGGAGTAAACTCGAGGTGTGGGGGTATTCCTAGTGGTCTTCTCAATGTCATTATATCATTATTCACATAAACTTGGGTGAGGTTCAAGCTGACAGATACTGCGCTAACCAGGAAGATTAACACTAATCAAGGGCTAAAGCAAGGGTGTGTCCTCGAGCCAATGTTGTTTAATTTATATACGGCGTACATGTCCCGGGCACTCAACAACTCTAACTTAATTTCCCCAAAACAATTCAGCATTGTTTAAGATTGCGATTCTTTGTTTGCGATTTTTAAGGAATCGCAAATAAAGAACCGCAAAACCCGATGCAACAAAATTTGAAAAAAAATAAAGAATCGCTAAAAATTGGAAAAATAATAGCGATTTCGGTAATTGCGAACTCTCTATTAGCGATTTTGCTATTTGCGAAATTGCAGTTACCGAAGTCGCTTTTTGATGCATCTTGATGACATCAGAACCAGGAAGTGAGCAGCACAAGCCTCATTTCCAGTGCACAGTCATAGGGAGAGGAGGGAGCTGGCTCTGGGAGCTGAACAGGAGTGGGATTGAGACGTTGGAAACACCTGGCATTTGTAAGAAAATGGAAACTTCACAAATAGCGGAGGACAGCCAAACAGGCAGGAAAAGGAAAATTACATTTTCTGAAAAAGAAATTGACACCCTCATTGAGGGAGTTGTTCACAGCCCTGATAAGCTGTTTGGGAAATTATCATTAAAAGTGGCAGAGCAGGAGAAAAGAAAAATATGGATCCGGATCCAAAACAGGGTGAATGCCATTGGGGTGACACACCGCACCATCGAAGAGTTGAAAAAAAGATGGTATGACTTGCGCAGTCGGGCTAAGGTGCTCATTGCTGACCGGCTGAAGGAAGCAATAAAGACAGGAGGGGGAACACCGACAGACACTGGGAACACTCCCATGGAGGATATGGTTGAATCCACAATCCAGCCTGAAGCTGTTGTTGGTGTGACACAGCTAGACATGTCAGGAGCAGCAAACACATCTGAAGGTAAGATGAATACATGTTACCATTGTCCTAAATTATAAAGGTAGAACATCACCGTAGTACAGCATAAGTGCACACTTTGAACATCTAGTACACAATGTATTCATAAAGGGTTAGTGCATTATGGGAGATGTAGGCAGGTCAAGCAGTTACAATGACAAACACACAAATAGGAAAAAAACAACTCAAAATAGTGTAATATATTCCCAATTTCATAACAAAGCAAAAAATTGATTACTGTGACATGACATCACAGACATAAATTAATGATGTTTTGCACTGTTAAACCTCACAGATGCAGAACGTGTAGTAGCTGAGGATAGTGACTACCAGGACATACAGGGCGCCCGCGCAGTTGAAAATATGGACACACCGGTGTTGCCAACAAATCCATCAAGTGCCCCAAACACACGCAGGGCAACTGTCCCACCACTGGTCACCATGGATTCTGATGATGAGGCAAATGCAACACCTGAGGCCAGCCATGGCCAAGCTACTCCCATCCCAAATCCACAAACACAGGTTCGCAGAAGCAATGTCAGAGTCCGGCATAGAAGAGCTAGATCACTCAGAACACAGCAGGAGGACCAACAAAATGATGTCTGTGGGGTCTTGAGGGACAGATGCTCCGTATGCAGCACCTGCAGACCCAAAACACACGTTTAGAACAGATACAAATTGGGAAGATGGCATCCAACATTGCAGTAATGTCCGATAGTGTGCAGCAACTGACATAGGTTATGCAGGTGGGACATGTATCCCAGAAAAGACACCATCGTCAACTAATGCAGCACCTCAACATCTATGCTAAATGCAATATTAGGCTGGCCACAACAACTGCACTGCTGGCTCGTAGGTCTGTGACCATGCAAACAGAAATGTGATATTGGATTGGGGATGTGGCTAAGGCACTAGACCAGGTGACCAATGCAGTGGAAATGATGAATGCTTCCACAATTGCGGCCAACATGTCCACGCAGGAAGAGGGTAGTGAGGGGGCCTCAAGCATGAGTAGTATAGCTATGCCAGTTGCCACTGCAGAAAGACGCAACACACGCAGCATTACCCCCTCCGCTTCCAACATGAGGGATGAAGATGCTGGCTCTGACAGGAGTCTGGGTGTTCGTGGGGGAAAGCGCTAGACTGCCATGTACAATGACATTCCGATATGGTGATGTAACCATGGATGTAATCAGATATTTTAATTGACTTACAAGTCAATATGTATTTTCAAACCACTTATGTCCATTACCTAAAAACCTGTGCCACTGGTCACATTAAAAGTGTGCTTCAACACTCATCTCATATTTTTTTAAAATAAGAATTACTTTGATTGCAATATACACTTTTTGTGTCATCATTACTCACCTCAGAAATAATTTTGTGTGATGTTCAATCTTCTCCTGCGCCCTTCTGCTGCGCTTGCCCCTTGTGCTGCATGGCGGTGTGGCACTTGCTGGTTCTCATCCTCCGAGTCACTTTCAGACACTTCAATTTCCATTCCTCCCTTTGTCGCAATATTGTGCAGCATGGCACATGCTGCTACTACCTTGCTGCATTGTTCAGGGTTATATTGAAGTGCTCCACCGGTCTTACGGAGGCATCTGAATCGGCTCTTCAGCAGCCCAAAGGTGCGCTCTATGATGTTCCTTGTTGAAATATGTGCTGCATTGTACCTCTGTTGGTTGGCAGTTGTAGGATTGAGGTAAGGCATCAAAAGGTAATTATGCAAGACGTATGCGCTGTCACCTACATGTAAGTAAGCAAAGGGTCAGTGGCAGTTTGACATTAGCATACGTACAATGACTGTGAGAATCAATTACACATATTTACCAAGCAGATGCCCCTCTCCAAATTCTCCCCTGACAAGACGGGTGTGAATGCCACTTTGCCCGAATATATAAGAATCATGTGCACTCCCTGGAAATTGCGCCACAATGTCAGTTATAATGTTTTTGGCATTGCAAACGACCTGAATATTAAGGGAATGATGACATTTACTATTTCTAAATAGATATTCCTGTGCTGCAGCGGGACATATTGCCACATGGGTGCAATCAATACAACCTAAAATATGTGGGAAGCGAGCTATCTGGTAAAATTCCTGTTTAGTTTTTGCAAGGTCTTGCGCGGTGGGGGGAAATTGATGTGTGACCCGATCCGGGCCATCATGGCATCAAGGAATGCTTTGAATATTCTTGAAAGTGCGCTTTGTGACACACCTCCAGCTACTGCAATGACCCCCTGAAAACTGCCTGACACCAGCAGGTGTAGGCAACATATGACCTGTACATGCATTGGGATAGCATTTGTCCTACGTGTTTGTCGTTGCAGAATGGGATCCAATTAATTGATTAGATTATTGCTGCATTGAACCTATACTTATAGTATATCTCATCCTCTTGCTGTCCTAGCAAAGTTATGCAGACTCTGAAAATGCGCTCATTTATTCGCCTCCGTCTGTGTCCAGCAGCCTGCACCCTCATCCTCCTCGCCATCAGGTAAATCCCTGGCATTGTGAAATATGGTAGCTCATTCTGGGTGTGTTTCAATAAGTTTAAGTAGATTTTCAGCTGTTTCTGAATTGGACTCAGGATTATCACCTGGTTGTGATCCTTCTTAATTAGCCCTTGCAAAATTGCAATTTTCTTTCACATCGCAATTTGCGATTTTTCATACATATATTATAAGTTCAAGTTCAAGTTCAGGCATTTATAAAGCGCACTACTCACCCAGAGGGTCTCAAGGCGCTAGGGGGAGGGGATCACTGTTTATCGAATAGCCAAGTTTTCAGTTCTTTTTTGAAGGAGGTATGATTCTGAGTAAGGCGGAGGTGGGTGGGGAGTGAGTTCCAGGTCTTGGCAGCCAGGAAGGAGAAGGATCTGCCACCCATGGTGGTTTTTCGGATGCGCGGGACTGCGGCGAGGGCTTGATTGAATGATCTTAGTTGGCGGGTGGGATAGTAGAAGGACAGTCGGGTGTTGAGGCATTCGGGTCCTAGATTATAAAGGGCCTTGTGTGCGTGGGTAAGAAGGCGGAAGGTGATTCTTTTGTTGACGGGAAGCCAGTGGAGGTTTTTTAAGTGACCGGTGATGTGTTCTTGGCGTGGGATGTCTAATATGAGTCTCGCTGATGCGTTTTGAATGCGCTGGAGCTTTTTCTGCAGTTTTGTTGTAATTCCGGCGTAGAGTGTGTTGCCATAGTCCAGTCGACTTGTGACCAGTGCATGGGTGACAGTCTTTCTTGTTTCGAGGGGGATCCAGCGGAAGATCTTTTTGAGAATGCGAAGGACGTTGAAGCAGGAGGACGATACAGCGTTGACTTGTCTGGACATTGAGAGAGAGGAGTCTAGGATGAAGCCAAGGTTACGTGCATGGTCTGTGGGTGTGGGCGCTGATCCCAAAGCGGAAGGCCACCAGGAGTCGTCCCAAGCTGAGGGGGAGGATCCAAGGATGAGCACCTCCGTTTTGTCTGAGTTGAGTTTTAAGCGGCTCTGTTTCATCCATTCGGCTACTTCTTTCATACCTTCGTGAAGGTTGTTTTTGGCGGTGTTGGGGTCTTTGGTGAGGGAAAGGATTAGCTGGGTGTCGTCGGCGTAGGAGATGATGTTGAGGTTGTGTTGACGTGCGATGGAGGCGAGGGGACTCATGTAGACGTTGAAGAGGGTGGGACTGAGTGAGGAGCCTTGAGGTACGCCGCAGATGACTTCGGTGGACTCGGAGTAGAAAGGGGGGAGTCGGACTCTCTGGGTTCTTCCGGCTAGGAACGAGATGATCCAGTCCAAGGCTTTTCCTTGTATGCCGATGTTGCTGAGGCGTTGTATGAGGGTGTTGTGACAGACAGTGTCGAAGGCGGCGGAGAGGTCGAGTAGAATGAGGGCCACTGTTTCACCGTTGTCCAGGAGTGCTCGGATGTCGTCGGTCGCCGCAATGAGGGCGGTTTCGGTGCTGTGTTTGGCTCGGAAGCCGTTTTGTGAGGGATCCAGGGAGTTGTTGGATTCGAGGAAGGCTGCGAGTTGGCTGTTGACGGCTTTCTCGATGACTTTGGCCGGGAAAGGGAGGAGGGAAATGGGTCGGTAGTTTTTCAGTTCTGAGGGGTCTGCTGTTGGTTTTTTCAGAAGGGCGCTGAGTTCGGCGTGTTTCCATATTTCTGGAAAGGAGGCGGAGTTGAAGGAGCAGTTGATGACATCGCGGAGTTGGGGGGCGATGATGGAGTCAGCTTTGTTGAAGATGTAGTGGGGACAGGGGTCCGAGGGTGAGCCAGAGTGGATTGAGTTCATGAGGCGAATGGTATCTTCAATGGTGATTGGGTTCCAGGACTTGAGGTAGTTAGTTGGAGGGGTGGGAACAGAAGGGGGTGGGGTGAGTTGGTCATTGGGAGTATTCGTGAAGCTGTTGTGGATGTCGGCGATTTTGTTGTAGAAGAAGGAGGATAGCGCATCGCAGAGGTCTTGGGAGTTAGTGATGTCGTTGGATGCTGCGGGAGGGTTGGTGAATTCTTTGACGATATTGAAGAGTTCCTTGCTGTTATGAGAGTTGTTGTCGAGACGTTCCTTAAATGCTGATTTCTTGGCTGATCGAATCAGTTGGTGGTGTTTGCGGGTGGCTGTCTTGAGGGAGGCCATGTTGTCTGAGGTTGGTTCTTTTCTCCAATTCTTCTCCAGGGTGCGGCATGTCTTCTTGGACTTTTTAAGGTCGTCATTGAACCAGGGAGCCCCTTTGCTGAATGATTTCAGCTGGTGTTTTTTCAGGGGTGCTAGTTCGTCCGCACTGTTGGTGATCCATTGCCTGAGGTTTGTGGCCGCTTGGTCTGGGTCCGTTGTTAGGGTGGGAGTGTTTTGGCTGAGTGATGTGAGGAGTTGGTCGGTGGTGATTTTTTTCCATTTTCTTCGGGGAATGGGTTGTGGGCGGTTGTGGGTCAGGGTTGTTTTGTAGCTGAAGTGAACGCAGCTGTGATCCGTCCAGTGGAGAGCTGTAGTGTGATCGAAGGAGATGTGCTTGCTGGAGGTGAAGATAGGGTCGAGTGTGTGTCCGGCTGTGTGAGTGGGGGTGTCGACAAGTTGTTTGAGTCCGAGATTGGACAGGTTGTCCAGAAGGGTGGTGGTATTGTTGTCGAGAATGTTGTCGAGGTGGTAGTTGAGGTCTCCTAGGAGAATGTAGTTCTCGGATGCGAGGGCGTGCGGGCTGATGAAGTCAGTGATGTCGTCACTAAATTGAGATCGGGTGCCTGGGGGCCTGTAAATGAGGGTTCCTCTGAGTGTGGTCCTGGGGTCGGTGTGGATCTGGAAGTGGAGGTGTTCGGCGGTTGCAAGATTGTCGTCAGAGCTGGTTGTAATTTTGATGGTGTTTCTATGGACGATGGCTATGCCTCCTCCAGTTTTGTTAATGGTGCGGTCTTTTCGAATGATCTTGTATGTGTCCGGTATGGCTATGGCGATGTCGGGGGCCGAAGATGTATTCATCCATGTTTCAGTGAGGAAGGCGATGTCAGGAGATGTAGAGTCGATTAGGTCCCAGAATTCGGTTGCGTGTCTGTGGACCGAGCGGGTGTTCAGTAGGATGCATTTCAAGTCGTTGGGTTCGGAGCTGTGTGTGGAGGAAGTGTGTTTGGTGAGGGTCCTGACGCAGTTGAACTTACAGGAGAGGCAGGAGAATGGGCCGTGGGTACGTCCTGGGGTAGCTTGGCAGCAGAGTGGGGTGCGTCCGGGGTTGAGGGCGAGGAGAGTAGCGGCATCGTATGTGACTCTAGAGGGTTGGGAGCGGCGGGGACCAGGGGGTCTGGCGCTGGGTGCGGTCCAGGCGCGGACGGGCGTAGACGGGCTTACCTTTGGCGCACCATCGGCGCGGCCGCAGCGCGTGGACGCTGCGCGTAAATGCATCTGTCATATGTGGATAGTGGAAGGGGAGGGGCGAGGGAGGGTCAGCTGTGAAGGCGGGAGCGGGGCGGAGACTCAGGCAGGGCGAGACAACAACAACATCAGCAGCAAAATGGCCGGCAGCGTGGGACGGACGGAGAAGCAGCCAAAGTAAAGCAAAGTGTGTAGAAGGCACTTAAATTAAGTCAGTCAAGGCAACACAAAGCGATGGCACAATAATATCAGCAGCCACTTAGTAGGAGAGGTGGTTCTGCGCTGTGAGGCACACTGAACAAACAAGTACAGAGAAAACGATCCTGCAGTGTAAGTGGACCAAATTAATAACAGCGATCTTGGCAATCAAATTGGTCTTGCAGTGCGAGGTGCTTTACACAAAATGCGGCGATGCGTGCAGCAATGTGGTTCTTCAGAGCGGGATGTTTTAAATTACTCGCGGCGGTTTTATCAAAATAAAGCGCTTCTACAGTGCGAGATAGTTATATTAAATGCAGCGCTGTGCGCAATTAAGCGATAATGGCGGTGAGTGTAGGCAGCTGGGGAGAGCAACGATACCAGTCTGTTAGAGGAGGCAGGTCGGGGAGCAGCGTGGAGGAGCGGCCGTGTCTGTTGTAAGCAGGACGGTCACAGCGCTATCTTCACGGCGCGGGCCTGATAGTCTCAGTGGGAGGGAGGGTCAGCTGTGAAGGCGGGAGCGGGGCGGAGACTCAGGCAGGGCGAGACAACAACAACATCAGCAGCAAAATGGCCGGCAGCGTGGGACGGACGGAGAAGCAGCCAAAGTAAAGCAAAGTGTGTAGAAGGCACTTAAATTAAGTCTGTCAAGGCAACACAAAGCGATGGCACAATAATATCAGCAGCCACTTAGTAGGAGAGGTGGTTCTGCGCTGTGAGGCACACTGAACAAACAAGTACAGAGAAAACGATCCTGCAGTGTAAGTGGACCAAATTAATAACAGCGATCTTGGCAATCAAATTGGTCTTGCAGTGCGAGGTGCTTTACACAAAATGCGGCGATGCGTGCAGCAATGTGGTTCTTCAGAGCGGGATGTTTTAAATTACTCGCGGCGGTTTTATCAAAATAAAGCGCTTCTACAGTGCGAGATAGTTATATTAAATGCAGCGCTGTGCGCAATTAAGCGATAATGGCGGTGAGTGTAGGCAGCTGGGGAGAGCAACGATACCAGTCTGTTAGAGGAGGCAGGTCGGGGAGCAGCGTGAAGGAGCGGGCGTGTCTGTTGTAAGCAGGACGGTCACCATTATTTGCTATTCGCTATTCGCTATTTGGGAGACGCAAATACAGATTCCAAAAATATTCGCAGATTGTTTAGCGATTCTTTATATTTGCGAAATCTTGTGTTTTTGCAATTATGCAGTTGATGCATTGCAACATGGTATTTTGCGATTGCAAAAGCCATATTTTAGCGATTCACAATTTTTGCGAGTTTTTTAACGCTTAATGCATGTGCCTGTTGGTTCTCTGTGAATGGTGCACCGACAACCAATAAGCGCCACTGAAAGGATAAGGCAGCATTAATAACTACTAGACTTTGCCAATTACATACAGCCCTTGAAAGTCCCTCCTCAGTCCCAATTAGAAAAGTGCTTAGGGCTGTATTACCTTCTGCATTTACTTACGGCAGAGAGGCCTTTCCGGCACAACTCACCAAAACTGTTGAAAAACTACACCTAAAAACGTATAAAAGAGTGTTCAAATTGCCCCATTACATCAGAGGAGCCTTGGTGAGACTTGAATTTGGCCTGGCAACCTGCAAGATATATTCAAATAAAAAAATAACCCATGGTCCAACTACTGAATGACAGCAGCAACAACTCTACAAATTGACCTGACCATTCTAAACACCCCTTTAACTACACGCAGACTCAATCCTATCTTAACTGTGCAGTTGGGAAAGTTTGCCTGAGCCAAATATTGGCAGCAAGGATGCTGGCATTACACATTAAAGACTTCAAACCCAACTGGCCACTGCTTTCTAAGATTGTTAAGTGTAGACTTTGAGGCTAAAAATCAGAAACTTTTTTACATTTACTTTGTAGCTGCCCGACGTTGCTTGACCTCCGGTGATCTCTATTAAAGCAACTCTTTTTAACCCATGGTATAAGAACATGTAATCATAGTATGAACTGGACTTTTAGGGCCGTGGTGCCACTCGAATCGGCAAGAATAGGCAAATTCTTTAAAGCCATGCCGAACTTCCTTAAAAACTCACAACAAAGCATTGAGATGATCGTGAATCGATAATTCTTAGTCTCTGCACCACGGACATTAGGCATTGTTGAGTTTGGTCACCTTGCAATTGAGTTTTAATACTTGTTAAGTGTTTACTTCATTTTGTGGGGGGTTTTAAGCCATTTTCTATCTTTCTTATAAAAAAAATTCAAATTGAACTAATCATAACAGACTGCAATAGTTACATTATCCTAAACTGATCTAAAATCGCTTCTACATTCTGTGTTTTCAATTTTGGGCACCATGCACAAGTCATCTTACAGGGACTTGCAAGGAATCATCATTCTCTTTTGTCACATGTATATTATGTCTTTTTCTTTTTTAAATGTTTTATATTGTCATGGTTTTAAGTAATCTATACAATAAACTTTGTTGACTGACTGACTGGCAGAGGTAGTTGAAAAAGCATCCAAATCAGTGGCTGACTTTTTAATCACACCGATCCCAGAAGCTGTCCAAATCTCATTGAACAAAGACTTTGGGATCGCAAAAGCTCATTAGGTCCCGACCTTTAGCCTGAAAAATATGTCCTCTCTGAGTTCAATGATTTTCAAACCATTATGCAACCAAGAAACAGAGCAAATTCTGTCCTATATGAGAAAAATTTGATCAGTTTTGTCGCAGAACCATAGAATTTCAATCTCTCAGTACTATGAGAGAGACAGGGTCATTCGCCGGAAGTATCTTTGGCCCTACGGAAAAGACTTTCACTAATGGGAATCCCATTTGCTTTCTCTGGCCCATCAAAATTCCAAATCACTTTTAGAGACCAAAGAAGAATGTTCTCAGAGCCTTCAGAGCTATCAGCTTTTCGAGATAACAAGATTGAGTCACAGGTGGATTCCGACTACTTTCTGGAAACCACAGCGAAACTTGGATCACCTGACAACTCCAAGATGCTTTTGCCTAAACAGAATGGGGGTTGGGAGCACACTGCTTTACAGTCCCAGCACAGTTCACCCCTTTGCATCCTGGTAAATGCAGTACACAGTTCAAACTTACTTCAAAATTAGCTGGAGTTTTTCACCAAAGTTGGTGCAGACATTGCTGTATATCTCTAGACACGTGTTTCTGGGTTGAGCCCTTCATCAGTAGAGAGCAGCTGTTTTAGAGAGCAAAGAAAAATCATCTGGGATTGCTGGAAATGCTGCCAAGTTCCTCTCCGGTCACAGTACCACTTACAGGCACACATTCTGTTTAAAAAGCTCCCTTGAGCCAACAAGCTGACGAGCTTTGGAGATGCACCTATATGCTTGTGAGTGGTACTGATGAAGGGCTCAACCAATCAGGGGTTGTTAAAGCGCGCTACTCACCTGTGAGGGTCTCAAGGTGCTGCGGGTGGGGTGTTCGCAGGTCTGTTAGCTGAAGAGCCATGTCTTGAGGGCCTTCCTGAAGATGTTCAGGGAGGGTGCGAGTCTGAGGTATACCGGGAGCTCGTTCCAAGTTTTGGCCTCCATGTGGGAGAAGGATCTCCCTCGTTGCTCTGGCTCTGCAGATGCATGGGGTTCCTGCCAATGTGAGGTTGGAAGATCGGAGGATTCTTTTGGGTACGTGGAAGTTGATTCTTTTATTGAGGTATTTGGGTCCGGTGTTGTGTAGATATTTGTAGGCGTGGGTGAGGATTTTGAAGGAGATTCTTTTGTCCATGGGGAGCCAGTGGAGTCTTTGTAGGTGTTGGCTCCTGTGTTCTGTACCATCTGGAGTTTTCGGAGTAGGGACTTCTTCATGCCGGCGTAGAGAGCATTTCCATAATCCAGTCTGCTGGTGATGAGTGCGTGGGTGACTGTGTCCCTTGACTCCGGGGGGATCTATTTGAAGGTCTTGCACAGGATTCGGAGGGTGTTGAAGCAGCTGGAGGTGACGGCATTGACCTGTCAGTTCATGGTGAGGGATGAGTCAAGTATTATGTCAAGGTTTTGGCATGGTCCGAGGGGGTCGGTGGGCTTCAGAGGGCAGTCAGCCACCAAGTGTTGTCCCAAGCTGAGGAGTTTGTTCAGAGGACAAGGACTTCTGTCTTCTTGGTGTTGACCTTACGGCAGCTGTTGGTGACCCAGACTGCGACCTCCTGCATTCCTTTCTGGAAGTTGAGTCTGACTCTGGCAGGGTCTTTGGTGCGGGAGAGGATGAGCTGGGTGCAGGGTCAGACTGGCTAATGGGCATTTTGGTGTGCTGCCAAGCAGGGGGCTGATTTCGTTGATGGGGACCTGCGTTTGCTTAAAACAATTTTTTTACTTTGTTTATTTAGAAGCAAACGCAGGTCCCCATCAATGAAATCTGCCCCCACCACAGTTAAATGAGCCCCCAGCTTGGCAGCACACCAAAACGCCCGGTAGCCAGTCTGGCCCTGGCTGGGTGTCATCGGCATAGGAGACGATGTTGAGGCCATGTTGTCTGACGATGGAGGCGAGGAAGGCCATGTAGATGTTGAAGAGGGTCGGACTCAGTGATGATCCCTGTGGGACTCCGCAGGTGATTTCTGTGGGATCGGAGAGGAAGGGCGGCAGTCTGATTCTTTGGCTACTACCGGTACAGGTCTAGTTGGTGAAAACACTCGCCCCCATGGGGCCTCTCCCCAGAACCTGATCTGTGACCCCACTGCTGTTCATCTGACATATGCTAAATCCTAGGCTAATTGGATCAAAACACAAACATCAACCATACACTGACCTAACCTGCCTCCATACCAAGCTTATGGCTAAATGGATGTCCTTTACCTCCACTTCCACTAAGATAAGCCAGATGCACATACCACATGCATTGAAAATGCCCCTATTTTCCAATCATTGGAACCTTCTATCAGCTTAACGTCAGTTATAGGCAGGTCGAATAGCACTCGCAATGCCCCTCTCTCTTATTACATACACATGTATCCATCACCACATGAATCCTCCCGCAGCAGGCTCTTTGCCAGACACAGCAGCTGCAGCCACCGTTCACTAGGACTCTCCCCCATACACTACGTCTCTAACAGACGTCCCCTGTTGGGAACAGGCTCAAGTTTTGTGAAAGGAACTGCCAGAACATCTTCAAGTTATCATACTTGTTTGTTTGCACCCCCTAGTTCTTTCCATCCCCACTCCCACCCCCTACGTATCCCCAGTGGGATAAATTAACAGTAGATGATGCTTCCTAAGACACATAAGGCCTTTTTTAGGCCACCTCAACTAGAGAGCCTACATGCTACCTATAGGAACTACCAATGTCTTCACTAAACATTGTCTCCTTGAACACTATGGGGTTGAACCAGGCAGTTAAAAGAACCAAAAATCGTAGATTATCGTAAAGATCTGTCGGGCAACATGATTCTCCTCCAGGTGACAAAGTTCAGTTTTGAAGAAGCTCTATAAATGAGAAAGGACTGGATGACAGATGTGACCTGTTCTGCAGCCAGCAATTAAAAAAACAGGGTACTCACCCTTATCTCTAAAACCTCTATAATCACCTCAGAATAGGACACTAACGGTAGATGGCTACTCACCAGACTGACCAATGGTGAGCATGACATTTATGTAATTAACTTATACACACCCAATGTGGATGACTCGTCATTCTGGCGCACACTCAATAGGAAATTAGCAGACATCCCATATGACTTGAAAATGACGTTCTGAGTCCTTTGGCTGGTTTGCTGTGTGATTTAGTCACTAATCACAAGGAGGCGCTGATTGCTCCCCTGGCATGCAGTGTCTATTTTATAAGACATTTTATAGATGGCATACTGTGAAAGATGCAACGAGTATCTACCTATATGTCTAACACTGCTAAACACCTGCACAACCACACACTAAATGCCATTCAAATAAAGGAAAAGGAGAGTAATTTTTGTATCTTCCAGAAGGTGCCAATAAAATGTATATGTGTTATACAAGGTAGCATCAAAAAAGGGTAACTTTGTTATACAAGGTAGCAGCAAGAATGACTGGGCTAATATTATTCTGCTTGAGTTTTGTTGTTTAGGAATGTCACATAAATATTGCATTTTCTTCCTTTTGCTTTTTTCAGTTTTTTGTTCTTTGGTCTAAAGATGCTGGGTTTAGAAGCATGTTTTAGATCTTATTTAATTATTCTATAAACTGTAGAGCATCAGGAAATATCTAAATCAAATACATATATATATATTTATATATATATTTTTTCACTGAAAAAACACATAGGTTTCACACATGTTAGTTAGCTGGACATTTCACTCATACAAAACCATTGAAATTCCCCCGTTATAGTTAGTTCAGCTAACTATAACTCGCGCGCGCCCCCAATCTACTGCTGATGACGTCACATATTACATCACTCATGACATGGTCACTCATGAAATCACTCATGACATCTCAAATGACATCACTGATGACATCACTGATGACATCATCCAGTGAATGTGTGTTTTTCTGAAAACTAAATCTTTTTTATATATTTATATCTAAATGTCGATGGAAGAATAAATGGGTAAATAAGTGTCTAAATGGATTTTCTTTTTGTAAAATTTATTGTATAACCGACTTATTAAGTGTATCTTAGTGAATACATGTATTACGAGTAATGTTTAAATATTTAAATATCTCTATCAGTGTCTCACTTTGTGTATTACTGGCTGCATGGGTTGGTGAGTAGCAACATGAGTGTGTATATGGGTTATTAGTTGGTTTTTGAGTATCAGTATGACTGTCTGTATGGTTTGCTGTGGGATATTACTTAGTGCATAGATGCATTTTGAAGACAGCATGTGTGCAGGACTGTATGGGTGGATGAGGGTGTGTATGGGTGTGTTAGTGAGTGAATGAATGTCTCAATAGTGTCTTTATCAGTAAGTACATATGTTTTAAACTAGTATATGTGAGCATTGATGTATATAAGTGAGTATATATGAGAGTGAAAAATTAGAAGAGTTGCTGTATAAATAAGTATGTGTTTCTATAAGTGATTGTTTAAGAGAGTAAGTATGTGTAGCTGTGTAGGTTTCTGTAGAAGTAAGTGTAGTGGTGTATGTATACCTGTATATGGATGTTTGATAGTTTTTTTGCATGTGTGAGTATGTGTGTGAGTAACCCAATGGATGACTATTAGTGTGCAACAGGATGTGTAGGTGTATGAGTACATATGATGAGTGACTACATGTATGAGTGACTATATAGAACTGTTGGTGAATGAGTGGATATGTATGTAGATTTTGGGATTACTGAATAGGTTCTTCTTACTGGTATAGGTATCTCCATTGTTTAGAACATTTTATTTTTTATTTTTTAATCTGTTTATCAAAGGTTATATTAGGGTGAGAGGAGGTCTGACACTCTTTCACAAGGATGATGTCATCAGTGATGTCTTTTGAGATGTCATGAGTGATGTCATGAGTGATGTCACTGACCATGTCATGAGTGATGTAATATGTGAAGTCATCAGCAGTGGATTGCGGGCGCGCGAGTTATAGTTAGCTGAACTAACTATAACGGGGGAATTTCAATGGGTTTGTATGAGTGAAATATCCAGCTAACTATAACATGTGTGAAACCTATGGTTTTTCTGTGAATTTCTAAGGTTTTTTAAATGCTATTCCTAACTATAACTTGGCTTAAACCTATGGTTTTTTTCAGTGAATTTGCAAGGTTTTTAAATGCTAATTCCTAACTATAAGGTGCCTAAAACCTATGTTTTTTGCAGTGAATATATATCTATATATATATTCACTGAAAAAACCATAGGTTATAGACCATATATAGTTAGGAATTAGCATTTAAAAAACCTTATTTTACTCACACAAAACCATTGAAATTCCATATATAGTTAGTTGCACTAACTATATATCGCGCACCCGTAATCCACTGCTGATGATGTCACATATTACATCATTCATGACATGGTCAGTGACATCACTGATGACATCACTGATGACATCTCAAATGACATCACTGATGACAACATCCAGTGATTATGTGTTTCTGTAAAGTTTAAATATGTTTTACATATTGAAGAATGAGTGGATGTATAAGTGTCTGAATGAAGGTTTTAGTAGGTGCGTGATTGACTGTATGAGTGAGTGATTAAATGCGTCTTACTAAATGCACGGGTTAGTGACTAAACTGTCTGAAAGTGTGCATCAGCATGTCTGTTGTTGTGCAAGCTGCTGCATGTGTTGATCAGTAGCTATATAAGTAGCTATATGGGTTATTGATTGGTTGCACAAGTATTTGTATGGGAGACTGAGTGTGTGTATGACTGGCTGGGAGGTGTGTGACTCTGTGCAGATCAATGTGTACTTGTATCAGTGATTCTATAAGAGAGTAAGTATGTGTTAGTATATGTTTTAAAATGTAAGGTACTCTATGTTTAACTGTGTAGATTAGAAAATGGAACTGTGATTGATTCTTTACAGGACTGACTAGGTGTGTGAGTAACTCCATGGATGAGTGGCAGAGTGTGAGTGTCTGTATAGGTGTATGAGTGCATATGATAGTGTTGTAAAGATGAGTGATTGTATGTATGAATGATTGTATGGGTGAATGAGTGAATGTGTGTGTAGACGTAGGAATCAGTGAGTGGGTATGTAGTAACTAGTATTGGTGTGTCAATGGTTTCAAAAATTATACTCTGTATTTAACACTGGGTGTAACAGAGGTTATATTAAAGTGTGAGGAGATGCATTGTATTGTCACATTAATGATATCATCATTGATGTGACCATTGATGTCAAATGAGATATCATCAGTGATGTCATTTGAGATGTCATCAGTGATGTCATCAGTGATGTCACTGACCATGTCATGAATGATGTAATATGTGACATCATCAGCAGTGGATTACGGGTGCGCGATATATAGTTAGTGCAACTAACTATATATGGAATTTCAATGGTTTTGTGTGAGTAAAATAAGGTTTTTTAAATGCTAATTCCTAACTATATATGGTCTATAACCTATGGTTTTTTCAGTGAATTTTCAAGGTTTTGTAAATGCTAATTCCTAACTATATATGGTCTATAACCTATGGTTTTTTCTGTGAATTTCATTGGTTTTTTAACAGCTAATATCTGTAGCTGTAAAATGTATTCTTCTTTAAATCCAAAAATATATTTTATATGTTTATGAATAATTTTTTTTTTTAAATATTTTTTTTTCTTCGTTCCCGCTTCGCGAATCGGGAAGCTTCCCGTTAGCTGACCTTGATGCCGCGAAATAGACCGCGAGCCGGTAAACGTTTCTTTACCGCAACTGCCGCGTTAGAAAACAACATCGTGACGCCTCCCGTCCGCATGACGTTTCGCGTTGTCGCGTGATACGTCATATGACGTGCTACGTTAGCGAACTCGTACGCTTACCGAGTCGCAAAGCACAGGTTTCTGGAAGCAAACCGGGAGGCCCTGCAAAGCGCGTAACGTAAACACAGCAGGTCATGTGACTTGGTAATAACACTTTTCATTGGTTCATTTCACTTTCGGTTTCCTAATGATGTAAGACTAGGTCATATGATCTAAAATGAACACTTTTCATTGGTTGAGAACTATTTTTTTTCCCAAATGGTGAAAATCCCTCCTTCTTTCCTCACTCTGACTTTCATCATTGTGAGAGAAAGACCCTTTGTTACCAGTGAGCAATGGCTTCTTTACTAGCTTCAGCTGGTGCTTCCCCACCACCTCCACCACATCCAAGGAAGAGTGGACCACCTGCTAAAGTTATAATTCAGCAAGAAGAGGAAGAAGAGGAACAGGACGACCTAGATAATCTCCCTATTATGGCCAGAAGATCTGTTGTACCGGAAGTAACGGGACCAGAGGGCAGGGAGATGGTGCCAAATATACAAACGAGATTTCGTGAAGTAAAACAAGTCTGCGTACATTGCAGTGGAATCATTTGCTACGCAGAAAGTAGCATCACTCTGATCAACAGAGCTATTAACAATCATGCTCATGTTTGTCCGAAACTCCCCAAACAATAAATTCTTTTTTTTGTTTTCTTCCTCCTGTTGAGCCCTTTACAATGAATCGTTTTCGTTGCCCCCTCCGAAAAAAAAACAAAAAAAATATAAAACTGTTCAGAAAAATTCAAAAAAAGTAAAAAAATGTTCAGAAAAATAATAAAAAAAATATAAAACAACAAAAACAATTTAAAAAAAAGTTCTTTTCAGAACTACCTCCCCGTTATAAAAAAATTGGTACAATATTTGCAACTGTGCCAACCTCTATTTCTCTTAGTTCGCTTCCCAGTTCGCTCCCCGGTACGCGAACCGGAAGCGAACCAAAAAAATTTTTTTATAAAAAAGAACAGTAAGTATAAGGGAAGGAAACAGACAGTTATGTTAAAAGAAAGACAGCTATAGGGGAGTAAACTAGAGATACTATTACCCGTAATCCACTGCTGATGATGTCACATATTACATCATTCATGACATGCTCAGTGACATCATCAGCAGAGGATTGCGGGTAACAGTATCCCTAGTTTATTCCCTATAGCTGTGTTTCTTTTAACATAACTGTCTGTTTCCTTCCCTTATACTTACTGTTCTTTTAAAAAAAAATTTTTTAGATCTGTCAGAAACAGTGAAAGTAATGAAATATAAAAGACTACGTAGAATATGAGCACTGTATGCAACAACTTTGACACTGACAGAAGCCTCACCTTCTCCATGCCTCCTACACAGTTCTACATGTACATCATAAATGCAAACAGAACAGAATTAATTATACATGTTAAATGGTTTATTTTTGCTGTTCTCAGAATGTATCAAATTTCACTAAAACAGTGACTTGAAGGTATTCATCATATAACAGCGGGGAAAAAAAAACACAATCAAAATGATTGTGTTTAAAAAACCCATACATTACAAATCAGAATTCAGAACTCCTTAAAGTTAACTTACTTTCCATGACGGCCAAGGATGTCCTATGAACAGCTTACACTCTGTTGTGCTGTTATTACTTTCAACCCGCCACTTTCTGAAAGAAAACCTCCATCGTTTTCAAAAACATGTTACATACAATAAATGACTTCTCGCTCTCTACCACACGATTCCACAAGGCCAAATCGTGTCAGAGCCATGTATAACTCTTGGATTTCTTGTAAGCCAATCCCGTCTTTTCGCATTTCCGCAACTTTCAGAATTAAAATGTTGAAGATCATTTACACAATCCTGGACTAGTAATATCTTCCCCTTCTTGCTCAATCATGTTCTACATTTCCTATCACACTGATACTGCTTACTATGAAGCAGACTTACACTACCTTTATGACTAGTACAATTATTTAATTCTCTACATCACTTTTAATCACAAAGCAATGTAAAACAGTAGACAGCATTGCAGACTTACATTCCCTCTACTCCATGTTTTGATTCGCTGCTTCAATTAGCTTATAAAAAGAAATAGTTTTTCTGAACTCATTCACAGTGCACGTATTTCTCAATAACGTCCAGTGTTATGGTAAAAAGTTATGTCTCTGTACTACACTTATCCTCAAGGCCAAATAGTGTAGGAGCCATGAGAACTTCTTGAAATTCCTCAGAGCACATCCCGAGATTCTTTCCCTAAAATTTTGGTTTTAAAAACACCAGGTAAGAGTTTTTAAGGTCATATGGCAATTTTTTTGTGAAAATTAAAACAGAATCATTGCAGAATGACCAGCCATTTCTACACTTTAAATAAGCTGTATAATGTCCTGATGTTATTGAAGGACCATCATGATATATAATTGCTACAGTTACAAAAGTCCTTCCTGATATTGACAACTGTGAAGCCACAAAATTTTTAATTAAAGTTGTCAATTTTGTTCCATCAGGCCTACATCGTTGGAACATTAAAATGACATACTGGCCATATGTTCGTATAAATAAAGTGGACATCATTTCAGATTTACATTGGCTACACTCCATGTTGTGATCAGCGGCTTTTACTAGCTTATTAAAAGAGACTGATTTACTGTCTGGCAAAGTTAAATATATAAATCTTTCTGAGTCTACACTAGTAGTAGCTGATACCCTACAGTTCTCGCAGTCATGCTGCCATTGATAAGAAAGCCCAAACAGGTGATCTACATCTACACCTTCATCATGCAATACATCAAGCATATACATTAAAAACTCCTGACAATCTTGCTGACTATTTTGAGAGAATTGTGTTTGGCCTGAACATCTGTCTAACAGATTTCGAATTTCAGACACACTTTCTATGTTTGTTCTATCAGTGCTACATTTCTCTAACACAGAATTTAACAAACTGCAAAATCTTTGATCCGAATTGACCACAATCTGTTCTTTTAAAGTTTCTAGAGAAAAGACAACATTAACCACTACATTAGCATAGCAGTTGACACCAGAACTGTTTTCAAATTGAAAACCAACAACATCTTCAACAGAATCCTTTTTGTTTCTGCTTATAATTTCAGGTTCATCAACTTTTCGTCTTTTTGCTACAACCTCCCCAGTATTGGTCACATTTCTTCGTTTCCGGCCTACCACACGTTTCTCAAACAAAGGATACTGAGGCAAATGTGGCGCATACTCTCTTCTCAACCTATTGTATTCCTTAACACAATCTAGATCCGCACAAATGTTTGTGACATCACACTCAATCAAGTACAATCCCGATAAAGTCCTAACTCGTGACAATGCCACATATGCCATACCCTCCTTGAACACAGAACTGCCAATATTCACCAATGCACAGTCTACACTTAAACCTTGCGATTTATGGATTGTCACCGCATATGCCAAGCAAACAGGAAACTGCTTACGACGAACATATAAGTCTTTTACAAGCAAAAATCTAGCAGAACAACGAGCAATTAGCTGTACTTCCTCAATGCCATCAAATTTAATTTTTAAAAATTCAATTCCATCTCTATTTCTGTATTTCACAAAATCAACAACATTACCCATTGATCCATTTACCAGACCTCTTTCAACATGTAAATTCCTTCTTAAAATTATACGGCAGTTCAAGCACACATTCAGAGTCTTTTCAAAACCCGCAGTTTTAGATATACTCTTCTCTAATGAATCCAATTTTGTTTTCAGATTCTCAGACAAAATAATTGTTGATCCCATATGCTCTACTCTGTCAATAGCTTCCAATTTCACAATCTCTTGCTTTTCTAAATGCAACATTTTGTTGTTGAATTTGGCACATTCTGCAAGAGTTGGCATCAAACATATTCCAGATTTTTTCTCAGTAACTTTCTGAAAAATATTCTCAGGCACAACATCTTCGTCTGGATATAAATTTGTCAGTAATCGTGCATGTAAAGCTTCTTTCCCATGCTCGGTCACTTTTCCAATTCTAACATCTTGTAGAATAGTCTTGTAAACTTCATCCTTTGCCTGACGCATATTTTCATGCAGTTCAGCATAATTGAAGTTTAACCATATATTGACGTTGCCAATACTCCCTAAGCACTTCCTGGTATCTTCATGCGTGAGCATTTTGAACACAGGTTGCCCTTTCACTGGTGTCAGCTGCAGAAGATCTCCAAAAACAATGATGTGTTTGCCACCAAATAACACATCATACTCTGTTTTGAGAACTTCTTGCATTCTCAAATGCACAAAGGCAAGCATAACATTGGAAACCATGCTTACTTCGTCAATGATAAGAAGTTTCATTTTCCTCAAGACTCTTGAAACTTCAAAACAAGCATCTCCAGATAGCTTGTGATATTCTAATTTGTTGTCATGCTCCACTGGCAGCATCAGTAAACGATGTAAAGTAATCCCTTTAATGTTATGTGCTGCCAGTCCAGTTGGAGCGGTGACAACACAAGACAGCGATGACTCTGTCCTTTCCTGCAAATAACATGAAATTGCTTTAATAAGGAAACTTTTTCCAGTTCCCGCTTCTCCACTCACGTACAGTCGGACAGGCTTCAACGACGTACATGAGCACTCTTTCTTATCATGACTTAATCCATGATCAATTTGCATGGTAAGTTCGTCATATATTTTCCTCTGCTCAACGTTGAGTTGTCTTTCCAACTCTTCTAAGTTAACCGCATCCTCCTGAGCATGTGCCATGGCTCTTTCCACTTCATTCATAGCAGTGGCAGCTTCATTTTCGATAAGAGGTCCTCCTAGTGGATCCTGACCCAATGAAGCAGAACTCTGACTGTCCTGAGAACTGTCTCTGGCAATCTCGGCTGCAATCGTTGCTTCCTGCTCAATTTCCACATTCAACATTTCTACATATTTGGGAAAAGCAGGACATTCTATGGTCTCCTTGGCAGCATTGAAAGAGTCTTCGTAACAGAGGAAATCTCCAAGCAGTTCCTCTTCTGCACGCCAAGGCTTAAAAAGTTGCAAAAGTGCTAAATAGAAAAACTCCTTTTTTTCAGGAGATTCGCCACTCAATTTTCGATGGTTTATCAAGTGGCATTTTCTTTGCTTGACCAGACATCCCTCACTTCCTATTACAGCATACACTCCTTTCTCAGTATCTTCTTTGATGTTCCTCTTGAATATGTAATTTTGCAGAACCTCATACAGACAAACATTCTCGAGGTGACTGCTTCGATTTGGATAATATGTATCCAACATGTTGCTCTTCAAAATGTCGGTACTGTTTGGCTCCTTTTCCGCCAAATACTCAATTTCCCGCACAGGTTTCAGAACTCGATTACGCGTTGCAGCAAGACCAACACTCGCCCAAACGATACTCCTGGACTTGGCATAGAGACTTGCTGAAGACAACCGGTCAGAACATTCGTAAGCTCCGATTTCTCGATGCGACAACATCTTCAGACTGAAACTGTACAACTTCTTGCTGAGGCTCTTTTCATGGGAAATGTCCTCCCACATATCCTTCAATTCTGTCTTCTCTTTTTTGGTGATGTAAGATGTCACATACCTAGCCACAGCCATACAGTTATCAGCCACAAACTGTATATCCATGTTAGCATTCCACATGGACAAAATCACCGGGTTGTAGTCGTTGATGTACTTAGACTCTTCGTTCCTCTTCAAATTGTATGTGTTTTTAGGTGATTTCTTCATCACATTATGTCGCAGCGAAGACATCAAACTGTTCACTCTTCCTTTAGAAATCACCGATCGTGGAAAGCCGAAACGACATTTGGTGTAGAACTTGTCTTTGTTCCGGAATTTACGACGACAGTACTTTCCACATCGATGGCTTTGGAAACGTAGAACTTTTTCTCTTAGGCTTTTTTTCTCCTTTGCGTTTGGAACAGCACACGTAGAATACTGTTCTATGAAACTCATCACTGAGTCGTCTGCATCCGTTCCAAATTTAGGTGCATCCTTGATCCACAGCAACATATGTATATGAGGAGCACCTCTTGCTTGGTACTCCTTCCTCCAGAAGAAATCCAACACCTCTCCAAGAGGTGGATTCTTCTTATTCATGATGAAAGACATCATACCTTCAAATCTATGATTGAAGTACCTACATACATTGACTGGATCCAAAGAGCACAGTTCTCCGGGTGTCTTGAATTCGATGTTTTCTACGTTAGCATTTGCCTCTCGTAGAAATTCAAGTAAGTCTTCCCAGCCATACTCAGCACAGCTCAAAGTGAGGAACCATGTGGGAGTTCCTAAGTTCCTCAGCATACATTTTAAATCACCATGACGACGGTACCAGTACTCATTAGTACCACGCTGACACGCCATGAGATTAATCAGGTGAGAATCCAAAATACTGTCTTGGACATTGACTTTATCCATAAAGTCACTTGCCGAGATGTTTTGCATGTGTATACCACTTTTCAAGATGTGGTTCACTGCATATGACAGTCCAGACAGATCGCTTTCAAACAGGAGATGAAACAAATAAGGAATGCATTGTCGAAACCTAGGATCTCCTGCATACAATCGCAAAGTCCGGTATTCAGAAGCAGGAATTTGATGAGGTCGCTCATCATATCTTCCTCCCTGACCTGTTGGAAAAAGCTGTGGGAAACACCGAGCTTCCAAACTTTCCTCCCAAACACTAATGGGACTCCCTTTCGCTTGTTTCATTTGAAACAACTCAATAGCATTCCCCATGACTTCCTTGGAATGCAAAGGATGAACACTATAATGTTCATATATTTCTTCACTAGTACAGGGTTCTACTTTCTCAATTTGACCAGCACACAAATCGCTATCCTCTTCCTCACTTACTTCCTCTTCTGCAACATATACATTTTTATAGTATTTATTATATTTTTTCAAATACAATGTTGCCCTTTTGACTTTCCTAACATCTACTAAATCTTGCCATATTTTCTTATTCTTTGTCGGAACCCCATTAACTAAGATAACCAGAGGTTCCTCTTCCACTTTTTCTACTCCAATTGTGTTAATGTTTTTCTTCAAATCTAGAGGCAAATAAACAACTCTTCCCTTTAATCCTCTCTGTAAATCTGATGGAGGCAATTTCCCTGTCTTTGGCTCCATTCTTACAATAGCCTGAAAGGGATGGATACTTTGAATCAAAATAGATTCATAAGTATTTAAATCCTTCAATTCAGAAGGAATTTCAACCAATTCCAGATTATTATGAACTGCTCTAGCAGGCATCTGGTTTTGATTTAATTTGTTACAACAATAAGTACACACACGTTGATCCAATCCCAAATCAAAACAATTTTCTACCATCAAGTATGTTGTAAAATCCTTCCATTCACTATTATTTTCCCTTTCACTTTTTCCATATAAATCCACTAACTTAGTCTGATTCTTATAATAAGTGCGTCGACAACACACACAAGTGAAATTTGGCCTCTCACTTGATTTCACCTCAAACGTCGCAATTTCCCTCTGGAAATTATCTGTACTGGAAACCTGTACACTATCTTCCACATTACTCTCTTCTTCTTGGTCAATTTCAACATTCTCCTCTTTACTTCCAAAGTAACAAAACTCAATTTCTTCACATATATTCTTCACATCTATTTCAGAACCATGCAAAAGAGCAGCGCATAATTGTTTTAGCATAATTGCTGGACTCTTAGCATAATACAACATTCTAACTAATTTCCTCACTTTATTATGATGCACTGCTAGCATCCTGAAATGATGAAAAACACTCTGGCATACTCTCCTGGAAAGACAAGCCAGTGAATGACCATGCAAACCTATCACTTCTCTCACTCTGCAAGGATCTAATTCTTGCAACAACTTCATTTTCTGCTTCAAACTTTTCTTACTAAATGACCGTATAAAATCACAAAGCAAATTGATGGAATCCTGTCGTACACTGCAAATACTACTACACTTCCAGGTGTACACAGGACCCTTAGGACGTCTCCCTAAAACCTCATTACCTAACACCTCTTCTATCTCTGTTCTCACAAGTTTTTCTTTTTCAACTGGACAACCATCTTTCACTTCATAAGCTCGACCACTGGTGTCAACTGCATGCACCAAATCATTATCCTGGAAATAACTCTCCTCATTAAAAAATGCCTCAGAGCTTGAACTATGCATCCATTCTCCAGAAAAAACTTCACAAAAATTACTACGATTAACTATTCTCTTCCATCTACTATTTCTTTTGAAATCATAAATTACCTTGTTTAGCTTCCTAATTCTATTGATTGTCAAAATAAATAACTTACGTTTAAATTCAAATGCCTGATCAATAACTTTCTCAACTATTTTTTTTCTCTTATAAAAAACCACTTTCTGCTGACCTTTCTTAATATTTTTTAACAAATTCCCAATTATCCTGTTGCGGAACATTCGTTTACGAATATCCCTAAACTGTTGTTTCCTTCTACTTTCATGCATAGAGTTATCTCTTACTCTAGCAGTAACATTTCTCATTGGCCTTTCCTTACCATTTGAATTCGGTCTCCTTTTCTGGAGTGAAACATTTTCTGTAGTAATATTTTTTTTACTACACATATTTCTTATGACTGTTTTTCGACTCTTACCCGGTGCTTTCTTGGTGACTTGACAAATCTTTTTGTTAGAGGACTGCTGCAATATTCCATGCTCCTGCTGTCTTTGACGTTTTCCAGCCTTTCTTACTCTTTCTTTGCTAGGCATCCTAAAATCTTGAAATAATGTGCAGTTGAATCTGTGGTAAAATATAATAAAAAATGTTATTAACCACTATTACCCAACAGTAAATTAATAACAGTCATCAAAAACTTAACACACTACTTAAGTATATAATATACTGAAGCCTATCTCCAATTTTTCACTGAACAGGACTCATCTCTTCTTAACCTTGGATAAACCTCACCTACTCTGTGTCCCCTGCACATAATTAAATGTAAAGGGACAGATTTATATTAACTAGCACATCCCCAGGGATGCACCAGTTAACGTGCACCGCTGCTCTGCCACCCACAGTGTGCCGCATTTACAATCAGATAGGACAAAGCTACATCAAAACCCTGCGCCTGCTTGAAGCAGGCATAGATCTTGACGCAGGTAGGCTGAAAGCTAAAGCAACAACTAAGTGTCGTGTGCAGAAGTTACAAAAAAGGAAAAATGGCGTTTAAACCAGTAATGAGACCATGCTAACGTAATACAGAGTAAAAATATCCAGGATCTACATCAGTTTGGGGTTCACGAACCTGGCAGGTACAAGGCACTGAGGCTTTCCACCGTGCATGTCTCATCCCAAAACATATGTTGTTTGTGAATGAAACAATTTCCCAGACCAAATGCTTTGGATTGGCTACTTCTAAAAAATTAAACACCCCTACTATCCCGGAGTTAGAGGAATACGATGGTTGGAGTAATTTTACTCGTTGTCTATTAAAGATTTACAGGCCCTACTCCGTAATTCTTCCTTTAACATTTCCAGTATAAATCCAAAAGGTTGACTGCTTTGGCAACGTGCCTTATCCACGGTTTAATAACGCTGCCTTTTGCTTTATATAAGTTTTCAAATTGTATGAAATATATACCAATAGGTCGTTATTAACCTTTAGGTAGTGGTTTTCTTCATCAAGTCTGGTCGCTTCCATACACATACAGATTTTCAAAGATGATCAAGAACTTTATCTGAATGGAGAGGAATGCACTGAGACGCCAGATCATTCACTAATGTGTAGGCACAGACAGTTACACGGTTCATGCAACAAACACCGACCAAATATGGCTTGCGTGTTGCAAGGCACGCCAGTTCCTGCTATCATCCCCACGTTCAAGTTCTTGGAAAATGGTAGTTATTTGATGCTCAATAATGAAGATTGTTCTGGGTTAATTAAAAGTATTCATTTTATCGTAACAGTAAATGAACGGGTTATTTGCTGCAGAAATGTTCTATTTCCTCCCACACATGAACATAGGGAGTTTTCAATCTGGCCACAAATACCAACCTTGGGAGCACATTTCAACAGCATGGCAAGAATAAGAGCTCTTTTGTCTCAGAGAGAGGTGGCCTTGAGTTCGGCCCGTGAAACTTTCGTGCTTCACATAGCGAACACCCGTACAGAGGTGCAGACCCTTTTAAATACAGATTCGACTTTGCATTTCAGCAAGATTACCCATTCATTTCCATGCAGCAGGAGGCCCATAGGAATGAAGGTGCAATTTGCGATTAGCAATTACCTCATCGCAAATTACGAATTTTTCCGACGGTGCAGGGGTATCTCAAGAACACCCTGCTGCACCCCTGAAAAAAAAATTTGGGGTCATATGGCGCACATAAATTTTGAAAACATTCCTTTACCTCAAAAACGATTTTCAACTCATAATTTGAAAACACTGCACATGGGGAAATGACTTAAAATGTCCTTAAGACACATAAAAGCATTTTTTGATTGCCTTTGCAGCATGTTTCAGTCACCTTTAACATGCCTATGTAACGGAAACATTCAAAATCTAAATTTGCCATGCACAGGTGGGAGCATATTTACAAGCAATTTGCTCCACAGACAAACTTCTTACATTGAAATGGGAAAAATCACATCAGAGACTCTCAATTACCTTATAAAGAAGCAGACACCATTATGTCCTTCTCATCAATATTAAAACCATTGCTTTTTCTCAAAAACGATTTACAAGTCATAATTTGAAAACACTCCACAGCTCCTATGCACATAAAAACCCTGTCAGTACTAATACTTCACATTTTCTCCAATTACAATTTCTCAAAGAAACAAAATCTATTTGTGAAACACTTGAGACAAAGCAACATTTGAAAAACACAACTTTCTTCATAATTTTCTCCTTAAAGCACACTATTTTCTATCTAAATTAAAGAAATTTTTTCTCACCTTAGCAAATACTTTGAGTTTCAAAACAGTCTCAGAAACACACCAATTTGTCTTCAGCAGAGCAAAAGGTATGCACTCCAGAGTCTGCAGCTATCAAAAGCACAGAAATGCTGTAATTCCTCACACAGATCTCTCATGTCACCCAATCAAAACTCTTCCCTCACTTTTTTTCAAAGCAAAACCCTTCCCCCCTCTGCCCCCTCTCTGCTTTTTCTGCATAGCAACCACCTCTTGCAAGACCTCTCACACAACAATGTTGCAATTGAACTCTGAACTCTCAGTGCACCTGCATATCCAAAGCATTCTTTCATTTAATGATTTTTTCTTCGCCACTCAAAATACATCTTTCAACGAACTCATCCATGCACACTAACTTTCTGTTTTCAGCAATCAAAATCCACCAATCACTCTTACTGCTTCATTAACACAGAAACTCCTCAGTTTTTTTCATTTTACACTCTCATTTTTTCAACTGCCATTTCATTGCCACACTTCATCTGACTGCAGGAGAACCTTCTCTCGCCATGTTTTCTGTCTGGATTGTTGGACATAGCTACATCTATTGGGCTCAAAGGTACGCTGAAAACAGGAATTTACCTAACCTCAATTTACAAGATGTGGAAATTAAGTGGTTTGGCCACAGAGGATTAAAATGTCACCAATTGATACCATTGGTGAAAACCTTTATGCATTTGCCAAAACCTGACCTGTTAATTGTGCACTGTGGAGGTAATGATTTGGGCACTTTGACTGGGGTAGGTCTGGAAATGCTTTTAAAGGACACCTTTGAGCAATTGATGGCACTTTTTCCTCAGACTGCCTTGGTATATTCAAATATATGCCAAAGACAGAAATGGAGGTGGTCGAACCAATTTTGTCCACAAATTGAGAAATCGAGGAAGCATGTAAACAAATCTGTTTCAGCTTACATGAGAGACCATGGAATGGGCTCCCTGTACAACAATAACTTGCGTTACTACATGCAAGATATCTACAGAGGAGATGGAGTTCACTTCTCAGATGAGGGCAACAGAGTTTTCACTCTGAATTTAAGAATGTGCATTGGTACCTACTTATAAGTACCTAAATGTACCATAAACCCAAAAGCTCTTCTCAGAGCTACCCTACATCTGATCACTCACAATTATTATTGTACTCTAACTTTTTTCACTAATTTTCAAGAAAGTACGCTCCCCAGAACGCTTCCCGGTTCGCGAACCGAGCGCACTCCACGCAAAAAAACTAAAAAAACGGTATATATTTTTTTGCCCTGCGAGAACCTTTCAAAGCCTCCACATCAAACCTAGGGGGTCAGGGACGATCTACTATGCCCCCTTATGGTCATTTGCCCCTTCGCTTTGGCCTCCTCTTGTCTCTCGATCCTACCGAGAGACAAGATGGCGGCCGCTACGGACTGTTTGGAATGTTTACAGACGCCGAAAAACCAATCAGCTTCGCAAACCTCCGTAACGCGAAAAGTACGCGAAGCGGAGCGCTGTTACAGATATATATCTTTTTTTGAACGTTAATTTCTCAAAATCCACTGGAGCACATATATTGAGACCTAGCAAAGGCACATCGGGCTACCAGTCCCTACAATTTTGCCAAGTTTCGTGCAAATCCATTCAGCCGTTCGATTATTATTATTATTTTTTTTTTTGCCCCGCGGGGCCCTTTTAAAACCTCCACATCAAACCTAGGGGGTCAGCGAGGATCTACTATTCCCCCTTATGGTCATTTGCCCCTTCGCTTTCGCCTCCTCTTGTCTCTCGATCCTACCGAGAGACAAGATGGCGGCCGCTACGGACTGTTTGGAATGTTGACAGACGCCGGAGAACCAATCAGCTTCGCTTCACAAAGCTCCGTTGCGCGAAAAGTCCGCGAACCAGACCGCTGCCTGGTCCGCGCTTACAGATATATATCTTTTTTTAAACGTTAATTTCTCAAAATCCACTGGAGCACATATATTGAGACCTACAAAAGGCACATCGGGCTACCAGTCCCTACAATTTTGCCAAGTTTCGTGCAAATCCATTCAGCCGTTCGGGCTAAAAGTGAGGCCAACCGCCCTATGGAAATTAACATGGGAAAAACGCGTTTTGGGACCCCCCTTTTTTCTCGGCCCCCCCTTGACGAACCCCCCCCAAATTTTCAAAGGCTGCTCAGAAACAAAATGTGCCATTTTCCTGAAAATTTCAGCCAATTCCGTCCACAAACGCCAAAGTTATTAGACATAGAATTTTCAAAAAACCCATAGAGAAAAAATCCTAACTATATATACCTACTGGCGACCGCCAGTAGGTAATATATATATAGATTATATATATATATATATATTACCTACTGGCGGTCGCCAGTAGTTATATATAGTTAGGATTTTTTCTCTATGGGATTTTTGAAAATTCTATGTCTAATAACTTTGGCGTTTGTGGACGGAATTGGCTGAAATTTTCAGGAAAATGGCACATTTTGTTTCTGAGCAGCCCCTGAAAATTTGGGGGGGGTTCGTCAAGGGGGGGCCGAGAAAAAAGGGGGGTCCCAAAACGTGTTTTTAACATTGAGTTTTCCATAGGGCGGTTGGCCTCACTTTTAGCCCGAACGGCTGAATGGATTTGCACGAAACTTGGCAAAATTGTAGGGATTGGTAGCCCGATGTGCCTTTTGTAGGTCTCAATATATGTGCTCCAGTGGATTTTGAGAAATTAACGTTTAAAAAAAGATATATATCTGTAACAGCGGACCGGGCAGCGTCCCAGGACGCGTACTTTGCGCGCAACGGAGCTTTGTGAAGCGAAGCTGATTGGTTCTCCGGCGTCTGTCAACATTCCAAACAGTCCGTAGCGGCCGCCATCTTGTCTCTCGGTAGGATCGAGAGACAAGAGGAGGCCAAAGCGAAGGGGCAAATGACCATAAGGGGGAATAGTAGATCCTCGCTGACCCCCTAGGTTTGATGTGGAGGTTTTAAAAGGGCCCCGCGGGGCAAAAAAAAAATATAATAATAATAATCGAACGGCTGAATGGATTTGCACGAAACTTGGCAAAATTGTAGGGACTGGTAGCCCGATGTGCCTTTGCTAGGTCTCAATATATGTGCTTCAGTGGATTTTGAGAAATTAACGTTCAAAAAAAGATATATATCTGTAACAGCGCACCGCTTCGCGTACTTTTCGCGTTACGGAGCTTTGCGAAGCGAAGCTGATTGGCTCTCCGGTGTCTGTAAACATTCCAAACAGTACGTAGCGGCCGCCATCTTGTCTCTCGGTAGGATCGAGAGACAAGAGGAGGCCAAAGCGAAGGGGCAAATGACCATAAGGGGGCATAGTAGATCCTCGCTGACCCCCTAGGTTTGATGTGGAGGTTTAAAAAGGGCCCCGCGGGGCAAAAAAAAAAAATAATAATAATAATCGAACGGCTGAATGGATTTGCACGAAACTTGGTAAAATATTAGGGACTGGTAGCCCGATGTGCCTTTGCTAGGTCTCAATATATGTGCTTCAGTGCATTTTGAGAAATTAACGTTCAAAAACAAGATATATATCTGTAACAGCGCTCCGCTTCGCGGAGATAAAATTATATCTGTATTACCTAGCTGTTGCTAACACCAGTTAGCGACGGCTAGTAGGAGATAGCGACCATCTTGGGCCCCACTTTGCATGTGAGTGATATTTATCACTAATGACATGCAAAGTGGGCATGCCAAGATGTTAGCGACTGGAAACAGTCGCTAACATCGCTATCTCCTATTATCAACTTTTGGAAATATTCGAGATAAGCGCGAATATCTCCAAAAAGTAACAGCTGCCCTGAGCAGTTCTTAGCCATGTTATGCAATGGGAGGTGGATAACATGGCTAAGAGCATTAGCTCGGTAATGCATGAATATCGCTGAGTTTTCAGCGATATTAATGCATTGCGGTCGTTTTTTATCGTATTTGCGATAAACCTTGATAATAGCAAGGTTTATCTGCGATAATTTCTGACGGTAAAATAATCTTTGCAATGCATCGTTAGGGATAAATATCGCTTAACTTTGGTAATATGCCCCAACGTCTGTTAACGTTCGATTCGAAGGAAATCAGGAAGTGTTGAAAAACATTGTCTGCGCCATCTTGTCTTTTTTCAAATGCCACACTTTTGTCGTGCACGGCAGCCATTTTAGATGCCTTGACCAGACCCACTCTGTGCACGCTGTCGATCCTTAGCATGGCTCCCCACCCTCGCAAGCATCTCACCCAGGCAGTGGTCACCCCCGCTCTCTGTCTTATGCATGGGTAATAAACCTCCCCCCATCTGCGCTGCTCTTCCCTGAGAATCACACCCTGTGCCCGCCCGACACCTCCCTTTCGCCCTATTCACTACCGCACCCTCTGACACTCCTTTTCCTCTGTGTCCGATTGTCCAGGCCGGTCCTAGGCTATCAGCTAGCCCTGCAGATGTAGTTTATGGCCACAGCTGTAAAGAATCACCCCTCTTCAAAGGAGTTATAGTAGATCAAGGCCCACACTCGATGAGATCCGTCACAGCAGAAGCGTTGCTATTATCTGAAAACCATTCTGTATTGTGATTGGGGAGGGGACCGAGCGTGAAGCGGAAGATTCCAGGGATGACTCTTTGTACATCAAAGTTTTTACAATTATGTGTCACATTAAAAATATATAGCACTCCGACAAAGTAGTAAGATTATAAAACTTTAATAATTTATAAATATATACAAGAAAACAAAAATAGTAATAACATATAAACATTTTTAGGGAAAAACAACGAAGTAGCGGTCGGCTGTGCGAATAGTCCCAATGCAGCACAACGTCCAGATTTCCGGCGTGGGGCGTCGCGGGGGGTGGGTCATCAGTAGCAAACTGTTGTGCGAATAGTTCCAAGGCAGCAGAACGCGCCGAAATCTAGATGACACGAAAGTGATGTCTAGTAAGTTGCCACCCAGCAAATAACGGCGTGGGGCGTCGCGGGGGGTGGGTCATCAGTAGCAAACTGTTGTGCGAATAGTTCCAAGGCAGCAGAACGATGGCACCAAGGTGATGTCCAGTAAGTTGCCGCACTGGTTTTGGTATCCTACAATGCTGCTCCGAATAACGGCGTGGGGCGCCCCGGGGGAGGCGGCGTGAACGGGCCTCTCCAGGTGGAGTGTCATCTGTTGTAGTGGGGCGCCCCTTTACCGTTTCAGTTGCCATTCCGTCCGTTTTTGGTCCACTGTGTCAAAAGCCGCAATTCAGCTGAGTTGCGCCCACTCTTGCGGTGCAGCGATAGGCGGCTGTCACAGGACTCTCAAAATGGCGGCAGGCTCTTTCCTTTTTGGGCCTGGTCCACTGAAATGGCCCTGGGACACCTTGGAAATCGGACGCTTGTCTGCTAGGTCTTGGACCCCATTCTCGAAAGCGTCCCCTCCGCCTTGAGAATTCATCAAAAGTTTTGGGGGCCCCGACTCCTGCAGGCTTCTGGTGGGGAGCGGCTGCCATGATTGCTCGCGGAATGACCACGACGGAGCTACGAGATGGTGGTGCTCTCATGCTGACGCCAGTTTAGTCTGAAACATCCAGAAACAAGGTGGGGCTTTCATCATTTGGGAAAAAAAAAAAAGTTTTCATCCAATGAAAAGTGTTGTTTTTAGGTCATATGATCAAGCCTTCCATCATTAGGAAACCAAAAGTAAAATGAACCAATGAAAAGTTTTATAAACAAGTCACATGACCTGTTATGCGGCATAGGGTATAAAATGCGGAGAAAATACGTTGGCACGTGAGGCGGCGTCAGTAGCGGACCGATGTGCGAATAGGCCGAAGGCAATACAACGCGCCAAGATCCGGATGGCACCGAGGTGGTGTCCAGCAAGTTGCAGCACTGGTGTGGCCATCCTACAATGCTGAAAGTCGGCGTGGGGCGCCCCGTTGGCCTGTGAGTTTGCGTCAGTAGCGGACCGATGTGCGAATAGGCCGAAGGCAGCACAACGCGCCAAGATACGGATGGCACCGAGGTGGTGTCTAGTAAGTTGCCGCACTGGTGTGGCCATCCAACAATGCTGAAAGTCGGCGTGGGGCGCCCCGTTGGCCTGTGAGATGGCGTCAGTAGCGGACCGATGTGCGAATAGGCCGAAGGCAGCACAACGCGCCAAGATCCGGATGGCACCGAGGTGGTGTCTAGTAAGTTGTCGCACTTCTGTGGCCATCCTACAATGTTGAAAGTCGGCGTGGGGCGCCCCGTTGGCCTGTGAGATGGCGTCAGTAGCGGACCGATGTGCGAATGGGGCCAAAGGCAGCGCAACAATATTTTCTGACTGACACCACAAGGCGCTGAGATGCCAAGATCCGGATGGCACCGAGGTGATGTCTAAGTTGCGGACTGATGTGCGAATGGGGCCAAAGGCAGCGTAACAATATTTTTTGTATGGAAGATACCACTAGGCGTTGAGATGCCAAGATTCGGATGGCACCGAGGTGATGTCTAGCAAGTTGCTGTACTGGTGTGGTCATCCTACAATGCTGAAACTCGGCGTGGGTCGCCCCATTAGCCTGTGAGATGGCGTCAGTAGCGGACCGATGTGCGAATAGGCCAAAGGCAGCACAACGCGCCAAGATCCGGATGTCACCGTGGTGGTTTCATAGTTGAGAGGCACTTCATCTGCAGTGGGGCGCCGAGATCCGGATGGCACCGAGGTGATGTCTAGCAAGTTGCTGTACTGGTGTGGTCATTCTACAATGCTGAAAGTCGGCGTGGGGCGCCCCATTAGCCTGTGAGATGGCGTCAGTAGCGGACTGATGTGCGAATGGGGCCAAAGGCAGCGCAACAATATTTTCTGAAGAGAAGACACCAAAAGGTGCTGAGATTCCAAGATCCGGATGGCACCAAGGTGGTGTCTAGCAAGCTATGCAGTTGAGTTGTGTGCGCACTTGCGGCGAATAGGTCGAAGGCAGCATAACAATGTTTTTTGAATAGAAGACACCACAAGGCGTTGAGATTCGGTTACCACCGAGGTGATGTCTAGCAAGTTGCCGCACTGGTGTGGCCATCCTACAATACTGCTCCGAATAACGGCGTGGTGTGCCCGAAGGGGGGGGGGAGCCGGCGTGAATGGGCCTTCCTAGGTGGAGGCTCGTCTGCTGTAGTGGGGCGCCCCTTTACCGTTTCAGTTGCCATTCAGCTGAGTTTCGGCTGCTCTTGATGCTACAGCGACAGGCGGCTGCAAGAGGACTCTCAAAATGGCGGCCTGTTCTTTGGATTTGGGCCTGGTCCACTAAAATGGCCCTGGGACACCTTAGAACTCGGACGCTCGATTTTTTTTTCCTTTCCTGTACATGCAAAAAAAGGTAAATGCCCGGTACGTTACACGCTTCATCTGCCACGATGAACTCTCCAGAGGAACCGAAAAAAAATATAGTTGTGGTAACTATACCATGCATCGTCATATGGAGAGGTGGCACCAATTAATTATAGTGCTGCATAAAAGAGAGATTTGGAGGAGAACCCCTGACCTGCTAGTACATTCATCAAAGAAGTGGCACTGAGAGCTTCAGAGGCAAGGGAAACGGTCCCAAATATTTAGAAGAACTTTGGAAAGATTAAAATGACATGTTTAGATTGTGGCAAATTAATTTCATGTGGACAGATGAGTGTTACTCTAATAAATACAGCATATAAACATCATCATAGTCGATGGTTGGTAGAGACATTTTGACTATATCCTGGACCTGCCCGTCCTCGCCCAAAATGGCGCCGGAATAAATGGGACTCGTAACTCCTTGTTGTGTACTGGTTGCAGAACCTTGAAATCACGAGATACGTATGCAGTTTTGAAGCACATGGCGGGCGGGGACGAGAATTGATTGACTATTTCGACATCCCTATTGATATTAAGTTCTGATGTGTTATTGATTACTGTACTGTTGAAAGTTCGAATTAACGTCACCCATGGTACTTGCCCGCAAATGTATATCTAGATAATTTTATTGTAACTGGCCCTGTCGTATTTTAATTATAAAATGTACGTCCACCGATTCCGTAACTGTTAGACACCTTAGTTCTTGCAACCTAATGGCCCGCCCGTTACGTTCCTCTACAGTGTAAATGTCTATTCATCATATACGATTACAGTTTGCTCTGTGGCAGGCCCACGTGGTTATAGGCTCGTATTTGTATAATGAAATTTTCACAATAAAGGTTTTTAAAAGAAAACATGGTAGTAGTATATACATTGGTAAAGTTTTTAATAATAGTGACTGTTTTAGAATCATTAAAAGGCAAGTGAAATAAAGCAGACCAATTACATGAAGGGTAAAAGGTATAATACGAAGGAACGCAGTAAAGATAAATGGTCAAGGGCTGTTGTGTTTTCTATTCCTGCAACATAAAGTGATCGATAAGAATCTCATATTCAGGCGTATCGGCGACTAAGACAGCAGGTCGACCCTCTTTTGCTCAACGGCTCCGTCATGGGACGAAGAAACGCTCTTTTTCTCGAAAAAAGAATATATTTTACTTGCAGGACAGTTGTAAAATTTCCGGGAAAGTACATTAGCCTGGAACATTATAACATATATTTAAGAAAAAATAATGTTCGGAAGTAATGAAAAGCGTAATTTTTAGGTCATATGACCAAGCCTTTCATCATTACAATAAGAAAAGTAAAATGAACCAATGAAAAGTTTTATTAACAAGTCACATGACTTGTTATGCTTACGTTACGCGCTGCGCGCCCCGGATGACTTCCGGATGCGCTAACGCGGCGCGTCATATGACGCATTACGCGACAACGCAGGTCCAGAATATAGTCAAAATGTCTCCACCAACCAGCGGTCGGAACACAACCCCTTTCAGCAGGCTAAATAGTTCTGTTAAATGACAACAGAAGGGACAGGCAACAAGAACCATCAGTCAAAGAGGGGAGGGCTAGTTCTTCTCTACCGGGTTACATTGGGGCGCTACCGGAACTGATCGAATTGGTAGTCTACAGTGTTTCTGGATGTTTCAGACTGAAGCTGGGGTTAGCATGAGAGCAGCACCATTTCGTAGCTCCGTCGTGGTCATTCCGCAACCAATCATGGCAGCCGTTCTTTATCGTTATTTTGGGCGGGGTGGGTGGCGGAGCCGAGCTGTTTTGCAGCCATCATTGTGTGGAGTTCAGTTCATCTCACTAGTTTTGTATTTGTCATGAGGGGTTGTTCCTAATGTTTCTATTTTAGCGAGGTCAAAAAGAGATCCCATTAGTGGCCTACTGATTTTGCTCGATTCCTTTTCTTTTTTTTTACACGATTTTTCGTTATCTGCAAAGACTAAACAGAGTATTGCGACTCTGTGTTTGTTTGTAAATAGAGAATGAACAAAAGAGAACTAATTCTAAAACAGTAAATACTTGGATAACAATCAATCAAATGGAGAGAGAAGCAGGCACGACGGATTACAACGGGGGCAAAGGCCTGCGTTAACTACCTTTCACTATCTGCAAAGAGAGAGTACTCCTAATAGAAATGAGGGGGGGGGGGCACCATTCAAAGCAGATCAGTGTGCATAAACACGAAAATGTTTTCACTTACCACGTACTTGACATTCGACAGCTTATGATATTTGCTATTAAAAAACCATTGAAATTCACTGAAAAAACCATAGGTTATAGACCATATATAGTTAGGAATTAGCATTTACAAAACCTTGAAAATTCACTGAAAAAACCATAGGTTATAGACCATATATAGTTAGGAATTAGCATTTAAAAAACCTTATTTTACTCACACAAAACCATTGAAATTCCATATATAGTTAGTTGCACTAACCATATATTGCGCACCCGCAATCCACTGCTGATCATGTCACATATTACATCATTCATGACATGGTCAGTGACATCACTGATGACATCACTGATGACATCTCAAATGACATCACTGATGACATCACTGATGACATCTCATTTGACATCATTCTTGTGCTAATACGATAAACCTCTTCAGACTCTAATATAACCTTAGATACACTCAGTGTATACAGACACTCACACACTGCCACTCATCCATGGAGTTACTCACACACCCAGTCAGTCATGCAAAGAAACAATCTCACCTCCATTTCTTCAACTATACAGTTAAACACACCTTACTTATTGAAACATATACTAACACATATTTACTCTCTTATACAATCCCTGATACAAGTTCACAATGATCGATACAACCACTCACTCATTCAGTGGCTCTCATGCACAGTTATTTATATATGCCAACTCTCACATGTACTGTGTTTTACATATGTACTTACTATGACATGTAGCATTGAGATATCCATTCACTCATCAATACACTCATGCACACAGTCAACTGCCCATGTAGCTGTTTCCACATGCACTCTTGAACTCATACACCTAGTGAATAAACTGCTCACACATCTATGCATAGAGTCACACACCTTCCAGCCACCCCCACACAAACTCAATCTCCCATAGAAATACTTGGGCAACCAATTAATAACACATATAGCCTCTCGTATAGCTAATGATGAACACATGCAGCAGTTTACAGAACAACAGACATAATGATGCACAAATTAAGACAGTTTAGTTACTAACCCATGCATTCAGTGAGACACATTTAATCACTCACTCATACAGTCAGTCACGCACCTACTAAATCCTTCATCCAGACACTTATACATCCACTCATTCTTCAATATGTAAGACATATTTTAACTTTACAGAAACATACAGTCACTGGATGTTGTCATCAGTGATGTCATTTGAGATGTCATCAGTGATGTCATCAGTGATGTCACTGACCATGTCATGAATGATGTAATATGTGACATGATCAGCAGTGGATTGCGGGTGCGCAATATATAGTTAGTGCAACTAACTATATATGGAATTTCAATGGTTTTGTGTGAGTAAAATAAGGTTTTTTAAATGCTAATTCCTAACTATATATGGTCTATAACCTATGGTTTTTTCAGTGAATATATATATATATAGAATATATATATATATATATATATATATTATATATATATATATATATAGATATAGATATATAATCTATATATATATATATGCACTGGAAAACTAAACACCCACTTCCCTTACAAAAAAATGGAAAGTTTGCATCTCTGCAGCCTCTCTTATTTTTCACCTTATTCATCTTCTGCTCAATCAACACTTCATCCTCAAATATACACACACCTACTTGCTGCCTTTCTTGGCTGGGCTTATCAATTATTCTTCTTTAATTCAAATTCAAAGTGCAGGCCCTTTATTCAGCCTTCTTGGTAACTACTACCCGTGAATAGAAGTGGGTAATTTGCACACTTCCATCGTTACTTGCATCCTTTCTACCGTACACTATGTGTACTTTATGCCCTAGCTTGCTTCCTTAGATGTGGTACTCGTTTCTCTTGCTCCCACTGCGGAATCCAACACCCTATCTGTGTAATGAGCTGGAAATCCAAAGATACACTTCACTGACAAGGCAGTAGTTAGTTTGCGTGTCTCCAGCCTTTCTTATTTTTCACCTTTTTTATCTTCCACTCAAATAACACATCATCCACACATACACACAACTACTTGCTGCATTGCTTAGCTGTGATTATCAACTATTCTTCTATTTCATATTCCTATTCAAAGTGCAGGCCTTTATCGAGCCTTTTTATTGTAACAACTACCCCGGCCGAAGGCACTTTAAATTTGCACACTTTCTCCCTTTCTTGGATGGGGTTATCAATTATTCTTCAATTTCATATTCTGATTCCAAGTCAAGGTCCTTTATCAAGCCTTTTTGTTGTAACTACTGTTGCAGGAATACTGCTCCTACACAGGACTGTGCACAAAGACTTAGGACCTCAGTGAATTACGGTGTACTAAAACCCACCTTAGTACCCAAACCCCTTACCAGACTAGCAATCAGTGACTCATTGGTTTTTCGTCCTATAGCAAAAACACCAATGACTAGTCAACCCAGAACATGAGACTTAGATTACCTCAAGTAAGGTGGATAAAAAGAGCACTCTTTCGTTATAGTCTTACACCAGTCCAAAACAAGGAGTAAATAAAGACACGTGCAAGTTTGAAATGTTTATTTCTAACGCCGTAATCTCATGCGCAATACCTTAGATAATAAAAACAAACATGTTATCAGAAACAAGGTTGTCAGCATTGTTACTCTTCCATAAAATACAAAGGGAGAAAGCATCCTATAATGCTAAAGGGAAACAGATTTAAGAAATACCTACATTTTACCCTCCTTACCTACCAGGTTAGTTTATAACTACAGAAGGTCTCATAGGATTAGATGGGCAGACCCATACCTCAGGATCTCAGCAGTAGTGGATCACATTGAGTTCTGCACAAACTGTCAGGATACGAATGTTCTCCAACTGTGTTTAATTATGTCTCCACAATGCATTATTAAACGCGCCAGTATCAGAGGTGGCCACAGCTGCATATGTGTTATGGGTCGAACGTGCGAAGATCATTACGAATAACAGACACAGTATCCAAGATAACCTTGATGTTCCCTGCTCTCACTATACACACTAAACTAGCAAGGCAGTCTAGAAATGTAGCATAACAAATTATTCTCATGTGAAGCAAAATACTCAGCCTTCTCTAAACAATATCACAAGTGCGTGTCATGTGCAAAGCAGAGCAGGAAAGCAAAAATGGCATTTAAGCTTCTAATAAACCCATGCTAACTTAACACAGTGTGAGTGCAAGGCTCAGCCCACAACACCCTCCCTCGATCGAAGCACATGATATAAACGTGGGCGAATTAGGAACGCAGAGTCCAAGCCCGAAAAAGCAGAGTCACGTTCAAATTTGCCCAAAAAATTATTTGTTGTTTGATAGAAAACAGTAACTAAATAATTAAGAATAAATAGAAAAATCAAAGAGTCTTAATCCAACAGCATATAAGCACTGTATGTAGCAACAGCCTCCAAGAGTTAGTCATTGTTCTCATCTGAAAACATTTCAGCCATCCAATTCAATAGTGAGAATGAACATACATGTTCCTCAACGACCGGAGCCTCTATCACCATCGGAGGAAACTCGGGTCTTCTTCACTGTAACTGAGTGCCAAGAAGTCATGCGCCACTGCAAAAACATTCCAACGTCCCAATATTCCATGTATCGCTGCTAAGGCCATAATCCCGCCGCCAGAACAGAGCAAGTCATGAACCACTAAGGGGCTCATCAGCTGGTCATAAAACGCGCTGGGAGACACCGTACAGCCGAGACACAAATCCAGGGCCCAGTCGCATTCGCAGCTCAGGCAATGGAAGACAGGTTGAACGCATGTGAAAAAGGAGAATCGTGATGATAATCCATAAGTTGCACTCAATGTAGCCAGAGGCAGTGCTCCGTAATAACTAAGCATTCGGTTGCGGACCAGCAACAGCCGGGACATATTCTTGTTTGCTGCAGGATGTGCATCCATATTTAATTAAACAAATTAATAGAAGCACATCGGCAACTAATGCGAGTATTAAGGAGAATCCACCAAAGATGCTGGAAAAAATCGAATGGAAAAATGCTGAGAAGGCACCAAATATAGGGGCTGATTAGGATGGCGGATTTCCCGCATCCTCCGGGCCGGCGGAAGCCACCGCGGGCCCGGAGGATGCGGGAAATCCGCCGCCGATGCCTAAAAGACCCACCGCCAAATTAGGATGGCGGTGGGTCTCAAAATCCGTCCGCTGCTTTTCCGCCGCAGTCGCCTTCCGACCGCGGCGGAAAAGCCCTAACATGGCTGGCGGTGTCTGTCAGACACCGCCAGGCATATTAGGATAGCGGAAAATATATGCTTTTCCACGGCGGCTTTTCCGCCGTTGAAAAGCATACAGAGATTGCCTTCAGGGGCCCGTTGGGGGCCCCCTTGGTGACGGCTGGGTGGGGGGTGCACATGGGGGGTACCTATGGTACCCCCCTGCATTTGTGTGGACAAAGCGGCGGGCACCGCGCGGTGCCTGCTGCTTTGTGCACGCAAATGCCGTGCATGCTTTTTTTAACATTGCGGCGGGTGCAGCTTGAAGCTGCACCCGCCGCAATGTTAAAGATTGAGGATGTGACCGCCACCCTGGCGGTCACATCCTAATCTGCACGGAGGGACCTCCGCAGCCCCTGCGGACGGTCCCTCCTACTCTATGGTGGCGGACGGACTCAGGTCCGTCCGCCATCATAATCGGCCCCTTAGTTTGAAAAGAAGTCACAAGGCCACTGCTTCTAACTTTATAAAAGTAAGGTAACCCCGTAGTCAAGGACGCATTAAAGATACTCTGAATTAACTCCCCAAAATGCAGGGGCACGTCTGTATTTAATAAATCATGCACTTCTGTGCGGGTGTTTGCTACATGAAGGACAAATGTTTCTCTAGCAGATGTAAGAGCGACCACTTTTTGAGACAATAGCGCTCTTATACGGCTCATTTAGTTAACTCTTCTTTCAAGGTCGGAATCGACGGCCTGATGGAAACATCCAGCTTCCCATGCAGAGGAGTAAACACAACTTTTTATAGCAAACCACACTCTCAGTTACCATAATCATGTAAGCGATGCCTGCTAACATTGCACAACAATCTGCATTATTTCAAATTAAATAACTCAGGTTTCCAGTAAACTGAACATTGGTATGGTAGCAGGTGTCGGAGTGCCTTTCAAAACTCAGGCCAAATTAGGCGCATCTTGTTTACAAGAGCAAGGGTTGGATTGGGATTAAAAATCGGCCCAGGCACGCTAAAAAAAAGTGGTCCACATTTGCATATCGCCTTTCCGTAAAACACTGTTTTGGCGAAACAGTATTAAAAAGGGGGGGATGTTAAAAAAAATGCACGGATCCGTTTACACTAGTGAAATACACATGAAATCAAGTTTGGCCACTTTTGCCCAGGCACCCTGACCTCACTCAAAATGCAAATATTAACGGGCCCGCCCAGTGAGAGAAAGGGAGTGACACCACTCACTGCCTGTTGATAAAAGGGAGGTAATTTAAGCATCTACCTCCAGAAAGGTCACTCAGGCACCCACTGGGCCTCTTTCGGCATGAACAACACAGACACTGCCCCATTCAGCCCCCCAGGCTGCCCAAAAAAGCAGCCCACGGCTGGAATTCGGATACCGGCCCCTCCGCCATTGCCCGAATGCTCCCGTTACCAATCCGAGGCTGACAAGAGCCATTCAATTGTATGCGTCTACAAATTAAGGAGTGATCTGGCGCTATTCTGCAACCCTCGCCATTCAGATAGACTTCTTTTCCCTCCCTCAGGCACGTATATGTAAATGATAATAACCAAGCTTCATGGAGATAAGCGCTGCCTAAAGATGCCAGTCAGTCAGTCAAAAATACTTTATTCGGTTCATATCAAAAACCATAAAAGTATGCTACATAATTCATCAGAGTCAAGACATTAAATTTAAGAAAAGATATGAGACATTGATTTACAATCCATTCACAATGATTTCATATATATATAAAAAACATGCATTATAAATATTGATAAAAAGAGTAAAACTAGCACAAAGGACAATTTAAAAAGAAATGAAGCGCTTACTCCTAGGTCCTAAGTATACCACTATGTACAATGCGACCAGTTAATTTTCCTCCTCAATCTCAGTGCTATTGTCAAAAAATGTGCAATGTTAAAAATCTCCCATGTACTTGACAACAGCTGTAAATATAAAAGGGCAGGTTTAACTTGTCTAAAGCCCTTATCTTTAATGAGGGGAATAATGAACTTTTTACGGATAGGGCATAAATGCTTACAAAAAAAGATAAAGTGCATAGTGTCTTTAATAGAGTATCCGTCACAAGAACAAATCTCCAAATCCTACTCCTTAGTCCAACCTGGGCGTTCTGTGAGGAGAAGGTGGAATTTGTTCAATCTAAACTTGGTCAATAAAAATCGATGATTCATATTGTTGACGATTCTCAAATAAGGTACAATACCTCTGGTGGTTATTAACAATTGATGAGCCCTTACAGTTGGTTTACATAATTCCTTTTCTTCTCTTGCCAAATATGCCAATTGCTTGTGTGTGTCTTTAGCCCATTTCATGTCGCCCTTCAGCAGCTTATTTGGGGAATCAAACAGTTCTGGTCGACCCAATTTAGTTGCTAATTTTTTTATATAGTTCAACCAGGGGATGGAGTGGCCATACTCCAGAGCTAAACAATCCCTCAGAATCTCGTGATTCAGTTCTAATTCAGGGTTCAGCCAAATAGAAATCCACTTCAATAGCGGTGCTAAGGCTATGCGACCAAATATTTAACCCCACACTCTTGATGAACAATATATCCAGGTGTAGACTTCGTTCTATTTGACAAGATTCTCAGATGAGATGCTTCTTCTTAGAAAGTCAAAGTAGAATTATTAAAATGGGACAGAAGTTTCAACAGTTGTAATAGGAAGTGTTATGAACCAATCAAATCTCTTCTTTTAAAGTCACATGGCTTTGCGTACCGTTACGCTGTGCTTACGGTGCTCTTACGATGCGAGTACGCATGTCGTTCCTCCGTGATTTGGTAGTTGATTTTAAAAGTAATAAACGATTGTTCAAAGTTTAAAAAAACTATTTTAATAACTACCCTATATAATGTATTCTGTAAGTATGTTCATTAAATACATAAATATATGTTTTTAAATAATTAAAAACATTTGCGTCTTTTGCGTACGGGGTGCTGTACGTGGCATCACAGGGAAGCTTTGATGCAACGTGCAAAGTTTGAGGTTTGCATGAAATACTATGCTATAGGCAGATATGCATCTTTAGGCAGCGCTTATCTCCATGAAGTTTGGTTATTACATTTACATATAGGTGCCTGAGGGAGGGAAAATAAGTTGATCTGAATGGCGAGGATTGCACAATAGCACCAGATCACTCCTTCATTTGTAGACACATACAATTGCATGGCTCTTGTAATCAAGATGCGCCTAATTTGGCCTGAGTTTTGAAATGCACTCCAAAACATGCTATCATAACAGCGTTGAGTTTACTGGCAAACGGGAGTTATTTACTTTGAAATAATGCAGATTGTTGTGCGATGTTAGCAGGCATCGCTTACATGATTACGGTAACTGAGCGTGTGGTTTGCTATTAAAAAAGTTGTGTTTACTCCTCTGCATGGGAAGCTGGATGTTTCTAATTGTTCGTCGATGCCGACCTTGAAAGCAGAGTCAACCAAATGAGCCGTATAAGATCGCTATTGTCTCAAAAAGAGGTTGCTCTTACATCTGCTAGAGAAATATTTGTCCTTCATGTAGCAAACACCCGTACAGAAGTGCGTGCTTAATTAAATACAGACGTGCCCCTGCATTTTGGGAGTTAATTCAGACTAACTTTAATGCGTCCTTGACTACTGAGTTACCTTACTTTTTTAAAGTTATAAGCAGTGGCCTTGTGACTTCTTTTCAAACTATATTTGGTGTCTTCTCGGCATTTTTCTGTTCGACTTTTTTCCAGCATTTTTGGCTGATTCCCCTTAATACTCGCATTAGTTGCCGGTGTGCTTTTATTAATTTGTTTACTTAAATATGGATGCGCATCCTGCAGCACACAACAATATTTCTCATCTGTTGCTGGTCCACAACCGAATGCTTAGTTATTACGGAGCGCTGCCTCTGGCTACATTGAGTGCAGTTTACGGATTATCGTTTCGATTTTCCTTTTTCACATGTGTTCAACCTGTCTTCCTTTGCCTGAGCTGTGATTTCGACTGGGCCCTGGATTTGTGTCTCTGCAGTACGGTGTCTCCCAACGCGGATTATGACCAGCTGAGGAGCTCCTTAGTGCTTCATGACTTGCTCTGTTCTGGCGGCGGGATTATGGCCTTAGCAGCGATACATGGAATAATGGGACATTGGAATGTTTTTGCAGCGGCGCATGACTCCTTGGCACGCAGTTACATTGAAGATGACGCGAGTTTTCCTCCGATGGTGATAGAGGCTCCAGTCATTGAGGAACATGTATGTTCATTCCCACTATTGAATTGGATGGCTGAAATGTATTCAGATGAGAACAATGACTTCCTCTTGGAGGCTGTTGCTACATACTGTGCTTATACGCTGTTGGAATAAAAAGTATTTGATTTTTCTACCTATTCTTTATTATTTAGTTACTGCTTTCTATGAAACAGCTAATCATTTATTTGCAAATTTGAACTTGACTCTGCTTTTCAGGCTTGGACTCTGCGTTCGTAATTCACCCACGTTGATATCACGTGCTTCGATCAAGGAAGGGTGCCGTGGGCTGAGCCTTGCACTCACACAGTGTTAAGTTAGCATGGGTTTATTAGAAGCTTAAACGCCATTTTTGCTTTCCTGCTCTGCTTTGCACACGACACACACTTGCGATATTGTTTAGAGAAGGCTGTGTATTTTGCTTCACATGAGAATAATTTGTTATGTTACATTGGTAGACTGCCTCACTAGTTTAGTGTGTATAGTGAGAGCATTGAACATCAAGGTTATCTTGGACACTGTGTCTGTTATTCGGAATGATCCTCGCATGTTCGAGCCATAACACATATGCAGCTGTGGCCACCTCTGATACTGGCGCATTTAATAATACACTGTGCAGGCATGATTACACGCAGTTGGAGGACATTCATATCCTGACAGTTTGTTCAGAACTCAATGTGATCCACTACTGCTGAGTACCAGAGGTATGGGTTCGCCCATGTAATCCTATGAGACCTTCTGTACTTATAAACTAACCTGCTAGGTACGGAGGGTGAAATCTAGGTATATTTTAAATCTGTTTCCCTTTAGCATTATAAGATGCTTTCTCCCTTTGTATTTTATGGAATAGTAACAATGCTGACAACCTTGTTTCTGATAATATGTTTTCTTGTATTATCTAAGGTACTGCACATAAGATTACGGCGTTAGAAATAAACATTTCAAACTTGCACGTGTCTTTATTTACTCCTTGTTTTGTACTGGTGTAAGACTATAAAGAAAGAGTGCTCTTGTTATCCACCTTACTTGAGGTCATCTAAGATGCATGTTGACTAGTCATTGGTGTTTTTGCTATAGGACAAAGAACCAATGAGTCACTGATTGTTAGTCTGTTAGGGGGCTTGGGTACTAAGGTGGGTTTTGGAACACCGTAATTCACTGAGGTCCTAAGTCTTTATGCACAGTTCTGTGTAGGAGCAGAATCCATGCAACAGTAGTTACAACAAAATGGCTTGATAAAGGGCTTTGAGTTTGAATCAGAATATGAAAGTGAAGAATAATTGATAACCCCAGCCTATAAAGGGAGCACGTGTGCAAATTTCACTGTGCCTTCGGCCGGGGTAGTTGTTACAATAAAAAGGCTTGATAAAGGCCTGCACTTTGAATAGGAATATGAAATAGAAGAATAGTTGATAATCACAGCTAAGGAATGCAGCAAGTAGTTGTGTGTATGTGTGGATGATGTGTTGATTGAGTGGAAGATGAAAAAGGTGAAAAATAAGAAAGGCTGGAGACACGCAAACTAACTACTGCCTTGTCAGTGAAGTTGATCTTTGGATTCCAGCTCATTACACAGATAGAGTGTTGGATTCCACAGTGGGAGCAAGAGAAACGAGTACCACATCTAAGGAAACAAGCTAGTGCACAAAGTACACACAGTGTGCGGGAGAAAGGATGCAAGAAAGGACGCAAGTGTGTAAATTACCCACTGCCATTCACGGATAGTAGTTACCAAGAAGGCTGAATAAAGGGCCTGCACTTTGAATTTGAATTAAAGACGAATAATTGATAAGACCAGCCAAGAAAGGCAGCAAGTAGGTGTGTGTATGTGTGGTTGATGTGTTGATTGAGCAGAAGATGAATAGGGTGAGAAATAGGAAAGGCTGCAGACATGCAAACTTTCCAGTTCTTTGTAAGGGAAGTAGGTGTTTAGTTTTCCAGTGCATATATATATATATTCACTGAAAAAAACATAGGTTCCACACACTATATAGTTAGGAATTCACATTTAAAAAACCTTGCAAATTCACTGAAAAAAACATAAGTTTCAGCCACGTTATAGTTAGGAATTAGCATTTAAAAAACCTTAGAAATTCACTGAAAAAACCATAGGTTTCACACACGTTATAATTAGGAATTAACATTTAAAAAACCTTAGAAATTCACTGAAAAAACCATAGGTTTCACACATGTTAGTGTTAGCTGGACATTTCACTCATACAAAACCTTTGAAATTCCCCTGTTATAGTTAGTTCACCTAACTATAACTCGTGCGCCCGCAATGCACCGCTGATGACGTCACATATTACATCACTCATGACATGGTCAGTGACATCACTCATGACATCTCAAATGGCGTTCACTGATGACATCATCCAGTGATTGTGTGTCTTTCTGAAAAAAAAATATTTTATATATGTATATCTAAAGGTAAATGGAAAAATAAATGGGTAAATAAGAGTGTAAATGCGTGTTTTTGAAACTTGGTGAAAGATTGTATGTAAGGCTAGTCCAGCCCTGTCACGCACACCAGCTGTGAGAAGAGCGCCCTTTGTACAGGACATCATTGGTGAAATATATATATATGAACCGAGTGAACTCCTTCGCAAAAAAGAGTGTAGAAGCCACAATGGGGGAGATTCCAGGGAGCCACTTTATTGTACAAAAGTACATCTGGCAAATGCATTTCGGCCGTGGGGCCTTCTTCAGTGCCTAGTACCAATACAGTAGGCATGCCCCATCCCTGTTCTGCTATGTATGTCCTGCTCAGTTCTTATTGGTCAAAACCTGCTCCCTCCCACTCTCGTTAGAGTGGAATGCCCAACAAGCTGTCTGGGAAAGTTCAACGGACATCAAGCCCCAGAATGCCCTGTTCCGGTGAAAGGGATCCATGGGGCAGGAAAAAACCAAAGATGAATATATTTTCTGGCAGGTAAGTCAGGGAAAGGAGTATGATGGAATCCCACTGTGTTCGTAGAACCAAAGCACTCCCTCGAGTCCCCAACACCGCATCAACCTCCTCTTCCAGGAATATTTTCAGCGAGGGTCTGAATGGCAGTGCACCAGACCCGGCGTGAGGCAGGATTGCCTCAACATCGCGTCTTCTCCTCCCGGAATTGCAAGGTGGGCTCCGGAACTATCCGCTGCATCGGATTCCGCAGACACAATAGGATGTTACTTGAATTAACAGACTTCTGCCTGAGAAACAATATCTTTCTATTCTCAGGACAGCTCTACCTACAACTACAGGGGACTGCGAAGGGCACGTGCTTCGCCCCCAGCTACGCGAATCGATTCGTGGGCTGGTGGGAGAAGCACGTGGCCTGGGCGGGGAGGAATGAGCGATGGATGGATCATATTATACTGTGGACCCGTTATATCGACGATTTGTTCGTGGTACGGTGGGGGCAACGTCAAAACGCGTTTGTAACTCTTGTTTACTATCTACAATGCTGTGAATAAATATGGCTAGCCACGCTGGAGTGACTTTGAGTGCTCTTAGAAATATATATATATATATATATATATATATATAAATATAAATATATATATATATATCTTTCTTACACACCAGTTCCACTAACCGCCGCTCCACTTGACCACGGGTGCTTCTTGCCGCACGTTGGAGTGCGCAATATCTTCCCAACACTCAGTCCACGGGACTTTTGAACTATTTGCGAAGAGTTTTTAAACGTCATATATATATATATATATATATATATATATATATATATATATATATATATACATATACTTATATATATATATATATATGTATATATATATATATATATATATATATATATATATATATATATATATATATATATATATATATATATATATATTACCTACTGGCGGTCGCCAGTAGGTATATATAGTTAGGATTTTTTCTCTATGGGATTTTTGAAAATTCTATGTCTAATAACTTTGGCGTTTGTGGACGGAATTGGCTGACATTTTCAGGAAAATGGAACATTTTGTTTCTGAGCAGCCCCTGAAAATTTGGGGGGGGGGGTCATCAAGGGGGGGCCGAGAAAAAAGGGGGGACCCAAAACGCGTTTTTCCAAAGTTAATTTCCATAGGGCGGTTGGCCTCACTTTTAGCCCGAACGGCTGAATGGATTTGCATGAAACTTGGCAAAATTGTAGGGAGTGTTAGCCTGATGTGCCTTTGCTAGGTCTCAATATATGTGCTCCAGTGGATTTTGATAAATTAACGTTCAAAAAAATATATATATCTGTAACAGCGCTCCGGGTAGCGCTCCGGTTCGCGTACTTGACGCGTTACGGAACTTCGCGAAGCAAAGCTAATTGGCTCTCCGGTGTCTGTCAACATTCTAAACAGTCCGGAGCGGCCGCCATCTTGTCTCTCGGTAGGATCGAGAGACAAGAGGAGGCCAAAACAAAGGGGGAAATGACCATAAGGGGGCATAGTAGATCCTCCCTCACCCTCTAGGTTTGTCGTGAAGGAGACCCGCCGCCGCAGGCGGTCCCGCTTCGAGCATCACGCTGATGTCGGAATTTGGGGGAAAAAATCAATGCTGGCGCTTTACAGGGAAGCGCTTGCTTTGAGCTCTGTATGGCAACTGTAAAGCGGGGCAGGCGTATACCAGGACAGCAATATCAAAGATTATGGATTAAATTGCATTGAATGCCAGCGCACCCACTGAGGTAATACCAAACGCGCACTACGCATCCCACAAGGCCACAGTGAAGGCCACGCCTACCAGGTTGGGATGAGGATATTAAATGTGGCGTTCCAGCGCCTGCATTTGTGCTGATAATCACGCCGCTGAGGAAGGGACTTTGCATCCTGAAACGCGTCCGGCTGTTATGTGATGAATTAGCCATCTTGAACAAGACTTTTGCCAGCAAGCTGCCATATTGCAAAATAAAGAGCATATCCTTCACTTTCTGTGGTCTCCCTCAAAGTGTGGTTCCTGGTTGTTGGATTTGTAACGGCTTGCCCAAGTCGTGAAGGAGACCCGCCGCCGCAGGCGGTCCCGCTTCGAGCATCACGCTGATGTCGGAATTGGGGAGAAAAAATCGATGCTGGCACTTTACAGGGAAGCGCTTGCTTTGAGCTCTGTATGCCAACTGTAAAGCGGGGCAGGCGTCTACCAGGACGGCAATATCAAAGATTATGGAATAAATTGCATTGAATGCCAGCGCACCCACTGAGGTAATACCAAACGCGCACTACGCATCCCACAAGGCCACAGTGAAGGCCACGCCTACCAGGTTGGGATGAGGATATTAAGTGTGGCGTTCCAGCGCCTGCATTTGTGCTGATAATCACGCCGCTGAGGAAGGGACTTTGCATCCTGAAACGCGTCCGGCTGTTATGTGATGAATTAGCCATCTTGAACAAGACTTTTGCCAGCAAGCTGCCATATTGCAAAATAAAGAGCATATCCTTCACTTTCTGTGGTCTCCTTCAAAGTGTGGTTCCTGGTTGTTGGATTTGTAAGGGCTTGCCCAAGTCGTGAAGGAGACCCGCCGCCGCAGGCGGTCCCGCTTCGAGCATCACGCTGATGTCGGAATTGGGGAGAAAAAATCGATGCTAGCGCTTTACAAGGAAGCGCTTGCTTTGAGCTCTGTATGGCAACTGTAAAGCGGGGCAGGCGTCTACCAGGACGGCAATATCAAAGATTATGGATTAAAATGCATTGAATGCCAGCGCACCCACTGAGGTAATACCAAACGCGCACTACACATCCCACAAGGCCACAGTGAAGGCCACGCCTACCAGGTTGGGATGAGGATATTAAGTGTGGCGTTCCAGCGCCTGCATTTGTGCTGATAATCACGCCGCTGAGGAAGGGACTTTGCATCCTGAAACGCGTCCGGCTGTTATGTGATGAATTAGCCATCTTGAACAAGACTTTTGCCAGCAAGCTGCCATATTGCAAAATAAAGAGCATATCCTTCACTTTCTGTGGTCTCCCTCAAAGTGTGGTTCCTGGTTGTTGGATTTGTAACGGCTTGCCCAAGTCGTGAAGGAGACCCGCCGCCGCAGGCGGTCCCGCTTCGAGCATCACGCTGATGTCGGAATTGGGGAGAAAAAATCGATGCTGGCACTTTACAGGGAAGCGCTTGCTTTGAGCTCTGTATGCCAACTGTAAAGCGGGGCAGGCGTCTACCAGGACGGCAATATCAAAGATTATGGAATAAATTGCATTGAATGCCAGCGCACCCACTGAGGTAATACCAAACGCGCACTACGCATCCCACAAGGCCACAGTGAAGGCCACGCCTACCAGGTTGGGATGAGGATATTAAGTGTGGCGTTCCAGCGCCTGCATTTGTGCTGATAATCACGCCGCTGAGGAAGGGACTTTGCATCCTGAAACGCGTCCGGCTGTTATGTGATGAATTAGCCATCTTGAACAAGACTTTTGCCAGCAAGCTGCCATATTGCAAAATAAAGAGCATATCCTTCACTTTCTGTGGTCTCCTTCAAAGTGTGGTTCCTGGTTGTTGGATTTGTAAGGGCTTGCCCAAGTCGTGAAGGAGACCCGCCGCCGCAGGCGGTCCCGCTTCGAGCATCACGCTGATGTCGGAATTGGGGAGAAAAAATCGATGCTAGCGCTTTACAAGGAAGCGCTTGCTTTGAGCTCTGTATGGCAACTGTAAAGCGGGGCAGGCGTCTACCAGGACGGCAATATCAAAGATTATGGATTAAAATGCATTGAATGCCAGCGCACCCACTGAGGTAATACCAAACGCGCACTACACATCCCACAAGGCCACAGTGAAGGCCACGCCTACCAGGTTGGGATGAGGATATTAAGTGTGGCGTTCCAGCGCCTGCATTTGTGCTGATAATCACGCCGCTGAGGAAGGGACTTTGCATCCTGAAACGCGTCCGGCTGTTATGTGATGAATTAGCCATCTTGAACAAGACTTTTGCCAGCAAGCTGCCATATTGCAAAATAAAGAGCATATCCTTCACTTTCTGTGGTCTCCTTCAAAGTGTGGTTCCTGGTTGTTGGATTTGTAACGGCTTGCCCAAGTCGTGAAGGAAACCCGCCGCCGCAGGCGGTCCCGCTTCGAGCATCACGCTGATGTCGGAATTGGGGAGAAAAAATCGATGCTGCCGCTTTACAGGGAAGCGCTTGCTTTGAGCTCTGTATGGCAACTGTAAAGCGGGGCAGGCGTCTACCAGGACGGCAATATCAAAGATTATGGATTAAATTGCATTGAATGCCAGCGCACCCACTGAGGTAATACCAAACGCGCACTACGCATCCCACAAGGCCACAGTGAAGGCCACGCCTACCAGGTTGGGATGAGGATATTAAATGTGGCATTCCAGCGCCTGCATTTGTGCTGATAATCACGCCGCTGAGGAAGGGACTTTGCATCCTGAAACGCGTCCGGCTGTTATGTGATGAATTAGCCATCTTGAACAAGACTTTTGCCAGCAAGCTGCCATATTGCAAAATAAAGAGCATATCCTTCACTTTCTGTGGTCTCCTTCAAAGTGTGGTTCCTGGTTGTTGGATTTGTAACGGCTTGCCCAAGTCGTGAAGGAGACCCGCCGCCGCAGGCGGTCCCGCTTCGAGCATCACGCTGATGTCGGAATTGGGGAGAAAAAATCGATGCTGGCACTTTACAGGGAAGCGCTTGCTTTGAGCTCTGTATGCCAACTGTAAAGCGGGGCAGGCGTCCACCAGGACGGCAATATCAAAGATTATGGATTAAATTGCATTGAATGCCAGCGCACCCACTGAGGTAATACCAAACGCGCACTACGCATCCCACAAGGCCACAGTGAAGGCCACGCCTACCAGGTTGGGATGAGGATATTAAGTGTGGCGTTCCAGCGCCTGCATTTGTGCTGATAATCACGCCGCTGAGGAAGGGACTTTGCATCCTGAAACGCGTCCGGCTGTTATGTGATGAATTAGCCATCTTGAACAAGACTTTTGCCAGCAAGCTGCCATATTGCAAAATAAAGAGCATATCCTTCACTTTCTGTGGTCTCCTTCAAAGTGTGGTTCCTGGTTGTTGGATTTGTAACGGCTTGCCCAAGTCGTGAAGGAGACCCGCCGCCGCAGGCGGTCCCGCTTCGAGCATCACGCTGATGTCGGAATTGGGGAGAAAAAATCGATGCTGGCGCTTTACAGGGAAGCGCTTGCTTTGAGCTCTGTATGGCAACTGTAAAGCGGGGCAGGCGTCTACCAGGACGGCAATATCAAAGATTATGGATTAAAATGCATTGAATGCCAGCGCACCCACTGAGGTAATACCAAACGCGCACTACACATCCCACAAGGCCACAGTGAAGGCCACGCCTACCAGGTTGGGATGAGGATATTAAGTGTGGCGTTCCAGCGCCTGCATTTGTGCTGATAATCACGCCGCTGAGGAAGGGACTTTGCATCCTGAAACGCGTCCGGCTGTTATGTGATGAATTAGCCATCTTGAACAAGACTTTTGCCAGCAAGCTGCCATATTGCAAAATAAAGAGCATATCCTTCACTTTCTGTGGTCTCCTTCAAAGTGTGGTTCCTGGTTGTTGGATTTGTAACGGCTTGCCCAAGTCGTGAAGGAAACCCGCCGCCGCAGGCGGTCCCGCTTCGAGCATCACGCTGATGTCGGAATTGGGGAGAAAAAATCGATGCTGGCGCTTTACAGGGAAGCGCTTGCTTTGAGCTCTGTATGGCAACTGTAAAGCGGGGCAGGCGTCTACCAGGACGGCAATATCAAAGATTATGGATTAAATTGCATTGAATGCCAGCGCACCCACTGAGGTAATACCAAACGCGCACTACGCATCCCACAAGGCCACAGTGAAGGCCACGCCTACCAGGTTGGGATGAGGATATTAAGTGTGGCGTTCCAGCGCCTGCATTTGTGCTGATATCACGCCGCTGAGGAAGGGACTTTGCATCCTGAAACGCGTCCGGCTGTTATGTGATGAATTAGCCATCTTGAACAAGACTTTTGCCAGCAAGCTGCCATATTGCAAAATAAAGAGCATATCTTTCACTTTCTGTGGTCTCCTTCAAAGTGTGGTTCCTGGTTGTTGGATTTGTAACGGCTTGCCCAAGTCGTGAAGGAGACCCGCCGCCGCAGGCCGTCCCGCTTCGAGCATCACGCTGATGTCGGAATTGGGGAGAAAAAATCGATGCTGGCGCTTTACAGGGAAGCGCTTGCTTTGAGCTCTGTATGGCAACTGTAAAGCGGGGCAGGCGTCTACCAGGACGGCAATATCAAAGATTATGGATTAAATTGCATTGAATGCCAGCGCACCCACTGAGGTAATACCAAACGCGCACTACGCATCCCACAAGGCCACAGTGAAGGCCACGCCTACCAGGTTGGGATGAGGATATTAAGTGTGGCGTTCCAGCGCCTGCATTTGTGCTGATAATCACGCCGCTGAGGAAGGGACTTTGCATCCTGAAACGCGTCCGGCTGTTATGTGATGAATTAGCCATCTTGAACAAGACTTTTGCCAGCAAGCTGCCATATTGCAAAATAAAGAGCATATCCTTCACTTTCTGTGGTCTCCTTCAAAGTGTGGTTCCTGGTTGTTGGATTTGTAACGGCTTGCCCAAGTCGTGAAGGAGACCCGCCGCCGCAGGCGGTCCCGCTTCGAGCATCACACTGATGTCGGAATTGGGGAGAAAAAATCGATGCTGGCGCTTTACAGGGAAGCGCTTGCTTTGAGCTCTGTATGGCAACTATAAAGCTGGGCAGGCGTCTACCAGGACGGCAATATCAAAGATTATGGATTAAATTGCATTGAATGCCAGCGCACCCACTGAGGTAAAACCAAACGCGCACTACGCATCCCACAAGGCCACAGTGAAGGCCACGCCTACCAGGTTGGGATGAGGATATTAAGTGTGGCGTTCCAGCGCCTGCATTTGTGCTGATAATCACGCCGCTGAGGAAGGGACTTTGCATCCTGAAACGCGTCCGGCTGTTATGTGATGAATTAGCCATCTTGAACAAGACTTTTGCCAGCAAGCTGCCATATTGCAAAATAAAGAGCATATCCTTCACTTTCTGTGGTCTCCTTTAAAGTGTGGTTCCTGGTTGTTGGATATATATATATATATATATATATATATATATATATATATATATATATATATATATATATATATATATATATATATATATATATATTACCTACTGGCGGTCGCCAGTAGGTACATATAGTTAGGATTTTTTCTCTATGGGATTTTTGAAAATTCTATGTCTAATAACTTTGGCGTTTGTGGACGGAATTGGCTGAAATTTTCAGGAAAATGGAACATTTTGTTTCTGAGCAGCCCCTGAAAATTTGGGGGGGGGGTTCGTCAAGGGGGGGCCGAGAAAAAAGGGGGGTCCCAAAACGCGTTTTTCCAATGTTAATTTCCATAGGGCGGTTGGCCTCACTTTTAGCCCGAACGGCTGAATGGATTTGCATGAAACTTGGCAAAATTGTAGGGACTGTTAGCCCGATGGGCCTTTGCTAGGTCTCAATATATGTGCTCCAGTGGATTTTGATAAAATAACGTTAAAAAAAATATATATATCTGTAACAGCGCTCCGGGTAGCGCTCCGGTTCGCGTACTTGACGCGTAACGGAACTTTGCGAAGCGAAGCTGATTGGCTCTCTGGTGTCTGTCAACATTCTAAACAGTCCGGAACGGCCGCCATCTTGTCTCTCGGTAGGATCGAGAGACAAGAGGAGGCCAAAATGACCATAAGGGGGCATAGTAGATCCTCCCTCACCCTCTAGGTTTGATGTGGAGGCTTTAAAAGGGCCCCACGGGGCAAAAAAAAAAAAAATCATTTTTTTTGCGTGGGGAGCGCCCGGTACGCTTTTGTGCAATGGGCGGTGGTAATCTAAATGATGAGGGGGGGGAGGGGGCAGCGTTCAAAGCACATCAGCGTGCATAAACACGAAAATGTTTTTATCTACCACGTACTTGACTTATCTCTAGCTTTATTAATACAATAATCAATAATGAAAAATCGACATCAATAGGGTCGTCCGTATTCCCAATCAGTACCCTTCCCCGCCCGCCATGTGCACAAAGACCGCATACATCCCCCATAACGTCAAGGCTAAGTAACTAGAACGTCATAAGGAGTTGCAAGTCCCTCCCATACTGGCGCCATTTTGGTCGAGGCCAGGCAGGTCCAGAGTATAGTTCAATGTCTCCAATAAGTAGCGGCAGGACCAGAATCCCTTTCAGCAGTTCTGGCTTCGTCATTACGAGCACTAGAAAACAAGACATTCTGGGCAATACCACCCTTGACGCAGCCCTTTATTCTACAAGATGGTGTCTTTCAAAAGCCAGGGGTATAGGAGTATGTAACAAGCGAGCCATTTAATTGAAAAAACTAAACGTGACAAACGGTTGCAGAATCAGTGAAGGTTGATTTTTTAATTGAAAGTATAACAGTATATATATTAACTACTGGCGGTCGCCAGTAGGTATATATAGTTACGATTTTTTCTCTATGGGATTTTTGAAAATTCTATGTCTAATAACTTTGGCGTTTGTGGACGGAATTGGCTGAAATTTTCAGGAAAATGGAACATTTTGTTTCTGAGCAGCCCCTGAAAATTTGGGGGGGGGGTTCGTCAAGGGGGGGCTGAGAAAAAAGGGGGGTCCCAAAACGCGTTTTTCCCATGTTAATTTCCAGAGGGCGGTTGGCCTCAATTTTAGCCCGAACGGCTGAATGGATTTGCATGAAACTTGGCAAAATTGTAGGGACTGTTAGCCCTATGTGCCTTTGCTAGGTCTCAATATATGTGCTCCAGTGGATTTTGATAAATTAACGTTCAAAAAAATATATATATCTGTAACAGCGCTCCGGGTAGCGCTCCGGTTCGCGTAGTTGACGCGTAACGGAACTTCGCGAAGCGAAGCTGATTGGCTCTCCGGTGTCTGTCAACATTCTAAACAGTCCGGAGCAGCCGCCATCTTGTCTCTCGGTAGGATCGAGAGACAAGAGGAGGCCAAAACAAAGGGGGAAATGACCATAAGGGGGCATAGTAGATCCTCCCTCACCCTCTAGGTTTGATGTGAGGTTTTAAAAGGGCCCCGCGGGGCAAAAAATAAATAAATAAATAAATAAAAAGTTTTTTTTGCGTGGGGAGCGCCCGGTACGCTTTTGTGCAATGGGCGGTGGTAATCTAAATGATATGGGGGGGGGGGGCAGCGTTCAAAGCACATCAGCGTGCATAAACACGAAAATGTTTTTATCTACCCCGTACTTGACTTATCTCTAGCTTTATTAATACAATAATCAATAATGAAAAATCGACATCAATAGGGTTGTCCGTATTCCTAGTCAGTACCCTTCCCCGCCCGCCATGTGCACAAAGTCCGCATACATCCCCCATAACGTCAAGGCTAAGTAACTAGAACGTCATAAGGAGTTGCAAGTCGCTCCCATACTGGCGCCATTTGGTCGAGGCCAGGCAGGTCCAGAGTATAGTTCAATGTCTCCAATAAGTAGCGGCAGGACCAGAATCCCTTTCGGCAGTTCTGACTTTGTCATTACGAGCACTAGAAAACAAGACATTCTGGGCAATACCACCCTTGACGCAGCCCTTTATTCTACAAGATGGTGTCTTTCAAAAGCAAGGGGTATAGGAGTATGTAACAAGCGAGCCATTTAATTGAAAAAACTAAACGTGACAAACGGTTGCAGAATCAGTGAAGGTTGATTTTTTAATTGAAAGTATAACAGTATATATATTACCTACTGGCGGTCGCCAGTAGGTATATATAGTTAGGATTTTTTCTCTATGGGATTTTTGAAAATTCTATGTCTAATAACTTTGGCGTTTGTGGACGGAATTGGCTGAAATTTTCAGGAAAATGGAACATTTTGTTTCTGAGCAGCCCCTGAAAATTTGGGGGGGGTTTGTCAAGGGGGGGCCGAGAAAAAAGGGGTGTCCCAAAACGTGTTTTTCCCATGTTAATCCATAGGGCGGTTGGCCTCACTTTTAGCCCGAACGGCTGAATGGATTTGCATGAAACTTGGCAAAATTGTAGGGACTGTTAGCCCGATGTGCCTTTGCTAGGTCTCAATATATGTGCTCCAGTGGATTTTGATAAATTAACGTTCAAAAAAATATATATATCTGTAACAGCGCTCCGGGTAGCGCTCCGGTTCGCGTACTTGACGCGTAACGGAACTTCGCGAAGCGAAGCTGATTGGCTCTCCGGTGTCTGTCAACATTCTAAACAGTTCGGAGCGGCCGCCATCTTGTCTCTCGGTAGGATCGAGAGACAAGATGAGGCCAAAACAAAGGGGGAAATGACCATAAGGGGGCATAGTAGATCCTCCCTCACCCTCTAGGTTTGATGTGGAGGCTTTAAAAGGGCCCCGCGGGGCAAAAGAAAAACAAATCGTTTTTTTTGCGTGGGGAGCGCCCGGTACGCTTTTGTGCAATGGGCGGTGGTAATCTAAATGATGAGGGGGGGGGCAGCGTTCAAAGCACATCAGCGTGCATAAACACGAAAATGTTTTTATCTACTACGTACTTGACTTATCTCTAGCTTTATTAATACAATAATCAATAATGAAAAATCGACATCAATAGGGTTGTCCGTATTCCCAGTCAGTACCCTTCCCCGCCTGCCATGTGCACAAAGACCGCATACATCCCCCATAACGTCAAGGCTAAGTAACTAGAACGTCATAAGGAGTTGCAAGTCGCTCCCATACTGGCGCCATTTTGGTCGAGGCCAGGCAGGTCCAGAGTATAGTTCAATGTCTCCGATAAGTAGCGGCAGGACCAGAATCCCTTTCGGCAGTTCTGACTTCGTCATTACGAGCACTAGAAAACAAGACATTCTGGGCAATACCACCCTTGACGCAGCCCTTTATTCTACAAGATGGTGTCTTTCAAAAGCCAGGGGTATAGGAGTATGTAACAAGCGAGCCATTTAATTGAAAAAACTAAACGTGACAAACGGTTGCAGAATCAGTGAAGGTTGATTTTTTAATTGAAAGTATAACAGGATCAGTTACAATAAAATCGTCCATACGCACACCATGGGCGAGTATCATGGGTAACATTACTTCGAAGCTTTATTAATACAATAATCAATAATGAAAAATCGACATCAATAGGGTTGTCCGTATTCCCAGTCAGTACCCTTCCCCGCCTGCCATGTGCACAAAGACCGCATACATCCCCATAACGTCAAGGCTAAGTAACTAGAACGTCATAAGGAGTTGCAAGTCGCTCCCATACTGGCGACATTTTGGTCGAGGCCAGGCAGGTCCAGAGTATAGTTCAATGTCTCCAATAAGTAGCGGCAGGAGCAGAATCCCTTTCGGCAGTTCTGGCTTCGTCATTACGAGCACTAGAAAACAAGACATTCTGGGCAATACCACCCTTGACGCAGCCCTTTATGCTACAGATGGTGTCTTCCATTCAGAAAATATTGTTGGCAGCATTTTGAAAGGAAAGATAAACGGTCGTTCTCCTAGTGAGTCTCACATTGTTACATTTATGAAGAATGTTGAAGAGTAGTATGTTGAAAATCTGAGGCCATCGTTCTACAAACTCTTAACCAGCCTTGGATGGAAAAATCCTGAAGAATGTACAAACTGAAAACCAGTTTTTGTCTGCATAGCATCAGCAGCAACACTTGAGTCAGCTTTGTGTGAAGCCGCCATCTTGATCCAATCAATACCGTCCACCTGCACACATTCAGGGACCAGGCCGCATTGCGAGGGCACAGCAAGACGTGTCTTCAGGTCAAACGGATTGTGGGACAAGGTCCAGAATGAAGAGTCACCAAAAGGCAAAAAGTTCCGCCGGACCCCGGGAGCCGGCCGCCTATGTCGGGGGCGATCTCAGGCCACACCAGGGCAACAAGACTTGGGGAGGGGGCAGAAGCCAAGCGCCCCCTCCCAGTCCGCGCCACCACACCGCCCCACGGGGGCCTCCGTCAAGCGGTTCAGGGAGGCACCGCAGGCAGCGGTTCTTCAGATCAGTGGCTCTCACCGGCAAGGCTCCCCTCCGTCAGCAGCGATCGTTGGCGCTGTGGTAGCGGCCGGAGGCCCCGCCTAGTCAACGCCCCGGCCTCTCTATGTCGTAGGCCGCAAGAGTGGGCGCAACTCAGCTGGATGGCGGGTGAGACGCTGTAGCCGCAAGAGTAGGCGAAACTCAACCGGCCGAGTGAGGCACTGTGCCGCAAGAGCGGGCGGAACACAGCTGGCCGAGCGAGGCACTGTGCCGCAAGAGTGGGCGGAACTCAGCTGGCCGAGTGAGGCACTGTGCCGCAAGAGCGGGCGGAACTCAGCTGGCCGAGCGAGGCACTGTGCCGCAAGAGTGTCATGAGATGTGATGAGATGTCATCAGTGATGTCATCAGTGATGTCATTTGAGATGTCATCAGTGATGTCCTCAGTGATGTCATTTGAGATGTCATCAGTGATGTCATCAGTGATGTCATCAGTGATGTCACTGACCATGTCATGAATGATGTAATATGTGACATCATCAGCAGTCGATTGTGGGTGCGCGATATATAGTTAGTGCAACTAACTATATATGGAATTTCAATGGTTTTGTGTGAGTAAAATAAGGTTTTGTAAATGCTAATTCCTAACTATATATGGTCTATAACCCATGGTTTTTTCAGTGAATATATATATATATACATATATATATATTTAATATATATATATCCAAGCTCCTTTTACACCAGTAACACGAGTCACTCAAAAGCGGGTGCTGTTGCGCGGTGGTGCCCCGCGTAACAAATAATAGCTCCAATTCCTCTAGAATACCCAGCCGGGTTGAAAGGAAATACAGCACTCACGGGGTTTTCAGCATTTCAGCAAAGGATTTATTCAAAGAACAAACGCGTTTCGGGAATGAATCCCTTCGTCAGTGTTCACATCTGAACGGGCTGCGCGGCACCATTATCTGTGTTTACTCGGGTCATTGAAACAAAAAACGGACTTCGGCAAACATTACATTTTGCGCGCCATCTTTAAATATACATTGCCTTGCAGTTAGTTTATGCAGTGACTGTTATAATGGAGTTGTCCTACCATTTATTTACGCCGTGTATCGGCAAAAAATGTGACATAAAAGATGTTCTTTAGTGCAACTCCATTTAATGTGACCATTTTGGCATTATTCACCCGAACATCAACTTCCTGAGAGTAATGACGTTATGTGACCATACCGTCCCCATTAATATACGAGCATCGTAATTTCAAATGTCAATTTGCGCAGTATCTTGCCGTGTATTGGCAATCGCAACCTAAATGGCTGCCTCAATCTCTGGATAATTTCATGGACGGGTGAAGTATAACATGCCTCAAACATTTCTAATACCCAACTTAATTCACACATAGGTACATGTTCAATTCTAAAAAAAAACCTTCCATAATTCATATTCTTTGTATTTCCATCCAGCGAAACATTTTTTATATGCAATTTGTTTATACACCTTGTCATTTAAAAATTCCAGTACTGATATTTTCTAGTTATCCCAGATGTGATGCCAATTCTTCTCCCATATTTAAGCCTCCTGGTACCCTGGTCTCTAAATCAATTATATATCGGGATTCTAATTTCCTGAGTGTCTGTAATTTGTTTCCTCCCCTAGGGCTTTCAACAACACAGTCCAGACAGAAATATCTCAGAAGATCCCTGTTACTTTCATGTTTGATTGCAAAGTGGCAAGCCACCGGGTACGAGAAATCTTTATTCACGATGGCCCGCATGTGTTCCAACACTCTCGGTTTTACAGGGTTGATGGTGCTGCCGATATATTTTAATTGGCAGGGACATATTAGACAGTAAACCGCATGATCTGTGTGGCAAGACATGAATTTGTTAATTTTCTTGCCCCCTTTACAACCTTTCACATCATATGCCAGGGTTCTCCTGCTAGCTGAACAAGCTTTGCATTTTCCTCAGGGGAAAAAACCTTTGGTATCTTTCAATGTACCTTGCTTCTTCTCTAAAGGCTTCAAATAGCTATGGACCATATGATCCCGTAATGATCTGACCTTTTTAAAGGTTATACGTGGTGCAGCAGGTATATCGGACCCAACAATTTGGTCAGCTTTTAGAATATGCCAGTGTTTGGTCATAATGGATCTTAACCTGAAAGAGTTTGCTGAATAGGGTGTGATCATGCCGAATTTGCCGTCTGTAATCGGACGGTTCTTTTTAGCAAAGAGGGAACTGGGGGATACTTTCCTCACTCTATTCAGAGCATCTTTGTGAGATTAAAATTATAGCCTCTATCTAAGAATCTTTCCACACTGTTACTGGCTGCTTGTTCAAAATCCTCATTTTGAGTGCAATTGCGCTTGAGTCTGAGAAATTCCCCATAGGGGATACTGTTTATGAGTTTACGGTGATGACTGCTAGAGGCGTGCGATATACTATTGCCAGCCGTGGGTTTACGATATAATTGAGTACAAATTTTACCGTCCCTCACACTGACTTAAAGGTCCAAATAATTGACCCTTTCGTTATTCACCTCCCCCGTAAATCTCAAATTGCAGTCATTCTCGTTAAGCGCTTGTATGTTTACTCATTGGCTTCTGCAATTGACCCATCCCAGACAAGGAACTAGTCATCGATGTACCTGCTCCATACAACCACTTTGTTGTTCCATGTGGCATTCTTGGGGGCCCAGGCTACCTGCTCCTCCCACCAGCCAACGAATAAATTCGCATAGCTGGGGGCGAAGCAGGAGCCCATCGCCGTACCAGAAAGCTGTCTGTATGTGTCATCTGGAAAGAGAAAGATATTATTGTACAAGCAAAATGTGATGAGTTCTAACAACATCTTGTTGTGCATTGCATATTTCAGTTCTCTTTTGTTTAGGAAATATTCTATAGCAGAAAGACCTTGTTCATGCTTGATGCATGTATAAAGACTTGTTATGTCTAACGTAATGAGTACATAAGATGGTTGCCATTCTAGATATTCCACTTTCTCAATGAAGTCCGATGTGTCTCTGATGTACGACTTCAGTGAGAGTACAAAGTTAAACAGGTAATGATCTAAGAATTTTGAGAGATTCTCAGTAAGCCCCCCTATGGAGGAGATGATGGGTCTCCCCGGGGGATTAGTAGTGTTCTTATGGACCTTGGGCAGGTGGTAAAAGCAAGGTAGAATAGGATTCACAGTCTTTAGAAAAAGATATTCTTCGAGTTCCAACATCTGCTTGTCATGCCATTTCTTAAGCAGATCATGTAAGATGTCAATACTCGTCAGATAGTCCTTTTACGTTATTACAGCATAACAAGTTGTGTCTTGTAGTCGACGCAGTGCTTCTGCAATATATTGTTCTCTTGACATGATAACGATGTTACCTCCTTTGTCGGAGGGTTTGCATACAATCAGATTTTTTATAGCCAAATTTTGTTCTTTAGTGACATTAAAGTTTTGTTTTTGAAAACTCTGTTCTGTCCTTATGGCCATCAGATCCCTGATGACTGCATCAGAAAAAATTTCAATCGCATCTACAGCGGTTTGTGGAACAAATTTAGATACAGGTTTAAAACCGCTCTTGGGTGCTTCTTGATCAATGTTGACATTGGCTAGTCTTTGTGTTAATGTATTGCTCATCACACTCGTTTCCATGTGTCCCTCAGATCTTAGGTTTTGCAGAAATTCACATGCAGTTAAGTCATTGACAGTTAATAGGTCAGTGTCCTTTTTATTATGTCTCAGATATTTAACTTCTTTTGCCGATGGTTTGACCTTAAAAAACTTGTGTAATTTGACTTTTCGAATAAATTTGTATAGATCGATTCTCGTCTGAGTATATTCCATGTTGTTATTCGGACAGAATGTAAGTCCTAATTTCAAGACGGACTCTTCTGCAGATGTTAGGGGTCTTTGAGATAGGTTCACTATCATGAGATGGTCAGATGCATTCACCATCTGCCTCTTCTCTGACTGCTGATTACCCTTGAAGTTGTTTTTACTTGTCCGCTGCCTCTTCCCCTTCCAACCGCCACGTCAGGTTTGCCTACCCCTTCCGGGGGTTTGTTCTTGCCATCTCTGAGCCAACTTTCCTGGATTACTTTGAACTCCTGTTGAAAAGGAGTTTTGGTAATTGTTGTCATTTCCGGACCTGCCATTTCGTCGCCGGATATTTCACTCGCGGTGACATCTGAGTCAGATGTTTCTACTCTTGCTTCCGGTGATGATTTTGGCATTTGGCTCTTTCTTGCTACTTCTTTTCGTGGCTAATCATATTTTTTGGAAAAGGTCAGGACCCTGCCCATCGCGTAATCTCGTTCGTCCCGGTCAAATTTTTCTTGCTTTCTCAATTTGATCTTTGTCTCATATTTCTGTAATCTTTTCTTCATATTCGCCCTGAGTTGTTCTTGTTCTTCTTTGTCAGGGTTTTTTGACAGTTGTTCTTCTAACTCCTCAATCTCTTTGATCACCTTGTCGCGATCACTCCATGCGAATTGGACTAAAATTACCAACATTCCTTTGCATGAGTTAGCTATATGTGTGGCCCATGTTTCCAGCAGAAGGGGGTCGGGATTTTCATATGCAGGGACAGTAAAAATCCGTAGTCCTCAGGGTACCCTTTGCAGCTCGATATATCCCTGCAATGATGTCCCCTCCCACCATTTGCGGAGTTCGCGCTCATAAAGTTTCTCCAGTTTCTGGAATTGAATTGTCAAGGTGTTTGTGGCCTCCGTGTTAACCTTTGGAAGCGGTTTGGAAATATCCGGGTTTTTGTTCTTGAAAATGTTATCGGCCGCATCCCTGAGTTCAGACATGTTGAACATGTTCTATATTGCTTCAATTCTGTGTTTGTATCCCGGTCCCGGGAAACAACAATATGCCAATGCTGATGTGCTGTCAAAACCCCTCGCTGTACCGCCCAAGTTTTTTACACAGTCGTAGCACCACGGGAGTTTAAAAGTTCAAAAGCAGGCTTACCGCGTGTTGTTCCCGCGGACTCCCGCACTCCCTGGTTGCTCAATCCGAAGTGGGTTTGAAGAGAGGGGAATCAAATTCAAATTCAAATTCAAATTTCTTTATTCGGTACTTAAAAAGATACCATTAAAGAACATGAAAATACATACATACAATGTTTAAAAAGCGTTTTAAATAACAGTATTAAAAAATTTCGATTAAAAAGTAAATTTAAAAAAGGAGAACAATACATCATTCAACATTCCTCAATAGGGTTCTCATACTGACATTGGTTCAGTCTATGAAATGGTGGTGTGGACAGTTGTTTCCCTAGTATTCCTAAGTCTTATGGCAACCTTAATGAAGCTTATAACACATAAGAAAGTATATGGATCTGGGGCTTTTTGTAAAAAAAGAAGGGCTACTTTAGCATGTTTCAGTCTTTGGTTTTTCAGAATCCTTACTAAAAACTTCCTTCTAGGCTCTGAATAAAAAGGACATAATAAAACGAAGTGAAGGGTATCCTGCGGAGACCTAGTGACGCAGCCGCAGGTACCCTTCAACTCTACCGTACGTGTGAATCCTGCGGGAACGGCCAATAAATGGTGAAGGAGATTCAGACGGAACCTGGTCATATAAAATCTTTCCTGCGCATTGTACATTACCGCTAGGTATGGTTCCATTCTGTATATTGTGGTTGTTAATAAGCCATGGGCCACCACAGATGTTTTCCTATTTTCAGCGTGGGCCCTTCTGGCTGTTACCCATGCACTGAATAGATTTTTGGCCAGAGTTTTGTTCTGGGCGGTCATCAACTCCGGCTCAAAGAACAGGTTCTTGCAGCCAATACATTCCATGGTGTCCTTTACATATTTGAGCCATGGAATCTGCCCCCTCTATCCCAGCTCAGGCAATCCTTGATGATCTGTCTGCTGAGGCTGGCCTCGGGATTTGTCCAAATCTTAATCCAGGCCAGGATGGGTCAAACCATAATTTTGTCCTCAATATATGGTTCGCCCAATTCCATATGTGTTATGTATTAGGGGGTGCTTTGAGGAACCTTTAGTACTTTTTTGAAAAATTTATTTTCCTCAGCTTGTATCTGGTATACTTGATTAGTTTTGCAACCCCAGACTTCTGCTCCATATGACACCTTAGCGCAGGAGACCGCCCTATAAAGGTTCAGTATCTGTTCTGGTGACCATCTGCCTAGCCTCCTTCCATAAGCCATTATGGTGCCCGTTGAGGCCACCAATTTGGTTGCGTGTTTTTTCGCCAGGTTCTTGAATTCCAATTTCTCATCAAAGAGAACACCTAGGTAAGAGAAGGACTTAACTCTTCCTAACCTGTGTGAGCCTATGCTATGCGAAAAGGGCTTTTTTGAGTTTAAGCCTATGGACATGACAAAAGATTTGTCCAGATTTGCTGAAAGGTCCAATGAGTTCATAAAATTAACAAAACCATCGATTAACTTTTGCAGACCCAATGGAGTGCGGGCTAACAGCACCGCGTCGTCCGCGTACAAAAGGACGGGTACCGAACGCTGGCCAATCTTGGGGGAATCCACTCCCAACTTTATAAGATCTTGATCCAAATTGTTAATATATAAAGAAAATAAAAAAGGGGCTAAAATGCAGCCCTGTCGCTCGCCACTTGTGCAGGGGAATGGCTCTGTCTTCATTCCTTCTTTATTGTAGCGAACTGCAGCTGTGGTCTCCCAGTGTAGTGCCTTCAAGGTGTCCACTAGTCCATGATCCACCCCCAGGGAGGTCATCAGGGCCCATAACTTCTGTCTGTTGACGCGATCAAAGGCTGCAGAGAGATCCATAAACCCCATATGGATAGTCCCCTTAGCGGCAATGGTGTATTTGGTGGTGAGGAGATACAGGTTTAGACATTGGTCTGTAGATCTCCCTTCTCTGAACCCATACTGTACATCTGTTAAAATGTGATTGTCCTCTGCCCAGACTTGTAAACGATTTAAAATTACTCGTCCCAGAACTTTAGCCGTGACGTCTATCAATGAGATGGGGCGGTAACATTGAGGGTCGTCCCGGCTGCCTTTTTTGTGAATTGGGACAATAGTTGCCGAGGACCAAGAGCGGGGCAGTCCTGCCACTACTGCCTCGTTCAGAACTCTAGTAAGTATAGGTGCCCATAAGTCAGTGTTACTCAGGTAGAGGTCGGGGGGGATACCGTCGGGGCCTGGCGCTTTGTTTTTTGAGAGTCCTTGGATAGCTGATTTTATTTCACCCAGCGAGAATTCTAGTCTTACGGATACTGCTGGTTTTACACCATCTTCTTGTGATGCTATCCCAATGTGGTTATAAAGATCACGATAGTGATTATACCATTGATTAGGGAGAATGGCATTCACTATGTCTGGCCCCATTGGATCTTTAAAGCATGGGTCATTTATAACTCTCCAGAAAGCCGTCATGTCGCCCCTCTCTGCTGCTTCCCTTAAATCCTCCCATGCTTGATTTTGTATGGTTTTTTTTGCGCATTTTCAGGGCTTTTTTGTAATTGGATCTGCTCCCTGCTATTTTGGCCTTGTCCTTTGGTTTATCAGTGAGGCATTTCTTAAGGTCTTTCAGTGCCTTGGTGCAGTCGTGATCAAACCAGCGTGGGGTCAAGGGCCCTGTAGTTCCTTTTCGGGGGGAGGATTTCAGTAAAGTATCTACGAGTTGGGCGATTTCTTCAAAGGCCCTAACCACAGTTAATCCACCCATATTTTCATCCAGGCATACTTGTATTTGTTTTTGGCCCTTCGTTACCAGGTTAAAGTAAAACATTTCTCCATTGGTCTTAGCCCACTTCAGCCTTCTTCCTTGAGCTGTCACCTGTTCTATGGCCTCGGGTACACCCTCTGCCGTTCTGAGGTTCATACCTTTGAGACCCAATACCAGTGGATTATGATCGCTAAAAGGGCTAATTACGATTTCAAAATTTATAATCCATTTTTTGAGTGTTGGGGACATCATGACAACGTCTATGTAGGAATGGCAACCCCTACCTTTATAAGTTGGTTTAGGTTCCCTTGTATTGCCTATCATTATTAAATCCATTGTAAATGCTAGGTTATGCCTCTTTATAAATTTCTCCATCTCCTTGCCTTCAACGGTGTGAGCAAAATGTGGCCCCTTTACGTTCGTACACCAATCCTTGTTTATTGGTCTTAGTTTTTCACAAAGGAGGCAGTTAAAATCTCCTGCTAGAATGGTATATGGTGACCCCTTAGCATGATTGATTGAGAGCATGTTTTTGAAGTGGTCATCTAGTTCTTTCATAGTGTTATTTCTGCCACCTGGGCCCACTGCGTTGTACCAGTTTATCAGTGTGATTTTTAGGCCCTTGTGGGAGAAGCCAATCGCTTGCATGTTTGTGGAGTCCCAGCTCAGATTTGTCCAATGCCCCTGGATCCGAAGATCTACATATATGATGAGACCGCCAATAGCTCTTCCGGAAGGCGCCCTTACTGCGGGGACCCCAAAACTTTTGAACCCTTCCAATAAAAATTGATTGGGTTCAACAGCCCAGGTCTCCTGGAGGCAGATGATGTGGAAACTGGTTATGAAATCTCTCCACTCCTTCACATTATATTTGGCTGCCACCCCTGCAATATTCCAGGATATAACTCTTATGCCAGACTCGGACTCAACCTTATTTGAGCCAGCCGCCCTATTGCTGCTGACTAGTGCCTCCCCCCCTGCCACTGAGGTGTCCATCTTATCTAGCAAGAGTCCATTCCTTGGCTCGCTTGTCTGCCCAGACCTTAATGTGTCCTTTGTGTCAAGTACTCTTGGTTCATCGGTGGATACCATAAAGGCACTGCCTATCTCTACTGGGGTAGTAAGTGGCGAGCGCTCTATTTCTCGGGTTCTATTCGCTGAGCTACCCTTGATCGAATGAAGTTGGCAGTTACTATTCCATTCGAGTCCATCGACATTATCCAAAGCAGAGAACCTATTCCAGTGTGCATGCATTACAGCTACAGGATCGTAAAGGGGGAATGCCTGCCATGGAGTCTGCCAGTTGTCTGCTCTATATGGCCCGAGGGGTGTGTTAAGTTATGTTTGCTCGAGCCCTGTTTGGTTGGATTGGTCTATGTGAAGATGGCAAGGGATAGAAATAAGATAAAGGTAAGGGGTATATGTTGGTATGTGGTCCCACCGAGGGAGAGTTACATATATAGGTAACTACAGAGGTATCCCTGAAGTTAATTGTGATAACATCCCCCGCGATAGTTTTCGCACCATTTCCTATCCATTGCCCCCTTCTGACGGACAGTATTTCCCCAGACATATGTGAAGGTAGTGGCTGGTTAGATCTTAACCATTGTACGCACTTGTTCCTCAGCTCTACTTCATTTTCTCTTTTTCCTTCCTTTAGGGGCGGTACACCCGTTAGCACAACTACATATGGTAGTGCTTCCGGCGGTAGATTAATTGAATGGAACCGCACTCCCGTTTTAGCCCTTACTGCAGGTATTGGTATAGGGGTCTTCGCTTGGGTGGAGTTCCCTATTTTTGCGTTACTTTCAGTATCCTTGCCTAATGGTGGGGAGCTCTTTCCTTGCTTGTTACTTGCCTGCGGGGCTGTACCATTTGCGCTAGGGGGTGGATGATCATGAGTTTTCGCCGGCGTTTTATTTGGTGGGGCAGCGCTTTTATTTTGTTTAATAGAATTTTTATCAGGCGCTGTCTTGCCGTTATTGTCTGACTTTTCAACCCCTCGTCCAGCCTTGTCCTGATTGCCTGGTATTACAGTTGGTGCTTGTGTCACCGGTCTAGTGGGACCTAACACTCTGTTGTTTATTACTGATGTTAATCTATCCAGTTTCGACAATAGGGGCTTAAGCTGCGCGCTAATCGTCTCCTCCACTTCTGTCTTGAGATCTGACACCATATTGGTTACCCAACAGGGTATGCCAAATGAGGTGTTGGCCATTGGGGTTGTGAGATTGTGATTGGGCTTTGAATGATCGTTCCCCCCCTTTTTGCTAATCTGCTTGCCAGCACTGTTCTTCCTAGACCTCTGGGCAGTTTTACCTGGGTTTCTAGTTTGTGGGGCAGCTCGGGGTGTCTGCTCTCGAGTTGCAGGATCTGCCTCTCTAACTGTGTTTATAGGCATGTCTTTGTTTGGCTGTGCACATGGGAGATCTGCAAATGAGGATGTTAACGAAAAACTTGTATCCGGTTCATCTGTTAGAGTTATCACCGGACCATCCTCTGTGTCCTGTATAGCTACTGTAGATGCTATCGACAGTCGCCTTTCGGTATTTTGGATGGCGGTTGCCACGACCCCGATAGTCTGTTGCAGCATTTTATCTATCGCAGTTAAAGTTGGTCGTGGCTGCGACTGTGGTGGATCGACTTTCTGTCTAGTGTTGGATCTCAACGTAGGCATTCTGTTTGTTTTGGTCCCCCTCCTCATGATTTGAAAGTCGGTTGGTCAGCAATACACACGGGTCGCACCCCTCTACTATGTGAGCCTAGTAGTGACAAATAGGTTTATATCAGTAGAGTTCGGGTGCGAGGGACAATGCCGCTTCCATCTCCCCACGCGCTTTAATGGTGAACCAAACAGTACCTTCAGTGTAACGATTCCTGGCAGAAGGACAGAGATTGGTGGTATGGCCCAGCCCGGCCTCGTTTGGCCTTGGAGGGCCGTATAGGGCCCGCCCTTTGCCCGGGCTTCGCCCGGCGCTCCCGCGACGCGGGTGGGGCTGCTCTGTTTTATGCGCCAGCAGGCGCGCTCTCTCGTCCCGCGGTCTCTTCCGGGTCACGGGGCAGCTGGGAAGGGTAGTTTTACTAACCCTCTCGGTCCCCCACTCTCGGCGGCTGCTCCTCAAACAACGGCAGAGGGAGACCGGCGTGGTACACCCGCAGGGGCTCCGCCTCCAGCAGCACCACGCCTGGGAGCCTGGAAGACGTTGGCCTAATCTCGGCAATTCCTGGTATGAGGACCCCGCTCCACCGATGGGGCTGCTCTGTTTTATGCGCCAGCAGGCGCGCTCTCTCGTACCGCGGTCTCTTCCGGGTCACGGGGCAGCTGGGAAGGGTAGTTTTACTAACCCTCTCGGTCCACCCCCTCTCGGCGGCTGCTCCTCAAACAACGGCAGAGGGAGACCGGCGCGGTACACCCGCAGGGGCTCCGCCTCCAGCAGCACCATGCCTGGGAGCCTTGAAGATGTTGGCTTAATCTCGGCAATTCCTGGTATGACGGGAATCACTCGATCCTCCTTCAGCCTCCACAGTGGCGGTGGTGCACTCGTTCATAAATGTCCAAGCTCCTTTTACACCAGTAACACGAGTCACTCAAAAGTGGGTGCTGTTGCGCGGTGGTGCCCCGCGTAACATATAATAGCTCCAATTCCTCTAGAATACCCAGCCGGGTTGAAAGGAAATACAGCACTCACGGGGTTTTCCGCATTTCAGCAAAGGATTTATTCAAAGAACAAACGCGTTTCCGGAATGAATCCCTTCGTCAGTGTTCACATCTGAACGCGCGCGCGGCACTATTATCTGTGTTTATCAATGTAATTTCAAATGTCAATACATAATACATTCTACGCAAATTGACATTTGAAATTACGATACTCGTATATTAATGGGGACGGTATGGTCACATAACGTCATTACTCTCAGGAAGTTGATGTTCGGGTGAATAATGCCAAAATGGTCACATTAAATGGAGTGGCACTAAAGAACATCTTTTATGTCACATTTTTTGCCGATACAAAATAGATGGTAGGACAACTCCATTAGAACAGTCACTGCATAAACGAACTGCAAGGCAATGTATATTTAAAGATGGCGCGCAAAATGTAATGTTTGCCAAAGTCCGTTTTTTGTTTCAATGACCCGAGTAAACACAGATAATGGTGCCGCGCATCGCGTTCAGATGTGAACACTGACGAAGGGATTCATTCCCGAAACGCGTGTGTTCTTTGAATAAATCCTTTGCTGAAATGCTGAAAACCCCGTGAGTGCTGTATTTCCTTTCAACCCGGCTGGGTATTCTAGAGGAATTAGAGCTATTATTTGTTACGCGGGGCACCACCGCGCAACATTACCCGCTTTTGAGTGACTCGTGTTACTGGTATAAAAGGAGCTTGGACATTTATGAAGGAGTGCACCACCGCCACTGTGGAGACTGAAGGAGGATCGAGTGATTCCCCTCTCTTCAAACCCACTTCGGATTGAGCAACCAGGGCGTGCGGGAGTCCGCGGGAACAACACGCGGTAAGCCTGCTTTTGAACTTTTAAACTCCCGTGGTGTTTCGACTGTGTAAAAAACTTGGGCGGTACAGCGAGGGGTTTTGACAGCACATCAGCATTGGCATATTGTTGTTTCCCGGGACCGGGATACAAACACAGAATTGAAGCAATATAGAACATGTTCAACATGTCTGAACTCAGGGATGCGGCCGGTGACATTTTCAAGAACAAAAACCCGGATATTTCCAAACCGCCTCCAAAGGTTAACACGGAGGCCACAAACACCTTGACAATTCAATTCCAGAAACTGGAGAAACTTTATGAGCGCGAACTCCGCCAATGGTGGGAGGGGACATCATTGCAGGGATATATCGAGGTGCAAAGGGTACCCCGAGGACTACGGATTTTTACTGTCCCTGCATATGAAAATCACGACCCCCTTCTGCTGGAAACATGGGCCACACATATAGCTAACTCATGCAAAGGAATGTTGGAAATTTTAGTCCAATTCGCATGGAGTGATCGCGACAAGGTGATAAAAGATATTGAGGAGTTAGAAGAACAACTGTCAAAAAACTCTGACAAAGAAGAACAAGAACAACTCAGGGCGAATATGAAGAAAAGATTACAGAAATATGAGACAAAGATCAAATTGAGAAAGCAAGAAAAATTTGACCGGGACGAACGAGATTACGCGATGGGCAGGGTCCTGACCTTTTCCAAAAAATATGATCAGCCACGAAAAGAAGTAGCAAGAAAGAGCCAAATGCCAAAATCATCACCGGAAGCAAGAGTAGAAACATCTGACTCAGATGTCACCGCGAGTGAAATATCCGGCGACGAAATGGCAGGTCCGGAAATGACAACAATTACCAAAACTCCTTTTCAACAGGAGTTCAAAGTAATCCAGGAAAGTTGGCTCAGAGATGGCAAGAACAAACCCCCGGAAGGGGTAGGCAAACCTGACGTGGCGGTTGGAAGGGGAAGAGGCAGCGGACAAGTAAAAACAACTTCAAGGGTAATCAGAAGTCAGAGAAGAGGTAGATGGTGAATGCATCTGACCATCTCACGATAGTGAACCTATCTCAAAGACCCCTAACATCTGCAGAAGAGTCCGTCTTGAAATTAGGACTTACATTCTGTCCGAATAACAACATGGAATATACTCAGACGAGAATCGATCTATACAAATTTATTCGAAAGGTCAAATTACACAAGTTTTTTAAGGTCAAACCATCGGCAAAAGAAGTTAAATATCTGAGACACAATAAAAAGGACACTGACCTATTAACTGTCAATGACTTGACTGCATGTGAAGTTCTGCAAAACCTAAGATCTGAGGGACACATGGAAACGAATGTGATGAGCAATACATTAACACAAAGACTAGTCAATGTCAACATTGATCAAGAAGCACCCAAGAGCGGTTTTAAACCTGTATCTAAATTTGTTCCACAAACCGCTGTAGATGCGATTGACATTTTTTCTGATGCAGTCATCAGGGATCTGATGGCCATAAGGACAGAACAGAGTTTTCAAAAACAAAACTTTAATGTCACTAAAGAACAAAATGTGGCTATAAAAAATCTGATGGAGGACAAAACGATTGGATGCAAACCCTCCGACAAAGGAGGTAACATCGTTATCATGTCACGAGAACAATATATTTCAGAAGCACTGCGTCAACTACAAGACACAACTTGTTATGCTGTAATAACGAAAAAGGACTATCTGACGAGTATTGACATCTTACATGATCTGCTTAAGAAATGGCATGACAAGCAGATGTTGGAACTCGAAGAATATCTTTTTCTAAAGACTGTGAATCCTATTCTACCTTGCTTTTACCACCTGCCCAAGGTCCATAAGAACACTACTAATCCCCCGGGGAGACCCGTCATCTCCTCCATAGGGGGACTTACTGAGAATCTCTCAAAATTCTTAGATCATTAGCTGTTTAACTTTGTACTCTCACTGAAGTCGTACATCAGAGACACATCGGACTTCATTTAGAAAGTGGAATATCTAGAATGGCAACCATCTTATGTACTCATTACGTTAGACATAACAAGTCTTTATACATGCATCAAGCATGAACAAGGTCTTTCTGCTATAGAATATTTCCTAAACAAAAGAGAACTGAAATATGCAATGCACAACAAGATGTTGTTACAACTCATCAAATTTTGCTTGTACAATAATATCTTTCTCTTTCAGGATGACACATACAGACAGCTTTCTGGTACGGCGATGGACTCCTGCTTCGCCCCCAGCTATGCAAATTTATTCGTTGGCTGGTGGGAGGAGCAGGTAGCCTGGGCCCCCAAGAATGCCACATGGAACAACAAAGTGGTTGTATGGAGCAGGTACATCGATGACCTGTTCCTTGTCTGGGATGGGTCAATTGCAGAAGCCAATGAGTAAATACAAGTGCTTAACGAGAATGACTGCAATTTGAGATTTACAGGGGAGGTGAATAACGAAAGGGTCAATTATTTGGACCTTCAAGTCTGTGTGAGGGACGGTAAAATTTGTACTCAATTATATCGTAAACCCACGGCTGGCAATAGTATATTGCACGCCTCTAGCAGTCATCCCCGTAAACTCATAAACAGTATCCCCTATGGGGAATTTCTCAGACTCAAGCGCAATTGCACTCAAAATGAGGATTTTGAACAAGCAGCCAGTAACAGTGTGGAAAGATTCTTAGATAGAGGCTATAATTTTAATCTCCTACAAGATGCTCTGAATAGAGTGAGGAAAGTATCCCGCAGTTCCCTCTTTGCTAAAAAGAACCGTCCGATTACAGACGGCAAATTCCGCATGATCACACCCTATTCAGCAAACTCTTTCAGGTTAAGATCCATTATGACCAAACACTGGCATATTCTAAAAGCTGACCAAATTGTTGGGTCCGATATACCTGCTGCACCACTTATAACCTTTAAAAAGGCCAGATCATTACGGGATCACATGGTCCACAGCTATTTGAAGCCTTTAGAGAAGAAGCAAGGTACATTGAAAGATGCCAAAGGTTTTTTCCCCTGTGGAAAATGCAAAGCTTGTTCAGCTAGCAGGAGAACCCTGGCATATGATGTGAAAGGTTGTAAAGGGGGCAAGAAAATTAACAAATTCATGTCTTGCCACACAAATCATGCGGTTTACTGTCTAATATGTCCCTGCCAATTAAAATATATCGGAAGCACCATCAACCCTGTAAAACTGAGAGTGTTGGAACACATGCGGGCCATCGTGGATAAAGATTTCTCGTACCCGGTGGCTCGCCACTTTGCAATCAAACATGAAAGTAACAGGGATATTCTGAGATATTTCTGTCTGGACGGTGTTGTTGAAAGCCCTACGGGAGGAAACAAATTACAGACACTCAGGAGATTAGAATCCCGATATATAATTGATTTAGAGACCAGGGCACCAGGAGGCTTAAATATGGGAGAAGAATTGGCATCACATCTGGGATAACTAGAAAATATCAGTACTGGAATTTGTAAATGACAAGGTGTATAAACAAATTGCATATAAAAAATGTTTCGCTGGATGGAAATACAAAGAATATGAATTATGGAAGTTTTTTTTTAGAATTGAACATGCACCTATGTGTGAATTACGTTGGGTATTAGAAATGTTTGAGACATGTTATACTTCACCCGTCCATGAAATTATCCTGAGATTGAGGCAGCCATTTAGGCTGCGATTGCCGATACACGGCAAAATACTACGCAAATTGACATTTGAAATTACGATACTCGTATATTAATGGGGACGGTATGGTCACATAACATCATTACTCTCAGGAAGTTATGTTATGTTATGTTATGTTAATAACTTTTATTCGGCGCACAGCTGCCCCAGCGAAGTTGATGTTCGGGTGAATAATGCCAAAATGGTCACATTAAATGGAGTGGCACTAAAGAACATCTTTTATGTCACATTTTTTGCCGATACACGGCGTAAATAGATGGTAGGACAACTCCATTATAACAGTCACTGCATAAACGAACTGCATGGCAATGTATATTTAAAGATGGCGCGCAAAATGTAATGTTTGCCAAAGTCCGTTTTTTGTTTCAATGACCCGAGTAAACACAGATAATGGTGCCGCGCATCGCGTTCAGATGTGAACACTGACGAAGGGATTCATTCCCGAAACGCGTGTGTTCTTTGAATAAATCCTTTGCTGAAATGCTGAAAACCCCGTGAGTGCTGTATTTCCTTTCAACCCGGCTGGGTATTCTAGAGGAATTGGAGCTATTATATATATATATATGTATATATATATATATATATATACATATTTTGAAAATCAAGTCGCTCCTTCTGGCTCCCTGTGGCCCGAGGGAATTGGCGCACACGCACACTTTCGGCGGAGCACTCCGATAGTAAATCCTCATCACTAAAGTCCAAATACATTGCACTCTCAGTAAGATATGTCGAGTAGCCAGCTCAATTATCCAAGGGTGTTTATTCCAAAAAACTACATGTTTCGGCTTACAGAGAAGCCTTGATCACGTTAAATGGAAGTGTTCAAACAACATACTAATAAAGCATTAGGCTAATCACTTCAACACAGTGTAGAAAGGCATAGACAAAGAAATAGGACTGTGTTTGATGCCTACAATTGCATTAAAAGTGGCGGCCATCTTATCATGTCAGATGTAGTGTTATTTGCAACCACATTACAGGGGACAATGCCTAATGTAAAGACGACTTGTATGAAAAATAATATGTAAAAATCATACATAAAAATGAAAATGAAATTGCAAATCAATGCAACAAATTTTCATTCACTTTAGCCATGCGTTGCCGCTGCTGGTGGAATAGTATATGTCCGTCAATGGGATACATGTTTACACTAGTTCAGACCATTAGAACTGAAAAGCATGTTATAACAGTGGTGGTTATACCCGTATTATCTGTGGGGTGAAGAGTTATCATATACACTGCACTGTTGTTGTAATGATGTCTATTGTCAGTAATTCACATGTAGCATATCGTCCAAGTGGGCATTCAGAAACATAAATAGTATTGTAATCATATCTGATGTCTTGTTATAGATGTGGCATGTCGCCCATATAAATGCTAGTAAGACATCGGACTAACAGCAGTTATCATGTAAAATACATTATTATACATGCACTGCAATGTGTTTACACAGCCTCTCATACTGTATGTCAGTTGTGAAGCATTACCACACATACTGGTGCTCCAATGTCTCGCCTTATTGACAGAGTTGTGAATTGCCTTAAAGTCCATTATTACGAACGTGCTCTTAGTGACCGTGAAGAAAGGAGGAGCTTAAGCCCGTGCCAAGTGCTTATGGTGAGTGGGCCAAGTGCTGTATCCTGTCGAGAAAAAGAAGAAACAGAAATTGTCACTAGACATATGTCTTGTGAGAAAAGTGCTGATAAAAACATTAAAAACATTATATTTTCAACCATTCAGAACATCTTGTGCACTTTGCTTGAAGGGGCAGCATATGCTATTTAAACAGATCAAGTCACTAGAAGGCAGATAAGGGGAAGGAATGGGAAAGGGTAAGGACTGAGTGGAACTATTCTCTGAGATGTATTGCTAGTTCCTCATCCTGGTTCAGACCGCCAGGGTCTTTAGTTTGGAAGTCCACTATATATCTCGATTCTTTCTGCCTCATTTTCAAAACCGTATTCGCTCCCTGGGGTTCCTCTGAACATGCTCCAAAATGAAATATCTTACTTTGGAAGCATCAGAAAGGTGTTTTTCCCTGTAGTGTCGTGCTACTGGGTATTTCTAATCATAGTTCTTTAAGGCCCGGCAATGTTCGAGCATGCGTTTTTTGGCAGCAAAGGTGGTACTCCCAATATACCAGCATTCACATGGAAATACAATCACATACATAACATGTGTGGTGCTGCATGTCAGAAACTGTTTTATCTCCTTGTGTACACCATTGTAATCAACCATGTCAGTAAAGAAACTATTCATGCAGGCCTTGCAATGGCCGCAAGGGAAGAAACCCTCTAGGCCATGTTCGGATCCCGAGTATGTTGTGACATCACTGTGTAGAAGCAAATTTCTAAGACACCTCCCTTTCCTGTATGCCACTCTCGGTCTCTCTGGGATGTCATCACCAATGACATTGTCACACTTCAAGATGTCCCATTGTTTGGCCACTATTTGCTGAATGCTCGCTGTTTCAGCATTGTATGTAAGAATCAACCGGGTGTTACCCTCATTGCCCTCACTCTCAGCAGCGATCTTGTCAATCAGGGTTTCACTTCTTGGCATTTTATCTGCTCTTTCTTTGGCTCTACGGAGTACCCAGTCCTATTTCTTTGTCTATGCCTTTCTACACTGTGTTGAAGTGATTAGCCTAATGCTTTATTAGTATGTTGTTTGAGCACTTCCATTTAACGTGATCAAGGCTTCTCCGTAAGCCCAAACATGTAGTTTTTTTGAATAAACACCCTTGGATAATTGAGCTGGCTACTCGACGTATCTTACTGAGAGCGCACTGTATTTGGACTTTAGTGACGAATATATATATATATATATATATATATAAATATTACCTACTGGCGGTCGCCAGTAGGTATATATAGTTAGGATTTTTTCTCTATGGGATTTTTGAAAATTCTATGTCTAATAACTTTGGCGTTTGTGGACGGAATTGGCTGAAATTTTCAGGAAAATGGCACATTTTGTTTCTGAGCAGCCCTTGAAAATTTGGGGGGGGTTCGTCAAGGGGGGGCCGAGAAAAAAGGGGGGTCCCAAAACGTGTTTTTAACATTGAGTTTTCCATAGGGCGGTTGGCTTCACTTTTAGCCCGAACGGCTGAATGGATTTGCACGAAACTTGGCAAAATTGTAGGGACTGGTAGCCCGATGTGCCTTTTGTAGGTCTCAATATATGTGCTCCAGTGGATTTTGAGAAATTAACGTTTAAAAAAAGATATATATCTGTAACAGCGGACCTGGCAGCGTCCCAGGACGCGTACTTTACGCGCAACGGAGCTTTGTGAAGCGAAGCTGATTGGTTCTCCGGCGTCTGTCAACATTCCAAACAGTCCGTAGCGGCCGCCATCTTGTCTCTCGGTAGGATCGAGAGACAAGAGGAGGCCAAAGCGAAGGGGCAAATGACCATAAGGGGGCATAGTACATTGTCGCTCACCCCCTAGGTTTGATGTGGAGGTTTTAAAAGGGCCCCGCGGGGCAAAAAAAAATAAAAATAATAATAATCGAACAGCTGAATGGATTTGCACGAAACTTGGCAAAATTGTAGGGACTGGTAGCCCGATGTGCCTTTGCTAGATCTCAATATATGTGCTCCAGTGGATTTTGAGAAATTAACGTTCAAAAAAAGATATATATCTGTAACAGCGCACCGCTTCGCGTACTTTTCGCGTTACGGAGCTTTGCGAAGCGAAGCTGATTGGCTCTCCGGTGTCTGTAAACATTCCAAACAGTCCGTAGCGGCCGCCATCTTGTCTCTCGGTAGGATCGAACAGCTGAATGGATTTGCACGAAACTTGGCAAAATTGTAGGGACTGGTAGCCCGATGTGCCTTTGCTAGGTCTCAATATATGTGCTTCAGTGCATTTTGAGAAATTAACGTTCAGAAACAAGATATATATCTGTAACAGCGCTCCGCTTCGCGGAGATAAAATTATATGTGTATTACCTAGCTGTTGCTAACACCAGTTAGCGACGGCTAGTAGAATATAGCGACCATCTTGGGCCCCACTTTGCATGTGAGTGATATTTATCACTAATGACATGCAAAGTGGGCATGCCAAGATGTTAGCGACTGGAAACAGTCGCTAACATCGCTATCTCCTATTATCAACTTTTGGAAATATTCGAGATAAGCGCGAATATCTCCAAAAGCTACCACCTGCCCTGAGCAGTTCTTAGCCATGTTATCCAATGGGAGGTGGATAACATGGCTAAGAGCATTAGCTCGGTAATGCATGAATATCGCTGAGTTTTCAGCGATATTAATGCATTGCGGTCGTTTTTTATCGTATTTCCGATAAACCTTGATAATAGCAAGGTTTATCTGCGATAATTTCTGACGGTAAAAAAATCGTTGCTAAGCATCGTTAGGGATAAATATCGCTTAACTTTGGTAATATGCCCCAACGTCTGTTAACGTTCGATTCGAAGGAAATCAGGAAGTGTTGAAAAACATTGTCTGCGCCATCTTGTCTTTTTTCAAATGCCACACTTTTGTCGTGCACGGCAGCCATTTTAGATGCCTTGACCAGACCCACTCTGTGCACGCTGTCGATCCTTAGCATGGCTCCCCACCCTCGCAAGCATCTCCCCCAGGCAGTGGTCACCCCCGCTCTCTGTCTTATGCATGGGTAATAAACCTCCCCCCATCTGCGCTGCTCTTCCCTGAGAATCACACCCTGTGCCCGCCCGACACCTCCCTTTCGCCCTATTCACTACCGCACCCTCTGACACTCCTTTTCCTCTGTGTCCGATTGTCCAGGCTGGTCCTAGGGTATCAGCTAGCCCTGCAGATGTAGTTTATGGCCACAGCTGTAAAGAATCACCCCTCTTCAAAGGAGTTATAGTAGATCAAGGCCCACACTCGATGAGATCCGTCACAGCAGAAGCGTTGCTATTATCTGAAAACCATCCTGTATTGTGATTGGGGAGGGGACCGAGCCTGAAGCGGAAGATTCCAGGGATGACTCTTTGTACATCAAAGTTTTTACAATTATGTGTCACATTAAAAATATATAGCACTCCGACAAAGTAGTAAGATTATAAAACTTTAATAATTTATAAATATATACAAGAAAACAAAAATAGTAATAACATATAAACATTTTTAGGGAAAAACAACGAAGTAGCGGTCGGCTGTGCGAATAGTCCCAACGCAGCACAACGTCCAGATTTCCGGCGTGGGGCGTCGCGGGGGTGGGTCATCAGTAGCAAACTGTTGTGCGAATAGTTCCAAGGCAGCAGAACGCGCTGAAATCTAGATGACACGAAAGTGATGTCTAGTAAGTTGCCACCCAGCAAATAACGGCATGGGGCGTCGCGGGGGGTGGGTCATCAGTAGCAAACTGTTGCGCGAATAGTTCCAAGGCAGCAGAACGATGGCACCAAGGTGATGTCCAGTAAGTTGCCGCACTGGTTTTGGTATCCTACAATGCTGCTCCGAATAACGGCGTGGGGCGCCCCGGGGGAGGCGGCGTGAACGGGCCTCTCCAGGTGGAGTGTCATCTGTTGTAGTGGGGCGCCCCTTTACCGTTTCAGTTGCCATTCCGTCCGTTTTTGGTCCACTGTGTCAAAAGCCGCAATTCAGCTGAGTTGCGCCCACTCTTGCGGTGCAGCGATAGGCGGCTGTCACAGGACTCTCAAAATGGCGGCAGGCTGTTTCCTTTTTGGGCCTGGTCCACTGAAATGGCCCTGGGACACCTTGGAAATCGGACGCTTGTCTGCTAGGTCTTGGACCCCATTCTCGAAAGCGTCCCCTCCGCCTTGAGAATTCATCAAAAGTTTTGGGGGCTCCGACTCCTGCAGGCTTCTGGTGGGGAGCGGCTGCCATGATTGCTCGCGGAATGACCACGACTGAGCTACGAGATGGTGGTGCTCTCATGCTGACGCCAGCTTCAGTCTGAAACATCCAGAAACAAGGTGGGGCTTTCATCGTTTGGGAAAAAAAAAAAGTTTTCATCCAATGAAAAGTGTTGTTTTTAGGTCACATGATCAAGCCTTCCATCATTAGGAAACCAAAAGTAAAATGAACCAATGAAAAGTTTTATAAACAAGTCACATGACCTGTTATGCGGCATAGGGTGTAAAATGCGGAGAAAATACGTTGGCACGTGAGGCGGCGTCAGTAGCGGACCGATGTGCGAATAGGCCGAAGGCAACACAACGCGCCAAGATCCGGATGGCACCGAGGTGGTGTCCAGCAAGTTGCAGCACTGGTGTGGCCATCCTACAATGCTGAAAGTCGGCGTGGGGCGCCCCGTTGGCCTGTGAGTTTGCGTCAGTAGCGGACCGATGTGCGAATAGGCCGAAGGCAGCACAACGCGCCAAGATCCGGATGGCACCGAGGTGGTGTCTAGTAAGTTGCCGCACTGGTGTGGCCATCCAACAATGCTGAAAGTCGGCGTGGGGCGCCCCGTTGGCCTGTGAGATGGCGTCAGTAGCGGACCGATGTGTGAATGGGACCGAAGGCAGCGCAACAATATTTTCGGAATAGAAGACACCACTAGGCGCTGAGATTCCAAGATCCGGATGGCACCGAGGTGGTGTGTAGCAAGTTGCCGCACTGGTGTGGCCATCCTACAATGCTGAAAGTCGGCGTGGGGCGCCCCGTTGGCCTGTGAGTTTGCGTCAGTAGCGGACCGATGTGCGAATAGGCCGAAGGCAGCACAACGCGCCAAGATCCGGATGGCACCGAGGTGGTGTCTAGTAAGTTGTCGCACTTCTGTGGCCATCCTACAATGTTGAAAGTCGGCGTGGGGCGCCCCGTTGGCCTGTGAGATGGCGTCAGTAGCGGACCGATGTGCGAATGGGGCCAAAGGCAGCGCAACAATATTTTCTGATTTGAAGACACCACAAGGCGCTGAGATGCCAAGATCCGGATGGCACCGAGGTGGTGTCTAGCAAGTTGTGGCACTGGTGTGGCCATCGTACAATGGTAAAAGTCGGCGTGGGGCGCCCTGTTGGCCTGTGAGATGGTGTCAGTAGCGGACTGATGTGTGAATGGGGCCAAAGGCAGCGCAACAATATTTTCTACAATATTTTCGGAGTGGAAGACACCACAAGGCGCTGAGATGCCAAGATCCGGATGGCACCGAGGTGATGTCTAAGTTGCGGACCGATGTGCGAATGGGGCCAAAGGCAGCTCAACAATATTTTCTGAAGAGAATACACCACAAGGCGCTGAGATGCCAAGATCCGGATAGTACCGAGGCGATGTCTAAGTTGCGGACCGATGTGCGATTGGGGCCAAAGGTAGCGTAACCAGATTTTCTGTATGGAAGATACCACTAGGCGTTGAGATGCCAAGATTCGGATGGCACCGAGGTGATGTCTAGCAAGTTGTGCCACTGGTGTGGCCATCGTACAATGGTAAAAGTCGGCGTGGGGCGCCCTATTGGCCTGTGAGATGGTGTCAGTAGCGGACTGATGTGCGAATGGGGCCAAAGGCAGCGCAACAATATTTTCTGACTGACACCACAAGGCGCTGAGATGCCAAGATCCGGATGGCACCGAGGTGATGTCTAAGTTGCGGACTGATGTGCGAATGGGGCCAAAGGCAGCGTAACAATATTTCCTGTATGGAAGATACCATTAGGCGTTGAGATGCCAAGATTCGGATGGCACCGAGGTGATGTCTAGCAAGTTGGTGTGGTCATCCTACAATGCTGAAACTCGGCGTGGGTCACCCCATTAGCCTGTGAGATGGCGTCAGTAGCGGACCGATGTGCGAATAGGCCGAAGGCAGCACAACGCGCCAAGATCCGGATGTCACCGTGGTGGTTTCATAGTTGAGAGGCACTTCATCTGCAGTGGGGCGCCGAGATCCGGATGGCACCGAGGTGATGTCTAGCAAGTTGCTGTACTGGTGTGGTCATCCTACAATGCTGAAATGTAGTGGGGCGCCCATTTACCGTTTCAGTTGCCATTCAGCTGAGTTTCGGCTGCTCTTGATGCTACAGCGACAGGCGGCTGCAAGAGGACTCTCAAAATGGCGGCCTGTTCTTTGGATTTGGGCCTGGTCCACTAAAATGGCCCTGGGACACCTTAGAACTTGGACGCTCGATTTTTTTTTCCTTTCCTGTACATGCAAAAAAAGGTAAATGCCCGGTACGTTACACGCTTCATCTGCCACGATGAACTCTCCAGAGGAACCGAAAAAAAATATAGTTGTGGTAACTATACCATGCATCGTCATATGGAGAGGTGGCACCAATTAATTATAGTGCTGCATAAAAGAGAGATTTGGAGGAGAACCCCTGACCTGCTAGTACATTCATCAAAGAAGTGGCACTGAGAGCTTCAGAGGCAAGGGAAACGGTCCCAAATATTTAGAAGAACTTTGGAAAGATTAAAATGACATGTTTAGATTGTGGTAAATTAATTTCATGTGGACAGATGAGTGTTACTCTAATAAATACAGCATATGAACATCATCATAGTCGATGGTTGGTAGAGACATTTTGACTATATCCTGGACCTGCCCGTCCTCGCCCAAAATGGCGCCGGAATAAATGGGACTCGTAACTCCTTGTTGTGTACTGGTTGCAGAACCTTGAAATCACGAGATACGTATGCAGTTTTGAAGCACATGGCGGGCGGGGACGAGAATTGATTGAATATTTCGACATCCCTATTGATATTAAGTTCTGATGTGTTATTGATTACTGTACTGTTGAAAGTTCGAATTAACGTCACCCATGGTACTTGCCCGCAAATGTATATCTAGATAATTTTATTGTAACTGGCCCTGTCGTATTTTAATTATAAAATGTACGTCCACCGATTCCGTAACTGTTAGACACCTTAGTTCTTGCAACCTAATGGCCCGCCCGTTACGTTCCTCTACAGTGTAAATGTCTATTCATCATATACGATTACAGTTTGCTCCGTGGCAGGCCCACGTGGTTATAGGCTCGTATTTGTATAATGAAATTTTCACAATAAAGGTTTTTAAAAGAAAACATGGTAGTAGTATATACATTGGTAAAGTTTTTAATAATAGTCACTGTTTTAGAATCATTAAAAGGCAAGTGAAATAAAGCAGACCAATTACATGAAGGGTAAAAGGTATAATACGAAGGAATGCAGTAAAGATAAATGGTCACGGGCTGTTGTGTTTTCTATTCCTGCAACATAAAGTGATCGATAAGAATCTCATATTCAGGCGTATCAGCGACTAAGACAGCAGGTCGACCCTCTTTTGCTCAACGGCTCCGTCATGGGACGAAGAAACGCTCTTTTTCTCGAAAAAAGAATATATTTTACTTGCAGGACAGTTGTAAAATTTCGGGGAAAGTACATTAGCCTGGAACATTATAACATATATTTAAGAAAAAATAATGTTCGGAAGTAATTAAAAGCGTAATTTTTAGGTGATATGACCAAGGCTTTCATCATTAGAATAAGAAAAGTAAAATGAACCAATGAAAAGTTTTATTAACAAGTCACATGACTTGTTATGCTTACGTTACGCGCTGCGCGCCCCGGATGACTTCCGGATGCGCTAACGCGGCGCGTCATATGACGCATTACGCGACAACGCAGGTCCAGAATATAGTCAAAATGTCTCCACCAACCAGCGGTCGAAACACAACCCCTTTCAGCAGGCTAAATAGTTCTGTTAAATGACAACAGAAGGGACAGGCAACAAGAACCATCAGTCAAAGAGGGGAGGGCTAGTTCTTCTCTACCGGGTTACATTGGGGCGCTACCGGAACTGATCGAATTGGTAGTCTACAGTGTTTCTGGATGTTTCAGACTGAAGCTGGGGTTAGCATGAGAGCACCACCATTTCGTAGCTCCGTTGTGGCCATTCCGCAACCAATCATGGCAGCCGCTCTTTATCGTTATTTTGGGCGGGGTGGGTGGCGGAGCCGAGCTGTTTTGCAGCCATCATTGTGTGGAGTTCAGTTCATCTCACTAGTTTTGTATTTGTCATGAGGGGTTGTTCCTAATGTTTCTATTTTAGCGAGGTCAAAAAGAGATCCCATTAGTGGCCTACTGATTTTGCTCGATTCCTTTTCTTTTTTTTTACACGATTTTTCGTTATCTGCAAAGACTAAACAGAGTATTGCGACTCTGTGTTTGTTTGTAAATAGAGAATGAACCAAAGAGAACTAATTCTAAAACAGTAAATACTTGGATAACAATCAATCAAATGGAGAGAGAAGCAGGCACGACGGATTACAACGGGGGCAAAGGCCTGCGTTAACTACCTTTCACTATCTGCAAAGAGAGAGTACTCCTAATAGAAATGAGGGGGGGGCACCATTCAAAGCAGATCAGTGTGCATAAACACGAAAATGTTTTCACTTACCACGTACTTGACATTCGACAGCTTATGATATTTGCTATTAAAAAACCATTGAAATTCACTGAAAAAACCATAGGTTATAGACCATATATAGTTAGGAATTAGCATTTACAAAACCTTGAAAATTCACTGAAAAAACCATAGGTTATAGACCATATATAGTTAGGAATTAGCATTTAAAAAACCTTATTTTACTCACACAAAACCATTGAAATTCCATATATAGTTAGTTGCACTAACTATATATCGCGCACCCGCAATCCACTGCTGATCATGTCACATATTACATCATTCATGACATGGTCAGTGACATCACTGATGACATCACTGATGACATCTCAAATGACATCACTGATGACATCTCATTTGACATCATTCTTGTGCTAATACGATAAACCTCTTCAGACTCTAATATAACCTTAGATACACTCAGTGTATACAGACACTCACACACTGCCACTCATCCATGGAGTTACTCACACACCCAGTCAGTCATGCAAAGAAACAATCTCACCTCCATTTCTTCAACTATACAGTTAAACACACCTTACTTATTGAAACATATACTAACACATATTTACTCTCTTATACAATCCCTGATACAAGTTCACAATGATCGATACAACCACTCACTCATTCAGTGGCTCTCATGCACAGTTATTTATATATGCCAACTCTCACATGTACTGTGTTTTACATATGTACTTACTATGACATGTAGCATTGAGATATCCATTCACTCATCAATACACTCATGCACACAGTCAACTGCCCATGTAGCTGTTTCCACATGCACTCTTGAACTCATACACCTAGTGAATAAACTGCTCACACATCTATGCATAGAGTCACACACCTTCCAGCCACCCCCACACAAACTCAATCTGCCATAGAAATACTTGGGCAACCAATTAATAACACATATAGCCTCTCGTATAGCTAATGATCAACACATGCAGCAGTTTACAGAACAACAGACATAATGATGCACAAATTAAGACAGTTTAGTCACTAACCCATGCACTCAGTGAGACACATTTAATCACTCACTCATACATTCAGTCATGCACCTACTAAATCCTTCGTCCAGACACTTATACATCTACTCATTCTTCAATATGTAAAACATATTTAAACTTTACAGAAACACACAGTCACTGGATGACGTCATCAGTGATCTCATCAGTGATGTCATTTGAGATGTCATCAGTGATGTCATCAGTGATGTCATTTGAGATGTCATCAGTGATGTCATCAGTGATGTCACTGACCATGTCATGAATGATGTAATATGTGACATGATCAGCAGTGGATTGCGGGTGCGCGATATATAGTTAGTGCAACTAACTATATATGGAATTTCAATGGTTTTGTGTGAGTAAAATAAGGTTTTTTAAATGCTAATTCCTAACTATATATGGTCTATAACCTATGGTTTTTTCAGTGAATATATATATATATATGTCATGTGATCAAGTCCCCCTTGGAGGGACGAAACGCGTCATGGCTGCTATTGTACCTCGGATGGAATAAAACCAATACAAAATAACCAGCTATCGTGGTCCGCACTCTTTTCTTTCCCAAGTCATGGGAAAATGGTAAAGGAGTTACCTGCAATATATATATATTGTGATCAAGGGAGCTTGACTCCCGAAACGCGTTGATGTGTGCTCTAAATAAAGAAGCCTAATTATAATTTTCCTTCCTTGAGTGCCGGATGATTTCCTTGAGGAATTGTGGATATCCTATTTTGAATATATATATATATATATATATATATATATATATATATATATATATATATATATATATATATATATATATATATATATGTATATATATATATATATATATATATATATATATATATATATATATATATATATATATATATATATATATATCCAACTCCTTTACACCAGTAACACGAGTCACTCCCACAGCGGGTGCTTCAAACGCGGCGGTGTCCCGCGATATAAATAATAGCTCCAAAGTCCTTCGAAAAATACCCAGCCGGGCCAAACGAAGAAGAAATAGCACTCACGGGATTCAAACAGCTTAACAGCACGGATTATTTATTAGACAAACGCGTTTCAGGAAAACAAGTTCCCTTCGTCAGTGTCAACCTCAGAACGCTCATTCGCGGCAATGTTTTATAATTGCATGCTGGGTAGTCAGAAATAAAGATAGGACAAAAGAGCTGTGCAATTACGCGCCATTTTGAAATGTGCAATGTGAATACATATAACATATGAAATTCATTTAAACATTTAAGCCTTAAATCGGCAAAAGCGGATATTTTAGCCCACATCTTTGTATTAACACAGTTTTGATGCCGTGAATCGGCCTTCCATGCACATAAGCCCTCTATTAATCACCATTGATACATTCTACTGTGTACTTACATAGACCTATATTGGAACGAAGATCATTCTTATTTCATATTATCTTAATTTCTTAATCTTGCCGTGTATAGTCTAGAATATATTGTAATTTCTCTGAAATTGGACAGTTGTTGCTTGTTTAGGCGGCCAATTGGGCCGCAATTGCCGATACACGGCAAGATTAAGAAATTAAGATAATATGAAATAAGAATGATCTTCGTTCCAATATAGGTCTATGTAAGTACACATGGACTAAGGCACAACTGTTCACAGTAGAATGTATCAATGGTGATTAATAGAGGGCTTATGTGCATGGAAGGCCGATTCACGGCATCAAAACTGTGTTAATACAAAGATGTGGGCTAAAATATCCGCTTTTGCCGATTTAAGGCTTAAATGTTTAAATGAATTTCATATGTTATATGTATTCACATTGCACATTTCAAAATGGCGCGTAATTGCACAGCTCTTTTGTCCTATCTTTATTTCTGACTACCCAGCATGCAATTATAAAACATTGCCGCGAATGAGCGTTCTGAGGTTGACACTGACGAAGGGAACTTGTTTTCCTGAAACGCGTTTGTCTAATAAATAATCCGTGCTGTTAAGCTGTTTGAATCCCGTGAGTGCTATTTCTTCTTCGTTTGGCCCGGCTGGGTATTTTTCGAAGGACTTTGGAGCTATTATATATATATACATATATATATATATATATATATATATATATATATATATATTCCCACAAGAGAAATCCGGTGAAACAGATATCACACAAGCCAACAAGGTTGATTCAGCAGGTGAAGTTTATTCCTTGCAGCTAGGACGACACGTTTCAACCACGTCTTGTTCACATGACCTCCGTCTCCACAGTGCAGCATATTTAAAGGTACAGTGTAATTTGCATGTCATAGATATAGTAGAAATAATAGAAACATGTTTGTACGTCACATTTCAAACAAATGATAAGCGCAAAAACAAGTTGTTTAAAGGTTATTGGTAAAAAACATTGCTGCAGTTAGACAATATATATATATATAGATAAATATATATTTAAAAAAAATCTTTTCTTTGTTTTTTTAATAGGAAAGTAACATAAACAGGTTTCAACAAGCCTTATGTCACAACACAATATCAGCATTGTTGAAAAAACATGATACCCACAATAGATTACAAATCCTGTATGCATTTGCATTATTTTAGCTACTAGTTACATCTTATATGAGTCATACGCACATTCTCGACTAGATTCTATGCATTCCTTGCATTAACCCTCCACCCACCTCAATGCTCAATCTAGTTCCTTATTGCGTGACCTATGGGTTTTCAGTACTTCTCTTTATCATCTCCGCCTAATCGGATCGTGCCTGCAAGTATATTCACAAGGGTTCCCAATTGTCCCTAGGACAGGACATGGGTGGCATCAATTCTGCATATATAGTTAGCTGCTCCTGGCAGAAAATAAGGTCATTTGGCCAATCCTTTAATTTGGGGACCCGTCCCCTTCCCCATCTGCAGGCCACGATGCGTTTAGCCAGAAGTAAGCCTAGCGAGACGTACCTTCTGATTAATGCTTCATGATCCTTTGTGTCTCCCAATAGTGTGATGAGTGGGGTGTTAGTTATATGGGTCCCCGTCATTTGACTCAGGGCTTCAAGTACTGAATCCCAGTATTTCTTATTAGGGGAGCATTCCCTAGCTAAATGTAAAAAGCTTGCTCCCTCTTTCCCACATCTGTCACAGTTATAGTTATCCGTTAGACAGAAACAGAGTAATTTTGCAGGAGTCTAATAGAGATGGCGGAGGTATTTAAAGTGTAAGATGCACAGTCTACTACCGGCCAATACCCTCCCTGTTCGCTGACAGCAGTATGTTTATTGATCGTCACTAAGGGGAGTTTCCAGGACCTCTTCCCCCCTGGATGGCGCTGTCTGGGTAATTTGTGGGCTATCTGTCTGGGTGGTCCAGTACAGCAGGGATACCACATGTGCAGGAGTGGATCTTTGAAGTAAAGCATGCAGTGGGGCCTAAGTTGGAGGTTCAGCTGGAAACTCGGAGTTCGCAGTCCTATTGTCATGCTGGAGCCTTACATACATAAGGAGCTCCTTGGAGGTAGGCTGACATTTTTCAAAAAATTGTTTTCATTGGGAGAAGTCCCCTCTTTGTACTATGCCCCCCAGGTCAGAGCATCGAATTTGCGGAGCATTTGTCTAGATCTCTCCTCTTGCGTGACTGGGATATCTAAGTGGCCTTGTAATGGCAGCAGGGAAGAATATATTGTGTCTACTTTCAGTTGATTGGCTATGCCCCTCCATGCTCTATTTGTGCATTCAACTGTGGTATAAATATGCCATGTCTGGAGTAGGTACCATCTGCCAATGTTCTACTGCAAGATGTGGCATGTACGGTGGCGGGTGCATCCAGTATGCAGCGGAAAGCGCCTGAGCGCACAAGAAGTACAGCTCCATATCTGGCATCTCAAACCCGCTCTCGGCAAAGGGTTGGGTCAGTATCTCCCACTTTAGTCTGGGCTGTTTGCCCACGCAGGTCAGCAGGATAAGTTGAGATTTGAGGATTTTAAAAAAGTGCTTGCTGGGCGCGTAGGGGATGTTGATAAAAAGATAGATTAGCGATGGGAGTACCACCATTTTGATCAACGATACCCATCCTGCTAGTGAGAGAGGCATGGCGATCCATCTAGTGATGGAATCCGTCAGTATTTCAAGTGCCTTGCCATAATTGACTCTCATAGGTTCTGCCATGTCTCTGGTTACTACAATGCAAAGGTATTTTATTTCGCTATCGCACCAGGTTAAAGGGTAGTCGGGTCGTATTTATTAGCCGCATCTGTGAGGGGGAAGATCTGGGACTTACTCCAATTGATATTGACTCCCGAATACATTAGAAATTGCAGAAATGCATGCAGTATTGGGTTGAGGCTAACCTCAGGGCCACACAAATACAGTGTAAGGACGTCGGCTTATAATAATTTTAGGATTTGCCTTTCGGGATATTGGAGAGCGTATTCTCGATAGTGCTGCTGGAGTTTGGCCACCAATGGTTCCATGGCCAAGGCAAAAAGGAGGGGGGAGAGTGGTCATCCCTGTCTCAGCCCTCTGGTGATATGAAAGCTGGAGGAACACGTCACATTTGTGAGTACCTTAGCCTGTGGTTTAGTATACAGCAGCTGAATCCAGGCTAGGAAGGAGGAGGGAAGCCAATACGCTTCAAGACGCCGGCCAGTTAGTCCCATTCTAGGGAGTCAAATGCCTTGGTGGCGTCCAGAAAGACGGCCAACGCGGCTAGGTATGGATCAATGTCTTGCATGAGGGCAAAACAAGGGCGTAGGTTGTACAAAGTCCCTCTGCCAGGCACAAAGCCCGATTGGTCTGGCTATCACAAAGCATTCATCAAAGGACTTATTTGATTTGTGAGTGTTTTTGCTAACATTTTGGCATAGCAGTTTATGAGCGAGAACGGTCTGCATGAATCACATCTGTCACCTTGCTTCCCTGGTTTTAATATGGATATGATGAGTGCTTAGCGCATTGTTCGCGGGTGTACGCCTGTCTCACGTGCCTCTTCGTAAACATTCTAAAGGATCGGGATGAGGGAATCACTGTATGTTTTATAGAATTCTGCAGTAAGCCCATACGGGCCAGGGGCTCGGCCAGACTGTAGCTGCATGATTGCAGTGCGTATCTCAGCATCCTCAAAGTCTGGCAATAGAAATTCTCTTTGAGAATCCCCCAACCATCCCAATGCTATGTCTTCAAAGTTTGGTTCAAACACTACCGGTTTCGTTCTATGCGTTGTGTAAAGGGTGTTGTAAAATGCATGAAATGATTTTAGTATGTCTGGGGTGTCTCTATTTGTTTGTCCGTCTGCGCCTATAATTTCCAAGATGGTGCTGGAAAATCTTGGTTTTTGGGTCAGTTCTGCCAGAATCTTCCCTGGTCTTTTCCCCTTACCGTATTGCCAGGCGTGATGATATTTCCCCAGGAATATACATTACCTATGCGCTGGCTCCTGATATTCTGTCAGTGACTCCCTGAGCCTTTTCTGCAGTTCAGCACTGGGTTCAGATTGCATCTGGGTCTCTAGTTGTTTGAGTTCAGTCTCTAGCTTCCAGAGTGTATTTCGGATATCCTTCAGGATTCCTTCACCCTTGGCAATACATACTCCCCGAATGATTACATTAAATGCTTCCCAAACTGTGGAGAATTGGGCACTGTGTTAATGTTGCGTGGGATGATTTACGTTATTTCTTGTTCTAGTTCCGTTTGGAATGGAAAATCTAGCACGGCATTTGCTGTTAGCCTCCAAGATTCTTTAATATTTTTTTTGAGTTTTTCTCCCCCCATTTTCATTGTACAGAACACAGAAGAAAATTCATTACATTTTACCATGCAGGACTAATCACAAATCATAAAAAAATTATAACAATAAGTCAAACATAAGAGATAAACTATAATTAAAGACAGAGCAAAACATAGAATTATAATAAAACAGAAATTCCAGACAATTTATCTATCCTGGATCTCTCTCTTTCCACTTCTGTATATGATCCCATATCTCATTTCCACGTTTCTTACCTATTCTGCCCCTCCTTGCGTAAATCGCTTTCTCAAGGTTAAATGCAGCTAACAATTTATTTAACCACTGGTGAAAAGTAAGTGGCAAACGATCTAGCCATGCTGTAGCAATACAAAGTCTTAGAACAGCCATAGCCACAAAAATAAAATACTGGTAATTAGTCTTATCTAATCTATCCTCTATTCCTAGGAGTATGAGTGATGGTGTTAAAGAGATTTCTATTGTTAATGATCTTCTAAGGAATAGTTCGATTTCCTCTTGGGTTGTTTTTAAGTGTGGGCAAACAGCAAACATATGAGCTAAATCACCCTGAGTACTGTCGCATCTCGGACACGTAGGGCCAGCTACTCCTCCCCACTGCGCCAACCTGGATGGAGTATAATACAAAAAATACAGGGTTTTATAATGCTGTGCCTGAAGTGAGGCTGAACATAATAATTTCTGCCCTAATTCCAGAGATTTATAAAAACTTTCCTTCTTTATACCCACTTTTTGTATCCATTTGCCTTCATATTTTTCCAAATCATCTGGCTGATGCTCTATTAACTCTGAATAAAATCTTTTAATTGTGCAATATGTACCGGCCTGCATTGTGTCCAAAATTGTATTTGTTGCAAATCCCGCTGGCCCTCCAATTTTTGTCAAAATAAAACTTCTAATTTGCAAATATTTAAAGCAGTGTTTAGTATCCAGCCCATATATTGTTTGTAAATTATTAAACTGCATCACCCCCTGTGTTCCTATCAAATCACCCAATTTGGAAATCCCATGATTACCCCAATCTGAAAACACTGCCCCTGAAAAAATATCACCAGGAAAATTCGGATTATTACTCATCCTAGTATAGGCATTATATCATCCTGGGCCAAATTATTTCGAAAAGGAAAACCAGACCTTATGAGCGGCCATAACCGTTTTAAATTTAATTCTCTTAAAGTAACTGTATTCTGCAAACTTCAACAGAAAATTTTCGGCTTGATCCCCTAATACTATTGAATAAATTGCCAATGTTCCTAACTCAGAGTATCCTTCACTCTCTGCTCCTCCAAGCAAAACTGTCATATATTGGAGGCATGCTGCCCAGTAATATAATTTTAAATCCGGTAGACCCCACCCCCCTCGTTCCCTCGGTAGTGCCATGTATCTAAGTGCCCTTCGAGTCTTCCCATGTGTCCAGATAAATCGATTTACCATATGTTCCATTAGCTTAAACCATTTTCCTTCAAATAATAAGGGTATGGCCCTAAATAAATACAAAAACTTTGGAAGAAAAATCATATTGACTATATTAGTTCGGCCTACTATTGAAAAATGTATATTATTTAATCTGTCCAAATCCTTCTTCGCTTTATTTATTATTGGCGATATGTTTAACTCCACAAGATTATCCAAATCCGGGGTAATTATTACCCCTAGATAAACTCCACTTTCGACCACCCTGGAATCAGTACAAACTATTTTGCTATTTTTAATAATTTGTGTTTTTGCAGTATTGAGTGCATAGCCAGACACTTCTCCAAATAATTGTGCTTCTGCTTCAACCAACTCTATAGCTTCTGTAGGTCTAGATGTTACAATCGCCACATCGTCAGCATAAGCCAAGATTTTGCACGGGCCCCTATCAGTCTCTACTGGGGAAATATTGTCATTTAATTCTATATGCCTTATATAAGGGTCCATATAGAGGGCAAATAAAAGGGGGGAGCAAGGGCACCCCTGCCGTGTACCCCTCTTTATCTGAAAAGATGCCGTATACCCCCATTTACTCTTATACGAGCAGTCGGTCCTGCATATAGTACCTGTAGGGCCTTCACTATTCCCTCCCCAAATCCCACCCTTCTCAAAATAAACCAAAGAAAGTCCCAGGAGACCCGATCAAAGGCTTTTTCAGCATCCAATAACATCACAGCAAGCGGGTCTCCTGTAACTTCTGCGAAATCAAATAAAGTAATAACCTTTCGTATATGATGGGTAGTACCCCTCCCTGGAATAAATCCATGTTGGTTAATACTGACCAAAGTGTCAATTATCTTCGCTATTCTCAGGGCGAGTTTCTTCGAGTATACTTTTGTGTCCGTATTCATTAAAGTTATTGGCCTATGAGACCCAGGTTGTTTAGCTGGTTTTCCCTTTTTCAGAATTATAACAATATCCGCCCCTGCCCAGCTATTTGGAGTTGATATACCTGTCTGCGCTTGCTGCATTGTAGCAATAAAATCTTTTTTAATTATATCCCAAAACGTTTTATAAAATTCCAATGGAATTTGGTCAGGTCCAGCAGCCTTCCCGGACGGGAGGGTGGTTAAAGCAATCAATATTTCTTCTGGTGTAAACAAAGCCTCTAGTATATTGGTCTGTTCTTCTAATAGTGTAACTGCCGGTATATTATGTAAATAATTCCTTATTTTAGGAATATCAGTCAAGCAATCTTGGTCATACAAGGAAGTATAACATTTCCTAAAGACTTCTTGTATCGCTTCTGAATCTGTGACTACTGCTCCTGCACCATCCTGTATTTCTCTTATTTGCCCTATAGATACATTCTGTCTTGTGCGAATAGCAAGTGTGCGGCCAACAGTTTTGTTAAATACATAGCATCTTTCTCTATTTGCTATATATATTTTCGCTGCCTTATTAGCTATAGCTTCTTCCGCCTCCATCCTTGCTTTTGCTATTCTAATCAGTACTTGATCTAAAGGGGCACCTCTAATCACACTATGAGTTAATTCCTCCTCTGCCTCTACCACTGCTTGAGCCAGCTCCGCCTCTTTTTGTCTAGCCCTTCTTCGACTTGCTACACAAAAGCTTATTGACTCCCCTCTAATGGCCGCTTAAATGAATCCCACATATTCCCTGTTGACGTAGTGCCTCTATTGATATCTAAGAAACTCCTAATTCACACCTCCATATGCATTAGATAGGCGTCATCCTTTAATAACCCTCGCTCAAATGTCCAGGTTCGGGGCAGGTCCATGCTCACCCCAATATTTAATGTTAAAATCAGGGGATTATGATCAGATATTATCCGCGGTAATCTTTCAATCTTGACTTTAGGTTGCAGAGAGTGTGAAATAAAAAATAATCTAGTCTAGCACAAACTTTATGTGGGGCTGAATAGTAAGTAAATCTCAGCTCAGTAGGTTTTAAAGCCCCCCATACATCCACTAGCGCATTATTCCTTGTAAGTTTATATAGTGAACGCCAAACTCTCTTTTTCCTACCGTGATAAGCCCCACCGGGGGCCATTCCCAGTCCTCCTGCCCCATTAATATTGAGATCCCCAGCCAAGATTACATTAGGGGACCATGTGGCTAATTCTAAATCCAAGAAATCCAGAATATCCGGATCATCTTCCGTTGAACCATAAAGACAACCAACAGTAATCCATTTCTCATTAATTTTACACTCTATTAAGACCCATCTCCCCCATTGATCTTCAAGCTTCTTCCTTACTGTTATATCCCTACCTTTCGCTAATATTGCCACCCCTCTGTTCTTAGACCCTTGCTTAGAATATGCTAATGTGGTAAATCCAAGTTGTTCTAATAGGTGGCCTTGCCCCCCTACTACATGTGTTTCCTGCAGACACACCAAGTCCACATTTAGAGATCTTAGCCAGATTGCAACCTTCTGCCTTTTAATTCGATCATTTAAACCGCAAACATTAATCGTAACTACACGTATACTCATTAATGTACATCAAATGAATTTCCCGTCAGGCTCATATCAGTAGGAAACAGTATTTTGTCATTTATCTCTTGGTGAAATACATTTTCCCAATTAGACATATCAGAATTTTCCGTACTGTCCTGCATGTGATAACTCACACAAAAAACACTGTGCTCTGTACCCCTTCTCCACCCCTTCCCACCCTTAACCCCCTCCCACCCCCCCTTACGGGCAAATAGGTCAATCCTGACCTATACGTGACAGCTGTAGCCCCAAGTGTCACTCGCCCCTCCTGCTCCTGCTCCTAAAAACTAAAAAACCCTTCACGTGCCTCTGGAATACACACCGCTAGATGTTCCTGCTGCTGATATATTTTAATCCAAAATTTAATCTTATTACTTCCAATGTTTAGAGACCACCATCATAGACTTTGAACCTTCTTTTCTCCCTTTGACCTCATCCAAGTATGCCTGCGCTTTGATTTCCGAGAAGAAAATCTTAGTATGCCCATTAAAAATAACTTTAAGGCGGCAAGGAAACATTAAATAGGCTTCACAACCAATATTTGTAAAGGGTGTTATCATTTGCCTCATCCGCCATCGCCTTTCCACTGTCGCGTGGCAGAAGTCCGGCCGTGCAAAAAACGCTATGCCGTCATAGGATCGTCTGGCCTCAGGTTTAGCCTTATCCATAATTTCCTGCCTTAATAGGAAATTTCCTACATAGATCAGAATCGCCCTCGGTTTATCGGATATTTGCTCTCTCCTTTGTACCATAGGGAACCTGTGGGCCCTTTGTATCTCAATATCCCAATTCCAGACCGACAACTCTGGAAAGGCCCCCTTAAGTAAGGCAACAACAAATGCTCGCACATCCTGCCCCTCTTTTCCTTCCGCGACCCATATAAATCTAACATTGTTCCTTCGTTGCCTATTTTCATAGTCCTCGAGCTTCCAATGAACATCCGACGCCATCTTTTCCTGGTCGTTCTTGAACTCGTTCCATTTCCCAACATCCTCCTCCAGTCTCTCAGTTCTTGCCTCTACTTCTGTGACCCTGGCTTCCATGTCTGCGTATAGTTTGTTCACCTTGCGTAGTGAACCCTGTATTTTTTGGTTGGCCTGCTTCACCCTCCGAGACTCAGTTCTTGCCTCCCCCTGCATTTGCTTCAGAGTGGCATAAAGCATATCCATAGTGGTTGTCTGTTCTGAGGTGTTTTTCTGTGTTTGAGGTAAAGTAGTGCCGCTTTCTTGGTAAAGCTGAGAGGTTGCTGAATAATCCCAGTCTAGCTTTTTGGATACTCCTGCATGGGTCAGGCTCACACTATTCTTTGCCCGGTTATGTGATCTACTCTTGAGGCTTCTCAGCGGCTGAGCCCTCCGTTTTGTGCATACCTTGTGCACTGATCCATTTTCTTGAGATGAGTCTGCTGAATCTGTTCTCCCCTCAGCTTCTGAGGTGTCAGACTGGCTCCCCGTTACGGAGCCGGATGCCGTCTTTTCACCATCCTCATTCCCCTCCTCATTGACAGAGTAGAAGCAATTGTCACTGGGAGATCCTGAGTTGAGCAACCCCTCTCTTGCCTGTACTCCAGACGCGATACATGCATTGTGCACATAGGAGTTTTGGTCACTTACACCCTCACCAGTATCAGTGTCACTGTTAATGAGATTGCCCTTGGGGCGCGGTATCTGTTCTCTACCTAATAGTAACGGGACAGTAGCTTCTAGACCCTCCTTTGGGTCCACATCAATATCCCTAGTTTTACTATTTCCTTCGTCAAGTATTACAGAGGTACGTTGTAAATCAGCGCAACTATCCACCTCTACAAATATTTCTCTGCCATCAATAGCCTCAGTTTCAGGATTACGCCCAATCACCAGTAAAGATTCCCCCGCGTCGCCCTCCTTACCAGTTCGTTTTTCAGATTGTTTTACAGGAACTGCAGAGTCTATTTGCATCGCCTGCGGCTGCAACTGTGCTCCATCACCACCGACGATCACAGCAGTATCAGCGCCAGCCCCCGTAGCCTGGCCATCCTGCGCAGCATCCGGGGCCACAATCAGACATGGAGACAACCGCTGCCTCTCTGAGCTCAACACGCCGCACTCAGTAGCCACGCCAGTCTCCACCGCCCACATACGGTCATCGAGCAACTCTGGACTTGGTACCTCTGTCTCCTCCGTCTCCGGTGTCTCCACTGCATCTCCCGTGCCGCCGTCTCCCACCCTGCGAACCACAGGTGAGGTGAGGGATAGCAAACCTGTTACTTGCGCTGCTGGTGCTGCATGTATGGCTTGTGTTGCAAATGACTCTCGAAGGGTAGGCTGGCGAAGGTTCCCCTCCTTAACAGTCACTTCGCTATTCTGGCATTTAGCATTCTTTTTGCTAGCTGCAGCTGCAGCTGCAGTTTTCTTCTCCTTTTCCTTGTCTTTTATCGATATACTTTTCTCCAATGGATTGCTTCCCGCAATCTCTGCATTTTCCTGTCTTCTGTTTCTCCGTGACTGGGCTGCTGATCTCAGATTAGTCGTCATTGCAGCTGACTTTGGAGCCGTGCCCGGATCACTAAAAACAGCTTTCTCCACTTTCTCCGCTTCCCTTTCCTTTTTGTTCTGTGGCTTCTGGGTTTGAGGGGCCATAGCTTGCTTTTCAGTATCTCTTAGCCCTTGATGTAAGGGGTCAGCTCTCAGCGCGTTTAGCCAAAGTTTGAAATAATGCAATCACACTGCACTTTTCTTTAGCCAGTCGAGGATGCAGTAAATTAGTTCAGATGCGTGAGGCATACTTCGCACCCCACATATTCCAAATCAACTCGGTATTAGCTTTTTTTTCCCCGTCAGCAGCAGTCAAGTGGTGCCTCAGAGGCGATACCAAATATCATAATAGCAGGAGCAAGGAAAAAGGCGACTGCTCCCTGCGGCCTGTCAGCGGCCATCTTGCCCCCCGCTTTGTTCTATCTCCGATTCATAGGATTTATTTAGGTGCTTATATAGCGCAGGACTCGACCCCCAGAGGGGTATCTCCGCGCTTAGTCCACCATTGGTACAAAAACCGAGCATTTGATGGTGCCAGAGACTATGCTGCCGAGAATAGGTGTGTCTTCAGTGTTTTCCTGAAGGAGAGATAGTTGGAGTTAAGTCTCAGATTAAAAGGGAGTTTGTTCCAGAGGGTAGGCCCTATGTATGAAAGTGCTCGACCACCCTGCCTAGCCTTCCTAATTGAAGGGATTTTTAGCAGGAGTTGGCTGCTAGAACGTAGAAGGCGTTCAGGAATATAGGTCGTGAATTTTTCGGTCAGGTATTGGGGACTTGTGCCGAAGATACTTTTATGTATGATACAGCAGATCTTAAACTTAATTCGTTGTCGAATGAGCCGCCAATGAAGTGCTTCCAGTTGTGGATGAGATGGGGTTTTTGGCGGAACATTGAGGACCAGTCTTGCCGCGCTGTTTTGTGCCACTTGCAGTCGGCTAAGCACATCTTCATTGGCAGATATAAAAACGCCATTACAGTAATCTAGCCGGCTAATTACAAGGGCCTGGACAAGGGTCTTACTGTAGACGTCCGATTGTCCGAAAGCAGGATCCGGCCACCAAGTCCGCATTTTTTTTTAATACTAGTCCCTGATTCAATCGCACTCCAAGATTCTTCACTGATGGCTTGGGGCATGGGACGGTTCCAAGGTCCAGTGGCCACCAATCTGGTGACCAGAGGAGATTGGCTTTTCCAAAAAGCATGACCTCAGTCTTGCCCACATTGCACTGTAGGCAATTAGAGGCCATCCAATTGGACACTGCTCTCATGCCCTCGGCAAAAGAGTTTTTAATTGCCGGAGTAAGAGTCTGGAAGGGGAAATAGCAGCTGGGTGTCGTCGGCATACGACACTGGAGTAAATCCGTAGTTTCTCACAATGTCAGCAAGGGGGGGCCACATACACATTAAATAACGTGGGGCTTAGGCATGAGCCCTGCGGGACCCCCTTAGTGAGCTTCCTAGATGTAGAATGATAGGAGCCCAAGCTGACACTTTGTGAGCGACCGGTGAGAAAACTCTCCAGCCAGGACAGCGCCATACCTCCAATCCCCACCCTTTGCAAACGTCCGAGAAGAATCTCATGTGACACAGTGTCAAAGGCAGCAGGCAGGTCTAACAGCACCAGAATCATAGAGCCCCCTCTGTCCTGTGACATCTTGATGTTATCTGTCACAGAGAGGAGAGCTGATTCGGTGCTGTAGTTGGGTCTGAACCCAGATTGAGAGTAGTCCAGACCTCCTGATGCCTCGATGAAATTAGACAGATGAGTGTTCACATGCTCCTCGGTCAGCTTGCTTAGGTATGGCAGAAGGGAGATGGGGCGAAGATTGGACAGGTCTGTCCATGGCATGGTCGTGTTTTTACGATGGGATTTACTACCTCTTTTTTCCACTCTTGAGGTATTAGTCCCTCTTCAAAGGAGAGGTTCATAATTGTTTGGATCATGGGACAAAGTAGGTTGCCTAGTGTAGCAGTCATTTTAGCTGGGAGAAAATCCATAGGGGATCCAGTTTTAATAAGGCCTATCAGGGACAGGATGTCACTTTGGCTGGCTTCAGGAAAGACAGTTATTGTATCCTTATATGTACAAAGATGTGCTGAGGTGCCTATAGCACTATCCTTTGAAATATTAGCTTTAGTGATTTTCTCAAAAATTGCCTCTATTTTATTTTCAAAAAATAGGGAGATGTCATTACATAGAGTTTGGTAGAACTCATCAGGGCTCTCACAGGCCGAAGGTTTTACAAAGATCTGTAGGATCTTAAATAACTCTTTAGAGGAGTTGCCTGCTTCTGCCAACTGTGAGGCAAGACAGTTCTTCCTAGCTAACCTTATATTTTTATGATAGAAAGACAAGGCTTCTGAATGATTTTTCCGACTTTCTTCAGTATGGGTTTTCCTCCAGATTTTTTCCAATTTCCTGCAGCCCTGTTTTTCCAATCTAAGAGGCTCGGTGTACCAGATCTCCTGTTTAGATATGGGGTGCTGTTTTATTAACTTCAATGGGGCTAACAGATCAGCCACTTCAATAAGAGCTGTGTTGTATTTAGATAGGGCTGATTCTACAGTATCTGTCGCTAAAATGGGTGGCTCTTTCCATACTTTCTGTATCTCATCTAATGTAACCCTGTGCCATTGTCTTCGCCATATGGCTGGGGCAGGGGGTTGTTTAGTGGGTTTGAGTAAGCCAGGTAGGGAAAATTGAACCATGCAGTGGTCTGACCAGCTTACTCTAGTCGGGGGGCAACAATATATCTTCGGGCAATTGGAGAAAATTAGGTCTAGAGTGTGGCCTCCGCCTCTGTGGGTGGAGCCACTATTCTGTATCTTAAATCCTAGAAGGGAGAGGTCACAGAGCAAAGACAATGTCTCGGGGTGATTAGGGTTATCTACATGATAATTAAAATCCCCTAAAAGAAGGAAGTTTTCTTTAGCTTTAAGGTAATGTGCCAATAGCTCAGTTAAGGCCAACGTAAATCCCGTACTTGGCCCCGGAGGGCGGTATACGAGTGCTCCTTTCCAATGCACTTTGGGGCCCGAGTTAATCTTAAAAATCATGAATTCCATCGTGGGGCAACTAATCTGTTCAATTATAGATACCTTTAGACCTTCTTTATGCACGATGGCTATGCCTCCAATTTTGTTCGGGCGGTCGAACCTTAAGATTTTATATCCTGCGGGGATTCCTGATGTTATGGCAGGAGTAGTGTGTGGTTTTAGCCATGTCTCGGTTAAAACGCAGATTTCAGAATTAATTGTGTGAATAAGGTCCCAAACCTCAAGATGGTGTTTTGGTAAGGAACGTATGTTCAGGAGGAAACTTTTCCAGCCCTTAGACGCTGGTGTCCTCCTGGCAATATCTCCGATACAAATACCATTATGGGAGGCCTGAAATCTACATTGAATGCATGAAAAAGGGCCTTCAGGATATTGCCAATAATCACGGACACAGCCCACCTGAGGTTGCAGGTCTAGCAAGGCTTGGGATGTGTACCTTAGTCGTGAGTTTTCCCTAGGTTCCATATTTGCTCGGACAGAGTTTATAGCCCCTAGCCCCGTCCTGTCGCGGACGGGCGCAGACGGGCTTCTCTTTGGCTACTCTTCGGCATAGCTTCGGCTCCTCTGCGCGTGACCGCTGCGCGCTCAAGAGGGGGCGAGGGCTAAATAGCACAGAAGAATCGGGCACTAGAGCGCTAACCGCTCCAGCAATCAGCCAACAGGAAGTGCCTGGCTCTCCCTGACCCGCCCTCCGTGCAACGGTACTAGCTACCACGTCGGACCGGGGCGGGCAGGAGTAGGAATCGAGCCCAGGCTTCCCCTGCTGATCAGAAGTACCGTCCTCCTCCTATTAAATCAGGACTGAGGAAAAGGTAGCGCAAGATAATTATGTTGCACAGAAATGCTTTAGGTTTTAAAAATTGTACATTTGCACACTTTGATTCAATTATTAAAAATCCGATTTTAAATCAACGGCAGATTTAAGAGATTCTGTGAGAAGCAATTCCCTGAGCACAGCGTTCGTATTTAGGCACAGCACAAGGCACAGTTCAAAATACCTCTGGCGAGCAAGCGGATCGGGATGACTCTGCCACATTCACCCTACCGCGGCTCGCAGGTGAAAGGGGCTCCGCCTAAATAGCACAGAAGAATCGGGCACTAGAGCGCTAAGCGCTCCAGCAATCAGCCAACAGGAAGTGCCTGGCTCTCCCTGACCCGCCCTCCACGCAACGGTACTAGCTACTGCGTCGGACCGGGGCGGGCAGGAGTAGGAATCGAGCCCAGGCTTCCCCCGCTGATCAGAAGTACCGTCCTACTCCTATTAAATCAGGACTGAGGAAAAGGTAGCGCAAGATAATTATGTTGCACAGAAATGCTTTAGGTTTTAAAAATTGTACATTTGCACACTTCGATTCAATTATTAAAAATCCGTTTTTAAATCAACGGCAGATAAAAGAGATTCTGTGAGAAGCAATTCCCTGAGCACAGCGTTCGTATTTAGGCACAGCACAAGGCACAGTTCAAAATACCTCTGGCGAGCAAGCGGATCAGGATGACTCTGCCACAGTCACTGATGTCACTGTACAGGGTGAGAAGAGGGTCATCAATACAGGTGAGTGGTCAGAGAGTACGCAATAAATGTTGCGATTTAGTTAGCCATTTTTTAACCCTCTGAGCAGTAGCCACCCATGTAAACGTGACCATGAGGAATGTGCCGTAGAGTAGCATGTGCCCTCCCTTTCAGCTGGGTGTAAGTACTTCCAGGCATCCAATAGCCTGTGTTCAGTAATGATCTCTCGTAATTGGCATTGGGCGTTTGTGTATTGATAGGGTTGTAGGTGCAGCTGGTCCATTGACGGGTCTATGGTGACATTGAAGTCTCCACCCCATACTACGTCAGTGGAGCCTATGTCTAAAATGTCCCCCCATTGTATATTGAAGATCACGGGGTTGTCAGTGTTGGGGCCATAGCAGCACGCAAATGTTATGGATTGGGATGCCATCTTCCCCCACATGATGCAGTATCCACCCTGCAGGTCTGCTTTGACCCCATGGCTACATACAGTACGCTCATTTTAATGAGAGTTACTGTTCATAGAGCATAGGTGGAGATTACATAAAACATCTATGTGAAGCCCATCGGGCCGCAAAAGTGGTCGGAATAGAGGGGCCGATATGTGTTTCCCGTAACATGGCATAGTGTATGTTATGTCTGTCTAGGTGTGCCAGGATGTGACGGCGTTTCTGAGGGTGCCCAAGGCCTTGTACGTTCCATGTAGAAAAGTTATAGCTAGGTGGGTCAGGGCGAGTCATTTGGTGCGTGCAACCTATAATATGCGTAGTCTGCAATCTTAGTACATCTTATCTGGATAATGTAGTGGCTTACATCTGTTCCTGTGGTTATCGCAATTTTAGGTGTCGCTAACAACCCATACACCCTCCCCCACCCACATCAGCAGCCCACACCTGCTGCAGTAGATCCCCTCCCTCTCCCTTCCCTTAAACATTCTAACTTGGTCCTCATCTGGATTCCATTTTTTGTGGCATCTTTAGTCCACATGGGATGTCTCTCAGTGGATCAGTGGCTTTGGACTCAATATGCGGTAAGAGGTTGCTGTAAATTTATTTTAATCATATATTGTCTTGTCTCTTTCTCTGATAGGCTAGCAGTCATTGATTCTCTATCATCCCATTCTATGTCTGAGAGAGAAGCTGTGGATGTGGATGTCCTAGTGGCAGCTTCATGTTGAGGTGATTTTCAGGCCGTTGTTTTCAAGAAATCAGCCATGTGCTGTGGATTTGTAAGGACATGCTGTATGCCCTGATGTGTAATGCAGAGGCGTGCTGGGAAGAGCATGGCATAGCCAATGGAAGCCTACTGGAGCTTCCTTTTAATCTGTATGAATTTCTTGCAGGCCTCTTGCACTGCCATAGTAAAGTCCGGATAGATCGCCATTTCCGTGCCTTCAAAAGAGAGTTTGTTTTTCTCTTGCTAATCTTAAGGCGGTGTCATGATCTCAATAATTGAGCAGTTTAGCAATTATTGGCCGTGGGGGGACTCCAGGTGGCGGTCGAGTGGAAAACTAATGGTGAGCTCTCCCTACTACTAGAATTGCCAAAAAGGCAGTCCTCTCAAACACCGTCGTGAACAGTCGGTCTACATAATCCTCGATTTTGCCCGTATTGGTGGATTCAGGTATCCCCAGAATTCGTAGTTTATTACGGCACGATCTCGATTCCAGGTCTTCATTTTTAGCGGCAATACCTTTTAAGAGGCATTCCATATTTGGTAAATGTTACATGCGGCTAGTAGAAGTGTCCTCCAGGTCAGAGATACGCTGTTCTGCTTCTTTGATGTGCTCATCGTGTTGGTCAATCTTGTGTGCGATATTGTCCATGCGTGTGCACATATTGTCCATTTTGGCCTCTATGGAAGTAAGGCTATTTTTCATTGAGAGCAAAAATTCTTTATGGTCCTCTGTAGGGTTCTGGTTGTCTGAACTTTGGCCTTCTGTCATTGTGTGCTCAGGTTCTGCTTGTGCTCGGGCAGATTTGCGAGTGTCAAATTGTAGTTTGGTTTGTTTCGCATCTGCTTTCCCCATGTTGCTGCATCTTTGCTTCTTGGCTTACTATTAGTTCCTTAAGGCCAGGAGAGAAGGATTGAGAACCTTAGTCCAGTGGGAGCATTCCTTATACGTTTATTTTGTGAATTGTGCCTTCTGGGCACCTACCTTGTGTTTTCCTGTGGACTTTGTGTTAGTCTTCTGTATATCCTCCGCTCTTTTCTATAGTCTATATTAGTATGCCGCTTGTTGCTTGGTCTTATGTCTTTCAATAACAGCTATTTCTTTGTTCCTCGTTCTAGGATACTGCAGGTTGGGCTACTTTCAGCAGTCTTCTTCCACAGACTGTGCGACTGCAGCTACTTTGTGCGTTAGGAGTGCCCTGGCTCAAAGCTGATGGGGCTGTGTCTGGTCGTTGGGGGCTTTGAGTTGCTCCCACCAGGGGAATCCGGGAGCCTCCCCTCCTCAGCGATCATCCGCAGCTTATTGTATCTTTCCCGGTGTGTGCGGAGCCTCCGTTGTGTGGGCACCTCATGGTGAAATTCTGCTCATTTCTCTATTTGCACTAGGTTCTTGTCAGTGCAATGGCTGCCGTGTATTATGTGCGAATTCCTCCCTGTTTGGCCCCGCGTCTCTGCCACACAGTTCTCTGAATGCACAATGTTTTAAGCGCCCTGCCGGGAGTGCTTCTTAGTCACTGTGTATCGGTGTATGAGCCCTCTTCATAGTTTGTCCTTCATGCGCAGCTCGGTTTAGTCATCCCCTTTTCAATATGCATAGTCGGGATGAGACCCGCTCCGGCTGCTTTCTTTTCCTAGAGTCTATTTAGGCTGCCCTCTGGGCAGAAGGGGAGATCCGTGGCCTTCAAACAACACAATTGGAGGGATCCGGGCTTATTGTTCATCCCATTTGTCAGACGCTTTGTTGAGCCTTAACAGGGGCTTCTCTAGTATCGGCAGTGGGGGAAGGGGGGCAGGTCGTCGCAGGCGCTGCCCGCGGCCTTTTTCTTACAGTTTAGCTTTGGATAGCCTCTCTAGTCTCCCCACTCGATTATTTGTCAGTCTGCTGACTCTCTCCCACGCTCTGGGATCGTTTCTCTCGCCTCAGCACTGCCTTCTTGCTGCACTCCCTGTTTCTTGGTGCAGCCTCTCTCCATCTCTCGCTGTGTCTCCGGCCGTCAGTCTCGGGCCACCTCCACCCTTATAGGTCCGCTCCAGAGCTCTGTGCATCGGGCCGGATTTCATCATGCAGCAGTCTTTTTTCCTTGCTCTGGTGACTTCTTGTGGCGCCCCCGATGTTCCGACGCCAGTACCAGTCTCAATTTTCTAATTATCTCAGCATTCAGGCAGGATTTTTATTTATTTATTTATTTATTTTTTAAATACCTTTATTATCGAAAAAGCCATACAAATACAGACCTACAACCCCACAGGGCCGGTCAGCGATATCTCGCAACACAATTGAAAACAATACAAGGCCCAACATCCCCTAGACTCAGTTGCAATGTTCACATGCCAAGTTACAGGGTTGGTGGCTATATGAGGATAAGCAAAAGGTATCATTTTTTATATTAAACAAACAACACAAAAACAAAGTCCGAGGTAAGAGTGTTATTGAAGTGACTGTCTCCACAAGCAGGGGGGGGGGAGAAGGCCAGCCGACGTAGCTGGCCTAAAGAAGGATAAATCCTAAGGGGGCGGAAAGAAGGGCCAAGAGTGGACAAACAAACTGTGTGGTGTATGATAAGAGCGTTCCGAATGCGAGGTCATGGAGACAAGGGGACAGTAACGGGATCTACGGAAGGGGGAGTGCAAATCTCTCCTCGATACGCATTCCACTGACCCCATACCTTCCCCCATTTCCTAGGCCTACCACGGGCGATATATACAGTTTTCTCCCTAAACATACACCAATCCATGCATTCCATCCATGCCGATGACGAGGGTGCCCTCTGGGACCCCCACAGTTGGGCTTTGTCCCGCTTGGTGATCATGTTACCAAGTGTGGCCCACAAAGTCTGTGACACGCTGTAATCATTGGGCTCCCAGACGTTCAGAAGGCATCGCCTAGCCTCTGGCATTAAAGACACACCCGTCACCTCTTCCATGATGTCATGCACACTTTTCCAATAAGACACCACATCCGGACATTCCCATATAATATGGAGAAAAGTAGCAAGCATACCACAGCCACGTCTGCACAACCCATCCAATGAATAACCCATCTTCATCAGCCGTGGACCCGTGACATAGACGCGGTGTAATATCTTCAATTGCACAAGCCGTAGACGCGCCGGAATCGCCACTTCCTTTGGAGACGACACCGCGGTCTGCCAGTCCTCGTCATCCAGTTCAAGCCCATCCGCGGTCCAAATACTGCGGAGCTGCTCAAGAAGGTCAGAGCGATCGTTAATAAGCTTCTTATATATAAGAGAGATGGTACTATCAGGGAGGTATCCATCTAACACCCTATCTTCCAGGGGGGAAGATTCTGGGACAACGGCACCAGCCGGGAATACCGAAGCAAACGCATGGCGAATCTGGAGATAGCGGAAGTATTCCCTATCACTCAAACTATATTCCCGCTGGAGTTCGGCAAAAGTCTTGATCCTGTCCTTAATCAATAGGTCTCCCACTCGACTAATACCTATAAGGTCCCACTTGTCGAATCCCTTTGTCGCCCAGAGATTCCCCAGTCGTTCAGCCGAATAAAGCGGGGTTGCTCTAGTCAGCCTGTCTGTCCACCCCGTGGCAGTTGTCGCACTAGTCCAAACTCGCACCGCGACTCCAGTGGGACCAGTGAGTGACTTCCTAGCCGCTTTAGAGTAAAGTGCCCTATTGTAGTCGCCACCCGGTAACTGCCATTTATCCATCTGGAATGCAGGATTGGAGATAGGGCCATACATAGCGTGGTTAATGGCACTTAACTGAGACGCCCAGTAATAGCGCTTGATGTCGGGCAGTGCTATACCACCATCATACCAAGGCAGGGTCAGTTTCGATAACGCAATGCGAGGCCGCCCGCCCCATATCAATTGTTGTTGAAGGCCCTCAACCTCACGAAAATACCTAGCAGGGACCAGATCAAGCGTATTTTGAAGGGCATAAAGGAATCGGGGGAGAGACATCATCTTAAACAGGGCCGCCCTTCCCAACGGGGACAGCGGCAAGCCACACCAACCCGCGACGTCCGAACGCAGCCGACAAAGTGGAGGCAGTAAATTTCTCTCATACCGCACAACCGAGTCCAAGGAGATATAGATCCCCAGGTATTTGAAGCCGTCACGGACTACAGGTATCGGGCAGATACGGGGCAGCAAGGGCAGTTCTCCGGTGAGCGGGTAAATACAAGATTTGGTCCAATTAATGGACAAGCCGGAGTTTCTCCCGAAGGAGCGCAATACGTCAAACAACACTCCTAGAGATTTGCGAGGGGAAGTCAAGTACAGCAAGATATCATCCGCATATAATGAAACACGATCTTCATATCCCGGGGACCAACTAATGCCCTTAAGCGACGGTTCCCATCGAAGCCACGCCGCAAGGGGTTCAAGAGCCAGTGTGAAAAGCAAAGGTGACAGAGGACAGCCCTGTCGCGTACCTCTGCCAAGAACAAAGGGCTCCGAGGCCCTACCGTTCACCACCACTTGAGCCAATGGTTGTTCATAAAGGAGCCGAACCCACCCGATGAAACGTGGGCCAAAACCGAACTTTGCGAGAGCCGCCCATAAATATGGCCATTCTATTGTATCAAAGGCCATCGAGGCGTCCAAAGAAACCAAGATGGCCGGCTCTCGAAGTGACCCCGCCCGTGCCAGAACGCCATTAAGACGGCGAAGGTTGAGCGCCGTATTACGGTGGGGGATGAAGCCCGACTGGTCCGGATGTACTAAGTCGCTAATCACCGTAATTAGACGATTCGCCAATACTTTCGCCAGAACCTTAGGCTCCACATTCAAAAGCGAAATCGGTCTATACGACGAACACTGTTCACGGGGCTTCCCATCTTTAGGAATTACCACAATGGACGCCAACCTTTGATCCCGGGGAAGGAGTCCAAGATCTCGCGATTCCAAGAACATGTGGCGAAGATGCGGCGCCATCTTGTCCGGGCACAACTTATACAGCTCCACCGGAATACCATTCGGGCCAGTGGCCTTGCCCGAACGAAGGGAACGGATAGCTGTCGCAATTTCATCGACGGAAAAGTCCGCTTCCATAAGCTCATGGTCAGACTCCGAAAGACTAGGCAGCGCAATGTCTCTCAATAATAAGTGTGAGTCCTCCTCCGGTCTATCCGAGACCGGCGCATAGACTCCACGGAAATGCTGAGCAAAAGCCGCAACTATCCCAACAGGGTCCACGACCCGTGAACCATCCACCCCTTCCACAACAGGCACAACCCTATTCAAACAGTCTCTCTTGTCCAACCAAAAATCAACTTCCCAGCCTTATCACCAACATCATACATTCGCCCCTGTTGCACACGATACAGCATCCTGGCTGCGTCCGTCACCAAGGCCTTATAATCAGCCTGCTTGAGGGCCAAAACATGTCGCTTCTCAGGTGTGACCCCGGACTCCAAATCCTCCTCCAAAGCCGTGATGGCACGTTCAAGGCAAACAACCTCCTCATTCTTACTTTTCTTCGCGCTAGCAATCAAGGACAGGGTCTGACCCCGAATCACCGTCTTATAGGCCTCCCAGAGGGAAACGGAGGAGGATACCGATCCCACATTCTCATTAAAGTAGTGTTCCACACATTGAACCACTGCGGCCCTAGTTTTGGGGTTGCGTAGGTGCCAGGGGTTGATCGGGGCTACACGGCCCTCCGCTCCCAAAGACAAATCAATCCCAAACCAGAGTGGGGAGTGATCCGAGATCCCCCTAGCCAGGTGACGCACTTCCGTTACGGAGACCATCTGCACCGCCGGCACCAGGATATAGTCAAGCCTCGAGAGACTACCATGTGCTCCAGAGTGGAAGGTATACTGTAACGTGCCAGGGTGCAAGTGTCTCCAACTATCCACTAAGCCCATCGCTTCCAGAAAATCACCCAGGCATGACTGCGATCTCAAGAGAGTTCTGGGGGGGTTACGATCGTCATCGCCACTAACCACTGAATTGAAGTCGCCACCCATTATCAACATGCCTTCGGGGAAGCCCAGAACAACCCCACCTAAATCAGAAAACGTAGTGGACTGTAGACCTGGCGGGACATAAACAGAAAGTATAGAAATCGTCTTCCCCTCCCATCGCCCCGTAATGGCCGCATATCGACCTCGATCGTCGAGCACAACGTCATCTATCTCCAAGGGGAGGGAGTTACGAACCAAGACGCCCGCGGTGAAACCTGAGTGCGCTACCAGACGATACCCCCTCCTATTCAGCGCATGGCAAGTGTTCCCTATCAAATGAGTTTCCTGAAGCAACACAACATCGGGTGAAAGGCGTTTCAAGTATTGCAAAACCAACCCCCGCTTAATCCTATCACCCAGCCCGTTCACATTCCAACTCAACACCCTCAGCCCCCTACCCCCCATTGTAAAAAGGTACCCAACGTCCCCCCCGCATTAGGACAGCCACCTCCAGCGAAACTTGTATTGAAATAAAACCTCGGAGTAAACAAAGAAACAGAAACCCCCCCCCCAACACACATCCCCCCACCCTGCACCCCTGCATCGATCCAAAGAACCACCCCAACTTGCAGTGTGCCTGTCGCCCCATTAAACTAATCTTTAAAAAGAGAGAAGAAAACCCTTGGAGGAGGAAGAAACCCGAACCCTCCCACCCCCGGGTAGTCAATTCACATGCGCTCAGTAATAGTCAAACCAGTGCTGCAAGTCATTAAAGCCGGTCCTCCGGAGGGGACTCACTCCATCCGTTCCTCCAGACCTCCCTCAGCACCGCCGGAATTTTCAGATCGATCGCGCTGCGTAGGCAAAGTATCGAGCCAGTCACTAGCAGACTCCGGGCGATCAAAAAAGAAAGTGCGCTCCTCATATTCGACCCTCAAGCGGGCCGGGAACAGCATAGCGTACTTTAGGCCCACATCCCGGAGGCGTCGTTTCACACCCATGAAGCTCATGCGCTGCCTCTGGACTGACTGCGTGAAATCCGGGTAAAAAGTAATAGAAGCATTGTCAAATTTCGTGGGCCCACCAGAGCGCGATGCCTGGAGAATAGCATCTCTGTCACGAAAGTTGAAGATCCTGGCTATAATGGGCCGTGGCGTCGGTCCCGATGTAGGCTTACCACCAGGGACTCTGTGGGCACGTTCCATAGTGAAGAAGTTACTGAGACCCTTAGGTGCCAAATGGTTTAACACGAGGTCCTCAACCAAGAGATCCACAGACACCGCTGCAGAACTTTCCGGAACGCCAATGATGCGGACGTTGTTCCGCCTGGCCCGGCTCTCGTAGTCATCCAGCCGACGCACAAACAAGTCATTAAATTTCCGGAGATTGCGGACTTCAGTCTGTAGTTCCGAAACATCAGTAGTAAGACTTGCAGTTTTAATGTCCAGCGATTTCACCCGCTCATTAGTCTTTGCAAGGTCTGTTCTGATGAGGTTAACCTCGATAGCCACAGTGTCAATTTTCGAGGCCAGTGTCTCATACTGCTGGCCCATGGAGGTCTTAACACTAGCAATGGCGCCCATGACGTCCCTCAGCATCAGATCGTCGGCTGCAAGTAGATCTTCTCCAGAATCACCCGTGGTTTTACCCAGCCCCCCAGGGGTGCCTTTCGGGCGGGCGAAACGATCAATGGTGTTAGACTGAGTCGAACCCCCACGATTCGTGACCCTGGTGGCCCGTTTCTCACTCTCAGGTCTACCCGACATGGTGGCCAAAGAGTCCTGGCAGACCCCTGGGAGGGTACGGCGAAGGCAACTCTCCGGAGATCCGCCGTGTATAATCAAAAGGAACGAGAGACAGGAGATGCGCTGGGGGCGGGCTGCTAGGCGTAGGGCAGCAGTACTGGCAGGCAGGAGGCCACAGAGGACAGCGACCAAAAACGAAACCGAAAGTACCACGAGGGTTGCAGACAAGTCTCAGTGGCCGTTGTTGTTCGATTACCACTCGGGCATTTCGGCAACTCGAGACCGTGGGCATCCGCTGATGTAGGCCATAAAACTCAAGATGCAGCAAGTCCGGAGTCCGGCGGCCAAATCGAATTCTGGAAGACAATTTGGTATCAGCAGGGCATCCTTCAATCGAACCCGTCGTCTAAATCAGGATATTAAACAGGATAGTCGTAGGAGGTGGAAGGGGTCTCAGGAGCCCTGTGCTCACGCGTCCATCTGGGATCCGCGCGTAGCTCCTCCTCCTCAGGCAGGATTTTGATGCGTTTTTGGCCTTGAACTGCAAGAGCCTCACACAAGTGCATCAATCTTGCTCAGCGCCCCTGATCGAAATCATATTTGATATTTTGCCTTCGTTTGAATATTTCACTGATAGGTAAAATGGCTGATTCCATAAGAATCATTCCCACTATGTACCATCAAATTTATCCAAAGACAGAGAATGAGTGAAACCTTTTGATACATCAGCCCCTTTTGTAATGAGTCAGTACTGATAATAGGTGAATTGGCAAACACCTAAGGCTTTAAACATTCAATGCAATGTGTAGTGACAGGTATGTGTGAAATAAAGTGCTGTCACCAAGCATCTGGGATAGTGGTGACAACATGACACCAGACGTTTGGAAACATGGAACACAGTGTCACTTGGAATGCTGCTTCAAAAAGTTCATACCAAGTTCAACAAAGAGTGGAGTGAAAATGTTTGTATTTGCAGTGATTCAGCTACGTATTTGAAAACGTTGTGTGATGATCTGTCAAAATTGATACCTGAGTTGAAGTGTTTCCCTGTAAGAGATCCTTGCCACTTCCTAGATGGTAGGTTAAAAGCATCTTTATAATCTTCAGAGTTAATGAAGAATGCTATTGACTTTGTAGTCCATTCTGGTGCACTGTTTAGTTATGCACCGGAACTAAAATACAAAAACTTCTCATTTTGTGCACTGTGTGGCATCAAAGGAAGAGTCATCTAAACTGTGCCATTTAGCTGGTGGTTTTCAGTCATAGAGGCTGTGACTGCTATATTATCCATTTGGCGACCGTTTCCAGAAGGTTTGCATAGTGATGATGCCAGTGACAAGAAATGTGAGGATTTTGTGTCTCATACTGATATTGATGTGAACAAAAGTATACTCTACTGCATCCCTAGATTTTTACAGGAAAACATGTTTGCCGTAGTAGACATAATCAAAAAACGAGAGTCCGAAAACAACCTTGTCTACCAAGTGTTCATCGTAATTGGTGTAGATGTGAAACATCTCCTTGAGAGCACACCGGGTGACACTTTTAGTGACTTTGGCACTGCAACATGCTCCATGGTAGAATGCTTGCCATCTTGTAAGCAAAGAAATGTTAAGGGGCAATTCAGGAAATTTTATTTTACAATGTATGAGAAGTTGCTTGCATTGATGAATAGAAATATTCCTTCTCCAATAATGGCATTTGAAGTCAATGAAGCCTCACTGTTGTACTCTGCACAAGTTCTAAATCCCTTCCGTAAAGGGGAATTTTCTATGGACTGTGAAAAGTACTGCTTCAATTTTGACTGCTTTAATAACTCTGAGGACATATGCGCCCAGGTCAACGCATATGCTGCAGAACCTATACCAGAGAATCGCAAACTTCAGGTACACCATTATTGGCTTGGAAAGCTATGTCAGGGGCCAGAGTTAGCAAATTGTGTACTGGCTGTCAAATGCCAATACTGAGAGGGCCTCTTCAGAGATGAAAGTTTACGTGGGAAGGAAACAGCGAGAGCGCATGACCAAAGACTCACTGAAGAAGTATTGTATGGTGTACTATAATAAGTTGAATTTGTGAAATGACCACATATACACTGCATGTACACTGTTTATTTACCATGCATCAGTGCAGAATGCAAGCAATTATAAAAGCAAAACATTCGATCAACAACAGAAAATTACTGTTTCGGGTTGTTTTTAATGGTGCGAAAATGTGTAACCACTGATAACCACTATTTTTTAAGGTATTGAAATCACTGGAAACTACTGGGAAAAAAACACCAGAATTGACCAAAAATAGAAACTAAAAATAGGAAAGTCTACACATATCCGAATTAGGTGTAGAGAATGGTTTTGTATTGTCCTGAAGAAACACCACACATCTTTTTTGGACTAGCCAGGAATAAAACATGTTGACCCTAAAAGATGCACTGTGAGGAAGTTTATAGTTTCTCTTTAGGAACAGTTAGCCTCTTTCGTATAACTTTTTACTAATCTAAGTCTCTTTTTTTATTTCCTCTAGTTTTTATACATGCATCACATTACTTTTGTAATCAAATATGTACATATAACATCTTTAAACCTCTTCGGTTTATTTATTACTCCACCATACCTCCCCAAGATATTCTGACGATGATTGATTTGAACTTCCAACCTCCAGATTTTCTTCACCATTCATAGGATCATCACTCCTCATATTTGAGGAATTTACGCTATCATTCCTGACTCCAGTATCATCCATGTTATCCATCCAATCATAATTTCGTTGATGCATCATCTCTTCATCTATTTCCTATTTACACTTAGATAAGCTATTCAAATGCCGTGCCTTACATCACTTAACATAGGTGAATTACAAAAAATGTACATGTCGTTATGGCTCAGAAAACCTGCTGTGTCCTTTATGTTCTTTCTTCTCTTTCCTTACCTTCAGTCAATCACCAATTACAACAGTAACACACTGTTTTTTCATACCAATCCTTGCAGGCTTGTTTAGCTAATGCTAATTTCTTTTGTTCACTCTCTGGAGACCATTCTACCTGTTTGGCTACAGACAAGCAAGCCAAATCCTTACTCATAGGTTCACGACCCCTCATGAGAATAAATTGACTCTGATCAGTACTATCGCTATGTGTTATCCTATAAACCCACGTGATCTTCATAATACCAGTTTCCCATTTTAGTTTACTATACATAGCTAGTTGTATGGTACCTTTGATTATACTGTTAAAGCGTTCCACTAAACCATTTCCTTCAGGTTGATTTACTGATGTGGTTTTATGAATAATGCCATTCCTCTTTAAAGAAATACGTACATTTCTCATAAACACATTGCTGTTGATTACCAGAAATTATACATTTTGGCAATTGCTATTTCATGACTAACTTGTCCAGAAATTGCAGAACATTTTCGGTATCTGCCTTACTCACAATTTCAATCTCAGGCCGTTAAAAAATGTATCAATAACTGCAATTACATATTTTCTTTCAGCGACATCATCCTCTATCAGACTCATTACATCTATGCCAAACCTTTCCCTGTGTACATTTAGGTATGAAATTAGCAAAAGAGAGGCGGTTGACGGTTTTCTGACACTTGTCACTTATTGCATTCCACACATTCTCACATTAATCTTTCAATATCACTATCCAAACCTGGCCACCATTACACATTTTTGGTTCTCTGCTTGGTCTTAGTGATACCAAGATGTACTTCATGACACAATCCTAATATCCTACTTCTTTTAATCACTGTAGGTACAACATTTCCAAATTTTAACAACAATCCATTTTCTTCACTCAACTAATTTCTCACCTCCCAAAATATCCGTTCATCCTTGCTCATTCTTTTCCTCTCAGACCATTCATTGTTCACAAACCACAAAACCTTTTGCATATTTTTGTCTTTCCTCATCTGTTCTTCCCATTCATTGACTTTAATACCATCCATTATCACATCAAGTAAACCAGCCACACATCCTCAATCAAAAAATTGCTCACCAATATATCAACATTCTTCATAACCTGGGTGATGCTTTTTGCAAACCTGTAGTAGTGAGTACTTTTGTTGACGGTTTGTGATCGGTTCTCAGAGCAACATGATAACCTCACAAATATTGGCACAAATTTGTGAGGCCCCACACACATACAAGGGTCTCTCTTTCAATGACAGAATATTTCTCTTCAGCTGGATAGAGCGCATGTAAAGCAAATGCTACTACCGTTTTATCAATATTCAAATCATATTGAGATAAAACTGCTACTAACCTTCTTTTACTTGGACCATTTGCGATGCACATTTTACATGAAGGATCAAACCCTTTCATAAATGGTACAGTACTAATTTCTGCTTTAAGTTTTACAAAATATTTCTGACATTCATCAGACCAAAGGATTTTCACTTTATTTATTATTAGATTTCAAATGGTATGTGTTTGTTAAGGAAAATTATGAGCAAATTACCAATGCAACTCCACTAATCACAGAAATGGTCTAACATTATCCTTGCTCTTGGGAGCCGGAGTACTTTGAGGAGCATCTGCCAACTCTTGCTTGAGTTTAATACCTTTACCACTAATGATATGTCCCAGATAAGTGACTTTATCCCTGGCAAATCTACATTTATCAAATTCAACCATAAGACCTTTGTCCTCTAAGATTCTCAAAGCGTCTCAGTCCTTTATTATGCTCCTCTATAGTTTCCCACATAATAAGTATGTTGTCTGGAAAAACATTACCCCATTTATGCCATCAAACAAATTACTCAGAGGTTTCTGAAACTTTGCAGCGACAGATGCAAGGCCAAAGAGTACTAATAGAAATGTAAAACATCCCATGGTGTAATGAATGTTGTTAACTTCTTACAATCAGGATATAACGGCACCTGATGAAACGCTGACTTTAAATCCAATGTGGAAAACCAGTGTACATTCTTGCTGATGTCAAACATTTAATTATTTCTAGGGAATGGGTACTGATCAACTAGTATGTTCTTATTTAGTTCTCTGAGATCCACACATAATCTGATCTTACCATTGGAACGTTTCACCACCACAAATGGGGACACCCACTGTGCAGATTCAATTTGTTCAATGATACCATTTTGAACTAAGTTTTTTGATACCTGCAAAACCTCTTCTCTAAGAGTGGAAGAATATGTCTCACTTTATGAATATGTGATTTAGTTGTAGATTTGAGCTCAATTTTATGGCTAAAATCATTGTAAAGACTAACCTTTCAAGAAAATACTTTGGAAAATTCATCTAATTATCATCATTTTTTATAGTCAATACCAGTTCCGAGCTGTTAGGATCCAGGATTATTCCAAAATCACCCTGACCAGCTCATCCCAGTACAGAAGGACTTTTCTTTGAATCATACAAGTTGCACATAGCCTTTCTACCCCATGAATACAAATTCCAGGTATCTGAATCCAATTAGATCAATACTCTCACCAGTATAACTTCTTGCTTTTAAATCCGGTTGTTCCAAATGTTTCTCAAGTACCTTTACAAATAAATCTTCCCAAACATCCTCATTGATAATGGTAAATGGAAATCCTGAATCCACAACCGCCTTTACCATTACCCCGCCAGCACTCAAATAACAAACTGTTTTTTTTAATTATAGCATGTTCAACATTTAAAACATCTGATTCAATACAAAAAAATGACACTAGCAGCTGTATCCTCCTCTTACTGATCAGAACCTGAATTATGCTTCCCTTGAATATATTTTACTTTGTTATCATTCTTTTTTTTATATACCTTTAAGTAATAACCTAGAAGACCAATGTTTTTATTAAACGCCAAGGGCCAGATGTAGGTAGCCCAATACAAGTCGGTAACGGCCGAAATTACCGAATTTTGGCCATTACCGACCGGTGTTAGGCTATTGAGATGTAGGTGGCTACATTTCAGATTCGGTAATTTACCGAATCGGTAATTTAAGGAATCGGTAAATTACCGAATCTGAAATGTAGGGAGCACTCAAATGAGTGCATTGCATGGTTAAGGATTCGGTATTTACCATCAAATAAAAGTTGGTGGTAAGTATCAAAAACCTTTGAAAAAGCAAATTTGTGCCTTTTTCAAAAGTGCCATGTGGCAGACATACCTGCCCTTGTACGTGTGACACATCTGCACCCATGCACTATTCAGGGGTGCAACAAGGTGTCAATGTGACACCCTGCCACTCTTGAATGTGTTCCCCCCATTACCGAATCGGTAAATACCGATTTGCTAATTACCATTCATTCCTATGGGCCTCCGGGCCCATAGGAATGAATGGGAATTACCGATTCGGTATTTACAGAATTGGTAATTACCGAATATTACCGATTCGGTAAACTTTACTGAATACTTACCTACATGCCATTTACCGATTCTAAAATACCGAATCGGTAAAATTCGGTATTTTAGAATCAGTAAATGGAACTTACCTACATCTGGCCCCAAATGTTCTAAACTGCCACATCTATAAAGCTTTCATGGTTCTGATGAGCTAGAATTCTCTTCCATCTTGTTTTTTCGAGTTACCATCACAAGTAATGTGTGGGACCTTTGTGGAATAATTACTTCTAACTTTCTAAGCAACTTTAATAGAATGAATTTGTTTAGCATCCTGTAACTCATCAACTACAGCTTTCGTACACCTGCCAGTTAATTCAGCCTTTTTTCCAATGCAAATATGTCTTTCAACAGAGCTTCTCCACTGACCCACAACTTATCCTGTATGTTAGGATTGCTGATCTGCATAAGGATTTGGCCACGAATAAACTCTTCTTATAATATCCCAACATGACAGGTTATAGCCAAATGTTTAAGTCCAGACACATACTCATCCACGCGTTCACTTTTTCTCTTCTTGAGTTGGAAAGAATTATATGTATTGACAGCCACACACACTACTGGTGAAAAATGAGCATCAAGATCCTCCAATGCATATGTAAAAACATTGCTGACTCCATCTTGCATAACCTTCTTTTCAGTTTTTAATCCTCCAGCATCTAAACAGTATAACAAGAGTTTCATTTTCCTTTTCTGGTGTAAAGTCATTTTCTTCAAACTTTGAAATATCGCTGTAAAATATTCCTTCCACTCCTGCTGTCTCATAGAAGGTTTCCCTTCAGCAGGCAAGAATGCTTGTGGAGCAGATAGGTTCAATTAATTTAAAGCATACATGCTAAGTGACTGTTAATTGTACCAGAGCAGAAATGAACACTTGTAAATGTGTTTAATTTATTTTCCAGTTATTATTTAAGTGACTTCCACCATATTACAGCAGTCTTACTGCACTAATGTATCTGTAAAGGAGGCAAAAAGAAAACATCTCACTTGCAGTGTTCCCATCTGTTTCTTGATGAATTAATTGTTGAGGACACTGCGTCACATCCAATCTGCATTCTGCATACAATAGCAATCACGTTTTGTAAAAATCAACTACAGTAAAGATAGCGGCACGTTGCATGACCTGGGAGGTCACGTTAATCCTGGTACGCGTACTCAGAGCGTAATGATGTTATTGACCCGTAACAATGCGAGTTAGCAGATGACCCTTGGATTGTAACAGTAACAGCAGTTGCTTTTATTAATATTTGCCTTTGTTGTTTAAATTGTACACACTAATGAATCTGATGCTGCTATCACTACAGTTGCACATGTTTAACACAATTCCATGATTTATTATGAACTTCCACCTGAATTAACAACAGTTGAGATGAATCTTTTTCAAGAAACAAAGGTTTTTGAGAATGACTGAACTTTCACCACATTTCAAAGTCACTTGATGTCATAAATTTCATCTTGCTTATCATTGGTTTCATGACAGATACTTACTTCCACCATAGTCCTATGTTTGGATTACTCTAAAAGTGTTTCTCACCATGTAGCTATTAAGGATGATCGTCGTTCTACTGCTACGAAATGGACATTGCGTCCCTGGACTTGTGGTTTTGAACTGAAACTGCATCTTTCATCTCACAGAGCCTAAAGTGATCTCTGCGCTGTAAACATCACACAGTTTATTCTGTATCCAAGGGCATAGCTTACCAGCTCATGGGATCTACTGAGACATTGAAATTATCATGTTTGGAAAGTTTCAATGAATGATGCGATTATAGCTGGTTCCATTTTAGATGACTGGGATATAGAGACTGTACAACAAAAGATGTCTGACTTAACCCCTTCCGTGCTCATGACGGTCCTTGGCCATCATGAGTCATGGTGGGCATGTGCGCACGATGGCCGGGGGCCTTCCAAACCACGCCCAAGAATGGAATGTCTAGCACCGCAGTGGAATTTGCGCCGCAGCCAAGTTCTTAAAGACATATGCCACCTTGAACACTGAAAAACTTTATTTAAATTCAGTGAATTATAAAGAAATGTATTGCTATCATCACTATGCATACTATTACATACATCAAATTAGCTATCCTTGGGAAACATAATTGCACACATTGGGAACATTGGGAAGCTCTGCCTCTTAATAAGCATACACATTTCTTGAAAACATTTCTTATTTCCAGAGCAAGGCCAGGTCTCATCGTTCCGCTTTCTATTTTTCACAAAGCCCACAACTTTAGAAAAATGTATTACGACTAACCAGCTGATTTATTCAAACAAATTCAGTCAGAATTTGGCTATCCAATGTTATGAGTATTGGAAAGAAAATGTTGATGAGAAAAGAATTTTAGGAACAAAATGTTGGCAAATTCATGGCAAAGAGCATTGTACCTAAAGAGATGATGTTTGTGAACAAAACCATCCAGCAGACCGCTTGTTTCGGATTTGGTCCTATAAAAGACCTTAAAAACCTTCTATACCAAAAGTTAACTTAATCTTGATTAATAATTGGAAATCGCAAAGGAATATTTTAGATTGCGAAATAAAATGATTTGATCAAGAATAAAACTTAATATTTTACTCAGTTTCCAACTGAAGAGTCAGCCTTATGGCCCTTTGATTACAATACCTGCATGCACCCTTTTCATTCCAACATGCCTGGTCCTAAGGCTAAGCGCCCAGACCAGAGATATAGCACGCGCACATAAAGTAGTTACCACATAAAGTGTTGGCAAGTTGTGGCAATGATGGTTAGCACATTTTAGTCTTTCAACTGTGAAAGAGCATTTGCCCTTAAATAAAGAAAACATGGATTTTTAAATGTTCTTCTAGGACCCTGCCCCACTACAAATAAATGATTAATTGCTAAAGGAATATACTTATGAAAAGAAGCTGCAGAAAGAATTAAGCAGATAGATCAAGAAAACCTGCAAACAGTTTTTGATTTTATCGACAATGGCATGCACACACTTTCTAAAAGAGAGTACTCACTTAACAACATTATGTTCTTTGGCCTAGTATTGATATGATAGGTTGATATGAGAGACATGCGTTTTGCCGGAATTAGCAAATTGATTGCTGTGTTACTACAAAAGGTCCCATTTAGTTTTGCAGCACAAACCTATAGCTTGCAGGCAGTCAGAACTGCTTTTGAGATTAAGAGGCTGTTTCAGACTGACTATTCAACTCACTTTGCTCATATCACACATACCTTCTTTAATTTCTTGATAACAACTAGTATTGTGCATCTTTTTTCTAAATGTACCACAGAGCCTGTGTTGTGAAATTGAAACATTTCAACAGATTTTTTTTATTTGAGCTTTTTTCTTTAAAAGTCACCTTATTTTTTGAATTGGCATATTCAGTATCACGTATGGGCTGTTTAATCACCAACACGGATAACTCTTAACTAACCCGAGGCGTAGTACTGCACTCGCGAAGCGTGCGTAGTTTGCGCTACTACGCGAATTGCACATAGCACAGTGCAAAAAGGCGTAGCATAGCTTTGCTTACTCGCAGTCCTCAACATCAAGTTGGCGACCGCGAGCAAGCAAAATCAACATCCCGGCGAGTCTTTTTCCTTGTTCACGATCAGCAACATCAAGTTGCTGATCGCGAGCATGGAAAACAAACCTCCCGGAGCGATTATCAACGTGGAGAGGTCAAGTTTCTCATTGCGAGTGATCGCGTATGCCCGCGAGCGCTCACAATGAGAAACTACCAGTCCACATAGAGGAAGCCCCCGCTCGAGTACAAATGCACTCGAGCATCAGAAAACGACCGCTTGCACTCTGCAAGATGCCGTTTGCAATGATTGCACAGTGCGGACAAGCATCCGGCACTGTGCAATCAGTGCGAACAGCATTTCCCTACCGCACTACGCACGTCGCGTAGCTACGCATAGCGCTACTATGCAAACCATGCCCAGGGTTACTCTTAACTGACATTATGCTTTTATGATAATGTCTTTCAAAATACCTTTTCATATATTATAAAGTTTTATATTTTGTCGCTTGAATCAGCAAGGCTTAACTAAGTATTTAGTCAGAGAGATAAAGGAGGGGTACCTCAGAACTACCAAATATTGGAGCAGGATGGGAAAGAAGAACCAATTACTAAAGAGAAATCCCACCTAGAAAATTAGCTCTAAAGAAGTGTCAAACACAAGTAGCTAAACAGTTCCCTTGAGTTAAACTCAGGATTATGCATTGAAGGATGTTCCCTGTGAAAGCTTTATACATGTTGTATTTTTATAGTATAAATGTAGAGAGTGGGTATGAATGATATACCTTTTTGTGGTGGGAGGGCTGACAACTTTGTCTAAATTATTTGACCGAAAAAAATATATGTGTTGTTTATCTTTATGGACAAAAGATAGAAGAAAATGTAATATTTACAGTAAGAATAAAAATAAATATTTGAAAATAATTGTTTGTATGCATAACTGTTGTATTGTTTTATGTGGTCTATAAACACTTGTGACTCTTCTTTAGAGCTAATTCTGGAAGTGGGAATTCTCTTCAGTAATTGGTTAAAAATATTTATGCAAGTTACATTTACGTATATGTATGTTATAAAAACTATTTGAGATATAGAGGGGTATATCTAACTGTTCTAAGGGCATTGTGGATTTCCCTATAAATTAGATAAATCCCCATGCATATCACTGAGCATATGAAGCCACAATTCATACATACACATCGGGATGATGTAAAGTCCATAAGCCCTACTACATCTTGAGCAGGCTGAGATTCAACTTTCTCTATTTTTGCAGAATCATTAACATGTCTGCCTTTGACGTAGATGTCGTCTGTCCTTTCCAATAAATTGTGAAAGTGTCAAGTCACTCAGAAAATTACATTGATAAGAACATCTGATGCCACATCTGTCTGGGACAAGGGCCTTCTTATCTCTATCTTCAGATCAAACAAGAATAATAACAAAAGCAGTGCAGTCTGTGTTGAATGTGTTTACCATATTTATTGATATGAAAGCGTCTAAGGCTCATATCTTGATTTTCATAGGTTATGACTGAAGCTATGTCAGAAATTCCCATCTTATATAAGGTGCAGTAAAAAAGGGCTGCTACTTGACTATTTGTAAGTAGGGAGCATCACACAAGATACTTCCAAAGAAGATTTTGATAGCCAGAGTTGGGCTGCATCGTGCTTTATGTTGGACCAAATGTGAAAGAGCAGTCTGTTCCAGTGGTGGGAAGCAAGATAATAAAATGATCTCACACCATATCTAGCCATGTGTATGCGACAAAGGACTAACAGAGATTGCCCACTGGACCTGAAGTAATGAGTTGGCAGGTAGGGCTGCAGCTTCTTTTGTAAGTAGAGGGGTCAGTTGCAAGACAGAGACTTATGAACTAAGCAGGAAGTTTGAACCAGGAGCGTTTATTCACTGGCAGCCAATGCAGGGATTTCAGAGTAGGCTCGGCAGGAATGTGTGGAGAAAGTTTACAGATCAGCCAGGCAGCCATGTTCTGGACTACCTGAAGTTTAGACAAAAGAGCCTCGTTCACAGCTACCATAACAGCATTGCCATAGTCTAGGTGACTTAAGTAGGGGATTTTCTGGTTTGGAGGGCAGCCATTGGAAAGCTTCCCTTAGCAGGTTCATGATCCCACAACCGGCACCATAAGCAGAACTAACCTGTTCTTTCAGAGAAAGTTTCTTATCTATCAGGAAGCCCAAATGTTGCCACTATCTTTTTAGGGAGGGGGCTGTACCCGGTTCTGGGGGCCACCAATCCTCTGACCAGTGAGCATGCCCTTGCCAAAGATCAGATTCTCTGTCTTGTCACTGTTCATTTGGAAGCAGTTTGACAACATCCAAAGAGCAATCTTCCTCATGCAATCGCTAAATCTGATCTTGGTAGATCCAGGATTGGATCCCAAGAAGATGATAACTGAATGTCGTCTGCGTAAGAGATGATTTAAAATCTGCAAAACCTTACCACCTGTGCCAGGGGGGGCCACATTAATTTTAAAGAATGTAGAGCTCAAGGAGGAGCCCTGCAGCACCCCCTTTTCTAGGGCCATGGTACGGGAGTTGAAGGACTCCAGATGCACAGTTCGAGTTCAGTTAATAAGAAGGTTTTTAAAGCATTCAAGAGCTTTTCTGCCAACATCAATGTTGAGAGTCTCTAGATCAAGAGTGTGGGAAGGTGTCAAATGTGGCGGATAGGTGGAGTAGTACCAGCATAGCTGGGAGACCTTCGTCAAGAGAGAGTCTGATGGTATCTAATACCGCCACCACTGCACCACTGCCGTTTCTATGCTCTAGGAGACACAAATGATTTTATATGTGCGAGGCAACAGGACGAGACTGTTAAATAAATGCTTTTTATTTATAGTGTATTTTTCTCAGAGCAGTTTGTGTGTGTGATATTGTAAATAATTAAATTACCCTTTCAAATTACCATGGCATCCCTGGATCCTTGTTTAGGGACTGTTAGCAACCGGAAAGCATTGAAGCCACTTCAACCATGTATTGGGTGAAATTGTGTGGGGTTACAATAAACCGTCTTTCACATTTAGTCATTGGTGCATTAAACTAAGTTTAATTCTGTCACCTGTGGGGTAGAAAACAAACCATGTAGAACAAGTCCAGTCTTAGTTTACGCAACAGATCCTGTGGGGTCCAAACTAGTCAACATGCTAAATATTTTGTCAGAACTTGTTATTCAGGGTCTAGCTTAGAGATCAGTAAACACTTTTTGGTGTTTTATATCAGCAGCCCACTTACCTATAGATAGTTCTCAAAGTAGGGTAACACCCTTTGGTTAGGCAGAAGTGTCTGATTGAGCCTCTGACCTGAGGGAAGATATTCCAAACTTTGGAACATTAACACTGTTCTAAATCTATTCATCTCATGGCCACAGCACAAATACCTGAGGATGAAGGACATTTGATGGACAGTAACAACATTGCTGTGCTTTCTATCATGCATAAGAGTGTCTGGTGTTAGATTTGTAGACCCAGCAAGCAAACTATGTGCTCCAGACTGAATTACTCCACTTTTATTAGCCTATAATGATGATAATATAAATGAAGAGGAAAGCAATGTTGGTTCTCATAAGAAGTTACATAACATATTTACTGAATGTATATATATGATGCATAATCTAATGATACCTGAAGTGTTTACTGCTGCTGCTCAGGACTTTGCATGATTACCTATGATATTGGCAATTTTTTCTCATCCACAAAGAAAGAGATGACATAGAAAGTGAAGGAGTCTTTTCTGAGGACAGGAAGAATGTGAGTGGTGAACTATGATGTTGTAGTTCTTTACACTAGCATTGTTGGGCAATGTGGTTTTTCTTGCTGGTTAAAACGCTGCTGGAGAAAGTAAAGGAGAAAGATGTTTCCATAATCCTCACCTCCATGTCTTTAATAGAATTGACACTTTGATTTAAGGTAGTGAGGACATATTTTATTATTGCACGCGTCTCATGCTATGCCAGACGCGCTGACTATTGGTGCCGCTGAGTGCCAGCAGTAGCCCACGCTGATCCCGTGCTTGCTATAATTGCTATTACTCATACTGCTGTGCTATTAGGTGACTGAATGTGATAGGCTTTAAAAAAAATTGGTTTAACTAGTTTAATTTTTATACTTTTAATAACTTTTCCTGCTCTTTCTCTTAACGAGCTGGAGAGTTGCAGGCGTGTTGACTCCAGTCGCCACCCCGCCCCTCACACTTGTGCACTGTGCCGTAGGTCTGCCATGGCATTGCCGATTGTGCAGAGAGGCTCTACTCCACCCCCACATCACCCTCCTTTGCGCTTTCTGCTTTCAGCTAGCAATAAAAATCCCATGCTATGCCGGATGCGCATCAGCCGAGCGCAGCGGGCGTGTCGCCGTCGCACTAAAGGCGCACCAAAGGTGAGCCAGTCTGCACCCGTCCGCACCCGACCTAGCCCAGGGACTAGGATCCCCCTTGTTCTCGCATAGGTCTCTTAGCGCGTAGACCTCGCAACCCTCCCCCATGTAAACTGACTCTGGGCCCCTCCAAATGGTCTGATCCCTGCAGGGACTGTAAGCAATGCGGCTTTCAGTTGCTCTCCCCTTGGGACAAGCTCTGATCAGTCACCAAATCTTCCATCTCTTTTTAGATGTTTTGGATTAATTAATGCCAGGTCTATCCCTAGGCATGCTATTGATATTAGAAACCTGTTGGATGAGGACACCCTTGATGTACTTTTCCTAACTGAAACCTGGCACAAGAATAGCTCTGGCCCAGACATCAATTTGGCTCTCCCAGGCTACCATATTATCGAGAAAACAAAACTGGAGGTGGGATAGCAATTATCCTTAAAACTGAATTTAATGGCTCCTTGACCCCTCTCTCTCTTCCAGATTGCGAAAGCGCTCAATTTGATATTACACGTTCACCCACTATTACATATTCTGGCATTCTGGTTTATCGACCAGCGGGTCCTTGCGCTACTTTTTTAGACGCTCTACCAGATACGCTAGCCAATCGTTCCCTAACGAAAAATCACATTACACTGTTAGAAGATTTTAACCTCCACTTTGAAATCCTTGATGGCCCGTCTCCAAAAAGGCCACAGGATGATATGGAGTCCCTTCAGTTTACATAGATGGCCTCATCACCTGCTCATGCAAAAGGGCACACATTGGACATCATTTTTTCTAATGACCCCCAGGTCTCGATAACAAATGTTATTTCAGTACCCTGGTCTGAACACTGCCTGATTCAGTTTGGATTACCCAATCCAGCCACACAGATCAAGGGCATGGCTATGCCCACTGCCACTAGAAGTTGGTCAAAAGTAGACCCAGATATCTGGGCAAACATCTTGCGGAACTCAATGACACTGGTGGAAGGCAGTATAGAGGAGGACTACCAGCAATGGTAAAACTGGATTGGCCAGTCGCTGTAGTCCTGTGCTCCTCTAAAAAAGAGGTCTAATCAAAACACCCAGCCTAGGAACACCCCATGGTACAATAATCTCCTGCTTACTCTAAAGAAGCAATGCAAGAGACTAGAAAGGGACTGGAGAAAGGAGTACGATCCCTTACTAATGCATAATTATAAAAACCACCATCCGATCCTACCACAAAGAGCTAAAAATAGTGCAAGCATATTTCAATAAGGAACAAATCACCCAGTCTATGAACTCCCCTGAGGAACTCTTTAGAATGGTCATAACCCTGACTTCACCCCAGGTCGCTAATGGATCCAAAAGGCCCACCAAAGATTGATGCAATGAAATAGCCTCCTTCTTTCACAAGAAAGTGTTAGATATCTATAGTCTCTTCCAGAAGCCCCCTCAGTCAATGTAGGAGGAGGTACACATATCCTGTGAACCAGCATCAGCCCCAAGTCTCCCACAATTCCCTCTACTGGAGGATGAGGCTATCCTCAAACTAATCAAGTCTACAAAATCAGGCTCCCCACTCGACTCAGCACCCCCGCAATCCCTACTCAAGGTGACTGAGACAATACTCCCTATACTAAGGAGTATCCTCAATAAATCTCTAGAATCTGGCTCGGTACCACAATCTTGGAAGCATGTTGTGATAAGACCTATCCTCAAAAAACCCCATCTGGATCCTGAAACTTTCAGCATTCTCCGACCTATCTCGCTTCTTCCCCTTCTTAGCAAAATGTTGGAAAAACATGTAAACCACATTTTAGTTATTTTCCTTGAAGAGAATACATTACTCCATCCAACATAGATGGGTTTCCATCCCCTCCATAGCATTGAGACAGTTCTCCTGGCAGTTACTGAGGAATTAAAGGCCTTACTAGATAACGGAGGAGCTGCAGCCATCATCCTGCTGGATCTCAGTGCAGCCTTTGATACTGTCAATCATGCCATACTGAGAGATAGATTGAGGGAGATTGGTATCAAGGACAAAGCTATGGATTGGCTTGGCTCTTTCCTGGACAACCGATCCTTCCAAGTTATGGAAAAGGAATGTCTCTCAGACACCAGGCCCATAAAATTTGGAGTGCCACAGGGTTCTTCCCTTAGCCCCACCCTTTTTAATATTTGTGTAAGACAACTAGCCTCTATAACGCAGGAGTTCGGCATTTCATGTGTGTCGTATGCCAACGACACTCAGCTGATCTTCTCTATGCCAAACACTCCCAACCAATACAATTTTCAATTGGGTCCATGTCTGACTAAATTATGCCACTGGATGTCAAACAATTACCTTAAATTAAACGGAGAAAAGACCGAACTCATGTTTCTGGGGAATATGCCCATCCCCAGACCACTGAATAACTGGCCTTCATGCCTGGGACGTCCACCTACTCTCAGACCAGTCGTAAAAAACCTATATTGCAATAAATCAACAGGCTATTAAACTGGCTGGCACTTGTTTCAGGCTTCTAAGAATTTTCAGAAAGATACTGGATCTTATCCCTGAGCAGCTAAGGAAAACAGTCCAACAGGCCCTCGCAGTCTCTCGACTGGACTATGTGAATTCTCCTTACCTAGGATCTCCCAAGTACATAATTAAAATGCTGCAGACGTTGCAGAACGCAGCCCCAAGTTTTTTATGCTGTGAATCCTATCTAAAAATTAGTTGAAACTATTTATTGTTAAACTGAATATTAGGTCTGGAAACTTGAATTTATTTACACTTTATTTACACTTCTGATCAAATTTAGATGCAAACTTGCATTTACTAATTTGAATTAAAGATATGAAATTACATGTCTTTAAAACACAGAGTGGCTCTAATTCTATTTTCCATAGTCAAAGTTGTCTCATGACACATGATAGAAAGTATAAGACAAACTGAGTTCCTCCAGGCAAAACAAAATTTTATGCATTAGTGTGTAACTGACGACATGAAGAATTTTAATTTTTGCATGAAGATTTTATGAAAGAGAAATTGTAGGTTGAGTGACAGCAGACAATGTAAAAATGCTATTTCCAAGGAAGATTCAGAAAACTACAGAGTAACAACAGAATTGTATGCAACTTAAGATTGTAACCAAATACTCTACCACAGCAATTCCTTTAAACAAGTTGTTCAAAATCTTTGCCAACTCCTAACTGAATGTGAAGTTTTGAAAGAAGGTTTGCACGTGAATGGCAGCATGACGTTTCCATGTTCTGAAAATCTCTGTAATAGCCTGACTAGCAGTCTTTGAAACTCTTCTAGCAACCTGGTTTGAGTATAAAGGCATGTTTTAGGTGTGGGGTTGCACTATTTGTGACCATGCAAAACAAGACTTCAATGTTGTGGGACTGAATGGTAGGTTCCACATAAAAGCCTTATCAACTTCAAGATCACTTTTATAGTTTATATGCTCATTTGCCCAGGGGGTTACAGCACGTGAATAACACCATTAGACAACTGGCATTATATATGTGAAAACCTTTTTCTGTTATCTGACAGCAGTATGAAATGCATTGCTTAATTAATGGAAATGTTGCAGGCTCACTCAAATTTCTTGACATTTTCAGAATATACATCGCCTGGGTGCTAATCCTGAACAGAAACGTAGACAATTAGAGTAAAAAATGATTATTAAACTGTCTATGTTAAAACTACTTGGCCTGAACATGGAGGACGGCTTTCATATATACATCACTTCTTTCATACTTAGGCGGTCATTAGGAGAGCGTGCGGAAAATCACCCCAACCGCCATGGAGGCGGAAATCACCGCCCGCCTGCACCGCGGATACACCGGCGGCCACATTAGGATCAACCGCCACTAAAGACCGACCGTGGCGGTAGGGGGCCAAGCAAAGCCGTCCGACGCGGGTGGTGATGGCCAAAAACCGACCGCGGCGGTCGGAAAAGCTGCGGAAAAACACCAACCCGCCGCAAGGACAGCTAACACTCCGCACGGGAAATTAAGAAAACCCCGAGGGTGTCGCGGTCGGGACCGCTGTTACCGACCGCTGTGGTCGCACACAGGAGGAAATGGGAAAAAATAGCGGAAGAGCTGCAGCATAGACACCGCAGAGGACGGGCCATGAAAAACATGGCGGTCGATGCCAAAACACCGCGGTGATGCCAAACAGTGCACAAATAAATTCAGCCATGCCCCCCAAATACATAAGACACATACAAATAAAACAAAAAAAGCCCCCAAAAAATTTAAAAAACAGAACAACTCCCACAAAACACTTGACAACCAAAATCCACTTGGACACACCCGCACAGCTGAGTATAAAGCCACCCCCTTCACTGACCACAATCCTTTGCAACACACCAGAAGAGAAGGCCATACACCATATCTGACAGGAGAGGCAAAAGAGCACAGCACACACACACACACATCCACCACTATCACTACCACTATTACACCAGCACAAACAATCCCCCAGCACACAACACACCTCACACCTCAACACCATACCCCTGCACCCACACCCCTGCACCCACAAACACCTCAACCACCACACACCATGACAACACAAAAAATGCCCAAATTCACCGAGAGTGAGTTGACAGTCATGGTCAATGAGATTGTGAGAGTAGAGCCACAACTGTTTGGTAGCCTGGTCCAACAGACACCATTAGCCACGAGGACACAAATGTGGGAAAGAATAGTCCAAAGGGTGAATGCAGTAGGGACCACCCCAAGATCCAAGAAGGAGATCATGAAGCGGTGGCATGATCTCAAGAGCGTTGTCAAGGAGAGGAGGAGCAAGAACTGGACGCTGGCGAACGTGACTGGCAGTGGCCCTGCCATCCCACCGAAAACATTCACACCATGGGAGGAGAAGGTGCTTGCCATGCTGCTTTCTGAGAGTCTCACAGGAGTAGCCGGGGGAGCGGAGTCTGGTAAGTACGAACAAATGCCAAACAACACACTGAGAAGTACTACCTTGCAATACCTAAACACCATTACACTGTCAACCCTCACCCAACAGGTAACTAGCCATCTTGCTTAGGAGGCCTGTATGGGGGAGAGAGGGAGGCCTGCACAACCACTCCCACCATGCCCCTTGGCCTACAGCTGAGCAGGATACAGGCCTCCCCCACCCAGGAGCATGTGTCAGCCATTGCACTGTTCAACTAACAAACTTACAGGTAGGTAGCCATCTTCACTTGGAGGGTGTTTGGGGGAGGGAGGCTTGTATCACTACTCCCAGCATGCCCCCTGGCCCACACTCCAGCAGCATGGAGGCCTCCCGCACCCAGGGGCAAGTGTCAGCCATTGCACAGTTCAACTAACAAACTTACAGGTAGGTAGCCATCTTCACTTGGAGGGTGTTTGGGGGAGGGAGGCCTTTATCACTACTCCCAGCATGCCCACTGGCCCACACTCCAGCAGCATGGAGGACTCCCCCACCCAGGAGCAAGTGTCAGCCATTGCACGGTCCACCAACAAACTTACAGGTAGGTAGCCATCTTCACTTGGAGGGTGTTTGGAGAAGGGAGGCCTGTATCGCTACTCCCAGCATGCTCCTGGCCCACACTCCAGCAGCATGGAGGCCTCCCCCACCCAGGAGCAAGTGTCAGCCATTGCACAGTTAAACTAACAAACTTACAGGTAGGTAGCCATCTTCACTTGGAGGGTGTTTGGGGGAGGGAGGCCTGTATCACTATTCTCAGCATGCCCCCTGGCCCACACTCCAGCAGCATGGAGGCCTCCCCCACCCAGGAGCAAGTGTCAGCCATTGCACAGTTCAACTAACAAACTTACAGGTAGGTAGCCATCTTGACTCTTCCTGATGTGTGTGTGTGTGTGTGTGGTAGACCTGCATTCCTAAATGCAGCAACAGTTGCATGCAATGCATCGAGATCCAACCTGTATGAGTAAATGTTCCTCTGCACTATGAAACCACACACAGTGTTGACATGAATTGTACTACTGGTAACTTCATATATGTGTACGGTACAGACAGTCGTTTATATGCAGCTGACACAATACTTGCACAGTGCCCAACACTGACCATTCCCCATCTAATCCACAGGTGATGAAGAACTCACTGCTGAGGACCACACCAATGACCAGCAGAGCCAGTCTCCACCCCCGGCACATGGACTCTCAGATGTGGACTCCCAGGACAGTTTGGACGATGAGCTCTAGCCCGGCCCATCTGGTGTCCCACAGACCCAGAGGTCCCAGGCCCCCATCCTCCCCACCACCACGTCTGCTGCAACAACTGCACAGCAGACCCCTGCTGTCACGGCTTCTGCCTCCATCGCTGCCACCACCACCGCCACCGCCACTACCACTAGTACCACCAGTACCACCTGCAGCACCCTCCCTGTCCCAGGGGACGACCAGGCCACAGCAACAACTGTTGAGGGCAGGGAGAGAGTGCATGGACCCACAGTGGTGAGGCAAGAGGTCCGTGGCAGCAGAGCAGGTAGGAAGGCCAAGGTCACCACCAGACCTCGGGAGGAGTGGACACCATCCTTGGACCACTTCAGGTGTGGAGGCATACCAAGAGGTCCAGGGACAAAGTGGCCGGTCGGATGAACTTTTAAGGGAGCTCATCCTGCTGATGAGGTCCATCGATAACCGCCTTGGCCATATGGTGGACCTCATTGGCCAGCAAGTGGCGTTGAAGAGGGACAGGCCTGTGTCCCAACCACCACCTCCGTCCCCTCCTATTGTGCCGCAGGATGACAGTGCACCATCCTCCCCTGCACCAACAGAGAGGGGCGAGTCCCCTCACGCCACTGGCCATTCAGCAGGCCCCCCCACCAAAAAGATCCAGGGGGCGTCCAAAGAAGAGCCTGGGAGTCTCCGGAGGCAAAGCACCTGCCACACCCCAGTCACGGAGCCAGCCGTGATGACAACCCTCTTCCCTATTGCATTGACTGTTTGGACTGTCTTTCCCCACACTTCCTTGGCAATGGCACCTGTCTGTCGGACTGGGTCACCACATCCATGTGGACTCTACTCTTGCATCTCATCGAACAGGACTGTCAACTCACTGCTCATTCCCCACTGTCATGTAAATATTCCTGCACAAATCACATGTCCATTGTCAAAATAAAATTCCTGACGCACCACATTTTGTGCAGTCTCATTTTAAGTGCAATATTTACAATGTTGACAAGGTCCATGATGTATCCAAATGCTGTACAGTTTGTAGTGCATGATTAGTCTGTAGCACCTAGGGAGACACAACAGAACAACAATCACTGGTCTCATTGTGGCATCACAGGCAGAACACTACACAAAACATACACAAGACACAACAGGCATACTAGACAAAGGGCTGCAGGTGTGAACAAATAGGGTCCAGCATACATCCCCATATGGAACGTCAATGTCACATTTAACACACACGGGTGACTGAACGTGTGCCTGTCGGTTACATCCGCGCATAGCCCTTCACAACAACAGCAACCACACCAGACAATGTACACGTTGTACCTCATCACCCATCTTCAAGTGAAGTAGCAGTCAATGAGCTGCTGGCGCAGGTCTACTCCTTCCTCCTCTCCACTTTCCTCATCACTGGACTCAGGTCCTTGAGCAGGTGGGGGCCTTGGTTCGTCACCATTGTCCAGGAGCAGGGGGACCCTCTTGTGGATGGCCAGCTTGTGCAGCATACAGCATGCCACAACGATCTTGCACACCTTCCCAGGCGAGTATGCCAGTGAGCCTCCGGTCCTGTCAAGGCAGTGGAATCTTGACTTCAGCAGGCCAAAAGTCCGTTCGATTACCCGTCGGGTCCTGCCATGGGCCTCATTGTAGCGGATGTCAGCCGGGGTCCTGGGATTCCGGAGGGGGCTCAACAGCCATGGCCTACTGGGATATGCTGAGTCACCTGTGAATGACAAACACCCATTGCAATGTTGCACAGCCAGAGTGCATCTGGTAACACACAGCACGCCATATCAGTAGACATACTCACCCACAATCCAAGCACGCTCGGGATACAGATTCTCCATCATCCGTGGCACCAAGCTGTTCCTCATGATGTACGAATCATGCGCCGAGCCTAGATACTTCGCACATATTTGAGAAATGGTCATGTCCGCAAGGCACACCACCTGCACATTGATGGAATGATAATGTTTGCGGTTCCTATAAATGTGCTCCGTCACCTGTGGTACCACCAGACCTACATGGGTGCAATCGATGGCACCAACAACATGTGGGATGCGCCCAAGGGGATAGAAGCCCCCCTTCACGGCAGCCAATTCTCCTCCCCTAGGGAAATGGATGTAGCGATTCCGATACAGCATCATGGCAGCAAGAACATCCCTCAGCACCATGCTGAACATGGGCTGCAACATCCCTCCAGCGCTAGCCACGGTCTCCTGTCGCAAAGAAGTGGAGTGCTGCCATCACCTTGTATGTGGGTGTGAATGCCGTTGGATAGTGGCGGTGAGGCTGCAGGTGGGGCTCCAATAGATCGCACAGGATCTTCAGTGTTGGTCTATCCAGGCGGAATTTCCATATTATTGCCTCATTCTCCATGTCCTCCAGCACTGTCAGGTGACGTAGGAGATTTGGCCTCCTCCTAGTTGAGATGTAAAAATCGAAATGTCAGTGACAACCATCATGAGATGGCCACAGCACATACCATCAATGATATCATGGAAAAACCTTGACTGCCTGAGAGATGCATGGCACACAAGGTTACATGGCTGGCCTTTTGATACACACAGAGGGCACACCTCTCCACTGAAAATACACAAGTGCCACAAACACATCGGAGAATGTGAATGCGCACATACTGGAGAACACAATTCACATGTGCAGGCAAGGTGCTGCAACATCCGCCAAGTTAGTAAGGAAAGTACCATGTCTGTATCATACCCATCTGCTGTACCTGTCACACCTTAAATGCATCATGTAAACTCTGCACACATCCATCAACCCAATGATCACAGTATCAGGAAAACGTTCAGTTGTGTGCATGAGCTGTTATGAATGCACCAGTCTGATACGATACAATGCAGTGACACAAGCCTTGTCAAGGTCATCACTGACCCACTACAAATCGATTAGTACCACATCATGAACACCAGCTCAAGAGTGTCAAGCATCATCAGCCATGAAATGCATAAGTAACATGGCAGGGACCACAGACCAAAGTGTGTCACACTGAACGTGCGTCCACCTGTGGATGACATGGAAGTATGGCATTATGTGTACAATGATGTGCCCTTCACCATGTTGCTGCTGTGTACTGATACAGTGTTCAGGATTGACATAGCCATGAATGGTTATGAAAATAGCGGTACCTACCGCCTGTCCCCGGCGGTGTGACACCAGCACCACCCCCTTCAAAAGTGCGGTAGCCATTGGCATATGGACCTGTGTACATGGCGGTGGTCATGCTCCGCCGTATGAATTGCAGTACCTACCGCCTGTCCCCGGTGGTGTGACACCAGCACCACCCCCTTCACAAGTGTGGCAGCCATTGGCATATGGACCTGTGTACATGGCGGTGGCCATGCTCCACCGTATGAATCGCGGTACCTACCGCCTGTCCCCGGCGGTGTGACACCAGCACCACCCCCTTCACAAGTGCGGTAGCCATTGGTATATGGACCTGTGTACATGGCGGTGGCCATGCTCCGCCGTATGAATCGCGGTACCTACCGCCTGTCCCCGGCAGTGTGACACCAGCACCGCCCCCTTCACAAATGCGGTAGCCATTGGCATATGGACCTGTGTACATGGCGATGGCCGTGCTCCGCCAGCACGGAGGCGGTCATTGGATGCATTTGAATGATGCACCATCGCGGTAGCGCACCTCGGGCACCCGCGGTGCATCACCGCCATGGAGCATTGCCTACAGCCAATGGGAGCGATGTTCGCGGTGGCATGAAGCAGATTTGAAAAACGCGGAAGGTGTGCTCCGCCAGCGCGGAGGCGGTCATTGGATGCATTTGAATGAGGCACCATCGCGGTAGCGCACCCCGGGCACCCGCGGTGCATCACCGCCATGGAGCATTGCCTACAGCCAATGGGAGCGATGATCACGGTGGCATGATGCAGATTTGAAAAATGCGGAAGGTGTGCTCCGCCAGCGCGGAGGCGGTCATTGGATGCATTTGAATGATGCACCATCGTGGTAGCGCATCCCGGGCACCCGCGGTGCATCACCGCCATGGAGCATTGCCTACAGCCAATGGGAGCGATGATCGCGGTGGCATGATGCTGATTTGAAAAACGCGGTAGGTGTGCTCCGCCAGTGCGGAGGCGGTCATTGGATGATTTTGAAAGAGGCAGACCTGGACAACCAATTGGTGCTGCTTTGCAGCTTACAGACGACCCCAGGGGGCTATACGTTTGTGGGAGTGAGCCTCACAATTCCACTGCTCACAGAGCCTGCTGCCTGGGACCCTCTCCTGCTGCTGCCTGAAGAGCCTGCTGCCTGGGACCCTCTCCTGCTGCTGCCTCCTTAGTCTGCTGCCTGGGACCCTCTCCTGCTGCTGCCTGAAGAGCCTGCTGCCTGGGACCCTCTCCTGCTGCTGCCTCCTGAGCCTGCTGCCTGGGACCCTCTCCTGCTGCTGCCTAAAGAGCCTGCTGCCTGGGACCCTCTCCTGCTGCTGCCTGAAGAGCCTGCTGCCTGGGACCCTCTCCTGCTGCTGCCTCCTGAGCCTGCTGCCTGGGACCCTCTCCTGCTGCTGTCTGAAGAGCCTGCTGCCTGGGACCCTCTCCTGCTGCTGCTTGAAGAGCAAGCTGCCTGGGACCCTCTCTTGCTGCTGCCTCCTGAGCCTCCTGCCTGGGACCCTCTCCTGCTACTGCCTGAAGAGCCTGCTGCCTGAGGCCTGCTGCCTGGGACCCTCTCCTGCTGCTGCCTGGGACCCTCTCCTGCTGCTGCCTCCTGAGCCTGCTGCCTGGGACCCTCTCCAGCTGCTGTCTGAAGAGCCTGCTGCCTGGGACCCTCTCCTGCTGCTGCTTGAAGAGCAAGCTGCCTGGGACCCTCTCTTGCTGCTGCCTCCTGAGCCTCCTGCCTGGGACCCTCTCCTGCTACTGCCTGAAGAGCCTGCTGCCTGAGGCCTGCTGCCTGGGACCCTCTCCTGCTGCTGCCTGGGACCCTCTCCTGCTGCTGCCTCCTGAGCCTGCTGCCTGGGACCCTCTCCTGCTGCTGCCTGGGACCCCTCACCACTCACTTCCACCACAGGTGTCCCATGTCCACAGGGATGGCAAGGACAGAGAAGATCCGTGCCAGTCCATTCACCAGCGAGGAGCTAGAGGTCTATGTGGACGAGGTGCTGGCACAGTACCCAAGGCTGTTTGGTGGTCCCAATGTCGTGGTAAGTCACCAAGAAGGTAGCTGTCGGGCAGAAGGGTGTCAGACGTGTAGTTGTGCTGCTGCAGTATATGCCTGAGGGTGTGGGGTTGTGTCAAACACTGACAGACAAGCTGACTCCAGGGCGAGGGTGTGTGTGTGTCGCAATGTCACTCTTTCCCATGCCTGTACCTGTGTGTATGAGTGGGGAGTGTTACATTGTCAGCCATACAGAGCCACCGAATGATTGCCATGTAGTTGCCAGGACATTAATAGCTTGTGTGAGTATTTCTGTGTGCCCCTGTTGTCTGACTCAGTGTGACTCAGGGAGTCGGAACAGTGGCTGCCCACACAAACGAAAAACAACACCAGACTTACATGTTCCTTGCCCCAGTTCCTTCCCAATGAATAATAGATATGCCACATCTGTGTCCTGTGTAATTTCAGACTTACACACTTCTGTCGATGCATATTATGTTGATGCATCTTGCTTTTGTGAGATTATCCTGGACCCTATACACCCCAATGTGTGCATGCAATCACATCTGTGTGGGCCATGCAAAGTGCCCTTGTGAGGTGTCCCCCCATTTGGGATGGAGGGAGGTTACAATAGGTCCGGAATCTGGGTATTGCTACTGTACTGATAGATGTTGGTACCTGACATTGTGGAACTGGTCATTTACCCTTCTTTTCTCTCATTCCTGCAGCTCAAGGTAAACCAGCGTAAGTCCGTGTGGAGGGCCATTGCGGCAAAGGTGCGAGCCCTGGGGGTATCCAACCGCCGACGCACACACTGCCACAAGAGGTGGGACGACATCAGTCGGCTTGCAAAAACCATGGCTGAGATGACATTGAGGATGCTACCACGCACAGGGCGTATGGCACGGTGCAGCAAGACTCCAGTGATGGGCCGCATCTTGGCAGTGACTCATCCAGACCTGAATGCACGTCTGAAGGAGCATCGCCAGCAAGGCAGGGCTGGTGAGTATCTGGGGAGCGTGACTTTTGCTTGGAGTGGATGCATGTGTACAGGGCCTGTGGCAGCGGTGAGCCATGCGATGTGCGTGTGTTGCTGTGCTGTGTTCTGTCATGTGAGTGGCTGCTGTGATGTGTGCTTGTATCCAGTATTGTGCCACCCTGGCCTTACAGAGCAGATACTCCCTGCTGTACTTTCACATTGCCAGATGTGTTGGGCTCCACATGGTCATTCAGCATTCGGTTGGTGTGTGTGATCTATTATGGGGTGAACAGCTGTGTCCACTTGCTGAGTGTGAATTCATGTATGCCTATTTTGCCTGCACCATGATCGTTGGTGCCCCAACATCTGCAAATAATGTGCCCCAGATTATCACATGGTGCTTGCTATGGACTACATGGCATTGGGGACTGTGACAGCACATCTGAGGGGGACAGAAGTATGCAGGAGGAATCCGTGGCTGAGACACAGAGTACCACATCATCTGATGCCAGCAGGGATGCATCCATGTTGGCAGGCACAGGGGATGGGGAGTCTGCATCATCATCTACCACCCAGCGGCCAGTGCCCAGCCTCCCATCCACTTCCTCTGGTGCTGCCCGTATCCGTGTCACCAAGAGGGGACGGGTCACATTCAGACCTGGCACCGCTGCCCCTGCACCTGTCCCCCCTGCTGCCCTCAGTGCAGAGTGTATAGAGCTCCTGCGCCAGCTCTGTGTGGGCCAGGCCGGCCTTGCTCAATGTCTTCAGTGACCATGATAAGAAATTAGGCTAGGTGGTTGCATACATGGAGGGCATACACTCAGACGTGGGTGGGCTACACCGGACAGTCCAGGCGTTGTCATCCACAGTCACGTCAGCCCTTCAACAGGCACATGCTCCCATTGCAGCTCTGGTGCCTTTGTCCACCCCCCAGTCAGTTGCCACATCAGGTGACAGTGACCACGGTTCACCTGCGTCACCAAAAAGATACAGCACCAAGAGCACACAACAGACACAACCCAAACACTCACGCCCACAGACACCATCCCCAATGAAGAGCAGGGCCACCCCACAATGCACAGACAAGGGCCAGTCAGGGAAGATCAAGGCCAAGCGATCTATGAGGCAGACATCAGGCTCACATGCCGCAGAGGCATCACCAGCAAAAGACTCTCCTGTCACAGAAACTTCACACAGACCTACCCAGGCAGTGTCTGTGTCCACTGAGGAGGTGTTGCATATCAGGGGTACACCTAGGAAGAGCACAGGGCCACATCCACCCACCACATCTACCCCAATTCCGAGTCCATTGAAGCAGGTGGAGGAGGGCACTGTAGAGACCACCCCTGCCAAGAAGTCAAAGGAGGGCACTGTAGGGGGTAATCCTGCCAAGAAGTCAAAGGAGGGCACTGTAGGGGGTACACCTGCCAAGAAGACAAAGGAGGGCACTGTGGAGACCACCCCTGGCAAAAAGGCAAAGCAGGGCACTGTAGACCCCACCCCTGGCACAAAGGCAAAGCAGGGCACTGTAGACACCACCCCTGGCACAATGGCAAAGCAGGCCAAAGTAGGGGGTACACCAGTTAAAGAGGAGAAGGAGGTCCTGAGGCATAGCCAGACCAAGCGTTCCGCAGAATCCAGCACATCACCAGAGGTAGTGCCAGTGTCTACACCTGATGTGGGACAGTTGGGGTGTGTGCCTGTTGGGTCATCAACACTTCCCATCAACCCCAAGACAGAGAAGCCAATTCATATTCCCAAAAAGTGGAAGGGCAACCCTCCAACCTCTCCCACCAACACTGTGTCAGAAGTCTGCATGACTCCACCTCCTCGTGCCACTATGCCACCTGGTCCACACAGCCCTCCAGCTTGCCAAGCCAGTGTTAGCCCGACATCACCTGGGGCTCTGTCACCCCAGTTAAGTGTGCCTGCTGTCACCGACAAACAGCCAGGTCCAGGTCAGCATGACTTCCAGGAGTGAGTTGACATCCCCCTCATGCGCCTGTGCCTCATACAGGTGTGCTAGTCCTGACCATTGTTTACAAGCATGGACACTGGCCATGTAGCTCTGCTGTGCTGTACTCTCCCCTGCTATGGACACTGGCCCTGTTGCTTTGCTGTGCTGTACTCTCCCCTGCCATGGACACTGGCCCTGTTGCTCTGCTGTGTCGTGCTCTCACCTGTGCCTTGGACACTGGCCCTGTTGCTCTGCTGCGTCGTGCTCTCACCTGTGCCTTTGACACTGGCCCTGTTGCTCTGCTGTGCTGGCCTCTCCCCTGCCATGGACACTGGCCCTGTTGCTTTACTGTGTCGTGCTCTCACCTGTGCCTTGGACACTGGCCTTGTTGCTCTGCTGTGTCGTGCTGTCACCTGTGCCTTGGACACTGGCCCTGTTGCTCGGCTGTGTCGTGCTCTCACCTGTGCCTTGGGCACTGGCCCTGTTGCTCAGCTATGTCGTGCTCTCACCTGTGCCTTGGACACTGGCCCTGTTGCTCTGCTGTGCTGGCCTCTCCCCTGCCATGGACACTGGCCCTGTTGCTCTGCTGTGTCGTGCTCTCACCTGTGCCTTGGACACTGGCCCTGTTGCTCTGCTGTGCTGGCCTCCCCCCTGCCATGGACACTGGCCCTGTTGCTCTGCTGTGTTGTGCTCTCACCTGTGCCTTGGATACTGGCCCTGTTGCTCTGCTGTGTCGTGCTCTCATATGTGCTTTGGACACTGGCCCTGTTGCTCTGCTGTGCTGGCCTCTCCCCTGCCATGGACACTGGCCCTGTTGCTCTGCTGTGTCGTGCTCTCACCTGTGCCTTGGACACTGGCCCTGTTGCTCTGCTGTGCTGGCCTCTACCCTGCCATGGACACTGGCCCTGTTGCTCTGCTGTGTCGTGCTCTCACCTGTGCCTTGGACACTGGCCCTGTAGCTCTGCTGTGCTGGCCTCTCACCTGTGCTATGGACACTGGCCTTCCTGTTTGTGTTTCACCTGTGCATGGTATATAGCATTTTAGCCTCATTTTGAGCCTTGATGTTGTCTACTATTGTTGTACCGCTGCATCTGTGCAACATGTGAATAAATACAGTTACTTCTGGTGTGTGTTTTGTCGGTGTCCTTGCTGATTAAAGTTCTGTTTGTGCTCGCATATGATTGCCTGTGCATCATTCTCCAGGTATCACTTCAACATTGCAAGGCTCTTTGCAGCCATCATTATTTTGGACAGGGGTGACAGGGTCTTAAGTCCATTCTGAGCCTGCAAATTGTGTGATTTGTGATGGCTATTTTACCTGGCATGCAGTCATCTTGTTAGTGATTTGCTGTTGTTGCCTACACTGTTCACATGTGTGGTTGGGGGACACTGCCATGTGTGGTTGGGGGTGTGATGCTGTGCAGATGTTTCGAAGCTGGCTGGGACATGTAATGTAGTATGTGTGTGGATTGCTTTCTGTGTGCCCAGCCTTGTATGTGTATGGTCATCTTGTGTTGGGCCTTGGTCCTGGTGCCATGGCCTACATGAGATACGTGGTGTTGGGTGTAGCAGAGGTGTGCAGTGTGAAGGGTGTCAGTTTGTAGTGGATCTGTGTGTGCCCCTGTATTGTGTGAGACACACATGTGTCACCCAGGAGTTGTATGCCTGCTGTTTGTTTTGTCTTGCCCTGGGTAGAGGATTGTATGCCCTTGTGTGAGCTGTTTGTAGTGCACTGTGCTATGTGTAGGTGTATCCATGGTGTTGTGTGAGACTCCTCCTTGTTGTGTTTTTCACTTTGGAGTGTACAAAGTGTGTGAGTTGCACATCAGTGTAGTTTTTGATTGGTCCTCAATGTGTCTTGGGTGTTCTTATGTGAACTGTGTGGCCCTGCTGCTTCACACTGGCATTGTGTTTGTCATGCATTGCAGGCATATGTTGGTTTTTCCACTCCTGTATAGCATGGTGTGTGTGGTTTTAGGGCATCCCCTATGTGTGCCACTTGTGCTTGGCCATTGTGGGTGTTCCGTCCCTCTATTTGTGTGTGGTACACCCCTTACATGTCTGCTACTGACATGCAGGCTGTTTAACTTAGATGTCAGCTTTCCCCTTGGTTTCCATGTGTGTGTGCCTCCCCATCACTTCATATGTGGGCTTGTGCTTTGTGATGCATTTCTTGGGCCATAGGTGTTGTTCCACTCTGGATTTTGCCCCAATGGTTTATGTGTGCTGTCCTTGTGCTATTGGTCATTCTGTAGTGGTCATGTTGACTTCAGCTGTGTGTGCTGGACAGTGCTCAGGTGGAGGTGGCTGTGCTCTTGTATCCCAGAGTGGTGCATGTGTAGTTGTTGTGTTTGATGTGTGGATGTAGGGTGTGGTATTGCTTCAGTTCCTGGGTGTGGTGTTGTATTTGTGCAGTGCTGATTTGTGGTGTGTGATACGGTTGTGTCAATCATGCCTGTAAGGCAGACAATGCTTGTCGTGCATGCAGTGCTGTGTGTATGTGGCCTTGGCATTGCCTGATGTGCATCCCCTGATGTCTTGTGGTGTTTGCTGATAGAGGTTTCATGTGCATCTGTGATGGGTTTGATGTGGCTGTGTGTATTGGTCCTGATGCACTTCGTGTGTGATTTGTGTTTTGGTGTGTGTGTTTTGTACCTGAGTGATGTTGTTGTGTACTCCTGTTGTGTCTGTTCTCACATTGATTTTCCCCAGTTTGGCTGACAGGGTATGTGTGTTTCTGTTGGAGTTCAGTACGTGTTCCTGTATTGTTTGTGTGTTGTTCTTGTTCAGGCATCGGTTGTGGCATCCCTGTGTGTGTGTTGTGTTTGTGGCTACACCCAGGGTGTGTGTTTGTTTGTGTGTGTGTGTGCTGGCAAGGATTGTGAGCCTTGAGTGTGTGTGGCAGTGGTGTGGTGTGTTCCTTGTCCGCCACTCCTGCAGTGGCTGTCTCCCTGGTTGTGTGTTGTGTGGTGCAGGGAGTGTGTATTGTGCTTGTTGTTGCAGTGCTTGTTGGTGTGCACGGGATGGGCACCTGGCCTGTGGGTTGATGGGGTGTGTTGCTGTGTCGTTTGAGGCTGTGTATCCCTGTGGTGTTTGTGCCCTGCCCATGCCTTGGAGTGGCCTTGCCTTCAGCATAGTGCGCATGTGTTGACCGTGGCGGTGACGTGACCGGGACCGGGACGTTGCTGTTGGTTGGCGGTCGATGTGTGTCCCGGATGCTGAGGGGTGCCTTGTTGTGAGGTGGGTGATGTGTGGGTGCCCGTATGGATGTGTTGTGTCCCCAGCAGGATGCCTATGTGGTGATTGGACCCTGTGTCTGCATGTGTGTTGCATTTGTGTAGTTGTGTACCTGCTGCGTCGTCCGCGGCGGACCCTCTGACGATAGTGTTGTAGAAGGAACATCACCGGATGCATATGGAGGGCTAGGTTCATGGCGTTCATGACCGGGTCTCGGTGTTCGCACTCCGCTGTCGACTTTCCGCCTGCTGAGGCTGGGCGGTGTCTCCGCTGCGGTGCGTCTGCTTGTTTGGCCCATCCTAATTTGTCGAGCGGGGCGGACGTCATTCGGCACGGTGGAGAGTCTCGATTGGCTCCCGCCGCCGCGGTGGCGCGCGCACTTTGATGGCGGTGTGCGTCGCTCCACGGCGGATGGGAAATGACCTATGTTTACCTATCCTAATGTGGCGGACATGAGTTCCGCTGCTCGCAGGCGGTAAAAGCTGTTTTTCCACCCCGCCACCACCGCGGTGGTGCCACCGCCCGACATCCTAATGGACCCCTTAATATCTGAAATACTGAGTTTAACTGAGAAATGTTCCAGAAGGTTGTTATTGCAGTTCACTGTTGCATTATCTGTGATTTATTTAGAACAGTTTTAGAGAGAGTTTTCCCTCACGTTGGATTGTGTGGAGTCCTTTTATCTCATTATATGCATAGAACATAAATCCTAGTGTTATGTATTTGTATCTGGTATTACACTACATTATGAAGTGGTTTGGAAGAAAGGTATTTGGACTTTGTATTACTTTTTTGCACATTATGCAGGGCCATATTCAATGTAAGATGAGCTGAGCCATATTGGTTACTGTGTTCAGACCATGTAGACTTGCATGTGATACATCTATAACTCTTACATTAAAGTAAATAAATACTGGCACATAATTTGATGCATATAAAATACATGTATCAAGGCTGATTAGTCTGCTGCAAATAGCATGCATGTTTTACATGATTACAACCTTGGGAAGGGCTGCACCACGTGTATATGATAAGCAGGTGGTGTAAATGTATCACGTGTTAGGTGGGCATAAGACCCAGATCAAAAATAGGGAACTCGTTTGTGCACTTGATATATTTCTGCACTGAAATTCTTCAGAGAATACCTGTTTTGACCTTTCTAAGAATACTTCTTGTAACAAAAGAAGGATGTTTATTTTTGTGCACATATTTGAGGGTCCCACATCTGCACAATGAGTGCTCATGAAGATGACAGCTCCTCTAGTAGAGATTCTTGTTGGGTCATACCTCCTTCTTCTATGTATCAATACTTATTTGAAGGATTATCTTTTTTAGAATTACTGTTTACCATGGGGTATGTGTTCATGCCTGTGTGGGTGTGTGATAAACTTTGCTTTAGTTTCAAAAGGAGGCTGTACAAACCTTGCCCTGATTGCACAGAAAAGCACTTCCACCTGTAGAGTAAGCCTGGCAATATGTGAGGTAATGTGCCTAGCTGTTTACCCTCTTCTTTATGAGCTTTTGGGGAATCCTGATGTGAGAATCCAACCTGTTTGTGTAGGTTTTGGGACATTTACCAATTCTTCATTCAAGAGGCATCAATATCTACCCTTATGCAAGTGATGGGTTGCATTATTGCTCAGATCTATATCAGCCTAGTTGCAAACTTCTTGAGAGTTCAGCATGAAGACTGGATCTGAAGAGATCAACTGTATACCACGATCGAGTTAGAGTGCAAAGGATCAATGTGCCAAACCAGGCAAGGAAATGTTCCTCCTCTATTGGGAATAATCAATTCAGGCAGAGAATGAAGATTCTCCTGGCGTTCAAATCAACACCTTTCGGGCGATGGCTGAGATCACCATGGGACATGGTATCCTCGATTTTCATGACACCATGAGCAGACAGGCACTTCAAGCCCTTGGTGACCATGTTCGCAATATTTGGGAACCATACTTGTGGATTATATATTGTTGATTCCTGTGCCCAGGTCCATCAATATGGCACAGTAGCAACTGCCAGTAGATCCATATCTCAAGAGGTGTGGGTTTTTCTGCCAACTTGGTAGTAGTCACCACAGACAGAAGCCAAAAAGGTTGAAACTAATCTGAGCAACCTAATCAATATAGCACCTGTGATGCAACAGGAAGCAATAAACCTGTCAAACTGGAAAGCCTTCTGCACTATGGAACACTGTGTGTCCTGGAGAATGTTCAGCAAGACTCTCAAAATGTGGTCTCGTCATCTTCCCAGGACTACATGTTCAGGTGCTGAATCAGCTTTGTCAAACAGCCGACATTCTGTCTGTAAGAAATCTGATAATCACAACCTTTGTCAGAATAAAACCTCAAAATTACTAAATCAACTTGAGCTCAACCTTCAGGTTGCCATGGCACTTAGGAGACATGCTAAAATTGGGCTGTGTGTAAAGCATTTTAGCTGTACCAAGGTAGTAAAAAAGTTGAAATGCAAAACAACAAAAATCCCAAGCTGAATTGAGTAAAACGTAATAAACAAAATGGGACGGAATGACAATTTAATAAGGGGATCCAGAGATATGATTTTTTTAAGTTTTAAGCAGGAACAGTGCCAAAAAGCATAAAGTGCCAATAATAATCAATGGTCACATTAGACCGGAACCTAGGTGCAATTTGACCTTGATTGTGATGGAGAGTGATTTGTCCTGGTTAAGGGTTTTACCTTATGACTTTAGCCATTTAAGCACCAATCTACCACAGGAGTATACTTCTAAAGGATCCCCAGAACCTCAGGAGAGGCACTTAAGAGACTCAAAGATGTCAGGTAGAAGTAAACAGCATGGTCAAGTCCAGGTCCTGCTAGAGTTCAATATGGCATGTATATCATGCCACCACAAAAAAATCAATGGTGAGTAAAGCAAACCCTTATTAAGATAATGTTCCCCGCTTGGGTACTCTGGTTGTAAATGCTTCCTTCCCCATATCATATGAGAATGGTGAAGAGCTAGCAAGAGCAATTTGTCAAATATCCTGGTTGGTCAAAAAGTTCCTACACCCTTCTTTGTACTTATTACACTGGTAATTGCGCTGGTAAATAATAAACCCTTATGATGACATGTGGAACAATTTCTGCAACCAAGTCTCAATCGTCAGGCATTTGTCCAGCTTCACCCATCTCAGTATGCAGATGTTAGCCATTGCAAGCACTGCTGCAAACTACGTGCCTGTTCCAACTGTGATTTTGGGGTATGCTGATGCATTGTGCAAAAGCCCAGCCCTGATATTTAATGGGGTGGTTATTGTTAGAGACTTCATCAATCTATGCCACACTTCTTGCAAGCAGCTTTGAAGCGCTGAGAAGTCCAATAATATATGTAATCTATCACAATCTGAGGGGGGGGGGCATCTTCAACATTCCGCATTATTAGGAAGACCCTAAATGTCCAGTCTTTGTGGAGACCAGTGTCACCTGTAGGGAATTTTATATTAACTAAATGTCTTTTGTCATATGTCCTGTGCAGGCCCATTGTCGATTTCTCTATGTTAGCATGTAGCAGACTGTCCACTGCTTTACATACGTTACTCTACAAACAGATTGTGATTTGTACCAAACTGCACTTTCACACAGAACATGCTGTTGTTTTTACGTTATGTTCTTTCCAGGGATTTAGTCTGAACATGTAGACATGGTTGAACAACAATGCCCCTTGTTATTCTGTACTGGTTAGGCCCTAGCACCCAGACAAAACACACAAATGCACCTGTTGTTTGGGAACACGTATTTTGTAATATAGGTATGCACAGATAGGTAACACACACTTAGAGAGGACACTTTCCAGGGAAAATATCATGACTGCACCTGATATGTAGAACTTTGATCTGTGTATATTAAGGTATAGGGTCTGCTGCTAACACCCAGAGATCATCTGATTTCTAATCATTTTGCTTCTGTAGAAGGGAAGGGAGGTAAGGCTACACTGTCGTATATGACAGCTCAGTTTATGATTTACGGACTACTTGCTATGCTGACCTTATTTGTAGTAGGCATTCTCCTACTTGTTGTGGCACATACACTGCATACTAAAGCACACTAGTTAAAATAAACATTTAAAACTTTCTTCATTTTTCTGTCAGAACTTTTTGTGGACTAGTACGAGTTTGAGGGCGAAAGGGTGTGTCATGCAAATTCGATTCCTGAGAGGGTCTGGAGTGTTGTGATCTGGGATGTCTTATCACTTGTTCCTCTGTGAGTGAGTAGGAGGGAAAGTGAGACACTATAGCTAGTCGGTCCCAGGCTCATGGGTACTCAGGTGTTAGGATGATTTAGGGGCACATGCATCAATTCGCAGAATTGGCCCGTTTGCTAATGGAAGAAGGCCTTTTCAGGTGCACGCACCTTTTGTCATTAGCAATTTACGTAATAGCAATTTTTTGTGATAATCGAAATTGTGAATTTATTTAGTGAATCGCAATTTGTGAATCCCTATTTGCTAATGCATGTATCCTTTCCTAAATGTGAACTGTGCATTTAGGAAACGCTAATTACCATCAACTTCAAGTTGATGGTAATTTGTGCATGAATGAATGAATGAATATTGGATTTCTAAAGCGCAAACTATGCCCAGGGGCATCAAGGCACTATTGGCGGGACTGTCATACAAAACTAACATACTGTACAGACAGAAATCATTTTAAAAAGCCAGGTCTTTAAAGCCTCGCGAAAGAGAGAATGGGACACCAATCCCGAGAGATCGCCAGGAAGGGGTTCCATAGACTAGCAGCAACAATGTAAAATGCTCTGCCTCCCCATCTTGACTTCTTTAACCTTGCAACTTGCAGCAGATTTTTGCTAGCTGATCTTATCCGCTTGGTAGGGACATAGCGATGAAAAAAGCCCTCTGATAGAGTTCGAGCACAGACCATAAAAGGCTTAATGGGTGAGGCATAGGGCTTTAAACACAATTCTTTGATTTAAAGGAAGCCAGTGCAGTTTGATGAGGGAAGCCAAGACGGAGTGGTATTTTGGAAGATCCATCACTAGCCTGGATGCTGCATTCTGCACCAACTGCAAGCGATGGACGAGGCCCTTATTAATGCCCAGATAAAGGACATTACAATAGTCCAACCTGGATATTACTAATGCAATCACTGCCTGTTTGCGAGAGGCGAAAGAAAGGAAGTGGGACATTTTTATGAGGGTCTTGTTTATCCCAAAGCAAGTGGACACCCTTCTATTAATCTGCAAATTCAAAGAGAGTGAATTGCCCAAGATGACCTCTAAGTTTTTACCCTGGGATACAGGGCAAGGGCAACAACCAAGTGAATCTGGCCACCAATCGATTGACCAGCTATTCTGTTGGTTTCCGAAAATCAGGACCTCAGTTTTTTCCCCATTGAGTTTAAGATAGTTCTCAACCATACAGGAGGAAAGTGCTTGTATGCAGTTTTCAAAGTTTAAGGCAGATTCCCTAACGCTGTGAGTGATAGACATCATAATTTGCGTGTCATCAGCTTAGGACAGTACTTCCAATCCAAAGGACTTTACTTCCCCAGACAGTGGGGCAACATAAATATTAAAAAGGGTCGGTCTCTAGGAGGAGCCTTGCGGGACACCACATAACAACTGGTTGGGGGCCGAATAAAATAGCCCCATTTTCACTATCTGTGTCCAATCATTAAGGAAGGAGGTGAGAAGTTTGAGGACCCTCTCCCCAAACCCTTTCTCCTTGAGCCGTACCACCAATCTCAAAAGACAAAGGGTATCAACGGCTGCTGTAAGGTCAAGAAGATCCAACAGCGTAGTATGTTCTGCGTCGACCTGTACACAGATATTATTAGGTACCAAGGTTAGTGCTGTCTCTGTGCTGTGGTTACTTCTAAAACCATGCTGCGAGCCTTCTAGAAGATGGTGTTCACGTAGATAAGAGCTGAAGTGGTTATTCAAGTGTTTCTCCAAGATCTTGGCTGGAACTGGTAGCAGAGAAATAGAGCGATCATTTTTCAATTCCGCTGGGAAGGCTTTTTTAAAAGAGGATTAACAACGCCGTCTTCCAAGGATGGGGTACTGCCCCACCGACATGGCAAAGTTAAGTACTGAGGTATGGTGCGGTAGAATAGCTTCCCAATTTTCAAAATCTTCAAAGGACACGCCTCCATTGGGTACCCAGATGTAATCCCCCCTAACAAGTGGTTCACAAGTTCTGGAGACAAGGGGGAAAGGTAAGCAACTTAGATATCTCCTCCGTGGCTAAGAAGGGACTCTTAGGATGGAGGACGTTAGAAGAGACTAATGAGGCACTTTTAACATCGGCAGCTTACAATGAGGAAAATATATATATCCACTATTTTAGCGCGGACGAAATCTGCCTTACTATCACAAAGCTCCTGCTAGGTATACATCAGGTCCAGAACAGGAGGAGAGACAAGCGAATTAATAAAATTACAATATTCTTTAGAAGATTTCATAGATTCAGTGGCCTTTGAGTGAAATAGTACTTTTTCCTCAATAAAGGTCTACCCGCTGGGGCAGGATCTGCAAGACCAAGTTCTTTCCTGTTTGTGACAAGATTGCCTCATCTTTCTGAGTCTGTCTGAGAACCAAGGGGCGGAAGTTTTTTTTCTGCAGTGTAGTGCTCCTTAACGGGCACCAGACTATCCATGGCTGCTAACAGCCAATTCGAAAAATCAACTGCCACTAAATTAGCATCTGCGTCACAGTGACTTGATAGTTTTTTAACAAGTTGACGAGAGCCTCCTAACTAATGAGGCTAAGATTTCTCTTTTTCTCTGTTACCTTGTCAACAGCGGAAAAAAGAGCTGGTACCCATATCCTGAGAATCAAAGGATTGGCATAATGGTCTTACCAGGAGAGAGGCATTGGCTCTCCTACTTTAAACCATTGGTCATTAGAAAATATACCATCTAATATATGTCCTGCTACATGGGTGAAGCTCATAACCAGTCGTGGTAAGCCAGAACACCCCAGGGTTTCCAGTAGAGTTTGGGTGCCTTTATATAAAGCGTTGTCCAGATGGAAGTTAAAATCACCCAGCAGAGCAAAGTTTGATCTCGCTAGGTGTGGTTCAAAAAGATTGCTAAAATCCTGGCTGAGTGATGACCTTGATCTGGGTGGCCGGTTGGTAAAACTTTCTGTAGGATAGAATTTTATTGACAAATATAGTGCCTGCAACGGATCAGAGGATGTAGTAAGTGACTCAGTGCGACAGGTATATGTGTTCTTGTAGAGAATGCCTAGACCCCCTTCCTTTCTGTCCACCCTGTCAAATCTAGCTAGGGCATATCCAGAGTGAATTGCCCCCACAAGATCGGGGCCCGAGCAGTCCCTTGCCTATGTCTCAGTAACAAACACCCAGTCAGGCTTACGAAGTGATACAAAGTCCCTAAAAGCGATTTTGTTATTGATTCAGGATCTCGCGTTAATGAGGAACCCCAGAAATGTGAGGCCATGAAGACGGGAGGAGGAAGGGTGGTTCTCTAAGGCCGCAATGCCAATGCCTGTCTGGGATAAGCAAAAATTGAAAGAGGGACAGACATACGGCAGAGATACGACGAGGACCTTCTGGTTCACAAGATGGCAGAATGTAGGTCCCTGTGACTGAAATTTTAGGAGTTCTAGTATAAGTAGTAGCTTTAGTCATATTTACAAGCACAAGGGCAGGGCCCCAGGCGGAAGGCGCAGGCAGGCACAGACTGGCTTGCCTTTAGCACACCGGTGGCTCGCCCACTTTATGCATCCGCTGTGCTTCCGACCCAGCATGTCCTTAAGTAAGCAGGGTCAGAAAACAACTAGTGCGCATCCTGCCCCTCTCGACACGAAGTGTGGGCCATATTATCAAGAAAGGGCGATACAATATTGCCGCTTTTAACGGCAGTAAACTGCCACTAAAGCGGCGATAATGGGCTTGATAATATGCCCTTGTAAATTCACATAGAAGCTCAGGTTCATGTGTTTACCTGGGCTTCTATGGGAATTCACAAGGGCATATTATCAAGCCCTTTATTGCCGCTTTAGCGACAGTTTCCTGCCGATAAAAGCGGCGATAATATATCGCCCTTTCTTGATAATATGGCCCTAGGTTTTTAATGAACCAACAGAGAATCACCAAAGATCCTCGCTTTCCTCCGCTTCAATCGGCAGAGCCGCGGCGGACCAGGGAAGCGTGGCAAGCCCCCACAGAGGAGTAGCAGAATGATAAGTAAAGGCAAATAAATCCTAAAAGCCGCTGAGATTACACGTGGGGTTAAACTAATTTAAAATAATGGCCCTCCAACAGTTTAAAAGGGTTAAAAACAAAATGCAAAGTGCCCAGCGCTCAGGCAGCAGGTTAAACAAACACAAGGTGATTACTGTGAAAAATGCACAAAGATGAATTTTTCAAAGTGCCATGTAGCGCAGGCATGTGTGTGCTTCACATGTTCACACTTACCTTTTTTGGGGGTGCTTCAGGGGGGCCTCAGGCCCCTGGGCACCCTTGGATAGCATTTCCAATTTGCAAATACCAATTTGGTAATCGCAAATTGCGAATGCATTACCATTCATTCCTATGGGCCTCTAGGCCCAAAAGAATGAATGGAGTTACATTAGCTAATAATGATTCGCAATTTCCGAATCGCTATTAGCTAATGTTAAGGAATCGCAAATGCTATTGTGATTCCTACATGCATAGGCGTTTGCGATTACCAAATAGCGATTCCTTAAAAATCGCGATTTGATCATTGCAAATGAGGAGTTTGATGCAAGTGCCCCTAAGTCCTTGCCTGCTAAGGTTCTATGATACCAAGCATAGTTATGTGACTCTGCAGAATCCCTGCAATACTTTCTGCACGTTTTTGTAAATTAAGGACATTGCCCTCAAGTGATGAGATATTTCAAACTCTGAGTTTCTTGGAAGGCCACCTAGGAACCTAGGATTTTTCTCCTACATTGTTTCAAGCGCTAACAGTTCCAAGCGTCGAGCTCAGATTGCATTTTACTGAATGTCTCATGTTTATCCCCTTGCATTCTGTGATCTAATTTTGAGATGTCCTTGGCTCAAAGTCTGACCAAAACTTTTTTGTATTTCTCTCGTGGATTTACCCGTTACTCCATAGCTATCCCTTTTTATGTGGTCTGCGATTAAGTCTTAACTTTTCATGTACTTTTTGCCATTACTACACAGCTGTGTGAAGGATAGGGTTCACCTTTTCCAACGGTAGGAAGGTTTGGTAGGCATCTGTATTTTTCCACCATTCTCAATTTCAACTCAATTTTATGTTTCTTACATGACATGAATGTCGTACCTGTGCTGGTTCAGATGGGAGGATAACCAATAAGATTCTATATGGAAAATCAGAGACCTCCACATTCCATAGATAGAAATAACTTTAGTAGTAGAAGTATAGGTTTCCTGCCATGCCACAGAAAGGTTTTCCATATCATGGAAAGTAGATGAATCACGCTTAAGTGAATTCAGAGTGATAGCATGGTGAAGACATAATTCAATTGATGCATGATGTTAATTTTTTATTATTTGGTCCTTTCCCTGTCAGAAATTGAAAAGGGACCATCGGCCTCTCTTTAAATCTTATCAATTAACTGAGGCACAGGATCCTGCATCACATTTGGCAGCGCACTATTTACATAACTCCCTAAATATTTCACATTGGTTTCAGCTTCTAACGAACCTGAGAGGGTTTGAGAAATGCACCAGTTGTAAATCAGGTCACTGGGAGTGCTACACACTTGTCACAGCTGACATGATACCTGGAGAAGACTGAGCATTCCGAAATAAGTTTAATGAGGGCTGCAAAGCAATACCTTGAGTCAGACAGGGTTACTATGAATTAGTCTACTTACCTGGGGTCTGTATAGCCTTGATTCCAGTACTACACTGGATCGCCGCTGCCGCCAATCGTTGAGCGCGATGATGAACAGCAGGAGCAATAAGGGGAAGTCCTCTTTTGTCCTCTCCCAATTTCCAACAGGGAAATTAAGCAAATAACAAAACACCAGTGCCGCAGGGTTAAAGTATAACTATTTGATTTTTGGAAGGAAACCATCACCTTTTCCAACTCCCAACAGTATTATAAACAGATAACCGCACTCTACCCTATTGAATGCTTTTTTCATGTCTAAGGATATGGCAACTTTCCCGTCTCTATCATGTTGCACTTGCCACAGCACGTGGGAAATCCATCATAAATGAGATGAGGAGGAGCAATGAAGGGGAAAATTCCCCGTTTTGGAAAGGTTTCTTCCAGTGGTTTGCTAATACTTTTGTGAAGCTTTTGATGTCTGTGTTTACTAAACAGATTGGTCTTTCACTCCTGAGTTTTCAACAGGTATATGTTTAGCTTTAAAATAAGAGAGATATTTGCACTACGAAATACTGAAAGGGGTTTTTTGTCAGGCGTTATACCTGCGAAAATCTTCTGCAAAAGGTAGACGTGTCTCTTTGCTGGCTCTGTAGAATTCCAAGGTGAATCTAATACCGAATCCTTAGCCGTGGGCATAGAATCACCTGCCTGTTCTATCACTTCCAACATTCTCTCAGCTTCTAGCAATTGATATAGTTCCAGGGCCACTGTCTGCAGTTCGAGGTAGGAAAAGAACTGCACCTTCTCTGTCCACGAGTCACCATTTTCAGAAGCATACGTCTGGTAGAAAACTCTTAAGTCATCAATATATGTAGGGTGGTGACATTAGTTCTCTGTACATCATTATTATCACTGAGAATGTATGTCTTGCTTCGTGCTGCCTTAACTTTAGAGCTAAAAGAGTCCAGCCTCTTCCTCTCTTTTATTTTGGGTTCGGGACGTTAACAGCAGCATGTTGCTCAGTTCGTATTTTGCATTGAAGAGGTCTCAGTGTATCTTAGTACTATTATCCATTATTTATCCATTAGTTCTGCTACCTTTATTTCTAATTTAGTTGATTTCTTATTTCTCAGGGCAGAGTCCCTCTTTAGGTTTCTCTGACAAAGGCATTTCCTGCCATCCATAATTACTACGGGGAAGTTACTGCACCCTTATTTTCCTTCAGGTAAGTATGCAGAAAAGTCTGTAAGCATTATAACTCCGTTTATAACTTGCAATGAAACATATTCAACCTCCAAAACCAATTAAGGTTTTTTTGCAGCCCTAAGTCAATGTGAAACTGTATCACGTCATGGTTTAATACATTGCAGGGCACTATAAAGGTAATCCTGAATTTGGCCAACAATGCGTAGGTAGATAGGACACAATCTATCCAGGTGTGGGTTCCATATGCAAGGGATGTAAAGGTATAATATCTTTTGGTTGTATGCTCAATGCACTAGGTGTCTGTCAAACCAAAGCCCTGCATTAAATCTTTGAGTAGATACCACTTCTTAGGATGACTTGGGTGACCTGATTTATCTATAACTGGGTCCTGCTCTGAGTTCCAATCTGTGCCTGTTAGGACTTTTGCAAGGGGGAAGGAAAGCATTATTCTAGTGACATCTATAAAGAATGAATCTTTATTCCCAATGCGAGCATACAAGGAAACAAGTATCTGTTCATCTTATTAAAATATAGTGGATGGTGCAATCTACACAGATATGAGTGACTTGTACAGGAAGCCTTTACCTATCAGGATCTTAACCCCTCCTTTGAAGTAGGACTTGGAGGAAGTGTCCTGTGTTCCGGTTTCAGGTATTTATTTGGAGTGTTACACCTTTCCAACCCACACCCTATTCAACTTTTCTCTTTACGAGACTGAGAGGTGCGCCTCTTGTATTAATGGGATATCTAAGGTAAGTGTATCCAAGTAGGAGAAGATTGTTTCCCCTTAATGTACTGCATCAACCTATTAGCATTCAGTGAAGCAATTGACAGGTCCTAATCGGGATGAATGGAAGCCTTACCACTCAGGCTGGTTATGGTCTACTAACGGTCTATTCCTTTTGGCTGTAGGGAGGCTGGACTAGAAGTAAGCACTGGGCTTACAATAGAGGGGTGGGGGTTGTATGTGTGCGTGTGTGTGTGTGTGTGTGTGTGTGTTTGTGTGTGTGTGTGTGTGTGTGTGAGAGAGAGAGAGAGAGAGAGAGAGAGAGAGAGAGAGAGAGGGAGAGAGAGAGAGAATCAGGTTTCTTGCAGGCATTACAGGTGGAATAGGGTACAACATGTAAAAAGGTGCAAAATATTTTCTTGTATTTCTACTGCTATGAAGCCTGGTGAATACAAAACAGGAAGTAAACTACTGCTGTAAAAGGATAACATCTATGGGTGTAATAGGGTGCTTAGGGTAACTTTAGATGGGCGAGTAACTGAGGAAGCAAGATGGGGTCCAGTCAGAAGGAAATGCCTTCTTTTTTTTCTTTCTTTTTTTTTAACCATTCTTTATTGCAGATAATTTTCATAACATTTTTTGAAGCACCCCCCCTCCCTCCACCCACTCCAATACTGGCATTATCAAACGATATTAATATCCATTTCTACTAACATCAAATAAACTAAACGTAGCGAGTAGCTAAACCCAGAAAACAAGACTATTAATACTTACAATAAAGTAGTAAAAAAAAACTTTCTATCCTAAACCTTCCATCCACTGCGTAAGAGGGTGCCAAATTTCTAGACCCTTCTTTTTCTTTTTCAAACCCTTCCTGCTATATATTGCTTTCTCCAAGCTATATGTCGAGAGTAATCGAGCCCGCCATTGTTGAAAAGATGGGGGAACAGTGTCTAGCCACGCAGAAGCGAGACAAATTCGAAGCACCGCAATAGAGACAAAGAGAAATCCCTTTATGTTATCCGGATGGTTCACGCTGTCTAGCCCCAAAACTATTTCTGCTGTTGTAATTTCTATTTGTGTCTCCAATATTTCAGAGAGAAAGGTAGAAATCTCGCGTCTAACGGTACATAGTGCCCCACATGTAGCAAACATATGTATTAGGTCTGCTTGTGGCATCGTACATCTGGGGCATGAGGTCGATTTACCTGTCCTTCATTCAGCTAACTTATAAGGGGTGTGATATAGAAAGAAAAAAGTTTTATAGAACTGTGCGTGCAGTTTTGAGGACATTAGGAGCGATTGGGATAACTGAAATGCATTCTGGATAGATATAATTGAGATTCCGAGCTTATTCTGCCAATTATGGATATTTTTATCCATGTCATCCGGGAAGCGCATGATTAAATTGTTATATATTTCCCCGATTTTAACATTACTATACTGAACAACTGATTCTATTAACTCATTTTTCTGGAAAGCTCCCCTTCCCCCCCTCTTTTTCATGATATAGTTCCTAACCTGTAGGTATTTAAAAAAGTCCCTATGTTCTAAGCCAAATTTATGTTTTAAAGATTCAAATGAAGTGAAACCGGCTGACTCATAAAGAGAGCCGATTTGAACTATACCAAGTCTGGTCCACCGAATCATACACATATCCGAAAACATCTCTGGGAGGTTTTGATTACATATAAAAGTAGTGTAGTACGAAAACCGACCTAGCCCTAAATGTTTGCGAACATGATTCCAGGCAGCGTAGATGCCTTTTAGAGTTTTGAAGCACTTTCTTAAAATGACAGTCATAAGTCAGTCGCCACAATGTGCGCCCGCTAGTTTACCTAGAATAAGTTCTTGAGGAGTTGGAACAGATCTCTCTAAAGTATCCTCCTGGTTAGTCCTTAACAACAGGCTACTATATTTAAGGATTGTCGCCCACCAATACGTTTTTAGGTTAGGGAGTGCAAGACCTCCTCTATCTTTTGATAGAGTAATAAATCTATTAGCTCTACGGATTTTCCCATAACTCCATATGAAGCGAGAGAAAATACTATCGATTTCCTTAAATAATAGTGGTGCGAAGTTCAAGCAAATAGTACAAAAAAATATAAAAATTTAGGAAGATATAACATTATAATTAAATTACATCTTCCTATAATTGTAAGATGTAAGTTATGCAGTTTTTAAAAAACTTTTTTCGGTTTGTTTCATTAGAGGATCCATGTTAAGTTTTACCAGATTATTTAAATTAGCAGTGAGATTGACGCCGAGATACATTGCCTTATCCGTTACCCTTTCAACCACAAGATTACATTTTTTATTGATTATGATTTGAATTTTAGTCTGGTTCAGTTTGTACCCCGAGATTTCACCAAAATTATTTGCCTCTTGTTCCATTGCCTCTACAGATTTGTCAGGATCGGCTGTAACAATAGCAATGTCATCGGCATATGCTAAGGACTTAGTTTCACCGTTAGGATTCTTTATTGGCATTATAGATGTATTAATTTCTAATCTGTGGATGAACGGATCAATGAAAATGGCGAATAGCAAAGGGGAGCAGGGACACCCCTGCCTTGTTCCTCTTGATATTTTAATTGAGGCGGAGTTTTCACCATTTATCGAGACCACAGCTACTGGATTAGGGTACATCTTGCGAACCGCATTGATAAATGCCTCCCCGATCCCACTCCTTGACATAGCGGTCCATAGATATTTCCAGGAGACCCTATCAAAGGCTTTTTCGGCATCTAAAAGAATTAGTGCCATAGGGTCTCCTGTTACGTCCGCTATGTCAAAGAGTGTGATCACCCTCTGGATGTGATCGGTGGTGGATCTATCAGGAACGAATCCATGCTGCCTGATGGAGATAATTTTGTAGATTACCGGGGCAAGTCGGCTAGAGAGTAGTTTAGAATATATTTTTGCATCATTATTTATCAAGGGGTGGTAAGCCCCTAATTCCATTGGATCTTTATTCTTTTTGGGAAAGACGACAATCTTGGCCTGATTCCATGATTCAGGTGCTCGCCCACCCTGAAATACCTGAGTTACCAGTTTAGTTAGAATTTCTTTTAGTTGTTTATTAAATCTAGCATAGAATTCCGCTGGAATTCCGTCTAGGCCCGTTGCTTTGCCGGTTGGGAGGCTGTTAATAGACAGGAGAATTTCGATCCATTGTGGTGCTTCCTCAAGTTTTTCTTTGTCAGTTTTGGGTAATTGAATCCCTGTACCGAGGTCCAAATATGCATCTATTTTAGATTGACTCTTCCCAGTCTCAGTGTATAAATCCTCATAATATCTATGGAATGCATCCCTAATCTCTTTGGAGTCACCGGTCAGGCCTTTAATGGGGTCTCTAATTTTTATAATTGTATTATCGCTAATCTGTTGTCTTGTACGGACGGCCAATTGATGTCCTACCTGCTCATTGAACTCATAGACTTTCTCCCTGTTCAAGGTGGCTTTTATTATAGCTTTTGTGGTGAGTATTTCTGTTATTAGATTTCTTGCAATTGCAACGTTTCTTACTGCTCCTTCTATATTGGCATCACCCTGGACAGCAATCATCAAGTCTTCCTCTTTACTAGCAAGATTATCATGTAGTTTCATTAGTTCTTGTTTTGCTTCCTGATTGTGTTTGATCGAGAATCTGAGGGTTTCTCCCCTTACTCCGGCCTTTAGTGTGTCCCAGACCACCTCCAGGGGGGCACTCCCTAGGTTATATTTTAGAAATTCTGGGATCCAATTTTCCATAAGATTACAGTATTTTGCATTGGTCAGTACAGCCCTTTCAAAAGTCCAATTGCTGCGGACCCTTGGTTGCTCCCCCGTTTCTATGTTAACAGTTAGGGGATTATGATTGGAAAAAAACCCTTGGTAGTCAAGCTACCAAACAGTGGGATATGATGACATCCGACACAAAAAAATAATCCAGTCTTGCAAATTTAAGATGGGGGGGTGAAAAAAAAGTATACCCAGGATTTGTTGGGAATTTCATCTCCCAACAGTCAGAGATCTCGTGAGTGTTACAAAGATCCCTAAGTGCTCTAAATGTTTTTGGTTTCCTCCCATGATAGCTGAAGTTATGCACGGAAGACCACTTAGACGGGAGATTTAGATTAATGTCACCACAACCAATCAACGGGACAGGCCAGTGTGCTAATTCGTTAGATAAAAAGTTCAAGAGATCGGGATCGTCGGTGACACAGCCATATACAGAACAGACCGTAAGTTTATTCCTCTTATCATAATGGCATTCAGGGATGGCCCATCGGCCAGATTTATCTGCTACCGATCTCACAAACTGGACTCCACCCCCCCCCCGTGCCAAGATAGCTACCCCTTTAGTTTTATTGGACTGGGTTGTAGCAGTGATAACTCTGTATCCTAGTGTTTTTAATAAATGTATTTGGGACCCCTCGACATGAGTTTCTTGCAGACAGACTATATCTGCTCCAATAGATTTTAAACCTATTGCGATTCTTTTATTTATATCATTTAACCCACATATATTGATGGTCAAAATTTTCAATTTAACCATTAGTACCTATTGGATCGGTCTTGTCTTCTGGAACTGCTCTCTTAAAAAATCGAACTAAAGCTTCTACCCTACTATCCTGCCTGTATATCCACCCCCCTGAGACTAACCCCCCCAACCTTCCCCCACCATATCTTGAGGCTTCCTGAGTCATAAGGCACCCAGGTGTGGGCGTCTGAGTCATCCGAGCATCGCCGCTCGCTAGGGTCACCTGAACTAAAAAAAGTGTGAAGAAAAGATATAGAAAAAGGCTAAAGTTTAGAACTAGTCTCGATTGTAGTTTCCCCTAATCTTGTTATATTATTCGATGTATACAACTAATGTACCACGTGTTCCCACAGGGATCCCGCTTATCTCCCTCCTGCTCCCCTACAACCTTTCCTTATTGTGTCCAACTAATAATAACCTATTTATATAAATTTATTTATTTGTTTATTTATTTATTTATTTATTTATTGAGTATAGGTTACTGTTTAACCTTATTTCCCCCCCCCCCGATTTTCCTGAATCTGAAAGTTCTTGTAAGTAAGCCTCCGCTTGGATCTCGCTTGTAAAGTTCTTAGATATTCCTTTATGGATTACTCTTAACCGTGCTGGATTTAGCAGATAGACCGTTGCTCCAATTTGCTCAAACGGGACAAAGAGTTGCCACATCCTCCAGTGGCGTTCCACCGTTGCATGGCCAAAGTCCGGGCGAACGAAAAACGTATATCCTTGATATTCTCTTTTACTCGTTGGTCGAGCCAAGTCGTAGATAGCTTCTCATAAAAAAAAATCCAAAACAGACCAAAACGGCTCTCGGGTAATGGTTTGCTCTATGAGAGTGTTTGGGAAGCGTTAGAGGAAAGCGGTGGGCACGTTGGACTTCACGATCCAGTTCCCAAGTTTGGAGTTCAGGCAGGGCAGTTTTTAAGAGATTGATTATAAAACCCTTTGGGTCGCTGCCCTCTACCCCTTCTGGAATTCCCAGAATGTGGAGGTTATTTCTTCTGCCACGGTTCTCGAGATCTTCTACTTTTGTCATTAAGTCTTCAATGATACCAGCATGGGCCTTGCCACTGATTTGAAGTTTGGTGACTTCTGACTCGAGGTTTTCAGTTCGGCTTTCGATAGAAGCCATTCTGTCCAGTATCTCAGAGCACGTATTACCGACTTTTTGAATAGCGCCTTGGAATTGTTGTATAGCATCGTGATTCCTTTGGCTATCAATTTTCACATCTGTATGAAAATCCTTGATGGACTTCAGAACCTCACCCAGTGAAGGTTCTACAGGAAGTCCCGGATTACCAGTATCTCTATGCGGTCAGTTTGTGCCACTTTCAATCTCCCCATTGTTCGACAGTTTGCGGTCTACATCTCCTGCTGATTTAGGGGTTGAGCTTTTCCGTGTGTGCTTGGATTTTTTCTTTGCTTGGTCGGGGTAGCTCCCCTTATCCGTAGTTTCGTCGTCTTTTGGATTGTGGAGTCTTCTATGTTTTGATCTCTTTTTTTCCACTTTCTTTCTTGGGATCATATCTCGACCAGATTCGTTTTTATCCTTTGTGCCTGTTTGATCGGACACTTCCACAGTGACTACAACCGATTTTTCCTCCTCGCTAATTGCGCTAGACTCTACGGTCTCACTGGAAATAGACATTCCAGTTTCGTAAATATCGGAGTTGGATCCCTCTGAGGCTTCTTCATTCTCTGATTGTGGCCTTTTGCCAATAATAGTAGTTTGCCCCATGGAGGAGGTATGATCGAGTTCTTGGCTAGCTGGATCTGAACCTGTAACTGTGCTTGTACCACTTTCGTTGGCTTAATCTCTGGGGGTCCTTTTATTCTTAAGTACATCCGATTTTATAGCTTGTTGCTTCCCATTTTTGTTGTCATTTATGTTATCATTTTTATTGTCATTATTCGTGGTTTCCTTTGGTAGTGGGGCAAATATATTGGAAATCCTTGGTTGCGTTTCGGCAGACAGGCCAGTTGTTTTTGCTGCGGCCTTCAGGTTTTTAATGGTTTGTAACCTTTTGGCCTTTTTGGCCATTAGTTCCTCCTTTTCATCAGCCTGGTCATCAGATTTTTCTTCAGTGTTTAGAGACTGCTGATGATGCTGCTGATGCTCATTAACCTGCTCCTGTTTCTTTAATTTCCCGCGCTCGTTGTCTTTCTCCTTCTCAGCGTTTTTATTTACAGTTTTGCTTTTGTTTTTGTCCTTATTGTCTTTATTTTTCAATTTACCATTGCCCTCATTGCCCTCTTTTCCAGTCTTATCTTCTTTGTCCTCCTGGGCCTTCAGCCCTCTGGTTTCCCGTCTTCTGCCGGTGTTATTCGTTTTTTGCTGGCTACTCACCGCTTGTTGTTTTGAGCCATTGTCAGAGTCCAAAGCTGCTAGTGTATTTTTAGCTACTAGTGTTATTTCATCATTTATTAGAGTCTCAGGAATTTCTTGAGCCATTCGTTTACCCACCGGCTTATCTGGTGTTGCTTGAGGCATTCTCTGTGTTGTATCTGAATCCATGGGTGGTTCCCAAGGTTCACTTGGATCACAAAACATCAGATTATCACCCCCTTCCTGGACCGTCTTGATAGTCTTGATAGTAGTCTTTAGAGTAATCTTTTGTGGCTTTCTAACTGTCCTCCACCCTAACTGCTTCTGTTTGTGCTTCTCTTTATGGAGGTTTTTATAGAGGTTCCTTTCGTGCCTAACCTCGCCTCCTGATTTCCACAAGTAAACTTTAGGGGGGTGTAGATTAACTCCGCCACATATATCTGAATTGACACCCCCTGGGTGCCGTTGGCACCCCTCCCCTGAGAATCCATGTCTTTTTCAAGCCACACGCAACGAGGTGATAGGATATTCAGAGTATTCAGGGTCTTAGCAAGTAATTGAGCGAAAATGGTTCTTGACGGCCCAGATGATCCGGAACCCTATCCTCCCCAGGCCGGATTAGGCTGTTTTTCCCTTGATACCTTATCTTCTTGCCTCTACACCACAGTGCAGTGCAGTATAGTACCGTGGATAACGGTATACAGCGATGCATATATAGTGTTTTTTAAACTGTGGGAGATTTAATACCCTGATACACCGATACACTAACACAGCAATACAACAATACAACACAGCAATACCGAGGCGAAATACAGAGGCACTTTTTTTTGTTTTTGGTGCTTTTAACTTTGCTTCCAGTTGTTTAGTTTGTTATTTGTTGTGATTTTGTGTGTAGTGTAATTTTATTTTCCCGCCTTCACCTGCCTTCACCGGTCTGAAATGCCTTAAACACACTGGTTAGAGAGTCCAATTTGTATCCAATTTGTGGCTTTTAGGAAAGAAGTTACAGTGTTGTAGTGTCAGGGCATATAACATCCTATTGTCCCGCACCAACTACTTTCTCTTCCTCTTCGATATTACTGAGGCCTTTGCAGACGCTCCCTTGAGCCTGAGGGGGCGTGGCGATGTAGCTATTTCAGGCTCAGCCCAGTGGTGTTCTGATGACGTTTGCCACACCGGCCGGGCTTTTGAGGCAGACAGAAAGGCTGAAAGGAGCGCTGTGAGAGCACGCTGAACAGAACGCTGATCAGAACAAGGTACAAACACTGAAACTGCGGGTGCCGGAGGAGTTATAACTTTTGTGAAGTTTGTGACATGTATATAGCACCTCTACACTCAATCCACTGACTGTTTAAACATTTGATGAAGTGGGTTGATATCGGCAGCTTTGGCAGCTCTTTGGCTGATCGGACAGGTAGAGTTTTTTTTTGAGGTATTAGAATTGCCCGTCAAGTCAGTCATTACGTGCTTCACTTCTCTCGGCAAGACTCTGAGTATTAGCCTGGGCAAGCTTGTTCTACTCACGTGCCAGTGAACTTCGTTCCGCAGGCGGCTGGTTCGCGGCTGGTTCGAAAGAGGCCCAGGAATCTGTTGAAGCAGCGATGACAATTGATCGATGATCGCAGCGGTGCTCTACGGATGTCTTCTTTCAAACAGCTTAGCCCAGTAAGCCCAGCAAGATAATGAAGAAAAATCGCCAAAATGCTCCTAGCTTCTTCTCGGGTCCTCTCAGGTGTGCTCGGCAACAAACACTGGCTCTGGTTCTGACCACGAGTGCGATTTCATAAAAGTGCTAACACCGCAAGTACGGTCGGGAACAGGGGGCCAGCCACAAGGTACATAATCATCGTGGCAGGATCGGTAAACAAAACCAGGGAAAACTGTGCATAATCAAATGTTCATCAATTGTTCAGCCACCTCTAGTTTTAGTCTGCCAGAGCGAGACCAGTGCGACCGCTCACACCGGTGCCATCTTGCCTCCTGCAGCAGCCGACTCATGCCTTCTGATTACTTTCATAAAAGATTCATTCAATGACAGGCAGTTTTATTCATCACTGAGAATTCTGTGATGTGAGAGTAGTCTGGAAATAAAAAGTCATCACTTTGTGTACAGGTAGGTAAAAGGCGATCCTAGCCTTCAGTGTACAACCCAGTAAGTGGTCAGTCTTACCTTAACCCAGAGACCTGTACAATACTAAATAGTATGACCATTCCACTAGATTACTACAAGTTTCCAACAATTCCCCAAACCTCTGTTATTTCACATCTTGATAATGTGTCACATAAGCGTTTTTATATTTGAAGGAGTCTTATGCCATCATATGAGGGGCTGGGCAACATATGGTCTACAGCACTTTCCTAGGTGATTGAGTAGAACCATAGTTCCATGCATGCCGTTTCAGACTTAGAGTCCCCTCCCCATGGGTTGATTGAAGATGGCATCTTGGCTTGTTCCTCTGGGAGGGATGGGGTTGTTGATGTTTGAGTTTCTGTCCGGATGCCGAGTGCCTTGTGACTTCTTTAAGTCTGTCCCATTCAGTCACTGCAGCATCCAACTGGGCTATGCCATATATAGGCAGAGGGGCAGAATGGTCATATCCCGGTTGTGTGGTATTCAATGCTGAGGAGTCCATGGTATCTAAAAACAGGTCTGGTGGATCCGGAAGAAGTGAATTCCGTCCTTTGAGAAATCTTGGAAGATGAAGATTTTTGATTTACCGTACAAAAAAGCGCCCTTGCTCTTTGCTATAATTTGCATTGGAGTGTTAGGTTTATCAGTAACGTGCATTCAGAACCTATGCTCTCTCTGGAATTCCAAGGGCGGGTCAAATGCAATGCCTGTTATTTTTTAGTAGAAGCTTTTCAGGAAGGCTGTCATATCATCATATTCCGATTTTTTGAGGATCCCTGAAAAACACAAATTGCATCTTCTAATTCTATCTGCCAACTCAGCAAGTTTGGCATGCATGGTAGAGTAATCTTACTATCAAGCAATTACACTGGCAATTGGTTCCTTAACTTTTGCCAATCCGTCTTCTGTTGTCAACCGACAGAAGCTGACGCGAAGTATGTCTATTTTGTGGGATGCTATTTTGGACATGGCCTTCAATGTTTTTCCCTCAATGGTAGATATGTAGGTTTTGAGTGCTATGTGTTCTTTCAAGATAGCACTCAGGAGTGAATCTTATACCATGCCATTTAGGGTTTTCGCAGTTTAATTTGGTCTACCTGTCTCCTTTTTTAAGAACTTGTAGTTGTCTTTTTTATTTCGGCATCACTAGGGATACAGAGAAGGATTGTTCGTGTCTTGGGTGCCTTTACCAGGAATAATGACGATTTGCACACTAAGGTTGTTTACTGACTTAAATGTTGTTACCAACACATGCCCCACTCAGTGTTCTCATTAATTGAGGTTCCACTCTCATTAGTGTTCTTGTGCCCCTCAATGACCACTTCTCATGCCTTGAGTGGGATTTACATAAAGTGGATTTCTCTTAACTCTTAGTGAAAACATCTGCTGTAACAAATGCATATCTGCCTGCCAGGAATCATTTGTGATTTCCGGGTATGTGTAAAAAAGCTAAATTTAGTGGTTCAACTTATGCTTACAACTAAAGTTGCCTTTCAGAATAGGACCCTGTTAGAAATAGTTGGCAGTTGACAGTGGTTTGCACCCAGTCCAAGTAGGAACCTCACTCTAGTCAGGGTAAGGGGATTACACAGATAAGATAACCCCTGTTCACCCCCTTGGTAGCCTGGCATGAGCAGTCAGACCTATCCCAGATGCAATGTGCAAAGCATTTGTACATCCAAACAGAGTGAAAACACTACAAAAGGGACACCACACTAGTTTAGAAAAGAGGCCAATATTTATCTGAATAAAACAAGACCAAAATGACAAACATCCAACATACAAATCACTGACATATTATCGAAAATGAAAAAATCGGCATACACAAATATCGAGTTCTAAATATCGATAACAAAAAAATGGACGTTCTATACTTTTTTTATGAAACTACAAAAATATCGATAACACAATATCGTTATGCAAATATATCGACTACAAAAAAATCGCAAACACAAATATCGTAATCCAAAATATCGAAGGTTATAAATAAACATAGTACATATCAAAAATATTGATAACAAAAATATAGACATCAATATTATCGACAATAACAAATTATCGACAACTCAAAAATACATGGAAAGTAGTATTTTCCACATTATAATTCAAATAATTAACATATACACTCATATCACATTTAAAATATAAAACAAAGATAACTAACACAATTTATACAACATAAAATAAATAAAAGCTACTACAGAAACGAAAACATTTAAAACAAATACACTCAACATCTACAATACTTAAAATAAATAAAAACACGTTTTTTTAAAAACAATATACCTTCATAATGTCCTTCATCTAAGAATAAAAAATACAAATTCTCGACTTTGCCAATTTACATTGAACTAAAATAATTAACAATTTAAAAAAATTCCAACAAACCAATAGAAACACAAATAAATAAATCAGACCAATAACATAACACAACTTATTAAATACTCACTATATAAAGAACTAAACTGAAAACTATTACACCTTTAACAAAAAATCAGGAAGGAGAAACTCTGCCAGATTTTCTACACCCTCAAAGACTCTTCTAAAATAAAGCCAACTACAAATAACAAAAAGTAAGTAAATAATTTTTTTTAAATAAACTGTCAATTTAAATGTAACCTACATTTTAATTACTTACTAAAAATACTAAATTATATGTTTTATCTCTTTATATCTTCACAACAGATCTAACTATAAAAAATAAGAACATTTTCAACTTGCAAAAACAGCGAGTTGCAAAAGTAAGTATACTTTGCATTTTTTTTTAGTATAACTAAAACAGAACAAAACACCTAAAATGTCCTAACCATCATACCAATTCCATTCAGACTTTTAAATCTTGTAAAAAAAGTTTATAAAATATATCTAAAAAATAGAAAATGTAAACGTAGTCCTAAAAAAATGCCACCACCGCATATAAATAAAAAACATAGCATTAAATATACTTTACTTTCTTTCCACAGACCACTTAAAAAAGAACAGCAGCAACAAATTAAGAAAACATCTACATTCAACTGCAACTAAATAACAGTAGGTAAGTATATAATAAATGTACATTTACTATTATTCATGCATACTGTATAACATTGTTTAAGATAAACTTTTTTACATAGCTTTCCAACTTTTTTATAACTAGCAGAAAATGTTTATAAAATAAAAGTAAAACATTAATCATAAAATACTGTGTCCTACAAAATGCCAACCCCACATATCAATTTGAAACATAGACTAAAATATACTTAACTTTATTTCCACAGACCACTAAAAAACAGAACAGCATTCTCCAAACAAGGACAAATCTACATTCAAATTCAACTAAATTATAGGATGTCGGGCGGATCGCCACCGCCATGCATTCTTCCCCGCCCCCCACCCATTTCCCCCTGACATATTACTATGGCGGGGTGACCGCGGCGGACGGAAAGACCGTCCGCCGCGTTTCCGCCCGGTCGACATTTCGACCATGCGGAGAAGGGTTCTATATGGTGGCAGTGTCTGTTAGACACCACCATCCATATTAGGAAGGCAGCGGGAACATGCTTTTCCGTGTCTGCAATGCCGCCACGCAAAGCCATGCAGGAATCTCCTGCAGGGGTCCGTTGCGGGCCCCCAGGGATTCTGGGAGGTGGGGGGGCGCACATGGGAGGTACCTATGGTACCCCCCTGCACTTCAATGTACAACATGGCAGGTACCGCACGGTGCCTGCCACGTTGTGCATTGACGTGCGCAACGTGCATTTTTAGCAATGCGGCTGGCGGTGCTTTCAGCACCACCCGCCGCAATGTTAAAAATGCGTGATGCGCCCACCAGTGTGGTGGGCGCATCCTAATGGCCCCCACGGGACCGCCACCCTTATGGCTGGCTGTCCCATTTTCATCGGGATGGCGGGCCCCATAGTTGGTGAGTATATACTAAAACTGCATATATTATTACTCATCCCTAAGGTATAAAATAGATTTTCATATAATTTTATATACATTTTTTCTAGATTTTAGAACTCCACAATGACTGAAGATGCCAAATTCATTACATCTCAGAAAGGGAAATTTTTGTTGTGCTATATGGTGTACGTTTATACCCAGGAAAAACAAACAGGACTTAAAGTAAACTGGAAATGTTCTAAGTATTACTCAAACAAATGTTATGGGCGTGCAACAACCAAGGAAACAAGTGTAATACATACAAGTGAGCGCAACCATCCACCAAATATCTCAGAAATAGAGATTAGATCTACTCTAGAAAACATTAAAGAATTAAGTAGCACCTCAGAACTACTGACAAGTGTAATACTTAAAGGACTACTACCTTAAGTACCTAGAGCAGCAAGAGGGTATTACCAACAATATCTTCTATTAAAAGAACTATAGCTAGAACAAAACAATCTACAAGACCAACAATATCTACACCGAAAACTTTTCAAGAGGTTATAATTCCCCCTAAACTTACCATAACTCATAATGATGAACCTTTCTTCTCCTATGACAACAACAATAAAGGTAAAAGGATAATTATGTTTGCTACAGCAAACAATATAAAGAAATTAAAAGAAAGCCAAACATGGATGGTGGACGGCCCTTTATCATATTCCCTAAGCCATTCTATCAACTATATACTATACATGGGCAATACCATAACACTTGCATTCCATTTATATATTGTTTGTTACCAAACAAACAAACTTCAACATACACAGAAATGTTGAATAAAATAAAGGAAGAAACAACAGACTTCTTTCCCCCAAAAATAGTGATCGACTTTGAAGAAGCCATGATAGACTACATCCTCAAAATATACCCTCACACATCTATACAAGGATGTTATTTCCACTTCAACGAATGTCTGTGGAGACATTTACAAAAATCAACACTCAGTGCCCCATTAGGATGTCGGGTGGATCGCCACCACCATGCGGGCGGAGGCAATCCACCCGACATAATTCCCCGCCTGCCACCCATTTCCCCCGCCATATTACTATTGCGGGGCGACCGCAGCGGACAGAAAGACCGTCCGCCGCTTTTCTACCAGGTCAATGAGTTGACCTGGCTGAAAAGGGTTTCATATGGTTTCATATGGTGGCGGTCCTCCGCCATCCATATTAGGATGTGGGCGGGAACATGCTTTTCCATGGCGGCAAAGCAGGAAAGTCTTGTGGGGGCCCGTTGTGGGCCCCCAGGGACTCCGGGGGTGGAGGTACACATAGGGGGTACCTATGGTACCCCACTGCACTTCAATGCACAACGTGGCAGGCACCGCACAGTGCCTGTCACGTTGTGCATTGAAGTGCACAATGTACATTTTTAGCATTGCGGCGGGCGGTGCTTTCTGCACCGCCCGCCGCAATGTTAAAAATGCGGGATGTGCCCGCCACTGTGGCGGGGGCATCCTAATGGCCCCCACGGGACCGCCGCCCTTATGGCGGGCGGTCCCATTTTACGTCGGGATGGCGGGCGGACAACGCCCACCTGGCATCCTAATAGGGCCCACAGTGTTGAATATGCAACAAACATCACGTTTGCATACCAAAGGAAACACCTAACAGCCCTGGCCTATGTGCCAGTCACAGACGTGGCTGAGCACTATAACATTTTAATAGTCCATTTTACAACCAAAACGAACAAAAATGATCTCCCCTTTTAGATTATTTCGAGGACACCTGGGTGGGGAGACTACACAGATCAGGCCATAGACACCAACCAAAATTCCAAATTTCTTGGTGGAATGTATATCTACCAACCCTAAACCAAAAAACCAAAACCAACAATGTAGCTGATGGTTGGCATAATGCCTTCCTAGTTTCAACTGGCCGAACAACTCCTACCCTACACAAACTCTTAATGGAATACATAAAGAACAAATGTTTCAAGAGTTGAGAATGGAACAATCTGTACTACAATTAAAACCTAAAGTATCTAGAAAGACTGCTCAAATGTACCAATATTTACAACAAGTACAACTTTATCCTTCAACAAGAGGGCTAGAGTACTTAAAAATTATTGCAAAAACTCTAATCTAAACCAAAAAACTATATTAATTAAGAAACAGCCCAAACACATTTCAAATATAAACATATACTTTTTCTTTAATAAAAGAAATGATTATTTTGTCTAATATATCATAATATTTTTGAAATATATAGACAAAATAATTACACAACAAAACAACAACAATATAAAAAAACACATTTTCCCACCCACAATAAAATATATTTAAAAACACTTACCTTTTGCACTGCTGTAATACGAAAATCCAACTCCTCCAAAATAATCCTGGTAGTTACAAACCAATAATGTATAAAAATAGACCCCAACAAAATGCAAAAATACAACTGTGCCAAGAACTCGAACATCCAGAAGAAATCAATAATCCAATATCTATAAAAAACCCGAAAACGAAAAAAAAAGATTAAAAACCGCTCCAGGAAAACCAAATAATAAAGGAAGTGTAAAATAAATATTATTTTATACAACTAAAATACACTTCCTTTTAGTAAAAAAATGCAAAAGTCCATAAAATGAAAACGTTATCTCCAAAAACCTAGAATAGAAACATAAACATTCCCACCCACAGAAAAGTTCAAATAATACAGTTTAAAACACCATTACATACATCATTAACACAAAAATGAAGTAAATACATACAAACACACATATTTCAACTAGGGCGTAAATTCAAAATACGTCGATAAAAATTAATACCTAAATTAACAACTACAAACACCATAACTCCACACACCCTAAATACAACACTACTACCTTCCAAACACACTTAAAATAGTTTTAATTTAAAGAAAATAACTCTTACCTTCTCAGACGCGAAGCAGCTCCCAACCGCGAGCTTCTATCTTCCCAAATAACCCAAAAAGACAATGAGCGGTTACAAAATAAAACACCCAAATAAAGATGTCAACAAAAAAATGTTAAATAAATGACTAAATTATTTATTTAACATTAAATAATAATTTAAAATTTTAAATAACATTATTCTAATTTTTTTTAAATTGTATATATTTTTTTTAAATATAGTATTTTCCTTATATAGTGTACAATTATAATAATAAATATTATTACATAATAATATTTAATATTATCATTATCAAAAATAAGTATGTTCAAAAAAACTTACTAAATGAATGTATACATTTTATTTATTTGTACCAAATGAATATTATAACATGTATTAATTAATAATATTAATAATTTGTTATTAATATTAATAATATAAATAAACATACTTTATGTTATAATTCTGAAATATGTTATTATTGAACAAACTGTATAGTAAAATATTAACAGTATATAATGTAATTAAATAATTTGGTTTTATGTTAACATTTATAACATGATTTAAATATGAAATGGAATGGAAGAGGATTTATAAAGCGCGTGGTTACCCGTAGGCGTCCCAGCGCTAAAGAGTAGCAATTACTGTGGGGAAATCGATATTTTAAGGAACCTTAGGGTACAGAAAAGTTTTAAGAAGCCTACGAAACTTCTGGAGACAGGGTTCAGTTCGGATCCTAAATGGAAGAGAATTCCACAGTGTCTCAGCATTGACGGAGAAACAACGTCCTCCTGTTCGTGCCTTCTTTATTCTGGGTACATTAGCATGGTACAGGTGGTCAGATCGGAGTGCCCTGTTGGCTAAATATGAAACTAATATGTTAAACATATAACAAAATATGTACTAATTAAAAATATGTAAAAATGAAAAATAAAAATGCATCAAAGTATATGTAAAATATATATGCAAATGTAATATATATTTATATTCACTATATTTTTTTAATTTTCCTATAATGTACTATTTTCAACATGTATACAAATGAAAAATGATTTGTATATAATAAACAAATACAAATACTTATATATTGTAATGACATTTCTACTGTTTATTTCAAAAAATATTTTGATTTACTTATGTGCTCTATAGGTTATATAATGAAAAATTTGCAAATAAAATGTTTTATTTCGTTTTACTACCTTAATATTACTATTACTTCAAATGTTTTTAAAAATTACTCTTTTTATAATTAATATATATATTAGAAAATGTAAAAATAATAAAATACATAATAAATACATTCATTTAGAACATATCTAACATTTGCTTTCAATAATAATTATCATAAAACATATTATAACATTATGGGACCGATTCTGATTCGATAAAATCCTGTACGAATAGCCGTATGGAGCATTTTTGCCGTACGAATCGTATCCTGTAATGTCTCCGTAGGTACGATGTAGTACGATGCATACCCAAAGCATTTCTCCGTCCGAATCGTACCAAAGCCCGTATGACTCAATAATCCGTACAAATCGCATTCGGAACTCGCAGTACGCGATGTCCGTATGGATCGAAACATCATTTTCCGACCCAGCAAGTAGGATTCGTCCAGTCAACACTCTGTACGACTCTTGTTGGGAAAAGCAGTATTCGACTCGAAGTGCGTGCAAAACGGACCCCCGGTACGGTTCGTACACCCCATGATCGTAGGGGTTGGTTCGTATACCCCATGATCGTAGGTGTACAAATCGTACCCCTACGATCATGGAGTATGGTTCGTACACCCCATTATCGTAGGGGTATGGTTCACATACCTATGATTATGGGGTACGGTTCGTACACCCCATGATCGTAGGGGTACGGTTCATACACCCCATGATCGTAGGGGTACGGTTCGTACACCCCATGATCATAGGTGTACGAATGGTAACCCTACGATCATGTGGTGTACGTGCCGTATCCTATGTGATTGTGTGACTCTCTGTACCCTATGTGATTGTGTGGCTTTACCGTACAAATCGCGTACTCATTCCCCGGTCCAGATCATACTTGTTGGGTCATACAGCATGTTTACGATTCGTACGGTTCACTTTCAGGGTCCATATCATATGTATTTTCCCTTGCTTTTCATATGGTTTGCAACGATTCTGACGCATTTTTTTACTACGGATCGTACTACGCAATTCGCACGGATTTGTACCATTCGTATGGAAATGGCTACGAATTCGAATCGTCGTACAGATTTGTTTCCCGAATCGGAATCGAGCCCTATATTTATAAATTAATAAATTAAATATTACTTACAATATAATTAAATTAAACATACAACACTTTATATATTTAACTATAAAAAATAATAAATATTAAGCCTAATTAAAAAACTACTCCCACTCCACTCAAAATTAAATTAGGGTAGGTGCTAGACAATAAACCTCATTAATTAACTATTCCCACTCCCATCTACATTAAATTCAGGTAGGTGCTGGACAATAAACCTAATTAATTTACTATTCCCACTCCAATCTAAATTAAATTGGGGTAGGTGCTGGACACTGAACCTATTTAAATTACTATTCCCACTCCAATCTACATTAAATTGGAGTAGGTGCTGGAAAATAAACCTAATTAATTTACTATTCCCACTCCAATCTACATTAAATTGGGGTAGGTGCTGGACACTGAACCTAATTAATTTACTATTCTCACTCCAATCTACAATACATTGGGGTCGGTGCTGGACACTAAACCTAATTAATTTACTATTCCCACTCCAATCTAAATTAAATTGGTTTAGGTGCTGGACACTGAATCTATTTAATTTCCTATTCCCACTCCAATCTACATTAAGTTGGGGTAGGTGCTGGACAATAAACCTAATTATTTACTAATCCCACTCCAATCTAAATTAAATTGGGGTAGGTGCTGGACACTGAACCTATTTAATTTACTATTCCCACTCCAATCTCCAGTAAATTGGAGTAGGTGCTGGACACTGAATCTATTTAACTTACTATTCCCATTGCAATCTACATTAAATTGGGGTAGGTGCTGGACAATAAACCTAATTAATGTACTATTCCCACTCCAATCTAAATTAAATTGGGGTAGGTGCTGGACACTGAATCTATTTAATTTACTATTCCCACTCCAATATACATTAAATTGGGGTAGGTGCTGGACAATAAACCTAATTAATGTACTTTTCCCACTCCAATCTACAATAAATTGGGGTAGGTGCTGGACAATAAACCTAATTAATTTACTATTCCCACTCCAATCTAAATTAAGAGGGTTTAGGTGCTGGACACTGAATCTATTTAATTTACTATTCCCACTCCAATCTACATTAAATAAGGGTAGGTGCTGGACAATAAACCTAATTAATTTACTATTCCCACTCTAATCTAAATTAAATTGGGGTAAATTGGAGTAGGTGCTAGACACTGAATCTATTTAACTTACTATTCCCATTGTAATCTACATTAAATTGTGGTAGGTGCTGGACAATAAGCCTAATTATTGTACTATTCCCACTTCAATCTAAATTAAATTGGGGTAGGTGCTGGACACTGAATCTATTTAATTTACTATTCCCACTCCAATATACATTAAATTGGGGTAGGTGCTGGACAATAAACCTAATTAATGTACTATTCCCACTCCAATCTAAATTAAATTGGGGTAGGTGCTGGACACTGAATCTATTTAATGTACTATTCCCACTCCAATATACATTAAATTGGGGTAGGTGCTGGACAATAAACCTAATTAATGTACTTTTCCCACTCCAATCTAAATTAAATTGGGGTAGGTGCTGGACACTGAACCTATTTAATTTACTATTCCCACTCCAATCTACATTAAATTGGGGTAGGTGCTGGACAATAAACCTAATTATTTACTAATCCCACTCCAATCTAAATTAAATTGGGGTAGGTGCTGGACACTGAACCTATTTAATTTACTATTCCCACTCCAATCTCCAGTAAATTGGAGTAGGTGCTGGACACTGAATCTATTTAACTTACTATTCCCATTGCAATCTACATTAAATTGGGGTAGGTGCTGGACAATAAACCTAATTAATGTACTATTCCCACTCCTATCTAAATTAAATTGGGGTAGGTGCTGGACACTGAATCTATTTAATTTACTATTCCCACTCCAATATACATTAAATTGGGGTAGGTGCTGGAAAATAAACCTAATTAATGTACTTTTCCCACTCCAATCTACAATAAATTGGGGTAGGTGCTGGACAATAAACCTAATTAATTTACTATTCCCACTCCAATCTAAATTAAGAGGGTTTAGGTGCTGGACACTGAATCTATTTAATTTACTATTCCCACTCCAATCTACATTAAATAAGGGTAGGTGCTGGACAATAAACCTAATTAATTTACTATTCCCACTCTAATCTAAATTAAATTGGGGTAAATTAGAGTAGGTGCTAGACACTGAATCTATTTAACTTACTATTCCCATTGCAATCTACATTAAATTGGGGTAGGTGCTGGACAATAAGCCTAATTATTGTACTATTTCCACTCCAATCTAAATTAAATTGGGGTAGGTGCTGGACACTGAATCTATTTAATGTACTATTCCCACTCCAATATACATTAAATTGGGGTAGGTGCTGGACAATAAACCTAATTAATGTACTTTTCCCACTCCAATCTAAATTAAATTGGGGTAGGTGCTGGACACTGAACCTATTTAATTTACTATTCCCACTCCAATCTACAATAAATTGGGGTAGGTGCTGGACAATAAACCTAATTAATTTACTATTCCCACTCCAATCTAAATTAAGAGGGTTTAGGTGCTGGACACTGAATCTATTTAATTTACTATTCCCACTTCAATCTACATTAAATTTGGGTAGGTGCTGGACAATAAACCTAATTAATTTACTATTCCCACTCCAATCTAAATTAAATTGGGGTAAATTGGGGTAGGTGCTGGACACTGAACCTATTTAATTTACTATTCCCACTCCAATCTACATTAAATTGGAGTAGGTGCTAGACACTGAATCTATTTAATTTACTATTCCCATTGCAATCTACATTAAATTGGGGTAGGTGCTGGACAATAAACCTAATTATTGTACTATTCCCACTCCAATCTAAATTAAATTGGGGTAGATGCTGGACACTGAATCTATTTAATTTACTATTCCCACTCCAATATAAATTAAATTGGGGTAGGTGCTGGACAATAAACCTAATTAATGTACTATTCCCACTCCAATCTAAATTAAATTGGGGTAGGTGCTGGACACTGAACCTTTTTCATTTACTATTCCCACTCCAATCTACATTAAATTGGAGTAGGTACTAGACACTGAATCTATTTAACTTACTATTCCCATTGCAATCTACATTAAATTGGGGTAGGTGCTGGACAATAAACCTAATTATTGTACTATTCCCACTCCAATCTAAATTAAATTGGGGTAGGTGCTGGACAATAAACCTAATTAATTTACTATTCCCACTTAAATCTAAATTAAATTGGGGTAGGTGCTGGACAATGAATCTATTTAATTTACTATTCCTACTACAAATTAAAATAAAGTAAGTCCCTCCTTAAATATAAACATAAATATTTACATTTTTTTATAATTTTAAATACTAAAAAAAAACAATTTGAATATAATTTTTTTAATATAAATTTCTATTTCTAAATAAATTTAAACACACTCTCAAATATTATCCCATATAAACTCAGCATCCCACTCCTAAAATGTGATGTACAATTTGAAATTTATTGTATTCATTTCCTACAATCTTTTCAAATTTTAATTAATTAAATATAAAAATGTTATAACACTCCCCACCTTTTCCCCTATAAACCCTTTAAAATATTTAAATTCGAAATTTCTAAAATTAATTTCCTATTTAAATTTCAAAATGTATTACATTTTTTAAAATATTTTAAAATACTCCCCACCCTTATCCCTATAAAAACAACATCCCACTCCTAAAATGTATTTAAAATGTAAGAATTTATATAATGAATTTCGAATTTTATTTGCAAATTTTTAATAATTAAATATAAATATTTTAAAACACTCCCCACCCTTATTCCCTATAAACCTAAAATCTAACTCTTCAAAATATTTACATTCGAAATTTCCAAAATTAATTTCCAATTTAATTTTCAAAATCTATAAAAAAATTATAAATATTTTAAAATACTCCCCATCCTTATCCCCTATAAACACAACAGAACACTCCTAAAATGTATTTAAATTTTTTTAATTTATATAATGAATTTCCTATTTTATTTTCAAATTTGTATTAATTAATCATAAATATTTTAAAACACTCCCTACCCTTAGTCCCCATAATCCCAACATTCCGCTCCTAAAATTTATTTATAATTTAGAAAATTTAAATTTAAATTTCCTATTTTAATTTGAAATTTGAAATAATTAATTATGAATATTTTAAAACACTCCCCACTCTTTTCTCCTATAAACCCAACATCCCGCTCCTAAAATGTATTTTTAATTTCGAAATTTTATAAATTATTCACCAATTTTTATTTTAAATTTTGAATAATTAATTATAAATATTTTAAAACACTCCCCACCTTTATCCCCTATTAACCCAGCATCCCACTCCTAAAATAATTATAAAAATAAAACTTTATTATATACTTCTTAAAACAATATTATACTTAAAACTTACTAAACAAATTACATAAAACACATAAACGATATTTTGACATATCAAGATTTTTAATGTCGACATTACTTACCTTGATATTTCACACACTAAGCAAAATCGATATTTTTTACATCGATTTACAAAACGTCGATATTTCTTACATCCTATATTTATAAGTCGATATTTCTGTATATCGACATAAAAGACACCATATTTTGACTGTGCACCCCAACATACACAAGTAAAGATATTACTTTTCAAAGGTTAAATAGGCTTGGTAGATAGAAATCTATGGATGCAATCATTGTAGCAAAAAGTACCTTGGATGCGTCAAAATTCAAAAGATGAAACAGGCGCAGGGGAGGTGAGGCACCAGAAAAACAAAGCGATGCATTGGGTCCTTACTCCGAGGGGAGGTGATGCGTTGGTTTCTTAATGCGAGGCAGGGGAGGTGATGCGTCGGTTCCTTACTGAAAGGGAAGATGATGCATTGATCTCCAGTCACGTAGCCTCGGATCTTTACTACTGGGCAACGTTGATGAAGAGATGGCATAGAAGGACGATGTGTCAAAAATCTGGAAAAGCTGCGTTGATACGATGGCAGCGATACGTTGATTTTCCAGTCGCAAGAAGGTACTGCATCGAAGTCGGAGCAGGTTTCACGTACGCCTGTGGCACAATGCTCCAAACTCAAGTTGTTGTGAATTTTCTGATGCGCTGCGGTGATGAGCTTGGGCCTGCAGTGAAAGTCAGGGTCGATGTGCTGATCGGAAACCACGCTTCGGGGCGGGCAGCATCGATGCATTGATCTTCTTCAGTGATGCATCGATATAACAGGCACTGGGAGTCACCGCTTGGATTTTTTCCTTAGGATCACCAGGTTATACTTCCAAAGCCCAGGAACTGGATTTGGCACCACCTGCCAAGTCAGTACTCTTAGCAGGTAATCCCAGGCACCGGTAAGTCTTTGATGGCCCTGAGACTTTTTACCAGGAGCGTGCACACACAAGCCGTTGGAGAACCCTGGAAGCAGGATTCAGAAAGCAAGCTCCAGTCCTTTCACTCACAGGACAGAAGCAGCAGGCCAGTACAGCAAAGCAACAAGCAACAAGCAGAGTGGCAGTCATTCCTACAGTATCCAACTCTTCTTCCTGGGAGAATGTCCTCAGTCCAAAAATGCTCTGAGTTTGGCGTGTCAGAGGTCATACCTCTATCTGCATTTGAAGTAGTCAAATTTCAAAGGAAAGACTTAGGACCGCATTAGGATAGCGGGCGGAAAATCACCCCGACCGCCATGGAGGCGGAAAACAACTGCCCGCCTGGACCGAAGACAAACCGGATCAACTGCCAAAAAAGACTGACCACGACGGTAGCGGGCTAACAAAAATCGCCCGACGAGGGCGGTGATGTCCAAAAACCGACTGCGGAGGTCGGAAACGCTGCAGAAAAGCTACAACCCGCCGCTAGGGAAATTAGGATTTCCCTGATGGTCCCGTGGTACGATCCGCAGTTTACGACCACCGCGGTCGCACACAGGAGTGAATGGGAGAGACACAGGAAAAGCTGCATCATAGCGGACGATGCCAAAACACCGCAACGATGCCTAACTTAGCACAAATCAAAGTAGCCATGCCCTACAAATACACAAAACACATATCAATGATAAAACAAAAGCCCAAAAATTCAATACAATTCCCAGGACAACACCCACAACACACCTCACAGCAAAAGCCCATTTAGACACACCCACACAGCTGAGTACGAAACCAGCCCCTTTACTGACCACAATCCTTTGCAATACTCCAGAAGAGAAGGGCATACACCACATCTGACAGGAGAGGCAAAACAACACAACACATACCCCACCAACACCACCACTACCACCATCACTACCACCATCACACCAGTACCAACAATCCCCAGCACACAACATACCTCACACATCAACACAACACCCACAACACACACCCCTGCACCCACAAACACTGCAAACACCTCTCACCATGGCAGCAAAGAAAATGCCAAAATTCACAGAGGGTGAGTTGACAGGCATGGTCAATGAGATAGTGAGAGTAGAACCACAACTGTTTGGTAGCCTTGTCCAACAGACACCATTAGCCACAAGGACACAAATGTGGGAAAGGATAATCCAAAGGGTCAATGCAGTAGGGACCACCCCACGATCCAAGAAGGTGATCATGAAGCGGTGGCATGATCTGAAGAGGGTTGTCAAGAAGAAGAGGAGCAAGAACTGGGACCTGGCTAACCGGACTGGCAGTGGCCCCCATCCCACAGAAAACATTCACACCATGGGAGGAGAAGGTGCTTGCCATACTGCATCCAGAGAGTCTCACAGAAGTATCGGGGAGAATGGAGGCTGGTAAGTACAAACAAATGGCAACCAACACACTGATAGGTACTTCCTTGCACAACCCAAATACCAATGCATTGTTCACCCTCACCTAACAGGTAGCTAGCCATCTTGCTTGTGAGGCTTGTTTGGGGGTGGGAGTCCTGTACCACGACTCCCACCATGCCCCCTGTCCCACACCTGAGCAGGATAGAGGCCTCCCCCCACACCACCCAGGAATAAATGGAAGCCATTGCATTGTTCATCAAACAAAATTACAGGTAGATAGCCATCTTGCTTGGGAGGCCTGTTTGTGGGAGGGAGGCCTGCACTCCTACTCCCACCATGCCCCCTGTTCCCCACTCCAGCAGCATGGAGACCTCCCCCACCCAGGAGCATGTGTCAGCGATTGCACTGTTCACCCTCACCTAACAGGTAGGTAGCCATCTTGCTTGTGAGGCCTATTTGGGGGTGTGAGGCCTGTACCTCCCACCTAACAGGTAGGTAGCCATCTTGTTTGGGAGGCTTGTTTGGGGGTGAGAGGCCTGTACCACGACTCCCACCATGCACCCTGTCCCACACCTGAGCAGGATAGAGATCTCCCCCACCCAGGTGCATGTGTCAGCCATTGCACAACCCAAATACCAATGCATTGTTCACCTTCACCTAACAGGTAGCTAGCCATCTTGCTTGTGAGGCCTGTTTGGGTGTGGGAGGCCTGCACCACAACTCCCACCATGCCCCCTGTTCCACACTCCAGCAGCATGGAGACCTCCCCCACCCAGGAGCATGTGTCAGCCATTGCACTGTTCTCCCTCACCTAACAGGTAGGTAGCCATCTTGTTTGGGAGGCTTGTTTGGGCTGGGAGGCCTGTACTACCACTCCCACAATGCCCCCTGTCCCACACCTGAGCAGGATAGAGGCCTCCCCCACCCAGAAACATGTGTCAGCCGTTGCACTGTTCTCCCTCATCTAACAGGTAGGCAGCCATCTTGTTCGGAAGGCTTGTTTGGGGGTGGGAGGCCTGTACCACGACTCCCACCATGCCCCCTGTTCTACACTCCAGCAGCATGGAGGCCTCCCCCACCCAAGAGCATGTGTCAGCCATTGCACTGTTCTCCCTCACCTAACAGGTAGCTAGCCATCTTGCTTGTGAGGCCTGTTTGGGGGTGAGAGGTCTGCACTCCTACTCCCACAATGACCCCTGTCCCACTCCCCAGTAAGATGGAGGCCTCCGCCCACACCACCCAGGAGCACATGGAAGCCATTGCATTGTTCATCAAACAAACTTACAGGTAGGTAGCCATCTTCACTGGTTTTGGCTTTTTGTGGTTGTGAGACCTGCATCACTACACACTGCACCAATTGCATGCAATACATCTATACCTGACATGTATGATTAATTGATGTGCCTCTGCACCATGTAATAACACCCAGTATTGCATTTAACCTTAATAGTGAAGTTGTATCAATTGTGTAGTTTACAGACATGGATGACATGCAGCTAACAGAATACTTGCACATTGCCCAACACTGACCATTCCCCATCTAATCCACAGGTGATGAAGATCTCGTTGCTGAGGACAACAACGACCAGCAGAGCAGTCTCAACCCCGGTACATGGACTCTCGGATGTTGACTCCCAGGATAGTTTGGACGATGAGCTCCGGGCCGGCCCATCTGGTGTGCCAAGGACCAACAGGTCCCAGGACCCTATCCTCCCCACCCCCACGTTTGCTGCACCAACAACAGCACAGCAGACCCCTGCAGTCATGGCCTGTGCCTCCACCGCTGCCACCTCGGCTACCATCACCACCAGAACCCTCCCTGTCCCAGAGGATGACCAGGACACACCACCAACTGTGGAGGGCAGGGAGAGAGTGTATGGACCCACCATGGTGAGGCAACAGGTCCGTGGCAGCAGAGCAGGTGGGAGGGCCAGGGTCACCCCCAGACCTCAGGAGGTTGGCACACCAACACTGGACCACTTCACTAGAGTCATCGATGCATATGAACAGGTCCAGGGACAAAGTGGCCGGTCTCATGAACTATAACGTGAGCTCATCATGCTGATGAGGTCCATCAACACACGCATTGGTCCAATGGTGGACCTCATGGCCCAGCAAGTGGCGTTGCTGAGGGACAGGCCTGCGTCCCAAACAACACCTCCGCCCCCCCACTGTTGTGCTGCAGGATGACAGTGCACCATCCTCCCCTGCGACAAAAGAGAGGGGTGAGTCCTCATACGCCGCTGGCCATGCAGCAGGCCCCATCCCCGCCCACGCGATCAAGGGGGCATCCAAAGAAGAGCCTGGGAGTCTCTGGAGGCAAAGCACCAGCCACACGCCAGTCACGGAGCCAGCCCTGATGGCAACCCTCTTACTCACTGCATTGACTGTTTGGACTGTCCTTCCCCACACTGCCTTGTGAATGGCACTTGTCTGTCCATGTGGTGTCTACTCTTGCATCTCATCGACCATGACTGTCAACTCACTGCTCCATCACCACCTTCATGTAAATATGCCCGCACCTCTCATATGTCCACTTTGCAAATAAAATACCTTACACACTAGAATTTGTGTTGTTTCGTTTTTAGTGCAATATTTCAGTTTTGAAAATGTCCATGATGTATCCAAAAGATATACAGTATGTAGGGCAGGATAATTTTGAAGCACCTAGGGAGACACAACAGAACAACAGTCACTGGCGTCAATGTGGCATCACAGACATAACACTACACAAAACATACACATAAGTCTACAGACATACAACACAATGTGCAGCAAGTGTCAACAAACAGAGTTCTGCATATGTTCACATATGCAATGTCACTGCCACCTTTCCACACACAGGTGACTCAACATGTGCCTATCTGTTCCATCCGCCCATACCCTTCACAACAAAAACAATCACACCAGACAATGTACAAGTCGTACGTCTTCACCCACCTTCAAGTGAAGTAGCGGGTGATGAGCTGTTGACGCATGTCAACTCCTTCCTCCTCTCCACTGTCCTCATCACTGAACTCAGGTTCTTGGGCAGGCGGGGGCCTTGGTTCCACACCATCATCCAGGAGCAGGGGAATTCCCTTTTGAATGGCCATGTTGTGCAGCATACAGCATGCCACAATGATCTTGCAGACCTTGCCAGGCGAGTATGCCAGTGCACCTCCAGTCCTGTCAAGGCAGCGGAATCTTGACTTGAGCAGCCCAAAAGTCCACTCAATGACACGTCAGGTCCTGTCATAGGCCTCATTGTACCTGACGTCAGCTGAGGTCCTGAGATTTCGTAGTGGACTCAGCAGCCATGGATGGCTGGGATATGCAGAGTCACCTGTGAATGACAAACACACATTGCAATGTTGCACAGGCATAGGGCAGCAGGTCACACACACACAGCACACCATATCATTAGGCATACTCAACCACAAGCCAAGCACGCTCGGGAAGCAGATTTGCCATCATCCGGAGCACCATGCTGGTCCTCATGATGTACGAATCTTGCACACACATGTGAAATGGTCATGTCCTCAAGGCACAACACCTGCACATTTATCGAATGATAATGTTTGCGATTTCTAAAAATTTGCTCAGTCGCCTGTGGTGGCACCAGACCTACATGGGTGCAATCGATGGCACCAACAACATGGGGGATGTGCCCAAGGGGATAGAAGTCACCATTCGCACCGGCCAATTCTGCTCCCCTGGGAAAAAGTATGTATTGATCCTTATATATCATCATGGCTGCAAGAACATCCCTCAGCACCATGCTGAACATGGGTTGCGACATCCCTGCAGTGCCGGCCACGGTCTCCTGGAAGGAACCAGTTGAAAAAAGTGGAGGGCTGCCATTACTTTGTATGTAGGTGTGAATGCAGTTGGGTAATGGCGAAGAGGCTGAAGGTGGGGTTCCAACAGATGACAAAGGGTCTTCATGGTCGGTCTGTCGAGGCGGAATTTGCGAATGATCGCTATATCCTCCATGTCCTCCAGCACTGTCAAGAGACGTATGAGATTAGGCCTCCTCCTATTTCAGATGTAAATGGACAAATGTCAATGACAACCATCATGAGGTGGCCAAAGCACATCCCGTTAAGGATGTCACACAAAAACAAAGACTGCCATGAGAGATGTGTGGCACACCAGGTTGCATGGATGGACATTTGAGACACACAGAGGGCACACCTCTCCATTTACAATACACAAGTGCCGCAAACAACACATAGGTCAATGGGAATGCACACATACAGAACACCACATCCCACATGTGCACTCCTCGTACCGTACCATCCACAAAAGTGTGTCAAATGAACATGACTGGCTCATACCCATCTGCTGTACCTGTCACACCTCAATGCATCATGTGAACTTGGCACACATCAAGAGCCCAATGATCACAGTATCAGGAAAACTGTCACTTGTGTGCATGAGCTGATATGGTAGCACAAGTAAGTAACAACACCATACAGTGAGACAAGCCTTGCCTAGGTCAGCACTGACCCACAACACATTGATTTGTCACGCTTCATTGACATCAGCTTAACACTGTATGCTTCATCAAACATCAAATGCATAAGTGACATTGCAGGCACCACAGACCAATGTGCGTCACACATAACGTGGGACCACCTGTGCATTATATTGAATAAAGGCATTGTGTGCACAATGATGTGCCCTTAACCATGGTGCTGCTGTGTACTGATGCAGTGTTCACGATGGACATTGCCATTGCATGTGCCCAAAATCGCAGTAGCTACCGCTTTGTCTCGGCGGTGTGAGCCCAGCACCACCCCCTTCACAAGTTCTGCAGCCACTGGCATGGAGACATGGGTAGATGGCGGTGGGCATGCGCTGTCACCCAAATCGCAGTAGCATCCGCCTGGCCACGGTGGTGTGAGCCCAGCACCACCCCCTTCACAAGTGCGGTAGCCATTGACATGGAGACATGGGTAGATGGCGGTGGGCATGCGCCGTCACCCAAATCACGGTAGCTACTGCCTGGCCATGGCAGTGTGAGCCCAGCAACACCCCCTTCACAAGTGCGGTAGCCATTGGCATGGAGACATGGGTAGATGGCGGTGGGCATGCGCCGTCACCCAAATCGCGCTAGCTACCGCCTGACCACGGCTGAGTGAGCCCAGCACCATCCCCTTCACAAGTGCGGTAGCCATTGGCATGGAGACATGGGTAGATGGCAGTGGGCATGCGCTGTCACCCAAATCGCGGTAGCTACCGCCTGGCCCCTGCGGTACATCACCTTCATGGAGCATTGTCTACAGGCAATGGGAGAGATGATTGCGGGGGCATGATGCACATTTGAAAATCGAGGAAGGCGTGCTCCGCCACCGCGGAGGCGGTCATTGGATGGGTTTGAAAGATGCACAATCGCGGTAGTGCACCCCGGGCCCCTGCGGTGCATCACCGCCATGGAGCATTGCCTACAGCCAATGGGAGCGATGATTGCGGTGGCATGATGCACAGTTGAAAATTGTGGAAGGCGTGCTCCGCCACTGCGGAGGCGGTCATTGGATGGGTTTGATTGAGGCAGACCTGGACAACAAATTGTTGCAGCTTTGCACCTTACAAACCACCCCAGGGGGCTATAAATCTGTGGGAGTGAGCCTCACATTTCCACTGTTCACAGAGCCTGCTGCCTGGGATCCTCTCCTGCTGCTGCCTCAAGAGACGGCTGTCTGGGACCCTCTCCTGCTCCTGCCTCAAGAGCCTGCTGCCTGGGACCCTCTCCTGCTGCAGCCTGAAGAGCCTTCTGCCTGGGACCCTCTTCTACTTCTGCCTCAAGAGCCTGCTGCCTGTGACCCCTCACCACTCACATCAACCACAGCACAGAGAAGATCCGTGCCAGTCCATTCACAAGCCAGTAGCTGGAGGTCCTAGTGGACGAGGTGCTGGCACAGTACCCAAGGCTGTATGGTGGCCCCAATGTAGTGGTAAGTTATCATGAAGGGAGCTGCAGGGGGTGTCAGACATGCATGGGACTGGTGATGTCTGAGAGCCACTGAGGGGGTTCAGTGCAGTCATCCTGCATGTGTGTGTGAATATCAGGTACCCTCTACGCCCTCATTTATGCATGCAATCGCATCTGTTTGGCCCATGCAGTGAGCCCTTGTGAGGTGTCCCCTAGTTTGGGATGGAGGGAGATTACAATAGGTCCTGAGTCTGTGTCTTGCCACTGTACTGATAGATGTTGGTACACGACACTGTGTAACTGGTCATTTACCCTTCTTTTCTCCCATACCTGCAGCTCAAGGTACGTCAGCGTAAGGCCGTGTGGAGGGCCATTGCAGCAAAAGTGCGAGCCCTGTGGGTTTCCAACGGAGGACACACCCACTGCCAGAAGAGGTGGGACGACATCAGCCGGCTGGCAAAGAAGGTGGCTGAGATGACTTTGGGGCTGAAGCCGCGCACTGGGCGTTTGGCACGGCGCAACTTAACACCACTGATGGCTCGTATTTTGACAGTGACTAATCCTGAGCTGGATGCACGTCTGAAGGAGCATCGCCAGCAAGGCAGCGGTGAGTATTTGGGGAGGGTGACTTTGCTGGGAACGGATGCATGTGTACAGGGCCTGTGGCAGCGGTGGCCCATGTGAAGTTCATGTGGTGGTGCTGTACTATGTTATGTGAGTGGCTGCTGGGATGTGGGCTAGTGTCAGGCATTGGGAGAAACTAGCCTTACAAAGCTGATCCTCCCTGCTGTGCTTTCTCATAGCCAGATGTGTTAGGATCCACATGGTCATTCTGCATTGGGATAGTGTGGGGAATCGATTAGGGGTTGAACAGCATCTGAGTGTGAATTCATGTATGCCTACTTTGCAAGCACCATGATCGGTGAGGCCCACACATCTGACAACAAGGTGACCCAGAGTAACACATGGTGCTTGGCATGGTCTACTTGACATTGTGGACTGTCATGTCCTAATAGGTGTGTGTTGTCCCCTACTGTTCCCTGAAGGTCTGTCAGTGGCAATGAGTGTTGGGACGTGTTAGGTGTGGACAGGGCAAGTTGTGTGTCTGTTACACTTCATCCACGGGCATGGTGTTGTGCTGTGTGGCCTCAACATGGCTCAGTCATGGCAGATATTCAGGGTTACAGGCACTGTTGTGGTCTATGTAGTGTGTTGCTGCAATGTGGTTGCAGGGTGTGGTGGTCACCATGTTGATTTGGGCTTCCCCTGTACTGCATTGATTTGATTGCTTTGTACAGATGATGACACTAACACAGCCCTGCATCTCCCTCTCATGCAGAATCGCCAGTGGACACGGAGCAACGGGAGCCGGAAACCAGTGGTGGTGAGAGTAGCACCACAGCTGCACCGGAGGCCAGTGACACAGAGCCCACCAGCGCATCTGAAGGGGATGGTAGTATGCAGGAGGAATGCGTGACTGAGACAGAGTACTACATCATCTGATGCCAGCGGTGATGCATCCATGTTGGCAGGCACTGGGGATGGGGAGTTTGCAACATCATCTACCACACAGCGGCCAGTGCCCAGCCTCCCATCCACTTCATCTGGTGCTGTCCGTGTCTGTGTCTGTAAGAGGGGACGAGTTACATTCACACCTGGCACCGCTGAGCCTGCACCTGTCCCCCCTGCTGCCCTCAGTGCTGAATCTGTTGAGCTCCTGCACCAGCTTTGTGTGGGCCAGACCGCCCTGCTCAATGCCTTCAGTGACCATGGCAAGAAATTAGGCCAGGTGGTTGCCTAAATGGAGGGCATACACTCTGACGTGGGTGGGCTACACTGTACAGTCCAAGCTTTGTCATCCGCTGTGGCGTCTGCCCTTCAACAAGCACATGCTCCCATTCCTGCTCAGGTGCCTTTGTCCACCCCTCAGTCAGTGGCCCCATCAGATGACAGTTACCATAGTTCGCATGTGTCACAGACACAATACAGCACAAGGAGCACACAGCAGACACAACCCAAGCGGTCCCGGCCACAGACACCATCCCCACAGAAAAGCAGAGCCACCCCAGAATGCAAGGACAAGAGCCCATCAGGGAAGAGCAAGGCCAAAAAAGCAATGAGGCTGACATCAGGTTCACATGCCTCAGAGGCATCACCATCAAAGGACTCTCCAGGCCCTAAAACTTCACACAGAGCTAGGCGTGCAGTGTCTGTGACCACTGAGGAGGTGTTGTATAGCAAGGGTACACCACATCAACTCCAATTCCAAGCCCAGTGAAGCAGGTGGAGGAAGGCACTGTAGGGGCCACCCCTGTCAAACAGGCAAAGGAGGGCACTGTAGGTGGGACACCTGGCAAACAGGCAAAGGGGGCACTGTAGCGGCCACCTTGGCAAAGAGGCAAAGGAGGGCATTGTAGGTGGGACACCTGGCAAACATGGGAAGGTGGTCCAGAGGCGTAGCCAGACAAAGTGTTCCGCAGGATCCAGCACATCACCAGAGGTAGTGCCAGTGTCTGCACCTGATGCGGGACAGTTGGTGTGTGTGCCTGTTGTGTCATCACCAGTTCCCATTAACCCCAAGACAGGGAAGCCATTTCGTATTCCCAAAAAGTGGAAGGGCACCCCTCCAACCTCTCCCACCCACACTGTGTCACAGGTCTGCATGACTCCACCTCCATGTGCCACTATACCACCTGGTCCAAACAGCCCTCCAGCTTCACAGACAACAGATAGCCCTACATCACCTGTGCCTCTGTCTCCCCACTCAAGTGTTCCCGCTGTCCCCGACACACAGCCAATTCCAAGTCCGCCTGACAGCCAAATGTGAGTGGCAGTCCCCCTCATACACCTGTCTTGCATACAGGTGTGCTAGTCCTGCCCATTGTTTGTCACCTGTGTGTGTTACTGGTCATGGAAGGGTACCGTACCGTCAAACACACTCACTGTGCAGCTTCTCATGTCCTGATTCCGCATTTCTCCCTGGTCACTGATATTGACATTCACAGCTATGTTGTACTCTCCCCTGTGCCATGAACACTGGCCCTGTTGCTCTGCTGTGTTGTACTCTCACCTGTGCCATGGACACTGGCCCTGTTGCTCTGCTGTGTTGTACTCTCACCTGTGCCATGGACACTGGCCCTGTTTCTCTACTGTTTTGTACTCTCTCCTGTGCCCTGGACACTGGCCCTGTTGCTCTGCTGTGTTGTACTCTCCCCTGTGCCATGGACACTGGCCCTATTGCTCTGCTGTGGTTTACTCTCATCTGTGCAGCCTCTCATGTACTTGCTGTGCCACCTGCCATGGACACTGGCCCTGTTGCTCTGCTGTGTTGTACTCTCACCTGTGCCATGGACACTGGCCCTGTTGCTCTGCTGTGCTGTACTCTCACCTGAGCCATGGATACTGGCCCTGTTGCTCTGCTGTGTTGTACTCTCCCCCGTGCCATGCCCACTGGCCTTCCTGTTTGTAGTTTGCCTGTGCAGATTGTCTTGCATATGGTCAGCATTTTGTGCCTTGCTCTTGTCCACTGTTGTTCTACTGTCACATCTGTGCAATATGTGAATAAAGACAGTTACTGCTGTTGTGTGTTTTGTCAGTGTCCTTGCTGATTACAGTTCTTTTGGTGTGTGCATTTGGTTGCCTGTACCCCACGCTCTATGTGTCACTTAAACATTGCCAAGCTCTTTGCTCGAATCACATTTCTAAACAGGGGTGACAGGGTCATCAGTCCATCCAAACACTGATACTTGTGTTATCTGTGTTGGCTCTTTTACCTGTATTGCAGTTCTCTTTTTAGTGGTTTGCTATTGTTGGCTACATTGTTGCCATGACAGGTTGGGGTACACTGCCAGCACAGGGTGTGATGCTGTGCACAGGTATGCATGCAGGCTGGGCAATGTCATGATGTATGTGTGTTATTCCTGTATATGTGCCCAGCTGTGTATGTGTATGTTCATTTCGTGTTGGCCCTTAGTCCTGGTCCCCTGGCCTACATGAGATAGGTGCTCTTGGGTGGTGAGAAGGTGTGCAGTGAGAAGGGTGTGACTTTGTAGTGGGTGTGGGTGGGTGTGTGCCCCTGTATTGTGATAGACACACAGTGTCAGCCAGGAGTTGTGTGCCTGTAGTTTGGATTGTCCAGCACCGTGTAAATGATTGTATGTACTTGTGTGAGTTGTCTGTTGTGCACTGTGCAGTGTGTTGGCTGTCCATGTAGTTCTGTGTGACTCCTCCTTGTTGTTTTGGTCACTTATGAGTGTGTAAAGTTTGTAACTTGCACATCAGTGTTATGTTTGTTTGATCATCAATGTGTCTTGAGTGTTTGGTTATACTGTGTAGCCCTGCTGCTCCTCACTGGCATTGTGTTTGTGTTTGTCATGCATTGCAGGCACATGGTGCCTTTTCTCCTTCTGTAAGGCATGGTGTGTGTGGTGTGATGCCATCCCCTATGTGTGCAACTTGTGCCTAGCCATTGTCGGTCTTCACTCCTTCTAGTTGGGTATGGTACACCCCTTACATGTCAGCTACTGGCATGCAAGTCGGTTGACTTTGATGTCAGCTGTCCCCTATGTTTACATGTGAATGTGCCTCCTGATCACTTCATTTGTGAGACTGTGCCTTGGGGTGCAGTTTTTGGGCCAGGAGTGATGTTGCACTCTGGACATTGCCCCAATGGTTTATGTGTGATGTTCTTGAGGTATTTATCAGTGAGGATTGCCCATGTGCACTTGGGCTGTGTGTGCTGCCCAGTGCTCTGGTGTAGATGGTTTTGCTCTTATATCCCAGAGTGGTGCATCCTGTTGTTGTTGTGTTGGATGTCTGTGTGTTGGCTGTGGTATTGCTTCACTTCCTTGGTGTGCTGTTGTTTTTGTGCTGTGCTGATTTGTGGTGTTTGTGTTGAGGTTGTGTCAGTCATGTCTGTGTGTAGCTGTTGTGCTTGGTGTGCACACACTGCTTGTTGTGCATACAGTGCTGTGTGAATGTGGGCTTGACATTGCCTGATGTGCATCCCCTGATGTCCTGTGGTGTTTGATGATTTATGCTTTCATGGGCATCTGTGGTTGGTTTGATGTGGCAGTGTAGGTCTGTGCAGGTGCACTTCTTGTGTGATTTGTGGTATGTTGAGTGTGTATTTTGTTCTTGAGTGATGATGTTGTGCACTCATGTTGTGTGTGTGTGCTCCCATTGCCTTTCCACAGTTTGGCTGACAGGGTATGTCTGTTTCTTTTGGGGTTCCGTGTGTGTTCCTGTAGTGTTTGTATGTTGTTTTTGGGCAGGCATCTGTTCAGGCATCCCTGTGTGTGTGTTCTGTTCATGGCTACACCCAGGGTGTGTGTTTGTTTGTGTGTATATGTGCTGTGAAGTATTGGCAGCCTTCAGTGTGTGAGGCACTGGTGTTGTGTGTTCCTTGTCAGACACTCCTGCAGTGGTTGTCTCCCTAGTTGTTTGTTGTGTGGTGCAGGGTGTGTATTGTGCTTGCTTGTTCCTGTACGTGTTCCTTGTTGGTGTGCATGGGGGTGCACAGGATGGGCACCTGGTCGGTGACTTGATGGGGTGTGTTGATGTGTGTTTGGGGGTGGTGTGTCCCTGTGGTCTTTGTGCCCTGCCCATGCCTTGTTGTGGCCCTACGAATGTGTTGACCACGGCAGTGACGTGACCGGGAATGGGACATTGCTGCTAGTTTGTGGACGATGTGTGTCTCGGATGCAGAGGGGTGACTTGTTGGCAGGTGGGTAATGTGTGGGTGCCCTTGTGCATGTGTTGTGACCCCCAGCAAAGTGTATGTTGTGGAATTGGACCCTGTGTCAGTCTGTGTGTTGTGTGTTATATTTGTGTATTTGCGTACCTGCGGCGGCATCCTCGGCGGCCCATTTGATGGTAGTGCTGTAGCAGGTACATGACCGGATGCATATGTAGAGCTGGGTCCATGGCGTTCATGACCGGGTGGAGAGGGCCGGGTCACTGCTATCGCGCTCAGCTGTCAAGTTTCCACTGTGTCTGGTTGGGCGGTGTCTCCGCTGCGGTGCGTCTGCCTGTTTGGGCCATCCTAATTTGTGCAGCGGGGCGGACGTCATTCCGCACGGTGGAGAGTCTCCAATGGCTCCCACCAGCCGCGGTAGCAGGTGCACTTTGATGGCGGTGCGCGTCGCTCCGTGACGGTCGGGAAATGACCTATGTTATGCTATACTAATATGGCGGACGTGAGTACCGCAGCTCGGGGGCGGAAAAGGGCTTCTTTCCGCCCCGCCAACACCGCCCGACATCCTAATGGACCCCTTAGTAGTGCACAAGAACCTGCCTTTCCCTTCTCTGGCTCCAGACACACTAAAGGGGGGGGTGGACACTTCTTAGTGTGAGGACAGGCACAGCCCTATTCAGGTGACAGTGACAACTGCTCCTACCACTCTAGCTCAGGAAGGTCCATCAGCCTGGTGATGGCAATCAAGATATGTAGAGCACACCTCAGCTCATTTTGTGTGACGGTCTGGAGTGAATACACAAACAGCCAAACTGACACCCTCCCTCAGATGTCAATTTCACATGCAGGCAGAGGCACAGAATGGTAAAACACTAAAATGCCCACTTTCTAAAAGTGCCATTTTGAAAAACGCTATTTAAAAGCAAACTACCCTAAAATATTTATTTTTAAATTGTGAGTTCAGAGACCCCAAACTCCAAATCTCTCTCTGCTCCCAATGGGAAATTAAACTTAAATGATATTTCAAAGCAATCCCTATGTTACCCTATGGGAGAGATAATCTTTGCACTAGTGAAAAACGAAATTTACAGTATTTCACTATCAGGACATGTAAAACACACCAGCATACATCCTACCTTTTAAATAAACTGCAACCTGCTCCTGGGGTTTCCTTAGGCCTACCTTATGAGTGACATAAGTAATAAAAGGGAAGGTTTGGGCCTGGCAAGAGGTTGTACTTACACGGTCGACATGGCATTTTAAAACTGTACACACAGACACCTCAAGGTGCCTGCCACAAGGTGCAGGGATCAACAGAGTGGCACCTTAGGTGCCCCGGAGGCCTCCAAAACCGGGGCCCCTAAGGTGCCAGGTTGTGCACCACAGGGGACCCTCAAGCACGCTTTCCGACATGGTTTCCATGTCGGACAGGCTGGCATGGTAACCATGTTGGAAACCTTCATCGTAATCTCCAGGGCGGAAACACCCGCCCTTACAATTACTTGCTGGCTTCCGACTGACGGAGAGGCACTCCGAGCCTATCGGAAACCTACCGGAATGACCGGCCAGTTTACTTTCCCACCACATCCAACATAATGAGGCTGTCGGAAAGAAAACCAAGCGTCCCATATAGACTTTACGAGCCATATTGTAACCGACCCCTATAAGTCTGTACAAAGAGAATAAATATTGGACAACTGTCTGTTTGCACATAAGGGCCTGCAAAGTTGTTAATGTTAAAAAATATCTAAAAATAGTATTCGTATTACATAGGTACTATTTTTATATATTTTTTTAACAGTAATTTATGAATATTTATATTTTTTAATATTTTAAATATTTGTATTTAATATTATTTTCCACGGGGTTTTAGATTAAGTCTTTACCTCCATTTTTTTCTATGGGAGGGTGTTGCAAGGGTTGGCCATGTGTGCTGGACTTACCACAAGAGAGTAGGTTTCTATAATAGTGTAAGTTCCTATAAACTGCAGTTTGTGAACACCAAAAAGTAGTAAATGTATTCAAGACCTTAAACGTGCTAAAAAATGCAGTTGGTGAACCAGGCCCATAAATTTAGGGTTGGTTCTTGTAGCATGATGTTCAAAAGTCAGTCCGTGATTTGCAAATGTCGCAAGAACTGATATTTTTTGGAAAAAGAAAGGGTGTTTTAAAACTGTACTACAAATCACAGTTGTTGGCTGTAGTATACTAAATATATGACACTCCTTTCTAGCATCATTATTGGTTGATAATGTAAGTTTTACAAATAATGGAAAATAAATAATGAATTAGTGTGACATCATTGCTGTGAAACATGGGTTTTGAAACCACTGCTGAAAGCACATTTTACTTATGATCCACAACCTAAAAACATTGCCTTTCACAATGTATGATTACTCATGGTAACACTGCATCTCTAGCTTCACAGCCCATACACTTTAAATATGTGTTGTAGTCAAAGTACTCTTTGCTGCAGTAAATCTGGTCATAGCTGTGCTCATTGAGCAAATAAAAAAGCTTAGCTAGTGGCCTTGCCCTCTAACAAGTACCTTTCTTCCAGTACCCAAACTCTTCCTGCACCTGTACTCAGGGAGCAGCAGGCACGAAGCATGATCTGCACCCATTACCTAAACCCAGAACTCCGATACAAATTAGGTTCTCAGCAGGGCAAAGGTTCCTTTCATTAGATCCATCATTAAGATAGATATACAACATTCACTTATTAGACTAGTCAAAAAGTGGACCTATGCTGGAAGTATCTAAAACAACAGATCTTCCATCACAATCACTTTGGCCAATTCATATACTTTCATGGCCCTCACCAATCCAGAATCCTAGAGTTGGGTCGGCATTGGAGGCTGGTTTTGAAATTCCAGGGCCACTGCAGGTGCCTCTGTCACTTTTCCTTGCACCCGTGCACAGGGCACTTCAAGAGAGAGGGTGACGAAGAGAGTGAGAATAGGTGGATGGAAAGAGAAAGTGAGGAGATGAAAGGAGCGGCACTGATTTAAGCATTTTTGCCAGGGCTGCTTTTAGTTCCATAGTCCTGCGCTGGTTCCTTCATCGGGGGTGGAGCTCAATTATAAAATTATAAAACAACAAAGGTTCAGACTTATCAAAGGCTTTTGCATTTGCAATTGGCCTTATTTGCAGAATCACACAAACTGTGATTTGGAAAAATGTTAACTAATCACAATCTATATATGCAACCAAATGGGTATTTGGAAGGAGCGTGTTTGGGGCGTTCTGTCTGAATACCGATTCAGTTTGGGATGTATTAATGTTTTGCAATCATAAACCTGTCCAAAACAATAATATTTTACCACCTCCTCAAAGAAAGTGGTAAGCCATTCGCAAAGCAGTCCCCTGTAACATCTTCCCATTGTGAATATTGACAAAAAACAGGGACCTCTGTCTAACCTTACCAAATGTTACTCAAACCTTTAAACAGGTCCTATTTTCCAGGGGCGTAGCTTCAGGGGGCAGTGTTTGGGGTGTTACAATCCCCAAATAAATATATTATGTAGTAAATAGTTGGGTACAGGTGCTTTAAGTCGAGTATGGTGAGTTGTTTGTCGCATTTCACTTGGGATTTTTACATAGACAGACAAAAACAAACACACACACTTTGTCTCTGTTTCAAAGGTCTTAAAAATGGGTATCTTACAAAACATTGAGAGGCATATTTATGTAGGTTTTCCATCGTCCTTGCACCACGCTAGTCGGATTTATCAAGGCACGCAAGGACAACTTGTGTGACCCTAAGTGGCTTGGTAACTCCATGGGTAACGCAACACAGTGTACATTGATGCATTGTATTACAGTGCACCAGGGAGGCTGTCGATTGGTGGAGCATGGGTGATCCCATTCATCCATCCATGGATTTTGGCGAATTCCCAGAATTTACCTTTAATGGTAAACGTGGGAATGCATCAAAATGCTTTGCTTCCCCAGGTGAGGCGTGATAAGGTGAAATATCTTTATTTCTCCTCATTACTTCCCTTTCTCTGTGTGCTGCATTCTGCAGCACATACAGAGGAAAATGCCTCAGGAGATTGTTGTCACTGCAGCACTATCTTAAGTTCCCCGTTTCTGCCGTCTTAAGCACTCACCTCGCCTCTTCCACTGTGATGATAGAGCATTATTTATTATTGCACGTAAAGGCAAGGAGGAAATAAAAATCCCTTCTTGAAGGGGATGTCTTCTTTTCTAAGCAGTTTTGTAATCTCTTTGAAGGCTCTCCTCTTTTCAGTGTTGTAGTCAATATTGCATGAAAACTATGATTCTGTTTCACTTAAACTTAATATTTAACAATAATTCTTGGAGCACACATGCCCAGTTAAAGTCTCAGTTTGTAAATTTGAATAGAAATCTGCAAAAATATCAGTGGGGCTCTTGTTGTTCTTTTCTTTATTTTCACCACACTCCAATCCCTTTGTGCCAACGCGTTTCGCCGTGGTTGGGTTAGCCTACGGCTTCGTCAGAGCTGGAAATATTACAGATTGCACATTTGTAATTACAAGCAACCAAGTGCAAAAGAACTAGTCAAATGTACAGTGCAAGTGTCATTATGCAACAGTCTTCTATTCTTACCAAACAACGTCATACATTAAAAGCATGAGTACATATTTAAATGTAACTTCCCAGATACATCCAAGTGGTCCTTTAACATCTAGTTCATGGTGACAACGTGATCAATCATTCATTTCTGAACCCTGAATTAACCAAGGTGTTGTTATATTTAGGTAACCCATGTGAGAGTGATAAGTAAAAGGCGCATCATTTTGATGCCGGTACCTTTAACTTTTCTCAGGTGTATGTCCTGATAGGGTAAAGGAGAGTTTCTTATTACTTACAGAGCATCCGAGGCAAGGTTTCATTACTTAAAAGCTGCCTATCTTAAGTACAAAAGGGGGTGGTGGTAAAAAAGGGGGTGGTGATGGGCGGAGCATCTGAACCAATCAAACACTCACACCCAGTCAACAGATCTGGGTTTAATCCATCACCGTTCTTTAGCCCACTCTGCCACCCCAGTTCAGACATGGCCATATGCAAATCAGTCTGACCCTGTGCCTCATGGGAACAGTTCAGCTGGAACTGCCAAGCCATCCCTTCCCTGGATCGGAAACAAGCTTCCTATGACCGGTTTCTGGCATTTCAGCCGTCTTCAGCCAGGCTTGCTTGAATCCAGTGGCAAAGTGAGCAAGGGACTCACGTCTGAGCATACCCTGCAAATTTATGGCAAACAAAGCGGTGCAAGTACAACACAGGAATAAGAGATCTAATCCTACCTCGCTGGAGTTATTACACGCTGTTGACTCCGTCCACACAGTTCCTTAAAATGAGCAGTTCAATTGCAAATTTCAGTAAAAAATTGCCACGGGCTACACGTATTTTGAGTCCAGTGAATTCAAGCGACAAATTCAGTCTAAAATAAAGTAGTACAGAAGTGTGAGATTAGTCTAGTTTCTCCCCAGTATAGATATATATTGTAACCAAGTATCCTATAACTCAAAGGCATTCACAACCAAAATTTTCGATAAAGCCAAGTCTCCTTTCACCTTCACAAAAAACCAAGTAGTCAGTAATCCCAATTTATCCACTCATTATAATGCCCAAATCCGTCCGTGTCTAGGACTAGACTCTCTGCAGTCTGAATTTTGTCAATACCGCTACGATGTCTCAATAGCCTCGGCCACCTATTAAAATAGCCGAGGCTATTGAGACATCGTAGCGGTATTGACAAAATTCAGACTGCAGAGAGTCTAGTCCTTGACACGGACGGATTTGGACATTATAATGAGTGGATAAATTGAGATGACTGACTACTTGTTTTTTCCTATTATATATATATATTATATCTTCTGGACAGGTTGCACGTCACGCATACACATATTGTAAACTGAAGACTCTATGGATATGATGTAATATAATTTCAATCATCAGTAGCCGGTTAAAGATTTCGGAACAAAGTTTGAACATGAGCCTTCAGTTCAGTGTACGAGATCACACCCATAGTCCCACCAATCCTAACATTTTTGTAGCATGACCAATTGTCAGTATAGTCTAGTTTATCAGGCATGCTCTTATTTCACTTTTCAAGATCTTCCACTCTCCAAGCCAATTCCTTTTGCTCATGAGACTGAGACTATTTGGCCAGAGATGAGCCCTTGGGGACTATCTAACTTACTATTGCTTCTTTCCTTTGCTCTAGTTGCTTATAGCCATCCTGGCAGACCAGGCCAAGAGCTACCTTTTTCTTGGGTCTCCATAACCATTTGCCTGTGAAGCTTCATTACATAGAACATGAGAAGCAAGGGCTCTGGCTCTCCGGTGTCTAAACCATCATGCAGGCAACACATATCCACCGTCACACGTCGCATGGGCCATCTTGAGCTGCAGTTTTGATTTCAATCTTGTCAGAGAGGTATCTCTTTCAGAGTACTAGTTCAAGTCCTATTTCATCTCTTATTATGTCATGTCATTGCAACTCAGCTGTCCCACATACAGAATTGCTTCTCTTTCATTTCTCTGTGCCCCTTTCACAAAAAGTAGTACATTTTCATCAGCAACAGAATCTGCTCATTGCTGGCTTCCTACCCAGCAAGGGGTCAAGCCGTGTTCATGATTCCTGTTAGATGTGCTGCTATAGCCTTAATTGAAGGACAACACACCTGCTGGAGAGAGAAGTGCTAGGGTGTGCCCTGCAGAGTATAACCTGCTTAGAAGAAGAGAACAATACCGCCTATACTGGCAAGGATTTACGGAAGCACTGTAACTAATGTGCTGCTCCAGAGCATAAATTCAGCATAAATTCACCAGCGGCTGCAAGGATAATTACCCTCACCTTTGCATCATCCTGGAGCCCAGGAGAATAGCTGTCACCATTTACGGCTGTATGTGGGCAGTCTCCTTTGCCCCTGACCTTGATGGTTACTCCTACTTGTCTCCATGGAACCTCAAGAAGACCCTTTGCCACATTTTAGGGCCTGTAGATTGTAGGATAGGTAGTTAGGTGAAGCTCAGCTGAACTGAAAGATGCAAACTGTCTAAACCTGTTGAGCAGTTGTGGAGTTATCAGTCACTGAAGCCACACTCAAAAAGTTTTTCTCCCCCTCCTCCTGTCAACACCCATCAGCACTAGAAAAAGTTACTATGGTCAGATGTTTTAAAGATAAATGTCGTTTTAATTGAACAACGATCAGGGGTGCAAAAGATATTCTGCTTCTAATCTTATAACCCTTGCAATGCATTCGAATTCCAGTGCACAGCCACTAGGATCACCTTTAGTGCTGTAACTATGCGCTCAATGTTGCCCCCTTTGATCACCTTGTGAAGTGTCTAGTGTTCCAAGACTGGGGTGGGCCTGAAGCACTCTGGCAAGGACGTGGAGGAGTTTGGTAACTTCCATTGGACTTTGTGGAGATGCGCAACTCCCACACCTATTGCCACATATGGCTATAGTATCCCTTCATTTAACCATGACTTCATTGTGTGGCCAAGGCGCCACACAGTAGTGTCAGGATTCACAGATCCTGTGTTTGTTACAAAAGCATGGAAAGCTTGGGAAGACATAACATTTTCCCAGTTTACATTGATGCCGCAGACGTTTGTGCGGCAGCTAAACTACCCTTTAAGACACCAATATCTTCAGGGGACCAAGCTAGTTAGAATTATAGAGGTGGTGAAAATACTGACGAAATAATAACGCCTGAAGTTAAAACCACCAAAGTATGCTCCAGCAAAAATGTCGCAAGTCAGCAGCAGAATCTTAAATTGGGGTGGAGGAATGGAGTCAACTGGCAAAAAACAACTGAAAAAGAGGTGGTGGGGGAACATGAATGGCGTATCTCTGGGTTCCCTCGATGTCCCCAACATACAAGACAATAAAGGTCATATGCATTTAACTACCATGCTCCCCCCTCCCCCAAAAAATAAAAATGAAGGTAAACAGTATTGTAATTTAGAACGTGTTTTATACGAAATAAACATATGCATGCTTCCAGGCTCAAAGCCGATTATAGACATGAAAAAGATGGCAAGGAAGGTGTGTGTATGTCTTTTTTTGTGCGCGCGTTGCTTCGTGGCTTTGCGCAGATGTGTGATTCGAGCACATTATGGTATAGTTGATTCAGATTTTGATGAAAGGAGTTCTTTCCACCGCACTGATCGCACATTATCACGGATATAGCTTATTTACTTATTTTTCATTCAGGTACTGGTTATTGTACCGCACAGCATTGTGACGAGGAACATGTATGTTAAACTAGACATTCGGTAAAAAGTGAAATTTAGATATAGAACAATCATTGCGCTAGACGAAGTGTGAATTGATGGAGTCCAGCATGACTGAAATCATGAATCGCACCAGTGATTCAAAATGAAGTTTTCAAAAATATCAGACCAAAGAATGATTGAAAAATTCGAGACAGATGAGCCTTGGCTCACGATTACTTACTTCAAGCTGAAGCTGGGTCTGTCCAGCTTGTTTTCATGTTCTCTTTGCAAGTATTAGCGCTCGCTCGGTCGAGGTAGCTGTGAGCTTTACAAATACCCTTTATTATTATTATTATTATTATTATTATTATTATTATTATTATTATTATTATTATTATGCACAAAGTGATTTGCATGTTAGAATTTGTGATTAAAAAAACAGTCCCAATTGCCTGAAGCCACAAGATGGGTAGTTTTAGTACAGTAAATAAGGGTTTTCCGAATACGTATTTTAACAAAACTACACAGGATTTTTATCTTGTTTTCTTTTCAAAACTTCCATAGTATCGCCGATTATGCAAGAACACAGTGTGAAAGGCCTGGGGATATTTCCATCATAAAATATAATTTCATATTGGTGCGGCAATGAGATGCAGACACATATATAAAGATATTGATACCGACATATTTTGCAAGAAACATTCAGCTACTGTGTATTTTGCAGCTAATATACTTAAATGACACGAACAACAGAAAGAAAGTGACAGCTCGACAAAGACATATTGGGCAGTAAAATGGATGCTGGTCCAACATTGTCCTCGTTACCATAATGAACATTTTGAAATTTAAACGGTTCATGGATCAGAATTTGGTTTGCAATGGTACTGATAACATGTTTTTACATAGAGCTCCACACTGCAGTTTCGACGGTTCTAGTGCTAAGATTTTATTACCCAATTTAATGCAACTTAAGTTCACGAACTCTGAAAGCTAAGTTGGCCTATAGATGGTTGCACCTTTCAGCTGCCAACGACAAACTCAATGAATCACCTTGCCATCATAAGAACTGTTGCACTGCAGAAAAGTTGTCCACTGGATTCAGGAAGTAGAATTTTCTAATCCTCTGCGAGACCTACAATATCTAAACCTGGCTCTTACATCAATGTTGTTGTGAACAGTTCTGATTCATATACGTATCACGCCTACTCCTGATTTAAGTTAGAATTGTTGCCATCTTTCAGTTCTCTATGGGTCTTGGACATTCTATAGAAATCAAGAGAGAAAGCTATTAGCAGAGTTGAAGACACCACTGACGTGTACGTTCTTATACTTACCACATATCTTTCTAACATTAAGTTACCTGCCCAATCCAGCCTGGACGTATCTGAACCAGGAGAAACTGGAGAAGGACTGCGGTGCCTTCATCCCAGCAACAGACAGCCAATTTTTGGAAGTTCTCTCTTCCTGTAGGGGCAAAAACTGCTGAAGGACTACTCCGCCCCACCGTGGGGGATCCCAGAAAACGAGGAAGGACTACACTCCCTCAGAACAACCCCACAACAGCAAGTTGCCTCACACAGCAAGGGGACTAATCTGTTAAAGAACAGGTCAGTTTGTTCTGGCCCTGTACCTCTCCTCCCCACATAGACGACCAGCGCTCCTCTGGTGCTGTAGGCAAAAAAGTACTCCATCTTGTTCCACAGGAAGTCAAGCGCAATCCCATTTGTCTAATAACCTAAATTAACCTCTGGCTCAGCGTCTTGGAAACTGGGAACTCCGCATTGTAAATAAAAAGCCAGAACGATGCTTGTGTCACGCCTTGCCCTGTTTCCAGCCAGATAAAGAAGTCCACCATAAAAGACTCCTCACCAACCACCCGCCGCTCGCTCCGGTGCAGATCTGAGCCCCCCAGATTGCCCTTGCAAATCCCTGTTTCTTGCTGAGAGGCCAGGGAACAAAGACCCAGGCTACATTTCTGGATTCCAGATTCTCCTCACACAACACAGCATCTTATTAGAGCTGTCAATCAATGCAATTTTTCTGTAGACAATCCTGCTCACGCTGGTTAATTCAAAAGTGAGCAACCCACATCATTATGTACAAAATCCAATCTGAACCTACTGCTCCCCCATGACTTCTGGCCTCATGACGGACCCAGCTCCCCAATCCTTGCGCTGGTTAATCTCCCTTGCCTCTTAGATGGCGATATCCTGCATTGTGTCCTGGCTGTGTACCGAAATTTGGGGTTTTGCTGTGCATAAACACTCTCTCCTACCTCCGATCTGGGGACATCCTGCATTGTGACTCGTCTATGCCCGACAAGCACATCTACTGTTATTTCATGCTTATACTGTTGTGTCTTTAAGTCTAAATGTTTAGCCTACACTGTATGCCTACATGGTGAATGTATGTCGATGGGTATATTGAGTATCAATCGCTACAACGTTAGTCTACACTGCTTTTTTTCATGCATAGATAGTAATTTTCTTTTTGCTCATTCTTTGAAAACATTGTATTTTATGCCTACACAAGTATCTTAAGGTGTCACACCATCATATGCTATGCATCCTACCCTGTGTGTGTAGGAATGACCCTGCCTCTCAATGTCTGTGAGTTTATGCTGTTTTTGATATCCCACCTATGCTGTGGGTTCGTTTACTGTACATATATGCGCCCATCGCATGCTATTCTACCTAGCGCATATAGGAATGACCCTGCTTCTCATAGCATGCTAGTCCATGTTGTCTCTGATATACTACCTTCGCTGTGGGTCTTCAAAATCCTAACCCTGGCTATCCCCATAAACAACATCCGAGTCTCATATCAAGTTCGTCGACCTACTGCTGGGTCTATGTCCCGCCGCAGCACCTTCCTCAAAAGATATGGCCCCCAACTCATACTGCATTAAATTTCAGATGAACCTCTCAAACAGGCTGTAAAAAACCTCAAACACAGAATCCTTACAGAGCATCCAGAGACAATAATAACAGACACTACTACAGCCTATTACATGGAGGCCATAAAATGGACTTCATCTTCTACACTAAGAAACCCGCGAAATGGAGAGTAAACATGTTACTAATACCACCAACATCCCTTACGGATCTAAATTCTCTATATCCCCATCACAGAACTTCAGCAGTGAACTGTCCATAACCGTCTACAGGAACATTATAATACAAGCCTCAAAACAAAACCTATCCATCTTTGATCACCACTTACCTGCTCTCTGTGCCTCCATGCCAGCTGCTCCCACCACCACCCCATCCCCTTCCAGAGAACCCACACCACCTCACAGAGAACCCACACCCTCCTCCCAGAGAGCCCACACTGGCACCACCTCCTATTCGAACTGAACTCTCCACTCCTAACCTCCCCCACCACCCTTCCTAAAACCCCCAAGCCATTCCCAGATGCTCTGAAGCTTCGGATTTGCCCCCATAATTGTCAGGATCGCAAAACCTAGAAACCCAAACAGGCAGTCCATCAATGTACTTACTATCGGAATGTACAGAAAACACAAGAAAACATCTTGGATAGCTAAGGTGCCATCTCGACTTAATACCAAGATGGCGGACAAAGGTTATGCACAGGTTCGGCAGGTTAGCGTGATGAAAAAGGGTTCAGGCAGATCAGGTCGTTTTACCCCTTTTCTAGGTTTGCCCGGTGTTAGCCGCTTCTCACCCAACTCACGATTACCAAATAAAGAGGCATGCGCTGGAGACTGGAAGGCAGGAAACAGGAGTTTATTTCCGACGGAACAGAACACGTCAAATCAGACAACAGGGTATCTTCTCGAGGTGCTCTAACCGCATCTCTGAGGCCTGGCCTCTTATACACAGTTTTATGGCTTTATTACATTTGTGACATCCGTGGTATTGCTTTGAAGTACGGAAAAGGCATCTTTGGAATCCCCGGTTCAGGCCCGTTCCCACACATATCTACAGTAGGAGTCCCCACCCCTAATCTCAGCATGATGGCTATAGCGCAGCTGGACATTCCGCTGGGAACAGGAATGCGGGTAATCGATCGGATCTGGGGTGTGAGGGCATTGATTAATCCCCGCTCCTTTGAAGTGAGGCGAGGTCCTACTGTAGAGGCAATAAACTGCATCTGCTGGGCTAAGTGATGGCCTGGGATCAGGCCGAACAATCGGGCAAGGAGAAGGAGGTTATCAAAGGGCCTGTTTTATGAATGAGATGAAAGGGTGTGGGGGTGTTCAGCACGGGATGTGGCTCGGAGGCAGGGTCGCGCTGGAGGTGCGTCTAGGGCCCAAGCAGGAGATACCGGGGGCTGTCAAGGGGGGGGTGTGTGCTTGCGAGGCCGGGGAGTGAGGGGGGAGAGAGAGACGCTGGCTATCGGGAGTGGGCAGAGAGGTCATGGTAATCAAAATGGTTGCTGCTTACGCGCACGTATGGATCTGAAAAGGACAAGATGGCGCCGATAATGTTTACGCCACAATCCAGATTTTAACAGTCCTCCCTTTTCAACATATCTAGCCAGCTTGTCAATTTATGTCTATCCCCATTATATTACGTATTTCGATATCATACAAAGTGTTCATACGTTCAGTGTCGAGATTCGGAGTCTTAGGGCACATTCAGTTGGCGATGAGTGAGCACAAAGGTGGCAAGCATTGAATACCTAGGCAACACCCACACAGTACCACGACCGGTATCAATATAAATGTAAACAACCTCCATCCCCAGTCCTTCAAAGTACCCCAAAACCAGCTCCCAAGCGACTATCCTTCTTGCTCCTGGTGAACCTCTGAGGAAAGTCTGTGGAGGTGTTCGATTGCTTTGTAGACTGAGGACGAGTTATCTGGCACGTAGGTGCAACAGCTGGATCCGATGATGCGGTATGCTCCTCCACGGTCAGCTAGAACCACATCTAGAACAAGGCGGTTCTGAAGAGCCACCAGGCGGACTGCCTGAAGCTCGGCTGTATTGTTAGTGAGGATGCCAGCCGTGATGTTCATGGTCGTTTCTACTGCCTGGGTCAGGTGTCGGATGGCGCGGCTGTTTGCCATTGGGCCCCACAGAGGAACAAGTCCCTTCACTGCATCCAGGAACTGTGCTGCGGTGGAGTCGGCTTGTTCAATGTCTCTTGCGCGCTTCTGCCGGTGATGGTTTGCCGGAGCCACGTACGTTGGAGGGAGAACGAAGGCGACGTAGCAGGTACCCCCCCAACTTTTTGGAAGCCAAGTGTAAGCTTTGGTGCCACAAACAAAGTACATATTCGGAGAAGCAACAAAGGAGGGGGGATCGATGGAGTCCAATGTTCTGGTGATGTGGCAGGAACTGTGACCCACCGGCTGTGTTCCCAAGCCTTCGAGGCACACGAGGCCCGTGACATTGATAACAGACAGAGCCACCGTCAGAGTGGCAGCAGTTCGTTTCCGTAAGTAGGAGAAGGTGGGTCTGGCTGGATTATGGAACACCTGCATTTCGACTCGCTCCTTGGCAGGGATATCCATCTGGAAGGAGGAGCCAGAGGTCAAAGGACAAAAGGGAGCAGAAGTCCTTCCGGTTTTGTTCAGCCAGAACCCGTGGTAGAAGTGCGACACTGTTTGACCAGAAGTGGCGTTGTCCTTGTAGCTCTCTTGCAAGAGGGTCAACCAGGCAAGGCAGGAACCGTGAACCGAGAAAGGGGAAGGGATGAAAGGGATGGAGTGTCCTGTGGCATGCGGGAGCAACCCGCAGATCCAGCAGTTTGTGGCATTGGCGGCAAGGTTGTGCTGGTGCAACAGTTGTACGAAGGAATTGTTCCAGAACTCCTTACGCCTTTCTCGTAGCTGAGGCGAAAGGGAGATCAGGTGATGTTCTTTCATAGTGGTTGGCTGTGCAGTGGTCAGCAATATCTGATGAGCGGGTGCGCTCTCTTCCATGATCCAGAAGGAAGTCATGAGGAGGAGGCAAAAGAGGAGGACAATGAAAAGAGCAATTGTCTTTGATTTGTGTATACTGTCAGTCTTTGGGTTTCGATAACGGGTATTTCCTGTTGCTTCCGTCGTCTTCTTATCTGGCGCTTCCATCATCTTCTTATCTGGCGCTTCCATCATCTTCAAGGTGCTCGGTAGTGGGCAGAACCGCTGACTTCGTTTAGCCTCTCTTCAGGAAACCCTTGGTTGTGTTTAGGCTACCGTTCTGAGATTCAACTTAGTCTGTGGTCTACTTAGCCGAAGCTCCCTCCTTTCGACACAGGAAATACCCTTCCCTGGATGGCACAGTGGGATCAGAGAATTTTGCAAGTTCGAGTGCCTCGGTATGAGGATAACAGTTCAATGATGGCCGGTCTTTGTTCAGCAGTTCTTCTTGGGTGCTGACGTTTTCTGTCGTGGTCAGGGTCGAGGAGACCTTCTTACAGTGGTGTGCGTGCAGCCAGCGTCGCTTCCCCTCCACTCGAAGAGCCGTTCGGGTGGTAATCAGTACTTGCCAGGGGCCCGTCCACCGGGGTTCCAGACTCTTTGTCCATTGGAAATTCCGGATCAGCACATAATCTTCTGGTTGGATATCATGACCCGAACCCCTGGAAGCATCGGGGATGGCCTGCTGCACCTGCTGATGAATGACAGACAACGTTTTAGTCAATTTGCACAAGTAATCAGACAGTAGGACGTCCGGGACGTCGTGAATGGAGGTCGGTTTAGGGGCAGTCCAGAGGTTCATCGGTCGCCCAAATACAACCTCGTAGGGGGTCAAATGGTGCTTAGTGGGAGTGGAGCGCATCGATAGCAATGCCAGTGGGAGGGCATCTGGCCATTTAAGTCCTGTGGTGGCCACTATCTTTGACAGTTTTAGTTTCAGTGTGGCGTGAAACCTCTGTTTTACACCCAACCCTTTCAAGATTAGTTGGATAACTTCAGCTATGAAGTGGGGGCCGTTGTCGCTCCATAGAATTCGACAAAGACCGTAGCGAGGGAAAAACTCTTTCAGCAGTACCTTGGCAGTGGTCATGGCAGTGTTATCACGGGTTGGATAGGCTTCTACCCATTTGCTGAAAGCACACACAATGACTAATACATACTTCAGGCTTTGGCATCTTTCTAGTTGGATGTAGTCCATCTGGAGGACCTCAAAAGGATGGTCGGGGACCCCAAACCCTCCCCGGGGTACCACAGTTCCTTTCCCAGGGTTGTGTTGCAAACAGATAAGGCATTGCTGGACCAGGCGTCTGGCTGAGTCGGGGATTTTGTCGTTGTGCCAGACCTTGGAGATGAGTTTGATCATGGGGGCTGATCCTATGTGCGCAGGGGAGTGAGCCATAGTCAGTATGGGGATCAGGTATGAATTGGGTAGCAACCATTTGTTTGTGTCCTTTGTCCGCCAGCAGCCTTCCTCGTCTTTCAATCCCACCCGTGCCCATTCAGTCAATTCGTGTGGTGAGCTGGCCATCTGGATGTCCCTAATCGTTTCCCTAGCGTCAGTCCATTTTTCTGCCTGTGACCTGGTCACATACATGCGGGTCGTCGTCCTATTCTCAGCTGTGGTTCGGGCAGTGATGTCGGCCAGCGCGTTTCCCTGACCGACTAAGTCTGTCACCTTCTTGTGTGCCTGACATTTGATTACCGCTAATCGTTTGGGAAGGAGAACTGCTTCAATCAGGGCGGAGACTAAATCTCCGTGGAGGATGGGTGTGCCGTGGGACGTCAAGAATCCCCTTTCCCTCCATAAGAGTCCAAAATGGTGAACCACTCTGAAGGCGTACTGGCTGTCCATGTAAATGTTTGCAGTAGTCCCTGTCGCTATAATACATGCTCGTGTGAGGGCAATCAGTTCTGCCGCCTGTGCGGATCGCTGCGCGATGCGGGCAGTTTCAACTACGGTTTGGGTTGTGGTAACTGCATAGGCAGCTGAGGTGGTGCCGTCGGGGAGTTTTATGCAAGAACCGTCTACCCATAGCTCTCCGTCAGGGTCTGTGAAGGCGGTGTCCCGGAGGTCAACTCTACTCCTAGTCTGTTCGTCTGTGAGGGTCACACAGGCATGTATAGGGGGGACGTTCGGGTCATTTTCGGGCAGAGGCAACAAGGTGGCTGGGTTCAGTGTGGTGCATCTTTTCAGCGTAATGTGGGGTGCAAGCAGGGTTAGTTCGTAACCGGTCAGTCGTGCGCTGGTCAGGTGTTGCGTCTTAGTCTGGTTTAGGAGGGTGTCAACAGCATGGGGCACTAATACCGTGAGGGAATTCGAGAGTACGATCCCCTCACTTTGTCGGATAGAGACAGCAGCGGCAGCTACGGCTCGAAGGCAGGCAGGTAAGGCTCTCGCTACGGGGTCAAGGGTGGCAGAGAAATAGGCACATGGTCGTTTCTTGGGGCCAATAGTTTGCGTCAGGACAGACAAAGCGCACCCCTCCCTTTCGTGAGTGTAGAGAGAGAAGGGTTTGGTGTAATCGGGGGTTCCTAGGACTGGCGCAGAACAAAGGGCGTCTCGAAGCTCTTTGAAGGAGGATTGGCATTCGGGGGTCCAAGGGAGTGGGAAGGGGACATCTTTGGCTAGTAGGGAAAGTAGTGGCTTTACAATGAGGCTGAAATTCGGCAACCACTGCCGGCAGAAGGAGGTGAGGCCTACCAGGGAGCGGACTTGTTTCTGGGTCTTTGGGACGGGGGTTTCTAGAATGGCCTGAATTCGATCGGGTGTAAGCTTTCTCCCGTCTTTGGACAAGAGGTGGCCTAGGTAGGTGACCTGGGGTTGGCAGAATTGCAACTTCTTTTTGGAGACCTTGTGGCCATTTTCCGCGAGGAAGTGCAGGAGTTGGATGGTGGCTGTGACTGCAAGTGGAGTGGTGTCGGCCGCCAAAAGGATGTCATCGACGTACTGTATCAACACCACTCCCTCCGGTAGCTGAACGGCGTCCAGCTGTCTCTTGAGGGCCTGGCTATAGATGCTGGGACTTTCTGTGTAGCCTTGGGGAGCTCTACAAAATCTATATGAGCGGGATTTTAACGTGAAGCCGAAAAGGTAGCGGCTGTCCGGGTGGATGGGGATGGAGAAGAAAGCGTTTTTGAGGTCTATTACAGTGAAGGTGGTGGCTGTGGAAGGAATCAGGGTCAGAATGGTGGCGATATCTGAGACTACAGGGTACTGAGGTACAACTACCTTGTTGACCTCTCGAAGGTCGATGATGAAGCGGTACGCTTTCTCATCTCCTTCGCCCTGCTTCTTCACAATGGGTAGGATAGGGCTGTTGCAAATATTGCTGACTACTTCCTCTACCACTCCTGCCTCTACCAGGGACTGGATAATCATTACCAGTGCCTTCTCACCTTCGGGCGATATCCGATATTGTGGGAGTTTTGGGAGTATCGCATCTTGGCGGACAGTTATGCGCACGGGGTCGATCATCATTCGTCCTACATCAGCGTCAGTTTTAGCCCAAAGATACAGAGGTAGAGAGTCAAGTAAGGATGCGTCAGTGTCAGAGATGGAGAGCATGTGTCGTGCGTGATGAGGTCTGAGCAGAGTCGGGTTATCGTAAAGAATGACTCGAACTCCGTCCTGTGAACACCTGATAGTAGCTCGGAAATGCTTTAGTAAATCAAGTCCCATAATGGCATCGGGGGTGTTGGAGAAAAGCAGAAACGTCGTGTCAGTGGGGTTACTGTCCAAGCCGAAGGAAACCGGTGCGGATAAAGGGTTAGTGGAGGGCGTTCCATCAAAGCCTATTGATGTTATGTGTGAGCCAGACAAGGGTGCCCTTGGAATCAGTCGTTTAGATAACGCACTACGTGTCGCGCCAGTGTCTACCAGAAATGGAGACTTCGTACCTAGGACCTTAGCGGTGACGTAAGGACCTTGCTGGTCAACATAGAGCTCGACTGGATCCCTTCCTTGCCCTTGGCAGTCCTATGCAAAGCCGTGAGCGTTGTCGCAGTCAGACTGTTGGCACTGATTCTGTCGGGGGCGGTCAAATGTGTTCGGTCTGCCTGGTCTGTCATTGTTGGTGTCGTGGGTGTGCCCTCGTCCCTGCCCTCTAGTCTTGGGGCCATTTGCCATGTCCCTTGTCTCTTTATTTTTAATCATTTCCAGGAGGACCGGGCATTGAGACTTCCAATGGCCAAATCCTTTGCAAAACGCACACTGGTTCTCATCGAGGTCTGTTCATGGAGCGCCGGGTGTGGGTGTGCGGTCTCTAGGGGGTGCATTTGGTTGGTAGTTTCCTCTATACCGTTCCCTTCCTCCCTGCAATTGAGCAATCATCACTCGTTCTTTCAAGTCCTTTTTCTTTTTCTCAGTCGCCCTCTCGTTCTCGTTCTTTTGGTGTTCGTAATACTGAGCCATCTGAAGGATAGCTGCAGGTTTGGAGGCCCCCCAACTACTCTCGCTCGTCTGTAACTTTTGGGAGACCTCTTGCAATAGACCCTTTACGTAGTTTTGCACGAATAGGTGTTGTCCGGTTGCAGTGGTCATGTCTTGGCCACTGTAGTCGGAGAACACCATCTCAAATCGGGAGAAGTATTCTGATACGTCTTCCTGGGGTTTCTGACGGCAAGCCGTGACTACCGACCAGTCTACCTTCTTCTCTGGGATCAATGTCTTTAGCTTCTGAACTATTTTGTCCGGGAGTTCCAGTATGTCTTTTACAGGTTTCTTTCCGGGCTCCCGTTGCCTATCTAGTTCACTGAGTTGATTCCAGGTATGTCCGAACAGATCTGTGTGGTCGGTTTTCCGGATTTGCTTCCACACGTCAGCCGGCAGACATAACCCGAAAAACAAGTCAATGTCCGCTAGAGTCATTATGGTTGAGCCCAAGGCTGTACCTAGTTCGGTATAAAATGCTGTCGGGTTCTTTCTTAAATCGGGTAGGGTTTGCCTAAAAGTTAAAATATCTTGCCGATCCCATGGTTGATAAACCCAGTTGTACACAACCCTCCCCTTTGCATCTGCATGGTTGATATCGTCGTTCGTTCCCTGACCTCGTGGGGGAACCCAGTAGAGGGCGGCTTCTCTGATAGGCATCATAGTGTTGCCTACTTCTGATGAGGACCCAGCCGTCTCGGGAACTGTACTCTTAACTTCTGGTTTCTGTTCCGTGAGGTGGCGGAAAACCTCAAGCGTTTGCATGAAGAGGTCCGCCGCGTCACGCTCGGCCTCGTCTCCAATATCGACTTTTCTATATAACGCTGTCAGTTTAGCAGGACCCCGATTCTGATACCTATCCTCATATGCGTTCAGAGTGTGGTAACTAAACCGTAAAATGAAATGCCGTCTGTGGCTACCGGCATGTGAATTGTGCATATCCATCGTGTATTCTTCGCTCTCCTTCCGGTCTACCAGTGCCTTTACTATCTTGTCAATTCCCTCCCGTTCATCTTTGCTCAATCTATTCGGTCTAGCCGGTGGCTGCTTGTTAGTCTCGGGTTCATCTGATGTTGTTACTAATGCGGCCTGAGCGGAGGCCGTGAGGGCTGGGGCACTAGCTTCAAGGTTATTCTCATTTGCACTCGGAGCTGGCAAGTGCTGTACTAGGGGTTGGGAGGGGGCATATGGGGGGGGCATATAGATGATCGGAGGACCTAGCAGCAGCTCATCGTTCGCCCGTTGTTTGGAGGTCAGCTCAGGGTAGAGCGTAGAGGGGGTCCTAACAGGACACTGGCCTGTCGACTCAGATTCCTGTTTTTGTCTGGCTTCCTCCCTTTCTTTTATCTCTTCTTCTAGTTTCTTAGCGGCCAGGTGGGCTGCCTTTCGTAACTCTTTTCCTATTCTCGCTTCTTCTCTTTTCTTTCGTTGCTCTGCTTCTTTGCGCCACATGCCGAAACTATCAAGCATAGTGGGCGTGGTTTTATTGTTACAAAGGGCTGTTTCCAGCACGCTTATTTTTGTGTCATCGAAGGATCCTATCAGTGGCCACTGACTTTCCTGATCCTTTTTAGTATATTTATTCCATAACTTACTATAAGCTACGGCGACTAGTCCATATTTTAAAAACATATCCTTATTAGGGGTGCCTTCCAGAGGAGCCGGATGATCCACCTCTAATAAGCGGTCCGGGCTGAACCAACTACTGACCAATGGGGAGAAGATAGGCATGACGGGTTACAACAGGGACAAAAGTCTGCACTACCTATCCTTCACTACTTTGTGAAGACTGGACAGAGTATTTCTATTCTGCAGTATTCGCAAATAAGGAATACCCAAAGAGAGAACCAATATCGAACAATTAATGTCCGTTCAATCAAACAATCAGTGGCGAGAAAGAAATAGGCACGACGGGTTACAATGGGGGCAAAAGCCTGCGTTACCTATTCTTCCCTATCTGCAAAGGAGGACGGAATACTTTTATCCTTCCCCGTTTGTAGACAGAGAATTCTCGAGAAAACAATCCTCGAACAAACAATGTTCGGGCAAACAATCAATCAGTGGGGGAGAAAGATAGGCACGACGGATTACAACGGGGGCAAAAGCCTGCATTACCTACCCTTCACTACCTGCAAAGGAAGAGAGAATACTTCTATCCCTCTTAGTTTGCAGACAGAGAATCTCCAAGAGAACCAACAATTCGGAGAGTAATACTAGTATTTTCCAATCAAACAATCAAATATTTCCCAGTTTGTCGTGTTACACGACCTTACCCGGACCGTATGGACAGTTTCTCGTCTTCCGCTTCCAGCGCCCGATCGTCCTCTATTCTCCATAATTGCTGTGGCACTCCTGATGGTTCCCAGTCAGGACCGTAGATCACTCGAGAGAGGTCTGCTCGGAACCAGTGAAGTTCGGATGATCGGCTGCCAGACGAGGGTCTATCGGGCAGGTGCACTTCCCGATCGTTGCAGTCGTTCACTCCGTCGTCGGGACCTCTCCCACTGGATCCACGTGTCGCTGATGGGCCCCACGTTTGGGACGCCAATTGATGAAAAAGGGTTCAGGCAGATCAGGTCGTTTTACCCCTTTTCTAGGTTTGCCCGGCGTTAGCCGCTTCTCACCCAACTCACGATTACCAAATAAAGAGGCAGGCGCTGGAGACTGGAAGGCAGGAAACAGGAGTTTATTTCCGACGGAACAGAACACGTCAAATCAGACAACAGGGTATCTTCTCGAGGTGCTCTAACCGCATCTCTGAGGCCTGGCCTCTTATACACAGTTTTATGGCTTTATTACATTTGTGACATCCGTGGTATTGCTTTGAAGTACGGAAAAGGCATCTTTGGAATCCCCGGTTCAGGCCCGTTCCCACACATATCTACAGTAGGAGTCCCCACCCCTAATCTCAGCATGATGGCTATCGCGCAGCAGGACATTCCGCTGGGAGCAGGAATGCGGGTAATCGATCGGATCTGGGGTGTGAGGGCATTGATTAATCCCCGCTCCTTTGAAGTGAGGCGAGGTCCTACTGTAGGGGCAATAAACTGCATCTGCTGGGCTAAGTGATGGCCTGGGATCAGACCGAACAATCGGGCAAGGAGGAAGAGGTTATCAAAGGGCCTGTTTTATGAATGAGATGAAAGGGTGTGGGGGTGTTCAGCACGGGATGTGGCTCGGAGGCAGGGTCGCGCTGGAGGTGCGTCTAGGGCCCAAGCAGGAGAGACCGGGGGCTGTCAAGGTGTGGGGGTGTGTGCTTGCGAAGCCGGGGAGTGAGGGGGGAGAGAGAGACGCTGGCTATCGGGAGTGGGCAGAGAGGCCATGGTAATCAAAATGGTTGCTGCTTACGCGCACGTATGGATCTGAAAAGGACAAGATGGCGCCGATAATGTTTACGCCACAATCCAGATTTTAACAAGCGTTCTAGCCTCACTAAGATGCAGGTGGTGCGCCTGTTGTTTGGCGCACTTCACCTGAATTATGAAGGAGAGAAGACGTACCTGAAGGAAGCGTCACGTAGAAGCTAGGGAAAAACACGCATAGTTCTCCTAATTCCAAGAGGCATATTTGGAGTTCCGTTTCTGTGAGGTGTTCAGTATACAAGTAAGACTGTTCCGGTTAATTTGGGGCATGCGCATGGGTACTGAGGATAAACACAAGAGAAAAGGGTATTACGTATACGGGATCTCTAGGCGCTCAAGCAGTATTAACGTAACATTTTCTATTGCAAGTTTAACAATTATGGTGCTAGCAGGGAGGGGGAACCCACAGAACCCCTCAATTTAGTTGTGCAAAAAGCACATCTAGAACATAAACATAAGTCCTGCGCACTAAAATCAAATAACGACAACAGTGTGAAATTGTATTCCGAAAGAATTGTGTCCAACGTTGGTTCTTGAAGTTTCATTCATATCTCCTTTTATTCGGTCATCAGATCATTTGACAATTTACAGCCAGCCGACACGTGTTTCGTTGTAGGTCCGTACAAACACAGTAACTACAACTCTTCAGGGCTCAATGGCTGAATCCTTAGTACTTTTTGGGCCCACGTCCGGTGATAATTCCAACCCGGCTGGGTAACCACGTATTTGAAGGACAATAGTATATGGCACTCCGAAATATTAGAATGTAGCCGAGGACGCCAGAAAGAACGCACACCTGTGCAGTCAATAATTCCCGTATCCAATTCTCGAGGTATATTTACAGTCTCAAATCACATGAGTAAATGTGGAAGCACTCGTTCTGCGGCCGAATCGCCATTGCATCCCTGGCGTCTGTAACCCGGAAGTGTTACTTCCGGAAGTGTTACCTCCGGGTTACAGACGCCAGGGATGCAATGGCGATTCGGCCGCAGAACTAGTGCTTCCACATTTACTCATGTGGTTTTGAGACTGTAAATATACCTCGAGAATTGGATACGGGAATTATTGACTGCACAGGTGTGCGTTCTTTCTGGCGTCCTCGGCTACATTCTAATATTTCGCAGTGCCATATACTATTGTCCTTCAAATACGTGGTTACCCAGCCGGGTTGGAATTATCACCGGACGTGGGCCCAAAAAGTACTAAGGATTCAGCCATTGAGCCCTGAAGAGTTGTAGTTACTGTGTTTGTACGGACCTACAACGAAACACGTGTCGGCTGGCTGTAAATTGTCAAATGATCTGGTGACCGAATAAAGGGAGATATGAATGAAACTCCAAGAACCAACGTTGGACACAATTCTTTCTGAATACAATTTCACACTGTTGTCGTTATTTTATTTGAGTGTGCAGGACTTATGTTTGGGTACTGAGGAAGTTACACATGGACGTCGAAGAATTTCCATAGTGTTTCTAAATAGATTATGCGCTGAGAAGGCAGCATATTAGAAACCATTCCAGAGTCAGCACAAGTAAAAATAGACTGAAATTATCGAGTATTTTGAGAGGACATGAGAGAATTAGTTTAGGTTAAATTTGAAGCATTTAAGGAAGCAACAGTTCAAGAGAGTGCAAGCCCTAAGTTTCAGTTTGTGAAAACAAGCATAGTGAAGGGAAAAACTATGCAAGTTTATTTAAGGCAGTGAATAAAACTGCAGTGTTTAATTCAACTCAAGGACAATTTAAGGAGGCATGGAAAATAAAATAATAACTACAGGTGAAGCTACAATACAATATACTTACCAATACAGAATCCATTAGAGGCAAGAGCTGTGGCATAATCGGTGAGGAAACCTGTAGGAGCAAAAAATTTGAATTAGAGAAAGAGCTGAGTATAAAAAGGTTAACCAATGAATCATATTACAGTTACAGCATACAGAGAAAAGAAAAAAGGAAAAACACAACAACAAAGTATAGATGAGGAGCATAGGCCACATCAAGGGCTGGTAGGTCTGAAGGGTATACATGTATAGTAGTAGGTTCAATAGGGAAGAGGTAGAGAAAAGAAAATAATTGTGTTTATTCTTGCCGCGATATACTCAAGCTAGCCTGAGAGGAAGTGCACCAGAAGATGGGAACTTGCGGCTTACTGCTCCTGTGTGGATTTTTTGAAGAACACTTATTGATTGAGTTCTGACAGAGTGAAGTGCCCACGATATTTGTCAGCACCTGAGCAGTATGGCGGACGGTTTAGATTTGAAGAAGTTAGGAGAAATATTAAAAGGAATATAAAGGGAATTCATTTCAGTTAGGCAAGAGAATAGAGAATTTAGAAAGGAAATGACTGATTTGACATTAAAAATTAGTAATTTGGTTTCTGGTCCTGGTTTTAAGTATTCACCCACTTCAGAAGTAAATGTAGGAGAGGTACCAGTCACACAACCCAAGTTTACCACAATGGTATACATTCACTATCACCGGTGATTCCTCTGGCACCACCTGAGCGGTTTGGAGGAGACCCCCAGAAGAATCAGGTGTTTCTAACACAATGTACGTTACACTTTATGTGCCGACCAGCAGTTTTTCCTGACGCACAATCTCGAGTGGCATTTATTTTGTCCTATTTAAGTGGAGACGCAGCGTCTTGGTCTATGCCTCTGGTCACCAGGAATGATCCAATCTTGTACGATCTGGATGAATTCAAAAAGGAATTTCTCAGAATTTTCGATAGACGTCGGGTCTCACAAGCTACAGACAATGAGTTGCTGGAAATAAGACAGGGCAATTGCGATTTGATAGCTTACCTGGCTCAATTTAATAAATGAGTAGTGGAAATAGAATGGCCAGAGAATAAACGAGCGGCGGTGTTCTATCGAGGATTAAAGGATGAATTAAAGGATGCCTTGGCGCAAGTGCCAAATCGACCCACGGAGATTTCAGCACTAATAGATCTGGTTTTAGAGATTGATTTTCGCCAGAGCCAGAGTAAAGGTGAGAGTAGAAGGGATTATCGACCCAGTGTCCCTAGATTTGATAGAGCAAGTAACGAAGGTGTCAAGTAAGTAGGGCGAAATTTTCGAATTCGCGGTCCTCGAATTTGTGCGAAATGGCAAAAAAAATCCACGAGTTCGCGAATTTTCCAGCGAACTCGCGGATTTTTGTGCCATTTGCACAAATATGTGACCACGTATGCCTGTAACTTTGCCAGTGCGCCAAAAGGCGCCAAGGTCCCTTGAGTGAGCTGGCCATTATAGTGGGGATAGGTGGGAAGACGTTTCATACCGCTAGTGAGTGGTGGACGGGGCCAAACGGGGGGGCTTCAATGCGAGTTCACATGCATCTTGTTTATAAAGGGTCAGAGACCGAGCAGAGCAGCAGATGAGGAGAAAGCAGCCTCCTGGTCACAGGAGCTACATGGTGTTCGGGAAACTCATGGATGCAAAAATACGTTTGGTGCAGGACCCCAGAATCCTTCAGATGTCCAAGATAGCTCTGCTGCGCGTGTTGGTACAAAGCCATTCTGATCCTGCTCAGTGGGTTCAGGCGCATGCAGCTGCTGCTGTTGGACAATGTCCCATCTCATACTAATCTGCCCCGTACAATCATATGCTGGCGCTGGGCAGTAGGGTGCAGTGGCATGCGGGTGCTCCACGCCTGGTACATGCACATAGCGGTGCCAGGGGGGACACGTGTTTATTGGTGCTGTGTAGCAAGTTATGACTTTAGATTTTGACTGCACCAGACGGTGGTACCACCTACACGGATCAGGAGCATCCAGGCACCAGACATCATGGTGCAAGAGCATAATGTTGCTGTGCGGTACGGGTATATATGTACTTGGTGCAGGGGGGCACTTAGCGCAATGTGTGCTCACACCCAGAGGGCTCCCAGGCAATTGAGCACGAATGATTTTCACACTGAGAGGGCTCCGGGGCAGTTCAGCAGCACGGGGGCTCACACCCACTGGGCCCTGGGGCAGTTCAGTAGCGCATGGGGTCACAACACCTGGGCAGATCGGCAGCATGGGGGCTCACACCCACAGGGCTCCTGGGCAGTTTAGCAGCGCCACCCTCTGGTTCATCACTGCCACCCTCTGGTTTAATCACTGCCACCATCTGGTTCACCACTGCCACCCTCTGGTTCATCACTGCCACCCTCTGGTTCACCACTGCCACCCTCTGGTTCACCACTGTCATGCTCTGGTTCATCACTGTCACCATCTGGTTCATCACTGTCACCATCTGGTTCATCACTGCCACCCTCTGGTTCATCACTGCACCCTCTGGTTCACCACCGCCACCCTCTGGTTCATCACTGTCACCCTCTGGAGCAGCACAAGGGAAGGATCGAGGCAAATATTCGGCAGCGGTAACTGACCACATGAAAACCTTTTGATGCTGGCTCATGGGGCACGCTAAATTTTGCATGCCAAGACCATAATAGGTCACATATTTTTTTGCTTTTCAACAAGGGCCGACTCAAGCCAGGAGCAAAATAAAGCAGCCTATTTTTGCTGCTTTATTTTAGGACGATAGGCATACTATTTAGAGAGTTATTTGAGTATAAACAGTAGGGACCGACAGAGGTCTTGAGGAGTAAGCAGTAGGGGACTGCTTATGAAACATGTCGACCTGGTAGAACATATAAAAGCTCTACTATAACCCCTTTTTTTAATGTTCCCAGCCAGAGAAGCCAATAAATATTTTTTTTCTACTAGCCAGGGAATTTTTAATTTTTAATTAACAGTCACATATTTAGGTCCCTACACTTCACCTTCACTGCTTTCACACCACACATAGCCTATTGTCACACAACAAAGTGCTCCCACGTAGCTCGTAGGTTGTAGCACGCCCCGCCCCGTAGAGGGACGGGAAGACCCCCATGATGAAGCATGACACTAAGGGATTCTTAGTGTGTGAGGGGTATTTTAAAAACACATAGTGCTTGCCTTTGCCACCAGCAAAGGGAGCCGTCCTCACAACTCCAGATAAATATTACAAAATCAAAATAAAAACTATTTCCAAGTACACATTGATAGAATCCTTTTGTTTATGTCATCACTGCCACCCTCTGGTTCACCACTGCCACCCTCTGGATCATCACTGTCACCCTCTGGTTCATCACTGCCATCCTCTGGTTCACCACTGCCACCCACTGGTTGATCACTGCCATCCTCTGGTTCATCACAGCACCCTGTGGTTCACCACTGCCACCCTCTGGTTCATCACAGCACCCTCTGGTTCACCACCACCACCCTCTGGTCCACCACTGACACCTTCTGGTTCACCACTGCCACCCTCTGGTTCATCACTGCCACCCTCTGGTTCACCACTGCCACCCTCTGGTTCATCACTGTCACCCTCTGGTTCATCACAGCACCCTCTGGTTCACCACTGCCACCCTCTGTTTCACCACTGCCACCGTCTGGTTCATCACAGCACCCCCTGGTTCACAACTGCATTTTCTGGTTCATCACAGCACCCTCTGGTTCACAACTGCATTTTCTGGTTCATCACAGCACCCCCTGGTTCACCACTGTAGATTATGGGGAGAAAGCACACCTGCCCAGCCTCAACCGGGGGCTGGTTAATGTGTTACTGAATTTGAGCTTCAAGCCCGGCACCTGCTTCCTTATCTGTAAGTGCTTCCTGTTGTGGTTTAATTTTTGTGACAGCCTGGAGCAATGTGCCATACTTGTAACTATTCTCTGGCCCTGCTTCGAGGGTCAGAGCAGGGTCAGAGAATAGTTGCAAGTAGGCAACAACTCTGGATGCGCCGCACAGGAAGCACTTACAGGGTTACAGCAGGTGCCCATGTTGAAGTTAATTTCTTTGTAACCATTTTGTAAATGGTTACAAAGAAGTTAGCTTCAACTTGGGCACCTGCTGTAACCCTGTAAGTGCTTCATGTACTTCAGTTTTTGAAAATCCGCCCCCGAACGCGATTTCGATGATTTTTCTGCAATTTCGCGAGATTTGCGGACCGCGAAATTGCAGAAAATCTGCAAATTCCGCAAACGGAACGGATTTTACGCCCATGCTTAGTGTCAAGGAGAATGACTCGAGCAGAAATGGAGAACCCATGCAAATTGAAACCATTATGGGGCCTCTTACTAAAGAAGAGAAAGAGAAAAGAAGAGCAACTAAACAATGTCTTTACTGTGTAGGTAGCGGGCATTTTGTTTGAAATTGCCCAAAGAAGCCCAAGTCCACACAGGCGGAAAACGCTTTGCACCACCAGTAAATGGAGTTGGACTGGTGGTTGCAGATTTAAAGACAGCTCCAGAGACTCATACTTTGTCAAATACTTTGCAATCCGCATCCCCACATTTAGTGTTAATGATGACTATACGTTTCAGAGAGAAAGAATTGAAATCAGTAACAGTGATGATTTATTCCGGCGCTACAGGCAATTGTTGTGATCTGAAGTTCGCCAGTAAAATTGGACTGCAGGTAATAAAGAAAGAAAGGGAGTGAAGCAGTCCGAGCTGTAGACGGCACAAATCTCTCGTCTGGGCCAATAGTCAGTCATACCAAGCCAGTGGAATTGTAAACTGAAGAAGGGCATCTTGAAACCTTACAATTCAACTTAATAGGTGCCCCACAGTTCCAATTAATATTAGGGGGGTCATTAGGATGACGGGCGGGCTTAGTCCGCACGCCATCCTATCGGGACTAGGGACCGCCCGCCATAAGGGCGGGGGTCCCGTGGGTGGTATTAGGATGCGGTCGCCCCAGTGGCGGCCGCATCCTGCATTTATAACATTGTGGCGGGCGGTGCTCTCTGCACCGCCCGCCACAATGCCATAAATGCATGTATGCATTTGCATACACAATGCGGCAGGCACCGTGCGGTAACTACTGCATTGTATATGCAAATGCAGGGGGGTACCATAGGTACCCCCCTGTGTGCACCCCCACCCCTCGTTCACTTTGGGGTACACGAGGGGTTTTTATCTTGGGACTAACACAAACGTCTCCTGTATACCCAGGTTATGCAGGACAAGTGATCCTTCCTCAAGTGATTTATGAGATTGATTATACAGGAAACTGGATGGATCTCATTTTCTGTCTCCCTCCTGAACTGATTAAATAATGGAGCTCTTTATCTGCCCACATCTGAAATGCAACAAAAGGCATTAAAGGAATGTCATGATAGCATTTTAGCAGGACATAAAGGCATAACTAAGACAGAAGATCTAGTGAGACGACGTTTTTGGTGGCCAGATGTGATAAAGGATGTACGTTAATATATAGCCACCTGGGAGATCTGTGCAAAAGGGAAACCAGAGCGGCGAGGTCCTCAAGGGTTATTGCAACCTTTACCCACACCACCCTATCCATGGCACAAGGTTACATTAGATCTGATAGTGGACTTACCCTCTAGTCATGTATTTGACACTATTCTGGTGTATGTAGATGCCTTTACAAAGATGGCCCATTTTATACCTTTAAAAGGGGTAGCAACAGCTAAGACCCCCGCATGCATGTTTAGTCAAAACATAGTTAGAGTTCCTGGCATTCCCAAGGTTCGAGTATCAGATCGAGCCTCCCAATTCTTGTCCCATTTTTGGAAGGCTTTCACTAAGAGATTAAATATAGAAACTAGATACATCACTTGTTATCATCCATAGTCTGATGGGCAAACTGAGCGAACTAATCAGGAATTAGAACAGTACCTTAAATTATGTTTGCTAGATCAGGAGGGAGATTGACCTGACTACTTATGGGCAGCAGAGTTTGCGCATAACAATACAAAGAATGTTTCCACTGGTTATACCCCCTTTTTCTTGATTTTCAGGAAGTGGATGTTCCAGCAGTTACAAATCTGGTAGAACATATGACAAGAGCCCATAGTTTAGCCACAGACAATCTAACCAAGGCAAATGCAAATTATAAACTTCATGCAGATAAAAAGAGAAGAAAGGAACCAGAGTTGCAAGTAGGAGATCAGGTTTGGTTGAACACAAAACTCTTAGGCTTAAGGGAGTCAGAAAATTACAACCAAGATTCATAGGCCCCTATCAAATTGAGAGAAAATGAAGTACCTTAAACTATCAGTTGAAATTACCTAAGGTGTTGCGAGTTCATCCAGTATTTCATGTTTCTTTGCTAAAGAAAGTGGCTGCTGGATTACAAATCTGCAAACCTCCAAAACCAATCCAAACGGAGCAGGGAGAAGAGTTTGAAGTACAACAGATTTTGGACTCTAGGGTGCGGAAAGGAAGGGTGTACTATCTGTTGGAATGGAAGGGTTACAGTCCAGAAGAAAGGTCTTAAGAATTGTCTATAGAAGTCCACGCCCCTCGTCTGATACGAGATTTTCATAGAAGATTTCCAAATAAGCCCAGACAGGAAGGGAGCACTTTGAGGGAGGGTACTGTCAGGATCGCAAAACCTAAAAACCCAAACAGGCAGTCCATCAATGTGCTTTCTATCGGAATGTACAGAAAACACAAGAAAACGTGTTGGATAGCTAAGGTGCCATCTCGACATAATATCAAGATGGCAGACAAAGGTTATGCACAGGTTCGGCAGGTTAGGGTTCTAGCTTCCGACCCAAATCACCAAGATGCAGGTGGTGGGCCCGTTATTTGGCGCACTTCACCTGAGTTATGAAGGAGAGAAGACATACCTGAAGGAAGCGTCGCGTAGAAGCTAGAGAAAAACACGCGTCGTTCTCCTGATTCCAAGAGGCATATTTGGAGTTCGGTTAATTTGGGGCATGCGCATGGGTACTGAGGAAGTTACACACGAACGTGCGCAGTCGAAGAATTTCCATAGTGTTTCTAAATAGAGCATGCGCTGAGAAGTCAGCATATTAGAAATCATTCCAGAGTCAGCACAAGTAAAAATAGACTGAAATTATCGAGTATTTTGAAAGGACACGAGAGAATTAGTTTAGGTTAAATTTGAAGCGTTTAAGGAAGCAACAGTTCAAGAGAGTACAAGCCCTAAGTTTCAGTTTGTGAAAACAAGCATAGTGAAGGGAAAAACTACGCAAGTTTATTTAAGGCCATGAATAAAACTGTAGTGTTTAATTCAACTCAAGGACAATTTAACGAGGCAAGGAAAATAAAATAATAACTACAGGTGAAGCTACAATATAATATACTTACCAATATAGAATCCATTAGAGGCAAGAGCTGTGGCATAATCGGTGAGGAAACCTGTAGGAGCAAAAAATTAGAATTAGACAAAGAGCTGAGTATAAAAAAGTTAACCAATTAATCATATTACAGTTACAGCATACAGAGAAAAGAAGAAAGGAAAAATACAACAACAAAGTATAGAAGAGGAGCATAGGCCACATCGAGGGCTAGTAGGTCTGAAGGGTATACATGTATAGAAGTAGGTTCAATAGGGAAAAGGTAGAGAAACGAAATTAAATGTGTTTATTCTCGCAGCGATATACTCAAGCTTGCCTGAGAGGAAGTGCACCAGAAGATAGAAGTCTGAAGGAGCAGAAGAACATTCAGACGAGGTGTGGCTGTCTCTTCTCTGTCCCATCCCCTCCTTTCCCCCGTGGAACTCAACCAGTTTACATGCTATAGGTCGTGTGTGGCTGGGGGAGCTTCAGGAGAGAATTGGGAACTTGCGGCGTACTGCTCCTGTGCGGATTTTTTGAAGAACACTTATTGATTAAGTTCTGACAAGAATTTACACACATCTTTGGTGATAACCAATCCTAACACAAACTTTCATTCTCATCAGTCACTCCTAGCCAAACCATCACCTACATTCATCACAACCTCAAACCTAGATGCACCATGATAGGAATTTCGCAGTGGGAAACTGAAATGCTGAGCAACACCTATGACAATGCCCCCAACCAACCCTGCCACCACAAGATCCCTGTCATCCTTGGCACAAATATGACTGTGAACACGACACGCCCACCTAGGCCACCCATCCAACTACCATCCAATGCAGTCAGCCTAGTCCGAGATCACTACCTACTCTTTGCTGCATGCTATGAAACTGTCAAGCATGCCACTGAAATAGCTGAAACGATCTTACAATACTATATTGGCATCTGCTTTCGAATTGAAACCTGGCTAAAGATCACTTATCCCCCTACATTGAGCTCCTCACCCCACTGGGCCTCTCAATCATATGCAGTGACCGCAGGGATCGCAGGGGTGGTGGAGTAACGATCATACAGAAAAAGATCTTTGCCCTTCTCCCTACCGGGCCACCAAATTCCAACCTTTAACTACTTAGAAGTTCAGCTCTCCCCTAAATGCCCCAACCCATTCAAACCTCTGTTTATCGATCACCCTCTGGTTGATAGCCCACAATTCCTCGAAGACGTAAAAGACCTGATATCGCAAAACTCCCTTAAAGACAGATTAAATATCATACTAGGAGACCTAAACCTGCACCTGAATAATGCTGTAGATCCTACAGTACAAGCCCTATCCGTCCTCCTGGAAGAGAAAAACCTTACCCAACACTGTAATACAAACTCAACTCAGGGCTCAATCGTTGACGCAATAATCTCTAAACATAACACACTATTTCTCCACACGATCCTACCATCTGACTGGACTGATCACTATCTAATTCTTTTCGACCTAAATACCATCCAACCAAAGGTCTTCCCCCAATCTAGCCATCCCAAGCACTGTGTGAGGAACTTAAATCAAATTCCCCTGGCAGAGTTAAAAGCATGAATCAGTTTGCAAATCCAACTTTCACCCAACCTCTCCTCCGCTGATGACCTAACGACCATTACAATATAAAAACGGCAGTACTCGTTGAAGCAGTTGCCCCTCGGAAACTCAAGAGATCAAGAAACATCCCCTCCAGATCCTGGTTCAATACCGACCTTAACAATGAGAGGCGACAACTCCGACTGGCTGAAAAAAATTGGAGACAGCAGCCCTCATTATCAAATCTCTTGATCCTCTGGGCTAAATACCTAAAATACAAAAACACATCTTCAGAGAAAAAGATTCCTTTTCTGAAACCAACTTGACTGCTCTCAGAAAAGCCCCAAAGACCTTTTAAACATCATCAAGCAGCAAACCTGCTCTTTCCACCAACACACAACCAATGACTCTACTAAGCACTGTGAAGAATTTGCTACATTTTTCTCAGACAAAATATCTAAAATTGAATTCTCTCTTGAGGCACTCCCCCATCCTGCACCAAGAATGCCTCCCATGACAAAAAGGGTCCACCCAAAGCCCTACTTTCAAATGATTGCTGTCTCCCCCTCTCAGCAACACAGGTCACCAACCTCAAACTCTTGCAGTCGAAAATGGATGCAACCTGGACTAAATTCAGCCACAAGCCTGAAGAAGAAATCCTCAAATTACTTGGTAGTATGAAGCAAACATCGCATATTACCCTCTTCCATGTGTCGGACAGCCACCAGCCGCCTGACATCACGGAGGGCGTGACGTCGGACGGCTGGGGGCCGTCCGTTTTGCGCACCCGGAGAATTCGCCCGCACCGCGGGGTAATGTGCGCCGCATCGAAGCGGTAAATGACCCCTCTCATCGGGGCTTGTTAAAAATCTCAGTCACATATTCTCTCCTTTATGGACCAAAATCATTAACTCCTCACAATCGAGCTGCTCCTTGTGGGCTTCCTCAAACTCAACCAAGTCACAACCTCAGAAAAAAAACATAGATGCTGATCAGAATGACCTTAATAACTATAGACTTATACCCAACCTCCCTCTATTTGCCAAAACCATCAAAAATGTGTATTTGCACAACTCAGCAACCATATTGAAAAACAGAACTTGCACAACACCTTCTAATTTCGGTTCAGGAAAGGCTGCAGTACAGATAGTACAATACTGAACATCATAGACAACATACATGAATCTCTGATGATGGCCAGGCCTCCCTCCCTCCTAGTCCTCCTGAACTTCCTGGCTGCCTTTGATGCTGTCAACCATGACATCCTCCTAAACAACCTCTTGCTGTGTGCAGGAATCAATGGAACTGTCCTTCAGTGGTGTGTTTCTTTCTTGAGCAAATGCTCACAGCTAACCAACTAAACAACTCAACCTCAAAAGCAACACCGGTCTTGCACGGAGTCCCGCAAGGGTCAATTCTGCCTCTAGCCCTATTCAACCTCTATTTAGAACCCCTTGCAATGATCCTGAAACAAGCCAGAATTGCCTATCATCTCTATGCAGATGACATCCAACTCTACATGAAAATCTCGCCAGTCAAAGACATCCAGTATTTAAATAGCACTCTCACCACAGTATAATCTTGGCGGACCAGCAACCATCCTAAGCTCAAACCCCAAAAAACTGAATACCTTTTTATCCAACCCAAAGATAAATCCTTTCCGGCAGATATATGGATTGACCATCTCGCCGCATTAAACTGCAAACTATCCATCTCCAACATGATTAAATCGCTGGGGATTACACTTGACAGTCTTCAGAGAATTAAAGAGCATATTAATGCCTCTCCCAAAGTGCCCTCTACATGCTGAAGCACCTTAAAAATTCAGATCCTTCATCTCATTGAAGACCTAAAGACTGAGGTACAATCCCTGATCCTCCCCCAAACTAGACTACGGTAACACACCGATTACGGGTGCTTCAAAAATACACCTAGCCCCTATGAAATCAACACTCCATGCAGCGGCAAGACTACTGTTGGGGTAGAGTTGCTTCAACCACATCACTCCCACCCTCAAGAAACTCAACTGGCTACTAAGCGAACCAAGATCTATACTCAAAACTGCTTGCATAACCCGCACAGCTCTCTAAATGGAGAAACTTTTCAACCTCGCAAAAAAATTATCAAAAGCTAGTCAAAGGAGACTTCTCAGAAGTTCAGTATACTCCTGAAAAAGAGAAATCCCGCACCTGCTCCTTCTCCGGGAACGCTCCCGGAATCTGGAACTCGTTGCCTCAGGATTTACGTGACAATCAATCATTCCCTCACTTCAAGAAGAATCTGAAACTTCTCTTCAACAAATATCTAAACCCTCCCCACTAAACCATCTGACTCATCTGTTTGCCCCCACCCGCACCCTGTAAATAAAACTGAGAGTAAGTACCTAGGGAAGAACTGTGGCTCTACACTCCCCACCTTCACAACACCCTACCTTAGCTACCTCAGGATCTACATTGTTCATGTATACTACTGTCCGTTGTAAACTTCCTTCGTGTATTGTTATGTGTTTTTATTAACTCCACATATATCTCATGCACTTGCTGCTGTGCTAACTCTGTAAAGTGCTTTATATATATTTATCCCATATCTACCTCAAAACTGTATCCTCAACAAATCCTAATGTCTTCGTAAACTTTGTTTAAATACTGTTACTATGTATCTATATTTACTCCAAATGTAACTCATGCAATTGCTGCTATGCCAACTCTGTGAAGCGCTCTGATACTTTCGGGTCAAGTTTATGCTATATAAAACGTAATAAATAAATACGTAAAATTATCAAAATCTCCTGCTGCGAGAGAGCTTTGACGAAGACAACTCATTTTCTTTCTAGCGGCCACACCATCCAGTTTTCATGTATTTTTATACACACTGTTATTAGAGGTGCCCACTTATTATTATTACCACTATTATTATTATTGTTGTTATTATCAGTTGTAGAATTTGCAACAAAAAACACTGCAGTTGTTTTCTGTTGCATGTCAGAGTTGAACCATTTTGTGGCTTGTGTTATTGGGGGCTTCCTTTTGCAGGGCATACTACTGTACCAGGCCTCTCCAGAGAGCACATTACCTTGATCTTAACCAAGAATGATCCAGACTCCTGTTAGAATAGTATTTCCTGATCTGCATGGCATAACAGACTCAGGAATGACACTATGCAGAGTGAACTAGAAAAGCCAGAACCGGCTGAAAACCTCACAGCTAACACGTATGTAGTCATGTGGTATGTGTATAGAGCAAACGTAGTCAAAAGGCAGCAGAACACTCCAGAGTGTCCAAGAAATTGATCAATACGAGATTTGGAGAGGCCCTGACATGGAAGAGGTTTTTGGGATACATGGTATTAAAAGGTAAAAGGCGTTCCCTAAGATTAGAGCATGCTATACCCCTTCCACCAATCGATTTGAACACATCATGCAAAGAGAGTAGCTTCTCCACTAGAAGATGTTAAATTCAATCCAGAACTCCATTGTTCTTAAAGAAAATGCTGAGTTTCTCCCAGTGAAAAGAATGCCTTCTATCAGCCATGCTAGCTAGACGCAGTGCCAAGCTTGCGGGCTCTGCACTCTTACTTACTCAAGTTGCAGTATTCCTATTATGCCTACGTGTTTTGAAACACTGCACTAAGCAAGGTTTCACAAACGTGCCAAAGAACCAGACACACAATCTAAGATTCTGCAGGTATTGTCCCTTAGTCACCGGAGGCCTGCTTCAGCCAACGCAAATGTAAAAACACGGTGTACCTGGGAGAAAACGTTGAGGGATTTATTTTATAAGACTAACGCTGAAAAATGGAAACAAGGAGAGTTTGAATAGTAAACACATTACTGGAAAAAGGAGAGAAAGGGAGGATTAAATTGTTTTTTAGATGCATTTTACATTCTTAGCCGAACACACACAGCGCCAGGAAGCATTCTTCAGCACTTCATTTGCATTCCATGAAGTGTCTCCACACATAACTTTGGAAACAGCCTGTGCTGGCAAACCATTCGGGAAAGCTACAGGGAGAGACTGAGGGTGGGGAGCCATCTATCAGCCTTCTCCCAATAAAGCTGCCCAAAGTCCTTCCTTTTCAGGAAACGCCAAACCTGTTTTCTGTAGGTAGCTGCTCTCCATTTTAAACCTTTCAATTTTAATTAGCAATTAGACACAGCATACAGGCGCACAACAAAAACAGACCGACCAAAAAGAAGTAGGAAGCATAAAGGATGAAAAAGGGCACATTCTGGGCCCGACTCCAGAAAAGTGGCAGCGGATAAAAATCCAGACATCGAAAAACTAATAACGGCCTCAGATTCCGGGGAAGAGGAAAGAAAAGAGGCGAGGAGAGATGCCAGCACGTTTGAGCCTCCAATGTCACATTTTCGGCAACTTGATAATATATAACACCATTGCGTGCCAGTAGACATGCACAGATATTACAAATTCTGCCACACTTGTTTTTGGTTTCGTTGCCCACTCGCTCATCAGGGTGAATTTCAGTTTCTAGTTTCTCCCTCACTTCCCTTCAGAGACTGGTCTGTTTGTCAGCAGCCTTCAGGCTGCAAGGGATGTGTAATTTCTCAATGACGCTCGTGTCTGTAGGAAAAAAGAAAGGGGCTATGAGAAAGTAACCCTCTCGGATTCTGCGATAACCGGTACAACTAACTGGCAGATGCATCAAGCAAAATACCTCCCGGTAAAATACCGAATCGGTAAAACAGGCCGTTACCAAAGCTGACCTCGGTAATACCGAATCGCTATTAAAGAATCGCAATGGAATGCATGAACAATCGCTAATACCGAAAAACGCAAAAATCGCTATTTAAAATAAGAGGAATCTGAATCAGGAGATAAAGTTATTTGAAGGATAGAAAAAAAATGCTCAGCAGGTGCTGACAATCAGTAACCCTTCACATATGCCCTGGGAAACCCCACAAGTCATCCAAAATGGCTGCCCTCTACGTGCTTGCTAGGAGGAGGAGGATCAACGCCCAGGCTCAGCGCAGGAGGATGATCCAGGACAGAGTCTTCAGGGTGCGCATCACTTTGCTGGGGCAGACCGAGGAACAGGTGTACGATAAGTACAGACTCAACCGTGCCATGATCATGCGCCTAATAGCAGATCTGGAACCATTACTGCAGCATGAGACCCGTAGGACCAACGCCATACCAGCCCATGTCCAGGTCCTATGCTGCCTGCACCTGCTGGCGTCTGGAAGCTTCCAGGGGGTAATAGCTGAGACTGGAGGTGTGTCGCGAAGCGCATTATCACGCTTCTTCCACCGGTTCCTAGAGGCCATGCTGACATTCATGAATCGCCATATCACCTTCCCCACAACCCCCCAGCAGCTGACCCGCACCAAATGGGAATTCTACCAGGTGGCACAATTCCCTCATGTGATAGGGTGTGTTGACTGCACGCATGTCCCCATCTGTCCTCCATCAGCCACCGAATACATATACCGCAACCGGAAGTCATATCATTCTATTAATGTGCAGGTTGTGTGCAATGCTAAGTACATCATTACGGACCTTGTAGCCCAATTCCCCAGGAGCACACACGACGCTTACATATTCCGTCACTGTGGCCTCCACAGGCGCCTGATCAACGGTGAATTTGGAGAGGGACACCTACTAGGTACATATTGATGCATCATCGTTCACTCCATCCCCACATGTATCAATGCATTCATGCTGATGACCTTTCTCTCCCCTTCCTGCAGGTGACAGCGCTTACGCATTGCGTGAATATCTACTGACTCCCTACCTCAACCCAGCTACACCGCAAGAGCAGCGCTACAACAGAGCACACATCAGCACACGGAATGTGGTCGAGAGTACATTCGGCATCCTCAAGAGTCGCTTCCGAATGCTGCACAAGACTGGAGGTGCCTTGCAGTACGACCCAGTGACCTGCTGCCAGATCATAGCAGTCTGTGCCATCCTGCACAACATCGCCACCCGCAGGGGGATACCCATAGAGGTGGACGGAGAGGATGAACTACGTGCACAGCAATCCCCCCCCAACACCAACAGGCGCATGTGCCCAACACAGCAGAAGGGCAACGGAGGCGGACATACATCACACGGCATCATTTCTGAGACAGGTAAGAGAGTGCCTTGACAACAGTATTTGGTTTGGAAGGGTTTAATGGAAATGAACACCTGACTGGTGCAGAAATATGTAACTCAAACATGATGCAGCTGCAGTAGAAGTTAAACTTAAATTGTCCCTTCTCAACACGGGTGATGCTGGTGGCACTATTGTTGGGCCATGGTTACGTCACCATGGATAGTCTGACTTTGCCACATGTCTACTTGCGTTTGCTGCGTACCCCCAGTCTCTTGTCCTGTGACTCCTCCGCTTCTCCACGATGGGTGTCAGTGGCTGTTGCGCTGCGCACACTGCGCCTCCTCCCACTAGTCTCCGGCAGGGAGACGCTGCTCACACTGGAGGCTGCCTCACTCCCCTCATCCACTCCCACACTGCTGACACTGGCTGACCCAGGCTGCAGTTGCTCCACTGCAGTGGTCACCCTCTCAAGGGCCTTTGCTACATCCCCACAATAATGCCCTAGGTCCACTTGCAGGGACACGGACCTGCGGGACAGCACAGCTGTGCTGTTGCACAGCTTATTGATGGCCTTGTTGGTGGAATTCACAGCGAGCATGATCTGCTTGTGACGCCGGCGGTCACTTTGTTGGCCTGTGACTAAGGCACGTGTCAGTTCCTGCAGGCAAAGCTTGATCTCATTGTTGCCCGCAGCTACGGCAGTGGTGTGCTCACGCACAGCGTCAGTCATGTTGCCTATTTTGTTGCACAGTTTTGTCATGGAGAGTTTCATAGCACCCATGTGTCTCCCCTGCAGGCGCTGGACACGCAGCATCCGGGCCTCAACAACTCCGTACCCTTCGGACGGATCCACTGTTCTTGCTGCTGCCCTAGCCAGGGGCACATCCCTCTGCCTGACACGCTGACGTGCTGCTGTTTGGGTGGTTGGAGTGACGACAGCCAGGCGTGGGACATTTTGGGGTGCTGAACTCTCGACCAGGGAGGGAACATCTGCCCTGCGGCTCTGCGGAGTTGACTGTACTGGTGGTGGTGGTGGTGGTGGTGTCTTTGCCCGCGAGGATGGTGGTGGTGGTGGTGGTGTCTTTTTCCGTGAGGATGGTGGTGGTGGTGTCTTTTTCCGCGTGGATGGTGGAGGTGTTGTCCGCGGTGGTGGTAAAGGGGAGGACATGGCTTCATGTCCCTGTGAGCACTCCGCATCGGTCAACACTGGTGACTCCGAGATGACGAGGCGGTCACTGCCGTCAGAATCCATGGGGGATGCATCTGTGTGTGAAACAGTGCATAGTTAATATAAATGTATTGTATGTGGATATAGCATTGTTATCTCTAAATAAAGCTGTTTTTTGGACAGACATTTGGCCCTTTGCTGCTGTATTCATTTCATTCACCTCTGGGGTCAGATATGCACTCATTCATGTATTGACTACAACTCCCATGGTGCAACACTGTGGTGAGGCTATGTGTTTGAGGCACGGCTACATGTGCACTGGGTCTGGCATGGGGGAGTGGGCAGGGATTTACTACACGCTGCTTTGCTATGCTGCCATGCATCTTACCTTGTCCTCCTTCCGCAGCACCAGAGGTGTCCAGATGGGTGACCCCCACAACAGCTTCCGGTTCTATGGTAGACTCCACTAGGTCCTCCAGGGCTGTGTTAGATGTCACATTGGATGTGCCCCCACCGGTGCCTGCAGCATCCTTGACCCTCTGCGCAATCCTCTCCCTGGCCCTTTTACGCAGGTCATACCAGCGTTTTTTTAAATCGTCGGTGGGTGACTCCGCAGGCATTGACCTTGTCCTTGATGCGCAGCCACATCTTTCTTTTTTCAGCCTCAGGCACCTTCAGCGACAACTTCCCAAACAGTTTGTCATTGTTGCTGGTCACACACTCAATCAGGATTTCGAGTTCCTTATCTGAGAACTTGCGCTTCCTCTTTCTGTGTGTGTCCTTTCCCTGCTGGGGGGCCTCCTTCTCCATCTTGACCTGCTTGCCTAGTCCTGGTTGCTGCTGCTTCAGTATGGCTCCTCAGCTCCGGTGCTCTGCCTCCTCCTCTGAGCTCCTCGGGCACTGAATGGAGCATGGGCTGTCCTACTTCCTGGTTGCGATGTCAACAGCCTGCTTCCGATGCGTCGCGTATTTTTGCAGTTTTTGCTATTACCGAACTCGCAAATACCGGAATCACTAATACCGATTCGGTATTTGCTAAATCGGTATTTGCTAGTCTCGCTAACGTAGTTTCGCTATTTAATACCGATTTTTACCGATTCGGTAATTAATACCGAATTCATTGATGCATCGCGGTTTGCATGTCCTTATTAGCGATTCCTTATTTTTCGCTATTAAGGACATGTAATACCGATTTTTGATGCATATGCCCATAAGGGCCATAAAACGGTGTAAAGCAGCAATGACAAGCCAAAGAAAATACGTGATGGAACTGCAGATGTTTTTTTCGGCATGAAATTAACCTCTTCATCATTCTACTCTTTGTTCTTCCCATGTCTGTCTCAAGTACCGCCATTCCACACAGCTGCAAGAAAGTCTTGGGGAATTCTGGTGTCAGAAACATTTCGAACCAGTGACTTCTAGAAACTCTCTCCCCCATGTGCCCATCCCCCCCAACCAAGAGCACTAACTGCACCTATGACTCAACAGCACCAACTCTTCTAGAATAACGTCCTCCCCAGCTAAAATGGATAGGTACAGTGTACTGGAGAAGATAATGAAGGCCACACCACATGTTGAGCCAGATGTAGGTAGGCAAATACCGGTCGGTAACGGCCGAAATTCGGTAATTTCGGCCGTTTCCGACCGGTATTTGGAAAATGAGATGTAAATTACCGATTCCTTAAAATACCAAATTGGTAAATTACCGCTTTTGCTATGTAGGGAGCACTCAAATAAGTGCTTTTCCCCTTTTAGGATTCGTTATTTACCACCAACTACAAGTTGGTGGTAAATAATGAAAACCTTGGAAAAAACATTTTTTTTGCTTTTCCAACAGTGCCATGTTGCAGACATACATGCCCTCAGGGCATGTATGTCTGCAACATGTGCACCCATACACAATTGAGGGGTGCAACAGGGTGTCAAAGTGACACCCTGCCACCCTTCAATGTTTCCCCCTTTTACCGAATCAGTAAATACCGATTCGGTAATTGGCATTCATTCCTATGGGCCTTCAGGCCCATAGGAATGAATGCCAATTACAGAAACTTACCGATTCGGTAATTTTTTCAGTAAAATTGCCTACATCCCATGTGCCTGTTCTTAAATACCGAATCGGTATGATTCGGTATTTAAGAATCGGTAATCTGGGATTACCTACATCTGGCCCGTTATATTTTAAAACTGTGATGCAGGCTGATGCGCCCAATCTGAGAATGTAAGGGTGCCTAGATTTTAATGCAAATTATGACGTGTTGGCACCTGTTTGTGGAAGGAAATTAAGTGGAGATGCAGTATACCTCTTTTCTTGAGACTAATGTTAAAACTCCTCCCTATTGCATGAGGGTGATAGGTATAGAGACCTGGGTCGATAATACAGAAGTACCTCGAGGGCACAACAGGTGTTTGCATCCCCTTGGTGCGCCCCAGGGCTACTTTGGTATTATAGAAGGAGCCACAGACGGTTGTGCAGCCCTTTCTGTAATGCATATAGCACTGGCACACATGTTGCGCCAACAATATCTCAAGAGGGTGTTCCCTTATTTGCATGGGGGTGGTCCCATGCAAATGAGGGAATCTCTATACCTCTGCGCTCACACAGTATTTTGAATGCACAGGTAAAAAAGCTGTCAGGAGACATACTGAAAATGCACCATAAAAAGGTGCTGCACTGTCACTGCGGCCACTGAGTCAGCCCTCTGGAAGGGGTCCGGGGTCTTATGGGGCCCCCAAACATCCCCTTGCAGGCGGGTGCAGTTGCTCACTGCACCCGCCTTTAAGGGGATCTCTGTCCCCTCTTTAAAGTGCAGGCGGGATCCACCTGCACTGTGAAACACAGAACGGCATTCAATCTAATAGGGTGCTCTTTCCCTGTATGCACACAGCATACCTGTTTGAAGGTGCACTGTGGTGCAAACAGGAAAAGTGCGACCCATACATAATAGGGCACCTGGACTGTTTTACACAGAGTGGTCAAGCGATGCCCCAGGCATGTGCGACTGCTTTATGTGACCCTGGGGCACTTTGGTATTACATAACGGGCTACAGAAGCTTCATCCTCGACTCAACACTCTCCATGACCAAGCTAGTCAATGCCGTCTTGTCCTCCTGCTTCAAAACCCTCCGCATGCTCCGCAGGATCTACAGGTGCATCCCCACCGAAATAAGAAGAACGGTCACCCAGGCCCTCGTCAGCAGCAGGCTGGACTAGGGAAACGCCTTCTACGCAGGAGCCTCGGTCAAACTCCTGAAACGACTGCAACGCATACAGAACGCCTCTGCTCGCCTGATCCTCGACATCCCGCGCCACAGCCACATCACACCCCACCTGAGAGACCTGCACTGGCTTCCTGTCAACAAGAGGATTACCTTCAAGCTCCTCACCCACGCACACAAGGCACTCCACAACACCAGACCGGCATACCTCAACAGAAGACTCACCTTCTACACCCGGAACCGACAGCTCCGCTCCGCCAACCTCGCCCTCGCCACAGATCGTTCTCTCACCTCGCCGCCAAGACCTGGAACACGCTCCTCATCCTCCTACGGCAGACCCAGGACCTACTAACCTCCAGGAGGCTTCTCAAGACCTGGCTATTCAAACAGTAGCAGCACCCCTCCACCCTTAGAGCCTTGAGACCCTCACGGGTGAGTAGTGCGCTTTACAAATGTACTGATTAATTGATTGATGTGGCCCCTTCTGTAATATAGTTAGCACTGGAACACATGTAGCGCCAGCGCTTTCATTTAATGGCATTCCCTCATTTGCATGGGGGCACAGCCCCATGCAAATGAGTGATTCACTTTGCATCTGCACTGTATTTTGGATGAGTGTGCACACGCAAACATGACTTTAGGAGGCGTGCTGCACACAGCAAAGTGGTAGTTCCTCCTCACAGCTTCTCCAGCTCTTCTTCTTGGCAGTCCTCTTGGTCCAAAAGAGTTTTAAAGTTCAGGGGTCTGGGTCACAGTATTTATAAACAAAAATCCTTCGATCTCTCAGGCAGAGAGTGTCTGTGCTCAGCCAGAACCAGTTCTGCCTTCTCTGGTGTAACTTCCCTGCAGGAGGTGGAGGCGGCATGGTCAGAGGCAGACCAGGCTCTTTGAGGTACAAGAAAATCTCCTCCCCCTTCCCCAATTGCAGACCAGGTCTATTCGGCCCTTTCCTGACCCACCCAGACTATCTGGAGCCACTCCTGCTCCCCAGCCTTCTGTCTTCGAAAACCCAGACAAGCAATCCACATTCCAGCAGAGGCACACGGGATGACTGAGCAAGAAAATACCTACTTTCTAAAAGTGGTATTTTCTAACCCTGGGCAAAGCACTACGCTACGCTCGTGTAGTTTGCGAAGTTTGCGTAACTTTGCAGTACGCAAACTGCACGTAGCACAGTGTAAACATGCGTAGCGCAGCGTAGCGTAGAGTAGTGCAGCAGTCATTTTTTGCTTGCTTGTGGTCCTCAACGTCAAGTTGGCGACCGCGAGCAAGCAAAATGACTTCCTTGCAAGACTTTTTCCTTGCTTGCGATCAGCAACATCAAGTTGCCGATCACGAGCATTGAAAATAAACCTCCCGGCGAGATTCTCAATGCGGGGACGGTCAGGTTTCTCATTGCGAGTGGTCGCACTTGCTCGTGCCCGCTCGCGATGAGAAACTACCAGTCTGCGTTGAGAAAGCTACAGCTCGAGTAAAAATCTACTCGAGCGGTTGAAAAGAACTGCTCGTACTGTGCAAGATGCTGTTTTCAATGATTGCACAGTGCTGGATGCTTGTCCGCACTGTGCAATCATTGAAAACGACATCTTGCACAGTGCGAATATGCTACTACGCAGTTCGCGTAGTGCTACGCGTAGTGCAAAGTGCACTTCGCGTAGCTACGCCTAGCGCAACTTCGTAAACTACGCCCACCCCTAGTATTTTCTAACACAGAATGTAAAAAACACCTTCACTAAAAGATGCATCTTTAGATTCTGAGTTCAGGCATACTAAACTTTATTTTCCTACCTAGTTCCCAGGCCAGTTATGTTTATAAGATGTTATAAACAAACTCCCCATTCTGTCCTATGGGGAATAGGTAGCCTTGCAATAGCAAAAAAATTAATTGGCAGTAATTCACTATCAGGATATGCCACACACACCAGGGCATGTCCTACCTCTCACATACACTGCACCCTGCCCACAGGGGTACCTTGGGCCTACCTTAGGGGTGGCTGACATGTAAGAAAAGGGAAGGTGAGGGACTGGCAAGTGTGTGCACTGGCCAATTCGACATGGCAGTTACAAACTGCGCGCAGACTCCGCAATGGCGGCTCTGAGTTACCTTTTTAGGGCTGCTCACATGGGTGGGGCACAATCAGTGCTGCAGGCCCATTAGTAGCATTTGATTCCCAGGCCCTGAAACACCCAGTGCACTTTACTAGGGACTAAGAAGTAAATCAAATATCCAATCATGGAAACACTAATCCATAACACAATTTACCACAGGAGCACTTGCACTTTACCACTGATCAGCAGTGAGAAAAGTGCCCCAAAACACTACGCCAGCAAACCAGAGTCAAAACTGGGAGGTCAGAAAGCAAAACCTCAGGGGAAACACACCAAAAGTTGTCAAGTCTAACACCAGATGATGCTGCAAGCAGTGTATATGATCTGAGAATGATTAAGTGGCAGTATCACCAGAAAACTGAGTGGATGAATACCTGCAGGCATGCAACCATGTAAAGATGATTAGAGACGTTGGCTTGCATAAGTAAATAAATGCTGACGGTGGCTGTCGAGTGTAGGCCCTTGAACTTTGAGGAATTATGAGGGGTTGGACAAACCTAATGCTCCCTGAGGAGTCCTAGCTTGGGAATATGTTCCTTAAAAGTAGAGGCTTGCCTCTCTGGGAAGCAGGGGCTAGACAACAAACATTTTCAGCTGCAGATTCCATGGCCTCTGCTGGACTTACACCATTTCTGCAGCTTGGGATGGCTCTGGAATCTGGAATGAGAAGAAAGAGTCTACGGGAATCCACAGATTCTGGATTCCTGCAGTGTAGCATGTAGGTTCTGCATAGTAGGGGTTAGAAATGGGGATCTCTAGTCAGCAGAGGTAGGTACCTTTGTCCAAATAGGGACCCTTGCTTCTAGTCAGAGTAAGGGCGATACACACTCTAGATAGCCTCTGCTCACTCCCTTGGTAGCTTGGCACGAGTAGACAGGCTTATCCCAAAGGCAATATGTAAAGTATGTGTACCAACACTCACAGTAACACAGTGATAAAACCACAAATGCACACCGGTTTAGAAAAATAAAGTATCTTTATCTAAACTTAACTAGATCAAAATGACAAAAATCCTACATACAAGTATTAAGGAAAATGACTTTCAAAAGGTTTTAGCAACTGAGTCCATAGAAAACGATGGATGCATGATTTCTTGCAAAGTACCTGTTATTGCAACAAAATTCACCAAGCCAAACAGCCGCAGTGATGGGAAGCTTCGAAAAACAAAGAGATGCGTCAATTCCAGAGACCTTCGTGGATGTGATGCGACAGTTCCGCTGGACACAGGGTAGCGGTGCATCAGGTCTGATCTGTAGGGGGAAGTGATGCGTCAATTCTGAGAAGACTGTAATCCGCAGGTGATGCATCGGGAAAACTTGCCACACAGGTACGATGCGTGGAAATTCAGGATGTGTCGGAGAATGATGGGGTGGCCTCGAGCGGCGCTGCGTCTGTTTCTTCAGTCGTGAACCCTCGAAGTATCGATTCTTGCAGCGGTCAATCAATCAATCATTTGTAAAGCGCACTACATACCCGCGAGGGTGTCAAGGCGTTGGGGGGGGCGCTACTCATCTAACAGCCAGGTCTTGAGTATCCTCCTGAAGGTTAGCAGGTCTTGGGTCTGTCGTAGGTGCTGTATTGGTTTCAGCAGTGGTGCAGCGGTGCGGTGAGATTCTTCTTGCACCATGGCGTTGTGTCGGAAAAACTGTCGCAAGAAGAGCGATGTGTCGATTTTCTTATTGTTGCGTTGCTTTCCAGCTTCCTGTAGCAGAAACAACCTCCAGAGGCCACACGCAGTCTCAGGTCCTTCTGGCAGGTCAGAACTCCCAGCAAGGAAGTTCAGGGGAGCTGGGGGGTGAAGTATTTGTGTTCCTGAGACTTCAAAACAGGAGGCAAGCTCTACTCAAGCTCTTGGAGACTTTCCTCAAGCAGGGGACACCATACACAGCAACATCCTTCTCCTTTCCTTGGCAGAAACATTAACTGCAGGCCAACTCCAGACACACAGCAAGGGTAGTACTTCTCTTCAGTTTCACAAGCTGTTCTCCTCGGCAAAGGTTCCTATTGTTCCAGAAGTAGTGTAAAGTTCAGGGGTTTTAGGTCTAATACTTATACCCCAAAATGTTGTTCTCTTTGTGCAAGGGTCTCTGAGCCCAGTCCAAAACAGTTCTGTCCTCTCTTGTGCAGCTGCCCGGCAGGAGATGGAGACAGCAATGTGTAAGGCAGACAAGCCCTATTCAGGTGTAATGGAAATCTCCTCCCACCACTTTACATGTAGACCGGTCCTATTCAGGTGCTGGTGAGAACTCCTCCCCCTACTCTGAATGCAGCCCAAGTCTATTCATCCCAGCCCTGACTCATTCAGAAAAGGCAGAACACACATCAACCCCTCCCACCCCCCTGTGCCTGTCTGAGAGAATGCGCCTCCCCAGCCCCTGTCACTCTAAAACTAGACAGTCAATACACAAACAGACAGAGGCACACCGAATTGTAAACAAGAAAATACCTACTTTCTAAAAGTGACATTTTCAAACACACAATTTAAAAACCATCTTTAGTAAGAGTTCAGAGAGCCTAAATTTGATTTATTTTTCTATATTATCCATATGGGAAGATATGCTCGTAAAATGTTAGAAAGCATTCCACATTCTGTCCTAGGTAGCCTTTCAAAAGTGAACAATGAAATTGGCAGTATTTCACTACAAGGACATGTTACACACATCAGGACATGTCCTACCTTTCACATACAGTGCACCCTGCCCAGGGGGGTACCTTGGGCCCACCATGGGGTGTCCAATATGTAAGAAAAGGGAAGGTTAGGGCCTGACAAGTGAGTGCACTTGCCAAGTCGACATGGCAGTTAACAACTGCACACAGACACTGCAGTGGCAGGTCTGAGTTACCTTTTCAGAGCTACTCATGTGAGTGGCACAAACAGTGCTGCAGGCCCACTTGTAGCATTTGATTTACCAGCCCTGGCACACTTAGTGCACTTTACTGGGGTCTGACCAGTAAGTCAAATATGCTGATCATGGATAACCAATCATGTTCATAATTTACACAGAGAGCATATGCACTTTAGCACTGATTAGCGGTGGTAAAGTGCCCAGAGTCCTAACACCAACAACAACAGGTCAGGAAAAAATAGGAGAAGAAGTAAAGAGTTTGGGGATAACCCTGCAAAAAGGGCCAAGTCCAAAAGTAGATTAACAGTGTTGGACCTACCAACCCAGTAGATGGATAGGGAATTTGCGTGTTCCTGTTCCAATATCTAAGGTCTGCCTTATATAACAACTGACACAAAGAAAGGTGCTGATTCATATTTCTGAACCAGGGAATATGGGTACACTGCATACAGTAGATCCAGCCAAAATGGACTTGTAAAGGTTTTGCTTTTAGTTTGGTTCATACTAATCACTCCATCAAACCCTCAATTTCCCACAAACATTGGATGATGCTGACAATGGAGAAATAGTTCTGAACACAAAGCCCGACACTCAAACTATTTGTACAAATGGATTTTGGAGACCAGGCAGATATTAGAGTTAACTGAGAACTTAATGAAGTAATGGATTCATTTAAAGCTCTTGCCCTTTTTTGTATGTTTTATTAATCACCAGACTCGTAAAATCGTCCTCACTTGAAATAAATTCAAAAAAGTGGTATATCAAAGAGAAGTTATCTTATTGTTTTGGAGATATCGAGTGGCTGCGCAGCAAAAAGCCTACCGATAAAGCGCAGAACGGTGACAACACCTCACTGCATGAAGTCAACAAAACACAGTGCCTTTTAAACAATGGATGACGAAAGAGGTCCAGTGACAGTATTACTATCACTATTTGACAGAGTGAGCTTGATTGAAAGATATTGCAGATAGGAACAATAGCTACAAATCGTTGAACTTTACATTTATATTTAAATAGACAGAACAAGGATAAAAAAGGCAAGGGTATCATTACAACTAGAGTGGAGTCCTCGACCTTAATTCAGACTGCCTCATGTAAGAAAAGTCTCAAATACCAATATCTCAACTTGTAGTCCACCAGCAAACTCTACATTTCCGGGTTTTAGTGAGATTCCAAGGAGTTGCATTCATAAGAACCCCCCACTCCACGAGGGAGTGCGTAAACCTTCTGGATGTAGAGGAGCACGTCCAGAGACCGGCATGGCAGGAGGAAAGGAGAGAACCAGCAAGCGCAATGGAGAAGCTGAGAGCAAGGGCGACCGCTCAACCCACAGTGCTCTAGATTCCAGCGTTCCCAGAGGACAGGAGGATGCTGCGGTTCCCAACACCACAACCCGGTAGGCATGTGGCCTCAGGCCAAGTCATGTATTGTCAAGTCTTATCACTAAGGAGGTGGTAGGCAGCTTTACGGCCATGGGGTCACGTCGGGTAGAGCACTTGTAGGAGAGACAGAGCACCACCCACAAGTATAGTGAGGAGCACAAAAAAGGCAATAGAAAGCATGTCATTAATTTGTTATTCTATATATTTCTATATATTATTTCCTTCAAGAGCCACGTTACCCCTGTTCCTTGAGCGATTAAATAAGAGGAAACACAGAGTGGGGGGAGGACGCAGTAGAGGTGCCAGAACTCCTGCAAACCCAGAAGAAAAGACCATAGTGGAAAGGAAACAAGAGACTTGAGAGTATTAATCAAGAGTGCATTTAAAATGAACTGCATTTACCATAATGCTAAGGGGTGAACTGTGCTGGGAGGTGAAGCAGTGTGCTCCCATCCCCCTTTCACTTTTAGGTGAGACAGAGCACCACCCACAAGTACAGTGATGAGCACAAAAGGCAAGATAAAGCCTGTTATTCCTTTGTTATATTATATTTTTTATATAATATTTCTTTCAAGGGACAAGTTACTCCTGTTCCCTGAGCCATTAAAGAAGAGGAACCACAGAATGCGGGGAGGATGCAGTAGAGGTGCCAGAACTCCTGAAAACCCAGAGAAAAGACCATAGTGGAAAAGAAACAAGAGACTTGAGAGTATTAATCAAGAGTGCAAAATATAAATAACAAGATAAAGAAAAGTAAATGATGCAGCTAGCTGTGTCTCTAAAGGAGGGGTTGGGAGGGGGGGGCAAATCACAGTCGTGTCAGAAGTGGGATACACGTGCCAGCCACAATGACACAACACGTTACCATGGAAGCCATGATCACACAGCAGGTCGAAGTACAGCGCCACCTACAACTAACACTACAGCAACAGGCACATATGGCCCAAAAAGAACGGGAGCAATTTCAGTCAGCATTAAACGACAAGGGAGTTTACTAACCTCCAACCAATAGGTTGGGACACCTCCATATTACAGCTCACAGCTGCAATATCCAGTGCGCGAGTACATCCCAACGTGCCTGAGACGGTGGTACAAAAGTATCAGGAGGGGAAGGACCCTTATTACTTTTTCAGAAACTTCAAGAGAGTAGCAACCATGTCAACATGGCCCAAGGAAAGGTGGGAACTGTACATAGCACCTCAGCTATCAGGCGAGTTATAGGATGCTAACCAAACAGCAAACCCTGCAGGAGTAGCTGCCTATGTATACATCAAAAATCCATTTTGGAACATTTTGGATGTGATCCCGAATATTGTGGGGGCGGTACATAAAAGAAAAATAGAATATTGGGGACCACCGAAGGGCATTACACTACAGAATAAGAGATCTGGGGAAATGGTGGCTCTGACCCGCTACAGGGCTGTAGGGGAGATAACAGAGAGGGTATATTTGGATCCATATCTTGAAGCGTTGCCCACCAACACTCGATCATAGATGAAGCAACACCCAAATCTCACAGTGGCATATGCATTCAAATTAGCTAGTGCATATCACTGGTCTCTTTTCTTTTATCCAACCAAAAGGACCAGTACGGGAAGGAGGAACCCCAGGGGAGAACAGAATGTCCACCACCATCAAGGATGCTTGTAAAAGTACCAATAGGAGGAACCAGGAAGGCCCCACGGGCCACAGTGGGGTTAATTGCTCAAAATAGTCCCCTACGGTCACCCTCAAGTAAACCCATGGAAGTAGGGTATGGCAAGGGAATGACCCAAGTTACAGAGACATAGCCAGAAGGCTACAAAATGAAGATATACCTGATCGCCTTATTGGACACATGGTGCCATTATACAGTGGTCAGGAAAGAGTTGATCCCTGCTACACAAGTGAGAGAGGGGGAATTTGTACAAGTGACCTGTGTTCACGGGGATTAAAAACCTACACCCTAGCAGAGGTACTGATTGAAGATGACAGGGATCCCCAAATACGTATGTTAGGAATCTCCCTTTCCTAACCGAGAAAGTGATGCAAGGAAAGGATTTACACCGGTTTGATGATTATCTATCAGGTCTAGGATCACAGAAAACTGTGATATTTTAGCACTAAGAAGCCCCCTTCGGTGGGGCAGATATAAAAGCTCTGAGGGTGAAGATGGTAACAAGAAGAAGGGAGGATAGGAAAAAGCACTATCTGTACTTTCAGCCCTCAACTACTTGTGTCCTTTCATTTTCAGAGGAAATCCAGACTCCTCCTTGGAGCTTCCGGACAGCCCAGAAGGATGATAGCTCCCTAATGCATGTATGGGAACACGTAAAGGAAGATAAGGCAGACTAGGTAGGCCCTTTCTTTTGTATTAAACAGTGTTTGTTGCACATGTTCAGAAGGGGAGGGGAGGGAAGTGAAGCAGAGCGAAAAACGGAACAACAACTGGTACCAGTAGCATTTAGAGAACAGGTCATGCATCTAGCTAATAATCAGACAGGGGGTGGACACAATGGTCTAGATCACACTCTGAAGTACTTATTAGAAAGATTCTATTGGCCAGAGGTGTATTGTGAAATAGCTAGTTATTGTATGGCCCACCCAAGATATCAGTTGATAAATCTTCCAGGAATAGCAGGAGCTCCCTTGCAGCCCCTACCCATGATAGCGATACCATCCCGTTGAGTTGGGATGGATCTGGTAGAACCCCTGACTCCCTCCGCATGGGGACACCAGTATATTTCAGTCTTGGTGGATTGCACAACATGCTATCCTGAATCCATTCCATTGACAAGCATGACCCCTTGACAGTAGCCCAGGCCATGATCTAATTGTTTTCCCCACAAAATTTTAACAGACTACGGCACCTCCTTTATGTCCCGTCTAATGTGTCAAGTCTGTAAACTATTAGGCGTACGACAAATCCACATAGCAGTGTATCATCCACACACCGACTAATTGGTGGAAAAATATAAACGGACCATCAAAACCATGCTAAAAAATGTCATACATGAAATAGGGAGGGAATGGAACAGGAAATTACCTTTGGTATTATTTGCCATCAGGACCCATGAAGAAAAATCAATGGGGTTCTCCCCCTTTGAATTAGTGTTCGGGAGGAAATACTATTACCTTTTGGTTTTGTCTACAGAACAGTGGACTGACGATGAGGGAAAACCCCTTCTAGGGTACAGCTCTACTCTTAAGGAAACCCTGTCTACCCTGTGGGAGGAAGTATATAACAAAGGGCCCAGCAAATGCAAAAGCAGGCCTACGACCAAGGGACAGTGTTGCAGGAGTTACCTTTAGTGTTATTGGTGGTATTCGACTGAATTTATATTTCAGATTTCGAATGTCTGTCGCCTTATTTCCACTTTTATATAACAAGTGGATGAAATTTTAAATCGTGGTAAGTGGGACGATATACATTGCCTATAACTTCTGGCATTAGTTAGAGACCGAGATATAGTGTCTGTCTAATTTCTGTCTCCTGGTGTGCCAAATGAATAGTCCTGATTGGCATTATGATATCCAGCTATTTCTGTGAATACTTGTGATGATAAATGTGAGCCGCGTTCTTTCTGGCCAACACTTCCGGCACAAGGAGGCTCAGTGTATAGTTCGGGTTGACTTAGAGCACGTGTGTGGTGACACACTGTTTGACTTTTCTTTCTCCCTCTCTTTAGATACTAATAGACACATGCTTGGTTTAAATATAGATTGGGGTTATCTTGTTACACCATATATCAATTTCTTTTGGTGGAAGCATTCCTATATATGATTTGGTATGTCTTTATATGTAGACTAATACATTATATGTTTGCACCTTCACTTTCTTTGACATGCATGGCACTAAGATCGTGAATGGGCGTATCCTGAATCCTCTAATTCCTGACGCCTATGTCACATTTGTTTCAGTCCTGATGAAGCCCTGTCATATAGAACCGGATGAAACCTTTATGCCTGTTGGCATGAAGCTGTGGCATAGAGCTGTTGTGTTTTGTTAAGAATCTTGTACCCAGGAACTGAAATTAAGAATATGAAATATAATATCTGAATAAAAGACATTGGAAATCTACGAATAATACGGACCTGACTTTGACTTTGGAGTGCTTGGAGTTTGAAAGTAAAATGAGGCACAGGTATTGGGGAAGGCTCTGGAAAATAGATTGGCAAACATAAGAGCTCTAGCTAAAACTGACCAAAACAGGTTTATGCCAGGAAGGGGAATGGAACAATGCATCCTTAGGCTTAACACCGTGCTGCCAAACCTAAAGAGGGTGACAAAACAAACTGCCCTGATACACCTGGATGTCAAAAAAGCTTTTGACTTATAAAGTGACCATACCTCAATGGGGTTTTGGAGAGGATCAATTCTGCCCCATAATTGCAGAGATGAGTGCACTTATTATATTAGTATACATGTGCGCGAGAAAGAGTTTATGGTGCAATATTCAGGTTTTACCATAATGCGAGATGCATGCCAGGGCTGCCTTTTTTTACCTTTTATTTTTGCCTAAATAATCGAACCCTTGGTGGAATGAGATAAGAAGTGAGGCACAATTGTGGGGCTTGAGGTGGGAGTGCATATTTGAGGACCGAATTTCTTTTTATGCTCATGATGTACTCCTATATTATTGAGGGCTGGCCTCTCTATCCCTAGACTAATGCGAATTTTGGGAGTATATGGAGAGGCCTCCAGCCTCCAAGTGAACTGGAGTAAGACAGCCACCATTCCTTTGGGTGGAAGCCCACTGCCTGCTACCCCTGCTCTTAAATGCATAAAAGGGCCCTTTAGGTAACTCGGTATGGTGATATTCCCAGACCCAGAAATATGTTGAAAGGAAAAAATTGTACCACTAACACTGAAGATTTAGGACTAAATGACACAATGGAGTATAAATGTTGGGTAGGAGCATGTTTAAAATAGTGGCTATGTCACATATACCTTACATACTGCATAACTATCAATTTAGAAACCATCACGAGTGGTTGTCTAGACTACAAGACAACTTCAAGTCCAGTGGGACAGGTACCCTCCATGGGTAGCACAAAAGAAAAGCATCCAAGCTCCATTTGATGGAGAAATTAGAACAGTGGATATTAGATTGTACTACTGGGTGGCCCAAATGCTTCCAATAAACAAATGGATCTTCGAAGATATAGAGGATCAGGCAAAACAGCTGGCGAAAGCTGCACTTGAAGAAATGGCCCAATGATCGGTAATGGCTACAGAAGTTGATCCGGAAAACATACCTCAAATAATAAAGATGCCAGTAGAATGTTGGATTATGGCATTAAAATGGATGCGGTGGAATGGCAATTTAATTAGGGAAACACAGCTGCGGAAAGGATCCTGGCTTTAAAAAGCATCTCTTTTGCAGGGTGTTTGATTCTAGGACAGAATAGGGATTTCGAAGCTAGAGGACACCTTGGATCGTAATCCTATGCTATCCTTGGAACAACTAATGTGTAAATGTGAAAAAGAAACACTTGCGACATTAACGGCAATGACCTATAATCCCTCACCAATAATTTTCTATCGCCACCAGTGAACCTGACAGATGTCCATGATCTCACAACCCACTACAACAACTCGATGACTAACATTCTCGACACAGTGGCGCCCCTTCAACTAAAAAGGCCCTCCTCTAAAGACTCCAAACCTTGGTACAATGGGAGCCTAAATGTTCAAAGCTGCAACCTAAGATTAGCGGAAAGGGCACTGGAGATCCGCACTGTCCCTAAAGCACCTTAAACAACTAAGATCACAGAGGAGTAATTACAACAAACACATCAGAATCTCAAAATCTAATTTCTTTAAAGATCAACTAAACAATGCTAAAAATCGACCAAGAACACTATTTGAAATGATTAAACTTCAGTCCGCTCAACATCACACCGACTCCTCTGTAGGCCCCAACCTGCAACCTAACTGCAACACATTTACTGCCCACTTCTTGGAAAAATACACAATGATAGAAAAAGAGCTCCTTACAGCAAATGAACAACTCTCATTGTAGCCCCACCTAACCCCAATCTGCCATAATCGGCATAAACCCCATTCCAACATGATCTTACCCTCAAAAACAATGCATCCAGGAATACCTTTAAAATCTTTGACGAAAATGACATCCTCAAGTTAAAAAAACAACACTCAAACCATCAAACCACTTGTGCAATCCGCTTGCAGCCAACATCTTCAGTGAGATCAAAACTGCTCTTATACTGGACAAAGATAGTGAATGCATCTCTATCACAAGGAACGCTTCCAAGCTGCTTAAAAGAAGGACAGGTAACCCCCATTCTAAAAAAACCTACTGCTGACCACACAATTCCAGATAACTACCGTCCAATATCCACTATCCCTACACTAGCAAAACTACTGGAGAAGTGCATCCATTCTCAACTATGCAACCATATAGCCCAATTCCACCTCATTGACTAGTTCCAATCAGGCTTCAGGCTTCAGGCAGAATCACAGCACGAAAACTGCCCTGACCCACATTGCCGATAACGGACTCAGAATACTTGATCAAAACTAATCCTGCCTCCTAATCCTCCTAGACCAGTCATCAGTCTTCGATATGGTCAAACATATCACTCTGCTGAACCTACTTGAGCACAGAATGGGTTTATCAGGAGCTGTCCTAAAGTGGTTTGCCTCCTTCTTAGACAACCAAACTCAAAGAATCAAGATTAACCAATCGCTATCCTCGACCACGCCGGTCACCCTGGGAGTCCCTCAAAGTTCTGCCTTATCTCCTACCCACTTCAATCTATTCATGGAACACTTAACCGAAATTCTGAAACTCTCCAATAGCCATTACCACATGTACGCGGATGATACCCAACTATACCTAAAAAGATCATCGCCGGATGATAGCTGTCGACCCAACATAACTTTACAAAAAACCCACATCTGGCTAACAACAAACCACTGCAAACTCAATGTGCTCAAAACTGACTTTCTGCTAATCTCACTACCACAAGGACAAGGTGACATAGTAAACTGGATGAAACACCTAACAGACCTCAAATGCAAACCTCACATAAACGATTCCACAAGATCACTGGGAATAATACTCAACAAGAATCTCAACATGAGGGAACACATCAGCACAGCCACCAGAGGAGCCAATTTTCATATGAGCATTCTCAGAAAACTAAAACCCTTTCTCAACGACCTAAAAACAGCCGTTCAATCTCTAGTTTTAACCAGAATATACTATGGGAATACTACCCTATGTGGCTTGCCAAGATCTAGTCTGGCTCCTTTAAGAGTCTCACTCAACGCGGCTGCAACACTCGTCACTGGCTCCAGAAAGAACAACCACATCACCCCTGATCTAAAGGAACTGAATTGGCTCCTTTATGATGCAAGAACACAGCTAAAAATTGCATGCATGACGCACAAAGCCCTGCACCTCAATACACCAAAGTATCTAGCCAATAAACTCAAAATATCAGGCAATAGCAGAACTCTGAGAAGCGCCAACACCCTGCTATTGAAACCACAAAAATTTAGGAAAAAGAAAACCTACACATGCACCTTCTCTGGTCTAGCACCTAGGATATGGAACGCCCTGCCCCAGGCAATCAGAATGAACCCCTCTACCACCTCCTCCAAAAAAGAAGTCAAGCTACATCTATTGAAAAAAACTCTCTCCTGATCCCAGCCCTGATGCAAGTTGATACCAACCAGAAGCTGCCTATCTACTAGGATGGGTGATGTTCTCTGAACGAGAATGACTAACACAATCCTGACCTTCAATGAGAAATTACAACATATACGATCTTGTCTTAGATACTCATTTATATGTGACTAGCACTCAACTTTTCTTTTGATGTAACTTTTGTAAAGCGCTCTGATACCCTCATCGGGTCTAGTCAGCGCTATATAAAACTTTTCAAAGAAAAAAAATAAATTAAATAAATCTAACCTACACAAGTCCCAGTTCATCCTCTACCTACACTTTAGACACATCCCTGACAGCTACAAAGATTAATTTGAGCCAATCCCAGAATTTAATCAGATGAAATACAAAATTACTATGGAAATATTAAGGGTGAAGAGCATGTCTCACATATATATAGAACCTTGGTAGTAAATAATCTCAACCCCATAGCGAAACTGAAGGAAGAACGAGAATCATATAAGGGGAAGTGGATGAGGAAGACTAGACGGAGGCAAAGATGGCAGCTTGACAGCTGGAATCCCGGCTTGCTTGAGACTCATACAATTTACATTCAGCTGTAGGATGTATCAATACACCAGACAGATTGTGAAAGATGGGGAGAGACAGAAAACCTGATTGCCTCAGATGCAAATTGGCCAGAGGCACTTTTATGCACGTGACCTGGGGACACGCTCTTTATACAAGCACATTGGACTAAAATCCTAAATGTGTCCTAACCATCCACTAAAGGTGCCAAGAGGCCCTGGTGCACTCAAAAAGGTTCAGAGGTATGGATTATTGTTCTATTGCAGTAGAACTGGCATATAAAGCAAAGGACCGCCACAGAAACATTAGAGTATGAAAATTGTTCCTACCTATTGTGTAGGAAAGTTTAAATTCTATTAAGGACACAGAGGTGAGGATTATACTGGTTCAAAGCTTGCTCACCACCAAATGAGCCATAACCAGCACTGGCTTGAAGTAAAATTTCTTGAAAGTAGAATCTGAGGACCAATCTGCAGTATTTATAATGTCTTCTAGTCTCACTCCCAGCGAGAAGCCTTAGGAGCCATGGCTCCTCTGGTTGAATGTCCTCCTAAGGCGGCTAGGTTGATACCTGCTTCCTGCATAACCCACTGTAGCCCTCGTGCAATGGTAGAAGAGGACACTGCTGCATGGGGTTTCCTACCCATTATATCCAGGGCTCGGACATCTGATACTCAACTGCACGAGACTAGGCACAACAGCATTGCCGTTTTGGTAGAAAGATCTCTTTCGAGATAGGAACCTGTTCAGTTGCCAAGAAAGGAAAAGATTCAGACCTGGTTAACATCTTAAAGCACCGAGTAACTCAGGCCAGGAGGGATAGACAGTCTAATTACCCTGAGTAGTCAGCACACAAAAGGGTGCTCTCCCAACGGTGTGACATCCACCTGAGACTGACCTGTAGCAATGGTGGACCTAAAGGTGTTAATAGATATATAGATCTATCAACACCTTAGGTCCACCTTCGGTGGCCAGATCCTCTAAAAAATTCAAAAGGTGAACGACATCCACAACCATGGAATCCAAACCTCTTTGCAGACACAAATGTGTCCAGTGGGTCCAAGCTGATTTGTACCGCTTAACTGAGATATCTGCCCATGCCTTAGAGAGGCGCTCCTCAGTTTAGCTCTAAATTCCTAGGATCAACCATTGTCTCCTGTAATCCACCATGCCATCAAGGGAAGGGGGCCCTTCAGTGCTAACTGGTAGGGAATCCGCTCTGGATTGAGAAGGATGAGAGGAAACTAGGGGAGTCGGATTGGAAAATCCCAGGAAAGTTCCAGTAGGACTGGAAAGCACACTTGAGACCTCGAAATCACAGTGACCATGACCACTTCTGCCTGCTGACGTCAAATCTGGGCTTACACTCGAGTGATCATGGTGTTGAGATCAGGAACAGATGCTAACACTGTCCTAGCACGTAGGGAGACACACTGGAATAAATTGTTAGGCACAGTGATCCCTGGGGGGTTCAATGAACATTATGAGTTACTGTGTTTTCTTTTAACGCATACTTTACGATATTGCATTTTAGACATCATTGTAAAGAATTTGCACTAATTTCTTCTTTTCTTCACATCCACCTATAAGATTACATAGGTATTTAGGGCACATTACAGGGCACAACAGTCACATGTTACACATCCTTCTTTTTCTTTTTCTTTATTTGAGCAGCAAGCATCACTTTTGAATTTCCATATTGATTGTTCTCTGGTGGCTTAGAGTCCCCTACACGACGATAAGATGGTCTCCTAGTGTAATAAATCTCCTCTAGCGAGCGGCGAGTTCCTGTATGTGATTTTGGATACAACTCCCAGAGGATCATGAGGACTCGTTTCCTTTTCTTCTCTTTTATTTGTTATTAATTGACTCAGTGTCACAAACAAATGCACAATAACGTTTGTTGTATGCTAGTGTTAGCGTTGGGACGTGAATTTAGATGGCCATTATAAGATACACACTGCCACTTTAAATACTCTGAGCATGCCGGGTATCGTGTACATGCTACGGTACAGGCGCGCGTTTCAAGCGAGGAGCGAGAGGCTGTGTTTCATTCAGTTCCAGACACGGTGAGAGCTGTGGCGTTTATCGCCCATAAAACAGTAGAATTGCTGTCTTTGAAATAAGACTCACGATGTATCCTTCTCGCGTTTTTTAGGACCCGGAGCACAACCTTTGGGATGGGCACACAGGATTAAAGACTAATCGCTCGCTAATTCGGTGGGGTAAGACCAGTTTTAGTCTTTTACTGTTTCACCACTCTCATTCTGGGATTGATTGGGGTCAATTACATTGATTTATGTTACTTGTTTTTCAGCGAGACGCTGATTACGGTTTTTTACGGAGGGTAAGAGCCCCTTGCTGGCATGAATCTAGAATCGGGGACTCACTAGGTTTATTTAGGTGATGGCACTGAGGGTATTGAATATATGGGTGCCTATGAGAGCGTGTGTATTCCTCACTTTTTCTTTAAGGCCTTGAGCTAAATGCATGAGATTTTATAATTTTTTAATTTCAAATGATTTTATTAGGAAGAGAATTTATATACATACAGAGTACAGTGTACAGGTATACATTGGGGGTAGCGTGCGGGCTACATTGTGCACCTGTTGGGTTACAAGCGTCCTCTTTGGGGCCATAGGTGTGGCCTTCATAGGCGTCACTGGCAGTGGCTAACCCTTGGAAGTCTAGTTACATTTACGTGAATCTCTACTCGTGCACACAGGGCAACACAGCCGAACGTCCTACAGTTCATTCACCTTACTTCTTTTTCTTGAGTACAAATCCTATTAACCATCTTGCATTGTTTTGATGTTTACATTTGATAGGACAAGACATTGTGTTTGATGCGCTTATAATTATTGTGTTGTAGATTCCTGAGGAGGATGCAGCAGAGCCAACAAAGCTCTCTCATTTGATGATATTTATCCCCTGATGAAGGGATCAGTTTGAACCCGAAATGCATTGGGATTGTCTTTGTTAATGTATTGTACATATGCATGAAGTTGAACTAATATTTTTGTTTATTTGTTAATAGGACGCCATTTTGGTTTACCATTTCTTCTGTTTTTGTTTAAATCAAGTGAATAAGCTCACATAGTGTCAGGTTTCAATTTCATGTATGTTAATTAAATACATCACTGACTAAATATTAACAAATAGAATGCTTCTGAGCACACAAGTGTTTGAGTAATTTCTTGAGACATTTTTTGTCGTCAGTTGTGCTCCACGTAGGCTGTGGTTTCCCGCAGCCTCCATTTGTTGTTCAATTCGGTAAGAAGGCATCCATTCCGCCGCCAAAGGATCCGGCCTCCAGTTGAAAAACTGGCACAACTGGTGGTGCAGCCGAGATGCAAACAGGTCTACAGTAAACAGACCCCATGTGACCTGTAACTGTTCAAAGGCCCCCGGATCCAGTTTCCAGAGGCTGGAGTCCCACAGGTAATGGGAGTGCCAATCCACTACCTAGTTGTCCTGGCCCGGTAGGTATTCAGCTGTGACTGAGACCTGATGGACTAGCAGATATTGACAAAAGCTGGTTGCTAGGTCCGAAAGTATTCAGGACTGTGTGCCCCCAAGATGGTTGATGTATCTGTCTGCCGTCACATTGTCCGTCTTGAGCAATACACATGAATAAGCTCTGTCCTTCGTCCAACATCAGACTGCAAACTATCCTGCCAGGAACTCCAAACAGTTGCTGTGCAGTTCCTGTTTCTGGGGAAATCATGACTCTCCTGTGGGAAACTCGCCACAACGTGCGCCCCATCTGGATCTGCTGGCGTCTGACTCTATGATGAGGTCCGGAGCAGATCCGAAGATTGCCCTCCCATTGCAGGCCAGGCATGTATGAGAGCCACCATAAAATTTTATCTTGCACCTCATCTGCAGGGCTGAACGTCTGAGAATATGTAAGGGCCCACTGCGTCTAAAAGCTTGTCCTGGCAAGCCTGTCTGGAGGGATCAATCCCTTTTTTAGGATCCTTCAGAAACTTAGTCAGGAATTTCGCCATTTTTGGGTCAATTTCAGGTGTTTGGGCTACCTTCCCCTCTAAACTGGGCCTAGGGCATTCTGCTCTCAAGCAGCTTGCATAGGCAGTTCTCCAAATACTGTGATACTTTGTCGCAGGGGAACCATTCCGCGGACTGTGGGTGTTGAATCTGGTCTGGGTCCAGCATGTCAGACTGTATTGGTTCAAAGGGTACTTCACTGGGAGGGGGAGATGGGCGCCATGGTTTAGACAATCCTGCCTCCTCATCAGAGGGAGGGTCATCGTCCTAGGGGTCTGGAGACACTGGGGGGCTTCCAATTGGGGCTCTGGGGCTGAAGGAGGCATGTCGGGAGGCTTTTTTACCATGAAGGCATGTTTTAAGCGCTCAAAGGCATTCAAGTCTACCTCTTCCTCCCCGCTTGATTTGCTAATGTAGGTTTGAAACCTAATGGATCTGGATCTGGCATCAAGGCTGGGTCGGGCACATCTAGCACTGCCTGTGGTCTTTTGGCGCACTCACGCACATTTGCAGCGCGAGGCGCTCCTCCATAGGGCCCATTGCCTCATCAACCACCAGATATAGGGAGGCATCCAACACATTATAAAATTCATCGTCCCAGGGGAGATAACCCAAAGGATCTTCATAGACTTTGTCGGTGGGCTCCATGATATAGGAGTAATTAGGTCTTTCCCTTAAAGTAAAATAGGTAAGGGTAATCTAGCCTTTCACTGCTATTCAGGTTGCACCCTGAATGAGGGAGTATTAGAGCAGACTAAGGCTGCTTTTGGAGGACTGATGATGCAGTCACAGGGATTTGAAGTGGGCAATGCTGCATAAGAGAAGGGTCTATGCCCTGGGAACACTCCCCTTGGTGCCAAAATTATCTAAAAGTTTTTTTTATAGAGGCCTTGGAGCGTGTTCCCTTAATTTTACTTATTGCAATTAACAATGTGAAGTATAGACCCCAGATAGCGTGCAGACAAGACTAGGGACAATGACTAATACAGAACAGAGAGGCAAGAACACGAGAGATAGAACCTAAATCAAAAGTTAAAACAGGAAACACAGCAGCATACATACCACAGAGCACAAAGAGACTCAACAATCAAATTGGTTGCAAGCCGCCACACTCTGGGCTCAAAGGACTGATATAGAAAAACTTTTTGGGGAGGAGAACAGGTGCAGGACGTGACTCAGGTACAAAGAATCAGGGAACCACAAATGAAGTGAAGTCTGAAGTGGAAAAGGGAAGAGCAGAAAAACCAGGTGATACATGACAGGGAATAGGAAAGCCTGGAACTGAGTGCTGGTCTGAGCCAAGAGAGAAAAAAGTGTAGAATGCAGATATACTGGAATCAGAATAAGCATAGAATCCAGTAAACAACTAGTGAACAAGAAATCACCACCTGGACCTGATCTAGGAAGGGTCTAAACACAGGGGGAACTACAAGGACCATAATGCATCAGAGAAGTGGAACAGAAACCTGGACTGAACAGTGAAGAGAAACTCAGGGCCTGATTAATCATTATATGTTGCCCTTGCACCACACATCTTGTCCTAAGGCAATGCAATATTTAAGTCATATTTACCAAGCAACTCAAGGTCACCTTGCATGGCCCTGCATTGCTTGGTAAGTCTGGAGTAACGCAAGGCAGCACAGGACGCCTTGCATTACTCTTCGCCACAAAGGCGTTACATGGGTGGAGCGAGGGTGTTCCCACGCATCCAACCATGTATTTTGATGCATTCCCAGATTCACCAGGACTGGTAAACCTGGGAATGTGTTGTTTCTTCCTGATAGAGGCTCAACGTGTAGAAATATCTTTATTTCTCATTGTTTTTTCCTCTTTCTACGGGTGCAGCATTCAGCAGCACACTTAGAAAGCGGAAAACACCTCTGAGGTTTGTTTTTGTGCCGAAGGTGTTGCTTCCTGTTCAAAAACAATTCTGCCTACAACCAGGCACGGCCCGTGCCGGGCGTTATACTGGGGCGGTGACGTCAGGCAGGGGAGGATCAGGGTGGGGGGTTGTAAAATGCGGGATATGGACCATTAGAGGTAAGTACCAATAAAAATAAATAAAACGAATTTCGTTGCCCATGCTGCATCGCCAAATGTGATGCAGCGTGGGCAACGAAATTCTTCACCGCCCCAGTATAACGTCCGGCACGGGCCATGCCTGCCTATAACACAGGGACACCTGCACCATGACGCAAGGGGGCCTTTGATTAAGGGTGGGCGTAGTTCGCGAAGTAGCGCTACGCGAAGCTACGCAAAGTGCATTTCGCACTATGCGAACTTCACGTAGCACTACTCGAGCTGCGTAGTAGCATGTTCGCACTGTGAAAGATGCTTTTTCAATGATTGCACAGTGCGAACAAGCATCCGGCACTGTGCAATCATTGAAAACTGCATCTTGCATGAGCTGTAGTTTTCTGGCGCTCGAGTAGATTTTTACTCGAGCGGCAGCTTTCTCAACGCGAACTGGTAGTTTCTCATCACAAGTGGTCGCGAGCATGCACGACCACTCGCAATGAGAAACCTGACCTCCCCCCGTTGAGAGTCTCGCCGGTATGTCATTTTGCTTGCTCGCGGTCGCGAACATGACGTTGAGGACCGCGAACAAGCAAAAAATGACCACTGCACTACGCTACGCTGCGCTACGCGTGTTCACACTGAGCTAGGTGCAGCTCGCGTAGTGCGAAGTTGCGCAAACTTCGCAAACTACGCGAGCGTAGCGTAGTGCTTCGCCCAGGGTCAGTAGAAAGCAGGAATGTGCCATATCTTGATAGATATGGTGCTTTTCTGCCCTCTACATTTGACACAGCACGATGCAACAAGCTGTCCAGTAGCATTGCACTGCAACAAATAATGATAAATATGTCCCTAAGTATGGGAAGTTTTGATGTGCATATTGTCTGGTACTGATGTGCAATTAAGTTCACAAAGGGTCCTCATGAGTGATGCATGGCAGGATGTCAAAATGCTGGCACAGATAGGTTCCTAAACAGGCTGCATCCTCAGAATATCTGCCCAATGGGTATAAGTGCTCAGTAAATGTGTTTTGGGGGGTTCTTCCAGAATGGGTGTACTAGTAACTTACATTACTTTGGGACACTTTTCCGCCAAAGGCTAACGTGAACATGTGCCCCCATCATGATAGTAATCCGTCATTCAATACTGCCCCTCTGCCTTTGACATCAATATGGGTCTTCCTCAAGAATCAAGTCCAGATTGGTGTGAATCAGTTCAGTGCTCCTATTCGTCTGTGACCAGGGCATAGTAGGCTAAATTAGATTGTGATGATCTGAAGTTGCCTGTCTTCAGCATTGCAGTAATCTCGAACTATGCTGCACTTTTTCCTCCCTCTGCCCTATGCTCTGTGCTTCCGTTGCCTCTCATTGCATCACGTAGCAAGCACCCCCTCACACAGTGGTTACCTCATAATCATGAACTGCTCAAACTTAGGGGCAAGCTCCATGATTTCAGTCAGCAGTCTTAAACATGAGATGTTAGAGTGTTTGAATCAAAGCGAGTAACCTGTCCCGTGTTTGGGCTGAAGCACTGTCTCACTCTCAGCCTTGTTATTCTCACCCCTAAATACAAAAAATTGGAATTGTGGGTTCCCTGTGAGCTCTGTGGAGAATCTCACAACCTCCCAGTGCTGTCCTTTCCCAGCCCAGCACAGTTCCAAGGCTCATTGTTGTTTCACTTCCCTCGTACCAACTACTGATAGCCAGTTGCACTGAGGCTCACGCTCCCCTGCTGTTTGGCCTGCTCAATCGAAGGTGGTGGGAGGTGTGTGCGGGCGCCTTTCAAATCCCCTTAAACATATCAAGTAGAGTCTCTGGCATTCCAGTCACATCTAAAAGCAGAATTGAGACAAATCATCTCTGTCTATTGTTTCTGATCGATCCAAGGATCAGCCATCTTAACTTTGATGATATGTGTTACACCGTCGGTGACAGGCAGTTTCCCTCCAAAACATTTTCTCGACTTTTCATCCTATTTGTTATCAAATGGGAGCATATATTATCTACTTTGCTCATTGTGTTCAATGATGCAATCCTTGCAATTCGATGTTGTTTCTTGGAGTTTCTGGCCACCAGACCATGTATGTTATCAGCAACTCCCAGTCTCTGTGTGCATTCACCAACCATACTGTCCACCAGGCCATGTTTTCATAAATGATTAGTCTTTCGAGTAAAGAAAAAGTTCTTATGGGAAAGAAAAGATTACAAACAAAGAAGATCCAATAGTATCCAATAGGGAATATGACGGCACTTGAGTGCATTGACTGTACCCATAAAGGAAGTTAAGATCACAATTGTGCTACAAAAATCTAAGGTAATTTCCATTCACGTTGTATTATGCAGATGGCCAAAAGAAGAAGGCAGTTTCGTTCATCCATCCTGCTGTATGCAGGGGTATTAACCCATAATTTTAGGGGGGGGGGGGGGGAGTTTTCATATATTTGGATATAGTATCCAAGGTCGGAGGATACTACTCAGCAGCATGGTAAAAACATTAAACTAGGGAAAATAAATTAATACGGATTCATGAATTGTGAAGTCCATATATTCAGGGCCATAGAAGTGTCATTTTTATGAGCACACAATATTGGCCTGCACGTTATATCTGTTAAGGGTGAATGGGCTCAGGCGAGTAAACAATGCTTTACATTTCTTTTGTTCCGACCTCGATCTAGTGGCAGGGTTTTCTAAATATGTATCTGCTATGAAAAACCTTTCACTTGGAGCACCTATTTTGCAAATGTACTTAAGTGGGAAGTAGTACAGGAGTAGATGAAAAATAGAAGCGAATTGGAAGTATTTGAATAGGGTGATCACCATTGTACGCCTCAAAAATAAAGAACTCCTGCCTCCATCATAATCAGGATAGCTTTCTCGTTGTAAAACAGGGGCAATCTCTGGTGTTGTGTCTGCAGACCTGTAGAGACCTGTGGGGTAAATTCAGTAACTTGATGGAATTTTGTATTACGGGCCACCAAAGTTATCAATCAGGTGAGCATGCATGGTCAGTAATCGTAGCTGGTGTATGGCTTAAATATTTGGAAGATGTGCATCCACATCACCACCCTAAAAAAAAACACCATCCTATATGAAACTCAGAAAGAAAATACAACTTTTTTGCGTAAGAGGGGCAAGAATTAGAGGGAAAATGTGTTGGGGGTGGATACAGAGAAAAGCCAGAGATATAGCACCATACTGGTTAGTAAGCAGAAAAATACAAAGTAAAGATGTCATTGTACCTGCAAAGCAGCATACCAGCTTTAAAACAAAAAATGCCAATATGTAATGTATTTCAAATAATCTTTGAAATATTATGATTTTAATGATACATAGAGTCGTAACTGATGAATTAATGTTGTTGCATTTGAAAGAAGTTTACTTAGTCACTTTAAAATGAATTTAAGTCTGCAAAGTAGTTATGATACATTTTCATCTGAGACGCCATTTATTTTAATATGGATGCAGTTTCTGGTCCTCTGTTCATCTCGCCCTTGTTCATCTCGCCCCTGTTCATCCCGCCCCTGTTCATCTCCTGTTCATCCCGCCTTCCAATCAGTGTCCCGCTACAAACTAACTCTCGTCTAGTTTCTGTGGACCATCAAGTGAACGATGTCAAGGATTCAAAAATAAACTACTGTGTTAGGAAGTGTGTATTGCGAATGAAACTCCCAAAGCATCATATTCATGGACTTCCGCTGGAAGATCTGCTAAAGGCGTGCTAATTCTATGAGCCATTGTTTAAGAATTGGTTTATTTTGTGCTGATCATTTCTGGAGTGCAGTTGCTGTAAGACAAGGAGGAAGATTTTTCTTACCTTATTGATTTAAAAACTACGTTGCTGTTTCTGATATGGCAATAAGACCTTAACCATGATAATACTATGATGAAATTGCAGAATATATTAGTAGAAAGTGATTTGCGTACAAAAACTTATGGGCTTTAGAATCCTGGTGGTTCCGTTTTTAAAGTTGCCTCTAGGGGTGAAGGTGCTGGGAAATTTTTCATTTTTTTATGTCCATTTGACTTTGATTTACGAGTTTGATTTGGGATGTTGCTTAAACTTGTTTAGTGCAGCTTAATTTTATGATTCTGTATATCCGTAGTTGGGCCTTCATTGCAATTTAATGTATTTCTCTCTGTATCCCATTTACTAAAAATACTGTCATAAATCTGTTTTTGCCCCATTTTTTATCTGGAACTCAGTTACTTGCGCTTCCTGATTTATTCTGTTTTACTCTACTGAAATGCATGTTTTTCATAAGGGAAGTAGTTTCTAACTGATAGAACTATTGGACATTCTGGAGCCAAATTAATTGAGTCAAATTTGAGGTGTTCAAAATATTGGGCTTCGGTTAATTATTGGGATTCAGCTTCCACAACAGAATATGTACATACATAGTAAATCCACCCTCACTTGAAGTTCAGTGCTTTTTAGGTTCTGCCAGGCAATTGAGAATGTTGAATTCACAGGATTCAGTTTCAAGCCCTCATTAAAAGTAGCATGGAAAATTGCAACCCTGACAAAAAGTTAACCCAAAATGTGTGTTTTTCTGTTGTACGGTGACTGCCAAAAGAAAGGATAGACCATCCTGCAGCCACTTTGCTGCTCGCAAAGGCGACAAGTCTCTCTAAATATGGGTGCCAGGAAAGGAATACAATTTCTCCAAAAGTACAGTAGACACTCAACTGGCCAAATATATTTAGACGAAAAGCATCTGATCAAAAGCTCTAACATTCTCACGACCAGACAGGAACAAGCATTTGCAATTCACTAGGTCTCGCACTTGTCTTTATCTGCGCATGAAGTCAGTAGCCTCATATTTTGCAACAAATGAACAGAAATACTATAGTAGAATGTAAGTCATAGAAATAGGTCTAACGTAACATAAACATGCAGTGATTGTGTCTCTCAGGAATTAATGTGTTCACAGCACACTTCTCGATGTGTACCTGTAGTTTTATTTTCATCATTATCATATGTACTCGAGAGTATTCATTCACGTTATTGTCCTTATCAGTAGAAATGGGTGCACAAATCATTGCAGCTGGTGTATTTAACCACTCAACACTTTCTTTCTTCAGTTCTTTTTTGTTGCTCTGACAGTCAATGTGTTATGTTCCACACGGCCCAACAATGTCACAGACCATCATAATGAAAATATAACAATGAAAATACATATTGAACAGAGAAGCTGAATAAAGAAACATGAAATTGAACATTTATGGCTATTAAAAAAAAATTGCTTTCTGAAGCACACTCGTGAGCAAACATGGTGTGGGGGAGACAATTGACTTCAATGTATTTGCGAAAAGGCTGGGGGATAAGAGCTTATGACTCCCTACTGGGAACAGTTCCCTGTAATTGTTACAATTACTTTTGTATAGCGCTTACTGCCCATGACGAAGTGCATGATTTATTCTCGCACAGTATCAATTAGCACGTCGCATGATCCACCTCTTTCTAACCGACCTTTTTCTACCATCTGCAGATATAACCGTTGTTTCTGGAAGTGATCCATTCATAAAGGCGCCGGCCCAGCAGGAGTGTGGGCCCAGGACAAAGGACCCCCAAAGGCAGACCGTTAAGTGCCCAGCAGTGGGCTGCAGTCACGGGATCACAGTGACATCCGAAGAATTCAATAGGTGTTGCATGTTTTTATGTCTCATCTACGGAGCGCGCATGCGCTGATAGGAGACCTTTAGCCGTTGTTCAGCTCTTTTCCGAAGCACATACTCGTGCTTGTGGCGGCATCCACCCTGCGGGAGCGAGCAGGAGCGTGACACAAGCACGAGTATGTGCTTTGAAAAAGAGCAGACTGCGAGCGCACGCACACATGCACGCACCACTCTTGGTCCGGCAAACACATGTGTGCCTCTCTCCTCGCCTACTATCTCTCTCTGCTGTTCTATCCATTTCTGTGTGCTTCTCTCTATATAGATCTATCTCTTGCTCGCAAGCTATTTCTTTTTCTGACCTTTTTTTCTGTGTATCTCTGTCTACTTCTGTCTCCTCTCTACATATCTGCGTCATGCCTCTGTCTATCTCTCTGTTTGCCTTCAGCTTCCTCTATATGACTCTCCCTCTCTCTCCATTCCTGTCACTTCATCTACATAGCTCTGACTATAATATGTTCGTCTCCAGGTGTCTGTGCTTCTGTCTATCGCACTTACCTATCGTTCCCGTCTGTCTCAGTCTGTTTAGCCTGTCGCATTTCCACATGTGCCTCTGTATCTGTATTTATTTAACATCTATCAGACTTAAACATTTCAGAGTTTATCTTGCAACATCGTTCTTTGTTTTTGTATTTTGAAGCAATATAATAAACTTTTAAATATATATATATATGGATACTTCCTTATTTGCCATTTTAATGTTGAAACAATTATGAAATGCGAACATTTGTAGACATTCAAACTTCAATAGAAATGTAATTCTTCATTTCACTAAATTTGCAAAACAATACACAAACATGACGCACTGTCGGGGTCAGACCCATCCCTTTGCCAATCTTCTTCATTCTTATCTCACTGCAATTCCCTGTCCAACATTTTAAAAGGAAAAGATCGTAAATATTTTCAGATTTATTTTTGTTAGTAACAGCCTGTCGCCAGAAACCCCAGGAAGACGTATCAGAATACTTCTCCCAGTTTGAAACGGTGTTCTCCGATTACAGCGGCCAGGACATGACCTCTGCAACCGGACATCACTTGTTTGTCCAGAACTATGTGAAAGGCCTGACACCAGAAGTCTCGCAGAAACTACAGACTAGCGAGAGTAGTTGGGCGGCCTCCAAGCCCGCAGCTATCCTTCAGATGGCTCAATACTATGAGCGACAAAAGAACGAGAACGATCGAGCGACTGAGAAAAAGAAAAAGGACTTGAAAGAGAGGGTGATGATTGCCCAGTTGCAAGGGGTGACTATAGGAAGGAAACAGTATAGAGGGAACTACCAGTCGAATGCTCCTAGAAATCCAGCCCCTAGAGACCGCACACCCGCACCCGGCGCTCCACGAACAGACCTCGATGAGAACCAGTGTGCGTTTTGCAAAGGATTTGGCCATTGGAAGTCTCAATGTCCAGCTCTGCAAGAAGCACTCAGAAATAAAGACACGAGAGACGTAGCGGGCGGGCCGAGAAATAGAGGACAGGGACGAGGGCACACAAACGACACCAACAATGACAGACCTGGCAGACCGAACACGTTTGACCGTCCCCGACAGAATCAGTGCCAACAGTCTGACTGCGACAATGCCATGACTTTGCAAAGGACTGCCAAGGGCAAGGAAGGGATCCAGTCGAGCTCTATGTTGACCAGCAAGGTCCTTATGTCACCGTTAAGGTCCTAGGTACGAAGTCTCCATTTCTGGTAGATACTGGTGCAACACGTAGTGCGTTGTCTAAACGATTGATTCCCAGGGCACCCTTGTCTGGCTCACATGTGACATCAATAGGTTTTGATGGAACGCCCTCCACTAATCCCTTGTACACAACACCTGACCAGCGCACGACTGACTGGGTACGAACTGACACTGCTCGCACCTCACATCACGTTGAAACGATGCACCGCACTGAACCCAGCCACCTTGTTGCCTCTGCCTGAGAATGATCCCGATGTGCCCCCTATACATGACTGTGTGACCCTCACGGACGAACAGACTAGGAGTAGAGTGGACCTTCGAGACACAGCTTTCCCAGATCCTGACGGAGAGCTATGGGTGGATGGCTCTTGCATCAAACTCACCGATGGCACCACCTCAGCTGCGTATGCAGTCACCACAGCCCGAACTGTAGTTGAGACCGCCCGCATCACACAGAAATCTGCACAGGCAGCAGAACTGATTGCCCTCACACGAGCTTGTATCCTAGCAGCAGGGACGACAGCAAACATTTACACGGACAGCCAGTATGCCTTCGGGGTGGTGCATCATTTTGGGCTCCTGTGGAAGGAAAGGGGATTCCTGACCTCACACGGCGCCCCCATCCTACACGGAGATCTAGTCTCCGCTCTGACTGAAGCAGTTCTCCTTCCCAAACGACTTGCTGTGATCAAATGTCAAAAAGGGGGTGGTGATGGACAGAGTATCTGAGTTAATCAGAACACTCCTACCCAGTCAACAGATCAGGGCTTGATCCATCACCCTTTTTTTTTTTTTTTTTTTTTTAGCTCACTGCACCATCCCAGTTCAGAACCTGGCTATATGCAAATTAGTCTGTCCCTGGCCCAGTGCATCATGGGAACAGGGCAGACCAAACTACCAGGCCAATTGCCAGAAACCGGTCCCCGGAAGCTTGTTTCCTTCCCAGTGTAAGAATTGGCTTTTGTAGTCTGGTCTGCCCTGTTCCCATGATGCACTGGGCCAGGGTCATACTAATTTGCATACAGCCAGGTTCTGAAACTGGGATGGTGCAATGAGCTAAAAAACGGTGATGGATCTAGCCCTGATCTCTTGACTGGGTGAGAGTACTCTGCTTAATTCAGAGACTCTGTCCATCACCACCCCTTGTTGTAAATAATTTTGTCCACCCTAAGCGTGGAAGGGTATACTCAGATGTGAGTCCCTTGCTCATTGCACCATCAGGATTCAAGCAAGCCGGGCCGAAGACGGCTGTAATGCCAGAAGCCGGTCCCCGGAAGCTTGTTTCCTTCCCAGTGTAAGAATTGGCTTTTGTAGTCTGGTCTGCCCTGTTCCCATGATGCACTGGGCCAGGGACATACTAATTTGCATACAGCCAGGTTCTGAAACTGGGATGGTGCAATGAGCTAAAAAACGGTGATGGATCTAGCCCTGATCTCTTGACTGGGTGAGAGTACTCTGCTTTATTCAGAGACTCTGTCCATCACCACCCCTTGTTGTAAATAATTTTGTCCACCCTAAGCGTGGAAGGGTATACTCAGATGTGAGTCCCTTGCTCATTGCACCATCAGGATTCAAGCAAGCCGGGCCGAAGACGGCTGTAATGCCAGAAACCGGTCCCCGGAAGCTTGTTTCCTTCCCAGTGTAAGAATTGGCTTTTGTAGTCTGGTCTGCCCTGTTCCCATGATGCACTGGGCCAGGGACATACTAATTTGCATACAGCCAGGTTCTGAAACTGGGATGGTGCAATGAGCTAAAAAACGGTGATGGATCTAGCCCTGATCTCTTGACTGGGTGAGAGTACTCTGCTTAATTCAGAGACTCTGTCCATCACCACCCCTTGTTGTAAATAATTTTGTCCACCCTAAGCGTGGAAGGGTATACTCAGATGTGAGTCCCTTGCTCATTGCACCATCAGGATTCAAGCAAGCCGGGCCGAAGACGGCTGTAATGCCAGAAACCGGTCCCCGGAAGCTTGTTTCCTTCCCAGTGTAAGAATTGGCTTTTGTAGTCTGGTCTGCCCTGTTCCCATGATGCACTGGGCCAGGGACATACTAATTTGCATACAGCCAGGTTCTGAAACTGGGATGGTGCAATGAGCTAAAAAACGGTGATGGATCTAGCCCTGATCTCTTGACTGGGTGAGAGTACTCTGCTTAATTCAGAGACTCTGTCCATCACCACCCCTTGTTGTAAATAATTTTGTCCACCCTAAGCGTGGAAGGGTATACTCAGATCTGAGTCCCTTGCTCATTGCACCATCAGGATTCAAGCAAGCCGGGCCGAAGACGGCTGTAATGCCAGAAACCGGTCCCCGGAAGCTTGTTTCCTTCCCAGTGTAAGAATTGGCTTTTGTAGTCTGGTCTGCCCTGTTCCCATGATGCACTGGGCCAGGGACATACTAATTTGCATACAGCCAGGTTCTGAAACTGGGATGGTGCAATGAGCTAAAAAACGGTGATGGATCTAGCCCTGATCTCTTGACTGGGTGAGAGTACTCTGCTTAATTCAGAGACTCTGTCCATCACCACCCCTTGTTGTAAATAATTTTGTCCACCCTAAGCGTGGAAGGGTATACTCAGATGTGAGTCCCTTGCTCATTGCACCATCAGGATTCAAGCAAGCCGGGCCGAAGACGGCTGTAATGCCAGAAACCGGTCCCCGGAAGCTTGTTTCCTTCCCAGTGTAAGAATTGGCTTTTGTAGTCTGGTCTGCCCTGTTCCCATGATGCACTGGGCCAGGGACATACTAATTTGCATACAGCCAGGTTCTGAAACTGGGATGGTGCAATGAGCTAAAAAACGGTGATGGATCTAGCCCTGATCTCTTGACTGGGTGAGAGTACTCTGCTTAATTCAGAGACTCTGTCCATCACCACCCCTTGTTGTAAATAATTTTGTCCACCCTAAGCGTGGAAGGGTATACTCAGATGTGAGTCCCTTGCTCATTGCACCATCAGGATTCAAGCAAGCCGGGCCGAAGACGGCTGTATTGCCAGAAACCGGTCCCGGGAAGCTTGTTTCCTTCCCAGTGTAAGAATTGGCTTTTGTAGTCTGGTCTGCCCTGTTCCCATGATGCACTGGGCCAGGGACATACTAATTTGCATACAGCCAGGTTCTGAAACTGGGATGGTGCAATGAGCTAAAAAACGGTGATGGATCTAGCCCTGATCTCTTGACTGGGTGAGAGTACTCTGCTTAATTCAGAGACTCTGTCCATCACCACCCCTTGTTGTAAATAATTTTGTCCACCCTAAGCGTGGAAGGGTATACTCAGATGTGAGTCCCTTGCTCATTGCACCATCAGGATTCAAGCAAGCCGGGCCGAAGACGGCTGTAATGCCAGAAACCGGTCCCCGGAAGCTTGTTTCCTTCCCAGTGTAAGAATTGGCTTTTGTAGTCTGGTCTGCCCTGTTCCCATGATGCACTGGGCCAGGGACATACTAATTTGCATACAGCCAGGTTCTGAAACTGGGATGGTGCAATGAGCTAAAAAACGGTGATGGATCTAGCCCTGATCTCTTGACTGGGTGAGAGTACTCTGCTTTATTCAGAGACTCTGTCCATCACCACCCCTTGTTGTAAATAGTGATCAAATGTCAGGCACACAAAAGGGTGACAGATATCGTCGGACAGGGGAATGCACTGGCGGACATCACCGCCCGGACGACAGCAGAGAATAGGACGACAACACGCATATATGTGACCAGGTCACAAACAGAAAAATGGAAGGACGCTAGGGAGACCATTAGGGACATCCAGATAGCCAGTGCACCACACGAATTGACTGAATGGGCACGGGTGGGACTGAAGGACGATGAAGGCTGCTGGAGGACAAAAGACACGAACAAATGGTTGCTACCCAATTCATACTTGATCCCTATACTGACCATGGCTCACTCCCCTGCACACATAGGAGCAGCCCCTATGGCTGAACTTGTCTCCCGAGTGTGGCATAATGACAAAATTACAGACTCAGCCAAACGTCTTGTCCAACAATGCCTAGTTTGTCTGCAACACAACCCTGGGAAAGGAACTGTCGTACCCCGAGGAGGATTTGGGGTCCCCAACCACCCATTTGAAGTCCTACAGATGGACTATATTCAGTTAGAGAGATGTCAAGGACTGAAGTATGTACTTGTTGTTGTATGCGCTTTTAGCAAATGGGTGGAAGCCTACCCGACGCGTGACAACACTGCCATTGCCACTGCAAAAGTACTACTGAAAGAGTTCTTCCCTCGCTACGGCCTTTGCCGTATTTTATGGAGTGACAATGGCCCCCATTTCATAGCCGAGGTTATCCAGCTTATCCTGAAAGGATTGGGGGTACGACAGAAATTCCACGCAGTTTTTCACCCCCAATCTGCTGGACTGGTCGAGCGGCACAATGCCACATTAAAACTAAAACTAGCGAAAATAGTGGCTACCACAGGACTAAAATGGCCAGACGCTCTTCCTATGGCATTGCTGTCAATGCGTTCCACCCCCACCAAACACCACTTGACCCCTTACGAGGTCGTTTTTGGTCGGCCCATGAGTATCTGGTCTGCACCCAAACCGACATCTATTCACGACGTCCCGGACGTCCTAATGTCTGACTATCTGTATAACCTAACTAAAACACTGTCTGTTATTCATCATCAGGTGCTGCAGGCCATCCCCGATGCTTCCAGGGGCCCCGGACATACCATCCAGCTTGGAGATTTCGTCCTAATTCGGAACTTCCAGCGGGAGAGGAGTCTGGAACCCCGCTGGACGGGCCCCTGGCAAGTCTTGATCACCACCCGAACAGCTCTTCGAGTGGAGGGGAAGCGAAATTGGCTGCATGCACATCATTGCAAGAAAATCTCTCCGACCCTGACGTCGACCGAAGACGTGACCACCCAAGAAGAGCTCCTGAACAAAGACTGACCATCCCTGAGCTGCTACCCTGAGACAGAGACACTCGAATTGGCGAAATTCCCTGATCCCACTGTGCCATCCAGAGAAGGGTATAACCTGCGACGAAAGAAGGGAGCTTCGGCTAAGCAGACCACTGACTAAGTTACAATTCTCAGACTGGTGGCCTAACACTACTAAGGCTGCCAGGAGAGAAGCCCAACGAAGTTTGTGGTTCTGCCCACTACCGAGCACCTTGAAGATGATGGAAGCGCCCGATACGAAGATGATGGAAGCAACCGGACATCCGAAGACCCACTACAGAAACCCGAAAACTGACAGGTTGCACAGCTCAAAGACTATTGCTCTTCTTATCGCTCTTCTCTTTTGCCTCCTCCTCATGACTACCTTCTGGATCGTGGAAGAGAACTCACCGGCTCATAAGACATTTCTAACGACTGCACAGCCTACCACCATGAAAGAACACTACCTGGTCTCTCTTTCACCTCAAATCCAAGAAAGGCGTAATGAGTTCTGGAACAACTCCTTCGTACAGTTGCTGCACCAACACAACCTTGCTGCCAATGCCACGAATTGCTGGATCTGTGGGTTGATACCACATGCCACCGGACATTCCATCCCCTTCATCCCTTCACCTTTTTCTGTTCATGGTTCCTGCCTTGCTTGGCTGATCCTCTTGCAAGAGAGCTACAGAGACAATGCCACTTCGAGCGGAACTATGTCACACTTTTATCATGGGGTCTGGCTGAACAAAACCGGAAGAACTGCTGCTCCCTTCTGCCCTCTATCCTCCAATGCTTCTGTTCACATGGACATCCCCGCCAAAGAAAGGGTGGAGATGCAAGTATTCAACAATCCAGCCAGACCCACCTTCTCCTACCTCTGGAAACGAACGGCTGCCACCCTGACTGTGGCCCTATCTGTCGTCAATGTCTCGGGCCTTGTATGCATCACAGGCCATGGGACACAACTGGTGGGCCACAGCGCTTGCCGCATCACCAGAACTTTGGACTCAACCGACCCACCCTCTTTTGTCACCTCTCCAAACATGTACTTCGTCTGTGGTACAAAAACCTACACCTGGCTCCCAAAGGGCTGGGGAGGTACCTGCTACATTGCCGTCATCCTTCCTCCGACCTATGTGGCTCCGGCAAACCATCACCGACAAAAACGAGCAAAGGACATTGAGCAGGCCGACTCCACTGGAGCACAATTCTTGGATGCAATAAAGGGACTTGTTCCACTTTGGGGTCCGATGGCGAACAGGCGTGACATTCGGCATTTGTCCCAGGCAGTCGAAACAACAATGAACATTACAGCTGGTATCCTCACAAACAATACAGCCGAGCTTCAGGCGGTCCGTCTGGTGGCTCTTCAAAACCGCCTTGTTCTAGATGTGGTTCTGGCGGACCGTGGAGGAGCATGCCGTATCATCGGGTCAAGCTGTTGTACCTACATACCAGACAATTCGCCCTCAGTCTACAAAGCCATTGAACACCTCCACAGACTCTCCTCAGAAGTTCATCAGGAACAAGACGGATGGTCACTTGGGAGTTGGTTCTGGAGTGCTGTGAAGGACTGGGGATGGAGGTTGTTCATGATCGTACTGATACCAATCGTCGTAATATGTGGACTCTGCCTGGGTATTCAATGTTTGCTGCCTCTGTGCTCACTGTTTGCTAACTGTATTTGCCCTAAGACTCCGAACTTCGAAGCTGAACATATGAAAGCTTTGTATGACATCGAAATACGTAATATAATGGGGATAGACATAAATTGACAAGCTGGCTAGATATGTTGAAAAGGGAGGACTGTTAAAATCTGGATTGTGGCGTAAACATTATCGGCGCCATCTTGTCCTTTTCAGATCCATACGTGCGCGTAAGCAGCAGCCATTTTTTTGCCATGGCCTCTCTGCCCACTCCCGATAGCCAGCGCGTCTCACCCCCCTCACTCTCTTGTTTCCCCAAGCATCCCCCGCGCTCCGGCAACCCCCGATCTCTCCTCCTTGAACCATAAACGAACCATAAGCGCGATCCTGCCTCAGCGCAATACCCGAGCCGAAACCATATAACCCTTTCATCCCTTCACGGGAACAAGCCTTTGATATCCTTTTCCCCCCTGCCCGATTGTCCAAGCTGTTCCCAGGCCACCGCCAGGCCCCGCAGATGTAGTTTATTGCCCCCTACAGTAGGAACTCACCCCATCAAAGGAGCAGGGATTAATCAACGCTTTCGCACCCCGAAGATCAGACTGATCACACACATCCCCGTTCCCAGCGGAATGTCCAGCTGCGCGATAACCACCACATGCTGAGATCGGGGAGGGAACTCTACTGTAGATGTGTGTGGGAACGGGCCTGGACCGGGGATTCCGAGGATGTCTTTTCTGTCCTTCAAAGAAACATTACGGATGCAGTGTATGTAATAAAGCCATAAGCCTGTGTATAAGAGGCCAGGCCTCAGAGATGCGGTTAGAGCACCTCGAGAAGATACCCTGTTGTCTGATTTGACGTGTTCTGCTCCGTCGGAATAAACTCCTGTTTTCTAGCCTTCCAGTCTCCAGCGCCTGCCTCTTTGTTTGATAACCTTGAGTTGAGTTAGAGGCGGCTACGCCGGGCATTCTTAGAAGAAAAGGGCTATCGATCCTATCTGCTTGCCCCCCTTTTACAGTACCTGCGGCTCAGGGCACTGTCGCTGCAGGTGAACCTATACATACATACAACCCACAGGTTATAGCATCTGGATGTTATGTTGTCTCATGGAATATCGCAGGCCTGGCTGCCAAAATGTCTGATGAAAATTGGGTTAACTATATAAAGCAATTTAAGATCATCTGCTTACAAGAAACTTGGCTGGTGGGGTGTGATCTCTATCTGGAAGGGTACAAGGCCTTCTATGTGCCAGCTACACCATCAACAAGGGGTAGGCCAAAGGGGGGACTTGTAATTTTCGTTTCTATTCTAATATCATGTAAGGTGCGCAGAATTGACTCACAGCACACAGGAGTGATGGGCCTAGTTCTATATGGAGAAAACTGTCGGGCTGGCTTAGTGAATTTTTATAATGCTACTTGTGATAGTGCAGGCACTAATCAAATTTCTGTATTAAATTCTTTTGTTACTACTTTTTCGAAAGATCTTGGTCATAATCTTATGATCATGGGGGATTTTAATGTGCACCCTTGTGGTGACCCACTGAAGAAATGCCTAACAGAGTTGCACTGTGAACGTATGGGAGGTCTGCACATGGAACATACTGTGGAGGGGGAACTATGTAATGACCTGTTGAACAACTTTGACCTCCCATTGGCTATGACACTTATGGACCCGTTAAAATGTTTTGACATTCCTACTTTCAAAGGGCACGGTAGGGGCACCTTCATAGATCACATGTTAGTCTCTCTGACGATGCAGACTTTTTTAGATTCGTTTAGCATTGTCCTAAGTGAATTCAGTGACCATAATCCTTTAATAATTTGTTTAAAAGGATCCTGGGTGAAAAAGGCAAACAAGAGCAGTAGCGTAGGTAGGCTGGGTGCAACAGATGGGAGGAGGCGACTCAAATGGTCAATGATTTCCCCGGATATTCTCTATAAAAATATTGCTGAAAGTTGCACAGAGGATATCAAAAACTGTACTCTTGAGGGGGTGATCCTAGGCAGGTCCTAGTTGCTTATCAAAATTTATCGGAGAAGGTGTCAAATTTTCTGTCAGTCCCCAACAAGAATTTGGGGAAAGTGGGTCCTAGGTGGTTTAGCCACGACTGCACTAAAGCTGCACGCAAACTTAGGTCTGCTCTGTCAGCCACCCCGAGGAATCGGGAGGGTGTAAAACTGTGCAGAAAGGAATATAAAATTGTCATCACATCACGCAAGGAGTTTTTGAGAAGAGAGGCCTGGGAAGAAATACTTGACCCCTCCACCTTAAATTGTAGCACCAAGTTCTGGGCGCTAGTTAAAAGACCTTTCCTGGCAGAAGAACCGGGCGATGGACTTGACTGCTGCATAACTAAGGAGGAGTGGGAACTTCATTTTAAAAAACTGTATTATTCAGCTGATCCTGTAATAACTGATGCTGTTCCCCATGACAGGGGAGGTAATATTAAATTTGATAAAAGTGAGGTACTGGATGCCATAGAAGGTCTTACAGCAAAGAAAGCCCCCGGACCTGATGGAATACCACCAGATCTTTATAAATCAGATCCAGGTTTTTGGGCACCCATCCTAGTAGCTGTATTTAATGCTGCCGCTATATTGGGTTGTCCCGTGTCCTGGGGATTGTCAACAATTGTCCCTGTCTTCAAGAAAGGAGACAAGGGCAGCCCTCTCTGCTATCGTCCAATATCTCTAATAGACTCTATGGTCAAGATTATGGGGAGAATTTTACTGCAGCGTTTAACATGTTGGACAGTTGATAATAACATTATGTCAAATTCCCAATATGGTTTCTGTGAAGGTCGTTCCACTATAACACAGTATCTCAATCTGTTTCTCATACTGAGTAAATATACTGTTGTACAGAAGGGAGCCGTCCACCTCGCCTTCATGGATCTGTCATCGGCCTTCGACTGTGTTAACAGGGGAAGGCTGTGGCAGACCATGAGGGAGAAAGGTGTAGACAAGGGATTGTGGACTTTTTGGTGGATTTGCACAATGATACCAGAGCTAATGTTAGGTTTTCAACCAGTGGGGAAACCACAGGTAACTTTAACATTAATAAGGGTGTGCGGCAGGGTTGCATCCTGGCCCCATTTCTTTTTAATTTTTACATCAATGATTTAGATGCTGCACTACAGGAGGTAAAATCAGACTGTCCTAGAGTAGGCAGACGGGGTATTCCTGTACTTTTATACGCAGATGATGCTGTTTTAATTTCGAGAACGGAAAAGGGTCTCCAGGCACTTTTGAACGCTTTTAATAACTTTATGACTAATAGGGACCTTCTGGTCAACAATTCCAAATCTTATATAATGCATGTTGGCCGTCAATCAAAAAAGAACTTTATTTTTAAACTAGATGATGTCCTGATCCCCATCACTCATACATTCTCATATCTTGGTGTTTTATTTGACTCAAAGCTCAGTTGGGCCCCACATGTGGCAAGAAAGAAAGGGGAAATGACAAGGGTAAATGCCTCTATCTTTAACTTTGCCTCCAAACTGGGGAAAAAGCCAAGTACTGCCATGCTGAAACTCTATAATGCAAAATCGATAGCTACCGCTGTTTATGGCAGTGCGATATGGGGTTATGTAAGTGGTGAACAGCTACAGGTTACTGAAAATAACTTTTTAAAGCGTTTGCTCTGTGTCCCAGCCAGTACATCAAACTTGGCGGTACATGAAGAGCTGGGAAGTCAGTACCTATCCGATATTGTTGGGCTCTTAGACCACTGACATGTTGCGTAAAATTATGGCTAAACCAAGACATTCCGTTAACCCATTTGATAGTGAAAGACCTTGTATCTCAGGAAAACTCAATGTGTGTGCCCTGGTTAAAATATCTGAAGTCTCATTTCCTGAAGCTTGGATGTCTGAATCTATTTGAAAACCCGAGTGAGATACTAAAGGGTGATGTGGCAGCAATTAAGTGGGCTTTTTATATGGACAGAAGGGCCCAAAGAGAAGAGGTTGAGCTTATGAAACCTAATGTTAGGAAATATGCCATGCTAAAAACTTTTGATACTATGGAACTATGCCTAACATGCTCCTTTACTTCTCATGAAAAATTTCTGCTGACGAGGTTCAGGTTTAACATTTTTCATCACCTTTTAATCAGACCTAAGTCGGACATTTTTAATAAAATTGCTGCGCCCTGTGGCTGCGACGGGAAGTCTCCACAGGATATGCTGCATTTTATATTTTTATGTAGGTTTTACGAATACCCTCGAAAACGCTATCTTGTTACCCTTTTAAAGAAATTAAATTTTAATCAAATAAGACCTGCACTTATGTACTTACAGCTCTTGCACAGTGATAGTGTTCTTCAGGTGATGGAATTCTTAAAATTAACTGTTAAAATAAGAAAGTGCCTAGATGAGTGATTATATACCTCTGAAGGATGGTGAATTTATGCATTTTGTTGTAAATTCTGTACTATATGCACTTTAATTATGATTTTGCCTACTTACTCATTAATGTAACATGCATTATCTGTCTTTTAGAAATTGTGATTTTAACTATGAAGTGTTTATTGAATTTTTGTGCTTTTATGGATTGAAATATATCCGAAATAAAGTCTTATTGAATTGAATTGAATGGCAAAGTCTCCTGTAGGGTGCACAGTCGTTCCCCTGCAGACGAGTGTGCAACTGTGAATATCTGGTATCCTGGTTTTCAGGTGTCTCCTATAAAATAGCATGGAAGCACTCACAGCCAGTGCATCTTCCTACCAGAAAACTGAGGTGAAAAAAGACGCATGCTGAGGGTCCTGACTGCAACCGACATTAGAAAAGGACTTGCACTGGTGAGATTTACATAATGTGACGAGACTAATGAGTTGAGTTAGAATTTAGCAGATGGGTACCCCATCACAAACGTGATAAATATCATGCCTGCTTTATTACAAGTGCATTATTTCCTTGTATCATTGTCAAACTCTAAATCAGGCCCCAAGAGTGTCAGAGCGAGTGCATGAACTCTGTACGAGAGAGGTAACAATGCAACTGTTCCTGAAGCCAGACGTATCATACTTTAAGCTTACTTAACATATGGTGAGAGGAAGGGGACGTGGTCCCATGCCAGTGGAAATTCGCACTTGACTAATGTAGTGAGTAGTCCTTCGTTTCTGAGTGTATTAGAGTACTATCTGTTTATAAATGACAAGAACTGGGTTTGACAAATTATTACGCTGCATGGTGAATGTTGAGTTCTGTGCTTGATGCACCTCCACAATACCTTCCCCAGCGGCCTGACCACTGAGAGCCAAGTGCTGAAGGAGTTGTATCTGACCCAGTTTGCAGAGTCATAGAAGGACAGGCATCGGGACATCTGAGGCAAATAAACTCAGCCTCCATGGCTGAGGCCTTGCAGTCTGTTTGCCCCCAAACGGAATCTGACAGTGTAGTCAGCACCAAAGTCTGGATGTTACTCCCCATTATTGGGGGAATGCTTGTAACAGGTTTATTACACTCTGAATATACCAATCCCCAGGGTATCATTATCTACCAGTTGAGATTAATGTCCCACCAAACACCAGGCCACTTTTAATGATGGTCTAAGAGTCTATCTGAGGTCCGCCATAAAATCAACAAATCAAATTATGCTTGGCAGTTCTTAGCCGTCTGATGGACAAAGATAGGCTCAATCCAGATATCGGTGGTGTCTAGAACAGTTGCAAATACACAGGGAATATTAAACTAAGGGTTTGCAGAACATACTTAACGGGGGAGGAGGTACCATGAAGGAGACCCGTCCTGGCAACGCTATTGATCACCACCTAAAAATAAAACAAGATAAAACCATTTAACAAAGCGGACAGGAGAAAGTACAAATACAGAAAACCAAAGACACTGCGTTGATGCATGAGTGTTTACCACTAAAAGAGGACACAGTCATGGGAAGGTGTGCCCATAGGCCATGACGGGAGCAAGGTAAAACGATTTGGTAATTGTTTTTAATTACTGTATTACACAATTGTAATTTTTATAACGTGTTGTTTTAATGTATTTTGTATGCATCTTTTATGGTCTAAAAAGACCGAAATAAAGAATTTTTGGATTGGATTGGTAAAACGATTCAAGGAGAAAGAGGAGAAAGAGGAGAAGTCGACTGGAACGCCGCGGGTAACTAACCACAAGGGGGATGCTGAAGTGTGCCTAGATGTCTCAAGTCTAGCTGAGTGCAACGGAGACGCGGAGGCCAGGCAGGGGAGCCTACCTCCGCCCGTTCCGGATCAACCACGACCCAGGGCTGGGCCGTGTCTTCCCCAGTGGGTCCTGTCTTGTTCACGCCTGGTGTCTTTTCTTTCCCGCCCTCCTACCCTGCCAAATTGGGAACACAATCAAAGGCGCCGCGCAACGATAAAGGAAGCTACATCCAATTAAATGACCCAGACTGAGTCACAGGACACAATTAGAGTATTAGAAGGGCGACTTAGTAATTAACAGCTGAGAGGAACCCGAACATTAAAAACGCTTTTCTTGTTTTCCCCTTATTTTTGTTTATATACAAATAATGCGTTACAATGGAAAATACAGCATGGAAAGTAAATTACGATGAATAGAAGTAGGAACGCAGAAAGTAACATGAGCTAGAAGTATCCAAGAGAGACGACAGAGCATTCGAAAAAAGACAATTCAAAGTGTAGCAAAAAAGGAAAGGACCTGAAATTTAGGAAGAAAATAGCAGTCAGTTTGGGGAGGAGTAAGAAAGATTGATAGAACTCGAAAGAGAGAAAACAGAGGGAAGGAAAGATAATTGAGAAAACAGAAAGCCAAAAATTTGATTTCATTTTTACTTCAAAGCCCCGACTTATGTCTACCATTCAGTTCTCCGACGGTTCACTAAAAAAGGGTCTCCTTTCCACGCTGGAACCTTAGAAAAGCGAGAAAAGAAGCATCAGAATCCTGGGGAAATATAAAGAAATCAGCAGGAACACAAGAGGGCCCTGGGAAAAGCAGGTCACTGGGCCCTGCCTACACAACCACTCACTGGAAGAAAAAGTGTTCAACGGAAAATTAAAAAGTTAAATTCTGGTCTGCACTGGGCCCCTATGCTCACGGGTGGCGGGGGTGGTGGGGGTTTGTGAGGGCGGACAACTGCTCAGTGTGGCCATGTGTTAAGACGGCTCTGTGTCACCCTAATATAACACTAATGTGTTATAATGTTTTAAGAAAGCCCTGAAATAAAAACAATGGAGAATTTGCAAAAGCAGAAAGCATCCAGCATTTTTAATCTAGTGGAAGCTTAGCCCATGCATATAGGGTTTTAATAGCAGCATTTGGATTGATTTTAACTGAATGTATCAAATTACGCTCCAGATGACATTCAGTGCTGCCAGGTTCCAGTACTTCGAAGTCATCTGTGTTTGGGGTATCAGGTAAAATATTTCTTAACTGTGAATGCCATACAGGATTGAAATAGTCTCTTATGGTCACAATACTGGCCAGGGGCTTCGGCGCACTAGCATGTCCTGACCTCGAGGGTTCTCATGTTACCGAGCCTCTTGAGAGTGTATCTGAAACCCGCCTCTATAGGTTAGAAGTTAGAACGCCTCCTTCTTCCTCTTCAATGGTTGTGCAGCCCTTGGTATGTCTGCATCCACCACAAATATCATATTGTCCAGCTTTGAGTGTGCTTGTCTGACTGGTAGTGAGAGAGATACTCGGGACAGGTAAGCAATAGGAAGGGAATGGACCAGGGTTCCTAACACTTGGAAACAACTAAAAAAATCCAAGGTAATGATGGCTGACAGTAACAGCAGTAGATTCAACTATTACTTCCGGATTATAAATGAAAGAGGGACAAATCCCCTCTAGTGCAGTCCCCGCCCTCTAAACAATTGAATTTCCTCCAGAATCGATGTTCCTAGGTTCTGGAAAGGTCTTCTCTGGTAATGACCACTCTTTGAAGGGAGATAGTTTCTCTGTAAGATGTTGGAGAGGCCTGCTTTCAAGGACTTGTCCTTACAGTGCAAATTCATGGGCACTACAGAGATGCTCCTCCCTCTGACATCTCGTCCGCGCTTCCCGTGAAGTGAAGATCTTAACGGCGAGAGCCGACGAGCGGTCAGAGGGAGGAGCTCCCACCTTGAAGAAAGTATGACTTTCTAGTAATGTTGTAATGTAAACTCGTATTGCTGGACAGTGTTACTTAGGGCATACCTCGGTACAGGAATAATTGGTTCATGTACAACCGCACTCTAGGTAACGAGGAGACCGTGGTCTTGGGATCGGAAAGTTCCTGACGAAGGCCTGCTTGACCCTATACCGTGGGCACATCACTAGGGCTGACACATGTTGACAAATTGGCAGTAAAGAGTTCATAGTCTCTTCCAGTCTAGTTGTAATTCACACTGCACTTTCAATTTCGTTGATCCCCGTCAAACTGTTTCTATATATCTTTATATGTTGTGTCTTGTCTTCCCCTTCACTATTGCTCCACCCCAGGTGTTGGTCTGCCCAGGGGTGTACTGAAGTAGCCCTATGATGAAGCACGTCACACAATTGTGTGAGTGATGGCAGTATTTCGACACAGAGCACATGCCACCACAGAAACAGATATTTTGTCGCTCTATACTCCTTTTGGTGTGTTCATGGAAAGCACTAAGCCATCTAGACAAGCAAGATGAAAAACATCCATCCTAGCTAAGATGTCAGACTGTAGGCGTCACTAATATTTAAGTCAAATCATAAAAACGATACAAATACATAAAATACAAACAGCAGTTAAGAAGAAAAACATGAAAATCTCATTCACAAATAAAAAAATTAGTAAGCAATCAAACAACAGAAGAGCACAGAAAACAATCACATTAATCAGACGATTTAAAAACGGAAGTACTTGTCAATTTTTGTTATAGAAATGTCCGCAAATTTTACAATCCTACCCTTTAGAGTTATTTCTGTTTAAACATAATTCAACAGTGGCTTTCAAACCAAAACAGAAAACGTACTCTCCCATCGACTGCAAAACAGTAGTTCCAGGTCGTAGGAGTCCCACTAACTTTGACCAACTATTATCCCAATCTACCCCTACCAAATACACAGTTCAGTTTAGACCTATTTTCACGTCCGTAGGACAAATCTAATCCCCTCAATTGCAATGAAAGCACTGCAACTGTGTCTGTTTGCATGGGATTATCAAAGCACCTGGTACATACCAAAATGTTCTTTCAGCAGTGAAAGCCCTAAAAAATACATACAACTTGTGACAGTGATTCCTCCACATAACAACATGTACAATATCTACAGTTTTTCAAAGAGCAGTGACGGCTGCCCCCAGATCCTTTTTAGCGACAGCATCATTAATCTTATTCTGAGGATCTTTTTCTGATGCTATGATTTAATGACGCCAGCAAATAGCATAAGACTTCACCAGAGCTGTACGAGTTAACAGTATACCGAGACAGGTTTCATTGTATGCATCTCTGCAAGACCCAAGGACTGCATTTAAAGATACACCATTGACCTGAGTCTTTAAAGGTCTGAAAACGGGGTACTGCTCAACCAATAGCGCCACTTTCAAGGATGTAAACTTAATGTTGTAACATAATTGAACAGAAATCCAGCTTGGATCTATCTTGTCCTAGAATGGGCTAAAAGATTGCTGTTTTTCTCCTTAACTCATGGACTGGGTTTGCATATTGCACAATACTTGGTAAGAGTTGTCTGAGCATGCCAAACTCCAGCCTTATCTATGTATGGGTTGTTAAGGTTAATATCATTAAAATATTTTGAAAAACATGTATATTGTATTAAACAACACCAGGAAGCATTTTCTGTGGGAAGGCTTTGATGCAATCCAATTGCATTAACTTGAAATTACATTTGAAATGGGAAGCCTAAATCAACACAGCAGCTTTGTTTATAATATCCTGAAGATTACAGCTTTTCTGGTAGTGACTCTATTTAATCGCATATTCCTTTCTATATTAAAACCTCCAGGTGCCAGTCTGGGTCCAGAGATTTTTCAATAGCTATTTCCTAACACATCAGTTGATGGCATTGCACGACTCTACACCGGATGAGTCCTGCCCCGGATGTGATGTTGAGGCCACCATATCTGTACCACCTCTGCCCGCTGATGTCAGTTTCTAACTGATCTCTGTCCGTGCCCTTGGGCACAGAACCCAAAGTAATCAGAATTTGTCAGTGTACAGTTCTCTACCTTGGGATCTTATTAGCAGACTGTATGAGATCCGTTTCACAGAACAGGGAGGTGGTTGGGTCAGTGAGGAATCTGGGGTTAGATATATTCTACACCATAAAATGCGTTACCAAAGGTAAGCAATTTGTTCTTCTGATAGACATTTCTTACCACATATTCCTGACCTTAGGAATAGATACAAAAGCAGTACTTCCCCTGGTGGTGGGTTTGTGGAATGACTTAGACCAAGAAATCCTGCAGGACAGACCGAGTAAAGTGTCCATCCCGCTAGACCTGGCTGTCCAGGTAATAGCGCTTTATGAACGTTTTGGAGCAATGCCGACTTAGTCGCCTGGCAGATGTCCTAGACCGGCACACGGTACGCCAGTACTGTGGTAGCAGCTTTTTCTCTGAGGAATGAGCATGCCAGTCTTCTGGGGCTGATTCTTGGCTAGCCAATAGCAGGTTTTGTTGCATAATACAATCCATCGGGAGATAGTTCTTATTGGTACCGCTTTTTGGCTTCAGAGATGCACACAAAAAGCTAATTGTCTAACTGATAGTTCCTGGTAAAATCAATGTAAACACTGAGGGCCCTCCTACGATAAAGACGGTAGATATGCAGGATGTGCATGGCTGCTTAAACGGCAATGTCCGGAATTGGCTCACTCACATGCCAGAAGCTATGGCAAATAGGACCCAGCCCCTTCAAGAAAAACATCACAGTAGGTGATTTAAAGAGAGATGGCTGATCTGGCAAACACAAACAAGTTGGAAAGTCTGAAAGATAACCCTTTGCTGTTGCCACGCAAAACCTTGCTGAGATAAAGTAAGGTAAATCAGAAGAAAGTTCAATAATTTTGCCTGTAAAGTCTGAATTTTTCAAGAGGAACACCAAACATTAATTTTCCCTCAGCGTCCAGCATTTGGTGGAAGTATGTCTGGCTGCCATAATGACATTAATAATTTCCAGTGGGACATCAAAGACCATCCACTGTTGCCATTCAATCTGCGGGCATGGAGGTGTAGGTTGTGCAGATTTGAGTGCTGAACACAACTCTGCTGTTACGACAGGAGGTTCTCTAAAAGGGACAGCAGAATTGTGGGGCAGACGCTCAAATCCAGACATTTGGGTACCAAACACACCTTGCCCAGTCTGGGGCCAGTAGGACAATTTGAGCTGGATATTTCTTGATTTTTTACAGCACTCTGGGCAGGGGTACAAGGCAAAAAGGAGTTCTGAACCCCAAGGATAAAGACATACATGAGGGAGAACTGTCTTGGGAACTAAAATGCTCCAAAGCTCAAACACTGCATGTTCTCTGGTATGGTGAATAGGACGAGCCAGGGTTCTCCCAACTGTATGTAATATGCCATGTATCACCTGTGAGTACAATTGCCATTTGGGATCATCTAGGCAACGTCAGAGGAGTTTGTACACCCTGGTGTATAGATTCTGCCAGGTGGTGCGTTCATCCACTTTCAGAGACATAGAGCCTCCTGATTCAGGACCCACACCACCCTGTTTTTTGCAGTACAACATCGAGGTCGTGTTGTATGTGCAAATCTAAATGCCTTCAATGCCAAACAAATTGCTCCCAATTCCAGCAGGTTGACTTGGAAACCAGATATCCACCTCTCCCAAATGACCTCTCCAACCCAGCAACGAGGCATCTTTCACAACTGTCAGTTCTGGGTAAGGTAAGGAGAGGGTTTTGCCACCAGTGCAATTGCAGTTGAGCAGCCACCTGCAAGTCTCTTTGCAATCGCCTCTGTCAACAGGATTGATTCTGATAGATTCCCTTGGGGCTCATCCCAATAGGACTTCAGATACCTCTATGGAGCCTACCTGAATCATCTAGCCTGGCGCACAAGCATCATACATGAAGTCAACAAATCTCAGAGCCCCTCTCATGGAGACCCAGGTCAAGGGGGGAAACATTGAGATAATAGCCTGAATGTCCTGTTCTTTTTGAGGTGGAAGAAAAGCTCTAAAGAGCGCCATGCCCAGGATGGCTCAGATGAATGGGAGCTGCTGTGAAGAAGTCAGTACGCCACATTAATGGAAAACCCAATAAAGTCAATAGTACGATTGTCGTCTGGAGGTGGTTTACGACTGTTTGAAGTGAGCCCACCTTAAGTAGAAAGTAATTGAGACATGGGAAGACTAGAAATTCCCAACCTCTGCGGATGGGCTGCAAACACCATCATCATGCCTATGAACACCAGAGTTGCACTGGTGAGGCCAAAGGGGAGCACAGAGAACTGAAAGTGTTCCTGGCTTACCTGAAATAACAGGTAACGTTTGTGTGATTGGAGGATGGGGCTATGAAAAAAAGGCATCCAGCAAATCTAACATCACCATCCAGTCTCCTGGGCCCAGGGCAGACAGAACATGGGCTCAGGGAGCTTCTTGAACATTTCCTTCTGGAAGAAAAAGTTCAGAGGGTGGATATCAAGGATGAGATGAATTCCTCTGTCCTTCATTGGCACCAAGAAATAACAGAACTAACAGCCAGGCCCAATCTCTCATTGGTTGGTAGCTTATAAGGGAATGTGATGGGTTGGGAAGAGTGTAACTGTGTGCAACAATGTTGAGCACCCATTGGCAGGATGTGATGGTGCTCCACCTGGGGCAATAGAAGGTAATGTAACCTCCCAATGGGCCATCATGTGCTCCCTTACGGTGATTTAAAGCAGTTTAACTGCAGCTGTGGGAGTGGAGGGGTTAGTGCCTGAAAAGATCCTTGACCCTCGGGCCTAGGTGCTATTGGACTGGAGCTTATGAGTGCCCTAGATAATGTGTGAAGGACATTGTGGACTCATCCTCTTCACGACTGGTCCGTCTATCTTTGAAGTGTCAAACACTGGGTTCAGCTCTAGGTTGAAATGTATATCAAGGACTGCTAGCACCCTGTTATTGTCATGTTGACCACCAGTGTTTGGGAGATTCTGAAACATCTTGAAGGCCACCTCTCAGGCACAATGCACCAGCAGCAACTGCTTGACCAGACAATCAGCCCGCTTTGTTGCCTTTAGTTATGTTAGGTTATTTGCACTTATAGAGCGGGCGATTACCCTTGGTCCTCCTGGGAAGCTAAAAGAGTAATACTGTGAGAAAAGCCATGTCTTCAGGCTCTTCCAAAACATTAGAAGATTCGGAGCATTTTTAAGGAACAAAGGTAGCTCGTTCCAGGCTCTTGAAGCACAGTAAGTAAAACTCCTGCCTCCCCAGTTGACTCTTTTCGGCCTGGGAACTTGTACTTGTTTAGCACTGGTAGATCTTAGCGTCCTCCTTGGAACATACCATTGGAACTTTTGCTAAGAAATTCCGGACCGATACAGGTAATGGCTTTAAAGGCTATACAAAGAGCCTTAAAGCGAGATCTTTGTTTTATGGGTAGCCAGTGTAGCTTCTTGAGCTCGCCTTTAACAGAGACAAATTTAGGAATTCCAGACAGCAGCCTGGCTGCTGCGTTTTGGACTAATTGAAGCCTATTCATATGTTGTTTTTGCATATTCAAATATAGACTATTACAGTGGTCCAAACGCGATGTTATCAGGGCCATGACCACTGTCTTAAGATTACTTTCTGTCAGAAAGAACTTGATTTTCCTTATGATTCTAAGAATCATAAAACAGGCTGAGGTCACCAAGCTAACTTTCCCCCATGACAAGTTTGTCATCCACAACTACCCCCAAGTTTTTGGCCTTATTGGTGAGTGTAGGGCCAATTCTTCTGGCCACCATTGTGGTGTCTACAACTGTGGATTGTTCCCGAACTTTAAGGCCTCGGTCTTATTAGAGTTAAGCTTTAAGCAGTTGGAGGACATCCAACCGGATATTGCACTCATACACTCGTGGAAATGATCCCCAGTCTCTTTCTCACCTCCTTTACTCAATGACAACACAGTTTGTGTGTCGTCAGCGTAGGAGGTGAGCTGGAAGCCAAAAGATCTAATAACTCCTGCTAGAGGTGCCACGTGAACTGGAGGGTTATGTTGTTGATTCTGGTTCAACTTAGGCTTTGGTGCATGGACAGGAGAAGTCACTGGCAATGTGTATCCATAGTTGTTGTCACCCATCTTGCAGCACTCATTGGATAGTTCTCAGGTTGGCATCATCCTTGGAACCCACTACAGCAAGCTTTGTATGGAGTCAATTGTAGCACAAAATAGGCCCCTGGATCTCAGTATGGAGAACGAGTGCTGAAGTATCCCTTTTAGAGGACAGTTTCCCTCATCCAACCGAAGGTGGCATGCTTCATCATAGGGTAAGCTCCTCGCACTGTGAACACGGTCGCAGTGTGGGCTACGAGCCCCTCACTACGAGAGAGGAGCTCAGGTATGTTTTGTTAGTAAAGAGGAAGAGGTATCCTAAAACATGTAGATGAGCAGGGTGTGGCGAGTGGAAGAGAAGAAAAAGTATATGTGAGCTAAAACTGGCTCTCAGGTGTACCTGACAACCTTTATTAGGGTATCCTGAGGTCAGGATTAAAAAGAAGGAGGACTATGACAGGGGATTATTCAACCTGTCATAGAATAATATCAGTTAACATGTTTCAGCCTCAACCTGTCCGCAGAGGTGTGGTGGCCTTCATCAGGACCAAAGTGGAAAATATGTTTTTTTGGGAGTGAGTACCCCAAAAAGGACATAAGTAACAAAATATATACAAAACCAGTGGTTGGACTGAAAGTCACTCAAGCACGAAAACCTTGGTTGGTGTGCTGCCTGTTAGGAGACAATGTAATCAATTATAGTACATATAGTGTAATTAGTAAGAAAATATTCAGCAATACTCAATCAAGTTCCCTGTGAATATGGCTTACCCATATCTTCGGGTAGTCTGGTGACACCTTAACCTCGGCACAAAAACTCGAGGTGGCATCCAAGTCCTAGTCCAAGTTTTGAAAAATACAGATGGATTTTAGTAGGGGACTGATTCTCAGAACTAATCTGAGACAAAATCCTAAACTTACTACTTTTGGTATTCACAGAAGGCACTTACAATTTTTGGTGTTCACAGAATGCACTTACGGCTACTAACTTGCCGTCCTCAATCGGGCCGGAATTTCTGTACTCGGGCCGGAATTTCCGCAACCGGAGCAGAAATCCCACAGTTGTGCCGGAATTTCCACTTTTGGGCCAAAAACTCTGCTTCTGGAACCGCAATACCTGCACTCCGGCCGTTGATCATTGTCCTCCAGGGTAAACACCTGTCCAAGTGCCTACCATCCCCCATCATGCATCAGCTGACACACTGCAGCCAATCCCAGCCCTGCAGCATGTATGAATGCACAGCAGACACACACAAACTCTTTCAACATGTCGCTGAATGTGTTTATTGCTCTGCCCCTTGCCATGCAGCAAGAAAACTTGAGGAGGAGGAGAATAGAGAGAGTCTTCAGATAAAGGATCGTCCGATTTGGGATGTCCAGCCAAGATGTCAGGGCCAGATACCGTTTCCCTACAGAAGTCATCGTGGAGATGGTATGTGAGTGGGAGCAAGAATTTGATTCTGTGACCTCCAGCTCCCCATGCCATTCCAGCCTATCTCAAGATCCTGTCTGCTCTCCATTTCTTTGTTACTGGGTCATTCCAAAGGGTCTCCAGTGACCTTGTGGGCATTTCCCAGGCAAGCCAGTCATGGTGCTTGCATCAGGTACTGAGATGCATCACTGCAAGAGCCCTCCACCACATACGAATGCCCCATACACTGGCCATGAGACAAAGAACAGCTAGAAATTTCTATCTCATTGCTCGCTACCCACGTGTGCTGTTTGCAATTGATTGTGCCCATGTGGCCCTTCATGAGAGGCAATGGTCACAATCATTGCACCCCGCCGCATTGCACACATTTCCTGCAACAGACACCGATGGCATTCCATCAATGTGCAAGCTATCTGTGATGCCAGTTGGAGATTCATTGATATGCATGCGGTGTTTCCAGGCAGTACCCATGGCAGCTTTGTATTCCGCATGTCACCTCTTGCCCGGTGTATGGCTGTTGGAGAATTTGGCAACATAAGGATACTGGGTAAGTACCTAGCACTAAAAATGAGGGATATGTGTAATTGAAATGTCTGAATGCCACCTTACAGTAACAACTATTGTACAATAAGAATCATAAAGAAACATACATGGTCTCAACAGACACTACATGTATCAAAGTATAGATCATGTCCTGTGTAAATCAAAGAGGAAAATGTAACCAATTGCCTTTTTTTCCCTCCTCAGTTGACGCTGAGTATGTAAACGTCCAACAACTCCTCACCCCTTACAGACGTACAACCATTGTACTTCAAAGTAGGTACAATATGGCACACATACGAACTCTAGCACTCATAGAGCACACTTTTGGTCTGTTGAAATTGCAATTCAGATGTCTTTACCATACAGGGGGTGTGCTGATGTACTCCCCTGCAGTCGTGTGCAAGATCATATTGCACAACATAGCTTTAACACATGGCTTACACATACCTCTTGTATGGCTAGCTCTGAATCCGGGAAATCGGGCCATTGCACATAACCGAGTTTAGGGTGTGCACGTTCATAGTCAGCTGGTTGCCATGTTTTTCACATGAGCAACTTATTGGGTCATGGACAAGATGTGGTTTGCAGTCTGTATTAAATGATGGAAGTTGGAAATTAAGACTCTGTCCAAAAATTCCATCCAGAGACTACTTTGCAAGCCACACTAACTGCTATTAAACCACATCTGTTGACATGAGTCAAAAGATTGACCGTACACCAGGTCACGTGCCCATGTCAGCGATCTGTGTGGTGGATGTCTCTAAGGAATCTATTGACCTAGGGGAAAAAATTTACATGATCTGAGAGACCTTCCCGGACCTTATAAAGATGAGTTTCTTAATCACAAAAGGGCATAACAATTACATTCTCAGAATCTTTGCCCTCAACAGATTTGACTCCCCCACAAATGATGGGCCCACAAAGTGAGTGACGATGTTATGGGTGAATCTGGCACTATGTGTCTGGGATACACTGCACTGCTTCTCTCCGATTTTCCATAACACAACACACAACTCTTGTGTTGAGCACTAAATATGGACTACATTTACCATAATGCAAAGAAGGAGAAAACTAAGATGGGGTTTGATGTTGTGTCAGCACCCCTTGTCCGAGCTAAAATGTCATTATATGGTCTGTTCCTCCTTTTGTTACATGTCTATGATTTCCTCTTGCACTGTCATTTCAGGTCTCTCCACCACAGAACAGCAGGATTGCAGTGGATTTCATCTGTGATTGTGGATATATCAGAATGAATACAAAATGGCTGTCAACTACTTCCTGTGATGTATTTCCTGTCAACCACTACCTCTATATCATTTCCTGTATGAAATAATGATTTCTGGTTCAATTTCGGAGATTGCAGCCCAAAAACGTAATTTCCAGTTCCGGAGCGTACACCGCATGTGCGGGCCGACACTTCAGAACCGGAAATTACGTTTTCGGGCCGTAATCTCCGAAATTGAACCGGAACCCTGTGGTTCTGAAATTCTGAACCCTACCGTTGTCCCGGTATCGAGGTCCAGTACCCGTGTCCCGAAAACATCAACGTACCATGACGAATTTGGTGTCGACGAACCGATAATGATTAGGACATCATTCCTATGCATTTGCGTCATGATCGAGGCATGCTAACACCCCTGAATCGTAGTTTCCGTCCCGACCCCTCAGACACCATTTTGTAAGCGGTATCCATCTTGTGTCTTGCCCTCATGATAAGTCAATTAAAGGTCGAGCTTGATCTAAAAGGACACGTCCACCTTCCCTGACTCCCCCCTGACCTGTCCCAACTGACTCCCTTGCCTCCAGCCAAACCTGTTTGGGCAGCTCCTCGCCCAGTGGTCGAACACGATAGCATCAATGCACAACATACCACAAACCATTCACCGCGTACAGATCATGTTTTCTACACACATACACACCTGTCCACGCTCCCTGTTTATGGCCAGTTTTATGACTAGGAGGTGCCTTCTTTTATTGGGGCTTCACCGATATCTGATGGGAGTTCCGGGCCTGGCTAGGTAATCTATCACGAATTGGACATCTAAAATACGGGCTTGCCTACATGACTTCGCTCTTTTGTATTATTGTAGAAATATGTGTATAGCCATATCATAAACTCAAGAATTCTTGCTTGCAGCTATTATTTTTGTATATAAGGAGAAGGCTGGTTCTGTAAAAATGAACAGTCTCCTGAGAACACATGACCCGTGTTTGTCGTGCTTCTAGGACACCTGTTACTTGGTAGCTGCCAATAAAACTTTATCTCTGACTCGTCTAGAAGACTCTGTGTTTCTGTGGTTCGGAACAGGGAGAACTCAGAGGTCTTCGGGTGTTATCCCCTGGCACCAAATGGGTTCCTAAAAACCCGTTAATTTCAGTTGGCGCCCAACTCGGGGCGGTATCAAGCGGCGACGGTCCAAGCCAGATGTTCGTGAGGAGCTTCGTGTGAAAATTCCAGAGGACGGCCAGCCACTTCAGCGACCCCTGTATGTCGACGTGGTTCCGAAGGTCTTTGCTATGAGGTTCACCGCGTCCCGACGGCTACGAAGGACTGCTGCCCTGACTATCGCCTTGTTTTGGACCCAGTGATCCTTGGTAGAGCGAAACGATAGACGAGTCTTCTAGCGACGTCACCGATCTTCAAATACTTCAGTTAAGTATAAGTGGAGCGTCTCCCAGTCCTTAGTTTGTCCTTAGTTTTTGGTATCCTTGAGATACGCTTTGATTTGGTACTTGCAAGCCCCAAAGCCGAAGGACTTGTGTATTCACGAGAAATATCGTAACAGATAATCCTTTGAAGTTTGAAGCTAGACTAGTGAGCAAAGATGCCTGGTTTAAGCAGACTTGGAAACTTGTTTTGTCTTGGTTATAGTAAGGACTCCCGATTAGAGGATTCCTGTCCGGTTCCTCCGATTGGAACTCCAACATATGAGCTCTATGTAAAGCACGGCGTAGGTCCTATCACATATAATGAAGTGTGGATAAAATACACCCGCAAGGATGGTGTTTTAAAATGGCCCCAATATGGTAGTTTCGACTCAGAAATATTAGATAACCTAGAGGTCAAATTATTTAAGAGAAAAGCCCGGCCGGCGATGTTTGACTCTTTCCGCTTATGGCGCAAAGAAGCCAAACAGAAAGAAATAAAATTAGCAAAAAAGAATAAAAGAGGTATGTCAATGGTGCAAGCTGCCGTTGCATACAGGGATAACGAGGAAGAGCAAGAAAGCGAACAAATGCTTAGGAGCAAGAAACATGCAGTAGATAAATGCTACCCGATGTTACCAAATAAAGGACAAGGTCAAGAGGAGAGATCCGAGAAAGATCCATTAATGTCCCACTTATTAAGCTCACCTCCACCGTATGCGTTAGACGCTACTACAACGCCAAAGCATTTTACTATACCGCGCCCCGGCGCACGTAACCCAGCTCTTGCACGAACGCCAGCTCCTCTTCAGCTGGTTTCTACTTCTCCGGCGCAGCCTTCTCAAGGGCCGCCATCTTTGCTACATACTCCATCTACCTCTACGACTTTGCCTACAGCTCCAGCTATTGTCTATGATACTACGTCTGCTACTACTTCAACTTCCTCTGCTATTGCCTCTACTTCTTCTTTGCCTCAGCCTGTTTTTTCCGATGCACTTGCTCCTCCGCAAGGTTCTCCTTCTATTAGACAAAGAGTGACAGGTACCGTCACTAGTCTGTTTTCACCTTTCTTTGGATCGCCTAAAACAACGCCAAAAACAGAACATAGACAGTCCCGTAGTCAACTGCCTGATTACGAGGAATGAAAAGTGCTGAATGAACTAGCACACCAATGGATTACGGATACTGTTAGATATGATGTTCAGTCTGTTATGGAAGTTTTCCGTCAATGGAATGCACCCACTCAGAGATACGTATTCGAAGAAATGTGTGTATATCTGGGCGAAGATGTGAAGACAAATGATCCCAAATACACAATGAACGAACTATGGCTTACACGCTTTAAGTTCTATGAAGGTATGATTATAGGTGCAGATGTTGAGAAAGCGATAGAGTTATTGCTCTCTTATAGGAGTAAGGGAAACGTTTCTAGATCATGTCACGAAGACGATGTATCAGGCGGGAAAAGAGCGAGACAGTACCCCATGAGAGAGGTTCCTCCGGTTTGGAGGGAAGGTGATGCAAATGCGAATCCACCGATTCTGCCTCATTTCCAGCGTGTATGGGTACATGTCCCCTGGAAAAGATCCGATGTCTTAGCACTCAAGCAGACACTGCCTGATCCTCGTAAAAACCCGACTGGGTATTATAAGGAGTTATCGCAAACTGCAAGCTCATGTATAATGAATTTAGCGGATATAGACATGTTGTTTGGGAACGTTGTTCCACATCCTCTATGGAGCAAAATACGTCATACGAACCATGACCAAGAACTAGGTGACTCATGGGCGAACATTGCCGCTATAGATGCTAGACAAATTGGTGGTTCTAAACCTGAGCCGTTAATAGCTGAACTTCCCGGTAGAATTATCGCGTACATGAAAACGATAATGCCTGAAGTACGCGTAAACTGGGACAAGCTATCTGCGTGCAAGCAGAAGAAAGATGAGAATGTGTCTGACTTTTTCACGAGATTTGAGGAGACTTTCACCGATCATAGTGGTCAGGATATGGCTACCGAGGGTGGCCAAAGATTGTTTGTAGACAAATTCGTACATAATTTAATCCCTGAACTGTGTAATAAACTGAAAGATTCAGAGAGTGCTTGGGCTGTCTCTACGTCAGCGCAAATTTTAGCTACAGCCCAGTACTATGAAAATAGGCGCAAAGACGAGCTAGATAAGGTCGACAAAAAGACAAAAGATTTAAAAACTAAAGTTCTTCTCCAGCAAGCCTATCCGCCTCGCACGGCTAGTCAGCCCAATTATCAACCACAACAGCAGTATTCGAGAAACGCGCAAGGAAACGAGTTTTCCCATCAGCGTATTGCTTATGGCCCGAATCAATGTGCGTATTGCAAGGAAGAGGGTCACTTTAAAGGTAATTGTCCGGCTCTTGCGCGACGTTTGAGCGGTGCTTGAGGTGTAAGGGGAAGAGGTGTTCAACATGCCCCTAGAGGTAGGGGCTGTGGAAATTTCACGCAAAATACAACTTCTTTTCCACCTCAGAATTCGATGAACAGCTTTGACAACAGAATAATGCGTCGTCCAGGTCAGCTCAGTACTATGCTGACGACTATTACACCGAACACGAAAATGAGGGTAACGATTGCTAGGACAGCCATGGACAAAGAGAGGGAGTTGTTTCAGTTCCAGTAGATCAGAATGGACCTTATGTCAAGGTAATTACCTCAGGAGTGTCAGAGCCATTTCTGCTGGATACTGGTGCTACAAAAAGTTCTATCATGCACTCGAAACTTCCTGGCGCACCTTTGTCTGGCGAAATGAATGTTTCAGTAGGTTTCTCTGGCGCCCCTGTTAGAAACCCGATCTCCAGTCCTATATCTCTCTCTATTGGCCCATGCGAATTAGAAGCACCCCTCATTCTTACAACAGGTTGCGGTGAAAATTTGTTAGGCTTGGATTTGCTAAAAAGGTTATATGCGACTTTGTACTGTTCCCCCTTGGGAGTACAACTTACTTTAGGTAAGAAAGTCATTTCTCCAATGTATTTGTCAAAGGACAATATTCCGACTGAATTGTCATCACTTCCTGATATACTTTGGGCTAATGGCTCTAATGATGTAGGTCGTTTGGAGATAGCACCGTATGTCATAACATTGAAAGCCAACGTTAGGTTGCCACGTATTCCCCAATACAAAATATCTAGCGAATGCGAAAATGCATTATTGACGATCGTTTATGACCTGATTGATAAAGACGTCATCGAAGAAACAACAGGAAATGTTTGTAACAGTCCAGTTCTGCCCGTCTTAAAGCGTACTGATCCTTTACAACAGCCTGTGTATAGGTTCGTGATCGACCTCAGAGAAGTGAACAAGATAGTTATCCCACAGTTTCCAGTTGTCCCCGACATTACTGCTTTATTGACGATGGTTCCAGCTTCAGCAAATTGGTTCTCGGTGATTGACCTGAAGAACGCTTTCTTCAGCATCCCGATTGCTGAGGAGAGTAGAGATATTTTTGGATTCAATTTAGGAGGACGAAGCTTCCGCTTCAAGTGCGCTCCTCAAGGCTACTGCGAAAGCCCATCAATATTCAGTCAGGCCCTAAAAACACAACTAGACACGATTGTTCTACCGAATGGTTCAACTCTGATTCAGTACGTGGACGATCTGCTGATCGCTGCAGACACTGAAGAGATTTGCAAGAAAGCTACGTTATCATTATTACGTAACTTATGTGACATGAAGCACAAAGTCTCTCTTTCCAAACTACAATTTTGCCGACAAGAAGTAACCTACTTAGGTCACATCTTGTCGAAGGAGGGAAGGAGACTGACACCAGAAAGAATACAGGCAATTGCAGAACTAAGTGCCCCAAGGACACAGAGAGAGGTTCGAGCCTTCTTGGGCATTACATCGTACTGTAGACAATGGATACCGAATTTCTCACTACTAGCCAAACCCTTGCTGGCACTACTCTGCAAAGACACGCCAAATCCTATGCCCTGGTCTGAAGATTGTCAGACGAGTTTCCACGAGTTGCGTGATGCATTATGTTCGGCTCCTGTGTTGGGAAACCCCAACTACAGTAAGCCTTTTACATTATATGTCCATGAGAAGGAAGGTTGTGCATTATCAGTTTTAACACAACATTTTGGGGACAGACAGCGCCCATGCGCGTATTTTTCGGCAACTCTAGACCCTGTGACTAAAGCCCTACCAAGTTGTCTGAGGGCTACCGCCGCAGCAGCTGTCTGCATTCGACAATCCGCTGGATTAGTCATGAATAATACTCTGATCGTTATGGTTCCGCATGCAGTAGACATTTTACTAAACAGGACGAAGACACAACACCTTACTAGCGCTCGACTATCCAGTTACGAACTTACACTGCTAGCAAGTCACATCCACATAAAGAGGTGCGATACACTGAATCCCGCAACGTTATTACCCATTCCGACAGAAACAGACAAGATTGATAACCATGACTGCTGTTTTAGGACAGAAGAAGAGACAAAAGGGAGAGTAGACTTACAGGACACTCCCCTTCCTGAATGCAACGATACTTTATGGGTTGATGGTTCATGTTTCAAGCTGCCGAATGGTGATACGACTGCAGCATATGCCGTAACGACATTACACACCATTATAGAGACCGCGCGCATTTCCCATAATTCTGCACAAGCTGCAGAGCTAATTGCGCTTACCAGAGCATGTGTGTTAGCGAAAGGAAAGCGAGTGAATGTGTACACTGACAGCCAATACGCCTTTGGTGTGGCTCACAGTTTTGGGAGATTGTGGCGTTAACGTGGGTTTCTTACGTCACATGGTGCAAAGATACAACATGGTCAGCTAGTTAATGAGCTCCTCGAGTCACTGACCTTGCCACTACAAGTTGCAATTGTAAAATGCAGTGCACACAAAAAGATTCAGGATGATGTTGGCCGCGGGAATGCATTTGCAGACGAGGTTGCGAAAGAGACTGCAAGGAACACAATGAGTCGGATGTATGTTGTAGGTCCCGCTAGATGGATTACTGATGTGGGAATGTGTGAGGACACCATCGAAAGCGTGAAATCTATACAAGCCGAGGCAACTGAGAAAGAGGTGAATGAATGGAGAGAAAGTAAAGGTAGGTTAGATGCGAATGGTTGTTGGGTCGAATTGTCAGAACACCAGCGATGGCTATTACCTAACGCCTATGTACTTGCAGTAGTAACAATGGCTCATGGATTTGCGCACATCAGTTCGAAAGGAATCTGTAAAGTATTGGCCCCAGTATGGCAAAATAGCAATATCTTGAAATATGCAGTGAATGTGGTCAGAAACTGTATGGTGTGTTTGAAGTACAATCCCGATAGGGGAACCCCAACTCCAGCTGGTCATTTTGCGCCTCCAACGTATCCGTTCGAGGTTTTGCAGCTCGATTTCATTCACATGGAGAGATGCAACAATCTGAAGTATGTGCTCGTTGTTGTTTGCGCTTTCTCCAGGTGGGTGGAAGCGTACCCCCTTAAGGACAATACTGCCTTGTCAACTGCCAAAGCCCTTGTCAAAGAGTTCTTCCCGAGATTCGGCATGCCTAGAATCGTCTGGAGTGATAATGGAAGCGAATTCGTAGGACGCGTGATGAAGAGAGTGTGTGAGTGTTTAGGCATACAACAAAAGTTTCACTCTGCGAATCACCCCCAATCAGCTGGATTAGTAGAGTGCTACAATGGCACTTTAAAGCTCAAATTAGCCAAGATCCAAGCCTGTACAGGTCTCAAATGGCCTGACGCCTTGCCCCTAGCACTCTTGTCAACCAGAATGACAGTCCATTCCAGGTTAGGACTTAGCCCCCATGAGATAGTGTTTGGCCGCCCAGCCAACGTCTGGGGCGTGCCAAGGCCAAAGAAACTCAGCGAAATAGAGCACCCCGTACTGCTTGACTATTTGTGCAAATTGACAACTAAATTGCGTGTTTTACACCAACAGGTTCACAGCTCCTCTCCGCCAGCCTCTGACGATCCAGGTCACTCCATCGCACCCGGCACATGGGTCTTGGTGCGGAATTTCCAGCGCACAAACAACGGACAGCCGAGGTGGACCGGACCATACCTGGTACTTCTTTCCACGAGATCCGCTGTTCGGGTGGAAGGCAAAAAGAACTGGGTGCACGGGACCCATTGTAAACGGGTCCCTCTGCCCCTTCCATACGACCGGTGGGTCAACGAAGGAATTGCCGACTCCGAGACAGAATCCATACCTTGCTTCATCCCTTTCAGCAATGCACGTTTAAAAGAAACTAGTACCGAAAAGGAGAGTGATCATATTTTACAAGGACTTGTGCCACCGTCTATGCAGTTGGACACTACCGAACCTGAGACATTGTTTGAAGACCACACCGTACCTGGGAAACAACAATATAATCTAAGGTCAAGACAAAGAGACTAATAAAAAGTGAACCAATGTGATTTCCCCTCCCCCAAGAACTATTTTGGATTTTTCAGCTCTCTCACTCTCAGGAAACTTGCTCATTTTTGATTTTCGAACCGCCATCCGGTTCTGCTGCTAGGGTCGCGGTTGAAGTCTGGGGAGTGCAACTGGGGACGTCTAGGTCAGCGGTTCTGGTCGGTCCAAGGGAGTTACCCCGGACTGAACAGAGCGCACTCCCTGGCAGAACCAACCTACCACCGCGGGCAGCAACTAGAGGATGGAGTTTCCTAGGGTAAAGAGACCTACCAGACTTACGAACTTTGAAAGACAATTATGCACTGTACTGGCCAAAAGAAGGTTTTTGATAACATGTATTTTAATGTTGTGTAGCATAACGATGTTTTTGACTGGTTATACTCTATTCGTATTCCAAGTTACTTTTTCAAATGACACACGGCCACCGCCTCCTCCTACTATCTCTCCACACTACTTTCACCCTCTACCTGAACACGAGTCTGCCAGAAGACTCGAATTTGTAAATAACTCATTCATTCAACTTCTACACCAACACCATGCCATAATGAACACATCGAACTGTTGGGTATGCGGACTCATGCCACACACGACTGATAAGGGTATCCCATACTTCATCCTGCCTTTTAGTTATTATGGTTCTCTGTGGGCTTTCCAGACCATGTTCCTATTCGCCCTAGAACCATACCCGACCCGTTCTACTGAGAGTGATTCCAGTAACAAGGCACTAGTAGCAGGGATAAGAAATATGAGTAGAGAGTTCGACACCTATCTTACGATTCCCAAAGATGAACTCGCTCCGTACACTCGTTGGAACGTAACTAAATATGGGGTTTACCTGAGTAAGAGCCAGACAGCAAAGAAATCCCGCCCAGTTTGGATAGTACCCAACCGAGGTCACTTATGTTTACAAAGTATCGGCAGGGATCCCAAAGCACAATTAGGAAAGAGTATATGCTCGGAAACCTATGTGTTCGCTTCCCGAACTTCCCCTATACTATTAGCAGCCAAAGGCACGTATTTCGTCTGCCATGACCAAGCTTACACCTGGTTGCCCCCTGACTTCTCAGGTACATGTTTTATCTCATTTCTGCTGCCTCCCACCTACACGGCCAGAGCAGATTACCATCGGACAAGGACAGCTAGAGGGGTCGTGAGTAAAGACGACACCGCGGGTCAGGAATTCGCTGACTTCGCAAAGGGTTTTCTGCCATTTTGGGGGCCTATGGTGACCAGCAGGAATATTCGCCAGTTATCGAGGATAGTTGAATCCGCCGTGATTACAACGGCCGGAGCCCTTTGCAATTTGACGACCGAACTTCAGTCGGATCGACTTATGACACTTCAGAACCGAGTTGCCCTAGATATCATACTCGCCGATCGTGGTGGTGTGTGTAGAGTGATCCAATCCAGTTGTTGCATTTTCATCCCTGATAACGCACCGACAGTGTACCAGGCCATCTCTAAGCTACACGAGATATCTGGTTCCCTTCACGTAGAAAAAGGGGACTGGTCCTTACTAGGGTGGTTCTGGGAACTGATCGCTACATGGGGATGGAAAACACTGATCTTCATTGGGATGATCTTAGCACTTCTGTTTATGTTCTACCTGTGTGTACAGTGCGCTCCTGCACTATGTGGCCTCTGTGCTACTTCATGTGTACGGGAGCCTGTGTCAAGGGACGAACTGAGCAACAGAATGATGCTACAACAGCATCTCCACGAATTCCTTCATACAGATTTAGACTCGGATTAACATGAATTATTGCCTTATATGAGGGCAAAAGGAGGGTCTGTGGTTCTGAAATTCTGGACCCTACCGTTGTCCCGGTATCGAGGTCCAGTACCCGTGTCCCGAAAACATCAACGTACCATGACGAATTTGGTGTCGACGAACCGATAATGATTAGGACATCATTCCTATGCATTTGCGTCATGATCGAGGCATGTTAACACCCCTGAATCGTAGTTTCCGTCCCAACCCCTCAGACACCATTTCGTAAGCGGTATCCATCTTGTGTCTTGCCCTCATGATAAGTCAATTAAAGGTCGAGCTTGATCTAAAAGGACACGTCCACCTTCCCTGACTCCCCCCTGACCTGTCCCAACTGACTCCCTTGCCTCCAGCCAAACCTGTTTGAGCAGCTCCTCGCCCAGTGGCCGAACACGATAGCATCAATGCACAACATACCACAAACCATTCACCGCGTACAGATCATGTTTTCTACACACATACACACCTGTCCACGCTCCCTGTTTATGGCCAGTTTTATGACTAGGAGGTGCCTTCTATTATTGGGGCTTCACCGATATCTGATGGGAGTTCCGGGCCTGGCTAGGTAATCTATCACGAATTGGACATCTAAAATACGGGCTCGCCTACATGACTTCGCTCTTTTGTATTATTGTAGAAATATGTGTATAGCCATATCATAAACTCAAGAATTCTTGCTTGCAGCTATTATTTTTGTATATAAGGAGAAGGCTGGTTCTGTAAAAACGAACAGTCTCCTGAGAACACATGACCCGTGTTTGTCGTGCTTCTAGGACACCTGTTACTTGGTAGCTGCCAATAAAACTTGATCTCTGACTCGACTAGAAGACTCCGTGTTTCTGTGGTCCGGAACAGGGAGAACTCAGAGGTCTTCGGGTGTTATCCCCTGGCACCAAACGGGTTCCTAAAAACCCGTTACCTCAACCCATTATTTTATACAGGAAATGTTATACAGGAAGTGGGAGACAGGAAATACATCACAGGAAGTAGTTGACAGCCATTTTGTGTTCATTCTGAGTCATCCTCTCTCACAGATCAGATCCTCTGCCATCCTGCTGCTCTTTTCAACCTTATTTCCCCCAAAAAGACTGAGGGTTATGAGGAAAAAGCACCCCCTTTCACTGAAAGGGAATTCTATATTTTGGCTGAGGGGGTGCTGTCCAAATATCTTCAGCTATATTGGGGGCCAGAGTACCAGCTGGGCAATGCAGCCTGGGCCAGACTATGGGCTGACATTGGTGAGCGCTGCAGTGCAGTGAGCTGTAACACCAGGAATGTGAGGGCATGCAGCAAGCGCTGGGATGACCTAAAACGCTGGCCCGGCACAAGGCAGAGGAGCTACTGGGCCAGTCTTCCCAGCATCATGTGCATTGTCCTCGCCTCTCCCCACTGTACAAGAGGGTCCTGTGTGCATCTCATCTGACCCTCCATGCTCAGCTGGAGGAGAATGAGCAGCGAGACCTGGTAAGTGCATTATATGCAATATGTGTCTGGAAGTATGATGTGAGTGAAGACAGCTGTACCATTGTGTGTCCAATGCCTCCATTCACCTATTCTGTGTCTAAGCAGCAGTCATCATGAAGCAAAAGGCTCACTGTAGCATATGGACTGTACAGGGCAAAATTCATTCTGGGAGTTGTAGTTTCTTCATGACAACTGGGGAAAAGAGCCACAAATCTGCATTTGTTCTGAAATTTGCACTGCCAGCACCACTAACAGTGAACCAAGGGAATCATAACTGATGTGTGCAAGAGATGAGGAATGGGACAGACACTGTGCAGTGTGTGTATGAGAGTCCAATTGGTATTGGATGCTGTGACTTGCATTGCATTTGTTGAGTTTGGGTTCTGATTGAGACAGATCATCATGTGCCATGGAGTCGAGACAGACTTTGAGATCCTTGCCTCATTCTTAAGTGTTCCCAATTTTGCCAAGTGTGTCCACAGATACACTTCTTACCTTCAGTGGCTTATATGCCATTTTTCATGTACAGGTAGCTGTAACAACTACCGACTACTGTTCACCGGTGCACAGCACTACCTTACAAGTCAATGAAGCCAATATGTGGCACTGGATTGTCAACTTTTGTGAGGGAATATCAAAAGGCTACACTCACAATTTAGCAAACCAAATAGCTCAGACCATATGCGGATGTGTGACCCATAATCGGCATTTGTCTTGTCCCATACAATGCTACACAGCAGATAACATTTGTCCAGATATAAAAGTGCTGAGACTCCATGTCACTGGCCCTTTTCTAAACCATCTGGACTCTCTCTGGTCTCCTTTTGTAGACTGGGCTTGGAACCTGACCATGTAGCAGTGACAGGACACACAGATCATAAGAATGCCAAAGTTGAGGGTCGGCCAATACTGTTGTGTAAGACACAAAAAATCTTGTGAGATGTCCATGTCAGACTCAAATCAGGAGGTGACAGTGAACATACACATAATGTAAGCTCATAAACACTGACAACTGTATAGTGTGATCAAAAGGGAACAAAGTATGATCTTGGCTCATCTAGGTATGTGTCTTGTCCTGACATATACAACCATTACATCATGATTTTTCTTACATTTCTGGGGGCTCAGCTGCCTAAATGGAACAATAGCAGGACATGGTTCAGAGCAGGACATCTTTAGTGCGCCGGCCACTACACCCTCTTTCAACAAGTCAGGAAGAAGAGGATGAGACGGGACACTCAACGTCAGGAGGCAGGGAGATTGTGCCCATCCGGACTGACCAAGATGACAAATCTGGTGCAACGGACCAGGTGGAGGCTGTGGTCATTGAAATGGGGGGCGAGAACTGGACACCTCTGGCAAGGAGGTGGTGGGGAGCAACCCTCCAACAGAACATTCACCAGTAGGTTTTATTGTGGTGTCACCGGAGCAGGCCACTACCCAACCTGGGCCTGCCATCACCCCCTCCCTAACTCTAGTGGCCCCCATTCCATCGGAGCCCTCCAGCTGCATCCCCTGCAACCTGTCCCCCTCATCATAGCCACCAGGTCGACACCAACATTGGTGCCGAACCTGAGGCACCACACCACTCAGGTTCAACCCAAACCCCTCCCTGTGTTGTTCCTTTTGTGGCTGTCTCAGAGGACTTCTTGTGGGTATGTGAGGGTCAGCCAGACGTGTCCTCTCGCATCATGCTGCAGATGTGTCTAGAGATATCCATGATGCGAGAGGAAATTTCCGGAGCTCTGGCCACCGTCACTGCCAGTGTCAATTCCCTGAGTGCAGCTATATCGTCTTTTGTTTCCCAACCTCAAGCCCACACCACCATCAATGTCTCCCGCTGTCTGTTGCCCCACACTGTTTCACCTGTACTCCTTGTGTGTCCCGACCTCATGTGGTGCTTGTTCCTGCACCGGCCAGCCACATGCCCGCATCGGACTCAGAGGATCTGGACATTGTGGTACTAGAGGATGACCAGCAGTACACTTGACCAGTTGGACAGAATTTTCTTTGAGGACAATTATTTACTTTTCCCCTTGTAAATAGAGTGGTTCCCCGACACTCCCCGACATGTTATATTTCTGTTGCCCCACCCCAATCCAAGATCCCTTCTCCTTCTGTATTAAGATCATTTGTTTTGCTTTCTCCCTTCCAAATGGACTGTTGTTGTTTTTCAAATCACACACTTCTATTTACATAAAAACTATTTTTGAATCCTACTTTCTTTAACTTGTTTAACTTCATTGTGAATGTCTTGTACAAAATATGAACATTTATTTTGTGAGTCATCTGCTCTGCACATCATGGCTTGTTGTAATGATGGGGTTACACTTGTAAATGTGTCACACACACACATACATCCTCACATCTCTAGTCCACCACAATTGGTATACATTTGTCTGTCACGACATGATACGCAACATAGTCTTAACTGAAGATAATTACTTTTTATTTACACATATTCATAGTTTTTAGGATGTTGTCATTGGGGATTGTGCTTACGACTTGTCGGTGGGTGTTGTGCATGTCCCTGTACATGGCAAAGTTCATGGGCAGTGGCAGATGGAGTATGTACAGTTGATGTTTGTGTGTGGACAGGGGATGGTTGTGCAGGTGATGGGAGTGCCTGTTCAGGGGTCGTGGTGGTTGTGCAGGTTGTGGGAGTGTCTGTTCAGGGCACGGTTGTGAGTGTGTACCCTTGCTGTGGTCCTGTGCAGTTGGTGGTACAGATGTGTTGGTGTGATGTGCTGCAGGCAGATGTGATGGCTCCCCTCCCTGCGTTGACCGTGACGGAAAACTTTGGATCACTTTTAGCATACCCTCCATCATCTTCATGGCCAAGGCATGGTGTCTTGCACTCTCTTCCCTTTGGATGGATATCATGTCTCTAATATTCTTAGACATGTTTTGCCAAGATCTATTCATCCTATCCAAAACATGGGTCAATCTGTCCACTGCCAGAGGGATTTGGAGCATGTCTGACAGGGTAGCCCCTATGGCACAAATGTCCTGCCGCACATCTGCCTGCTGTTGGAAGAAGTCCTGCTCCCACTGGCCACCACAGCCAGGTGCAAGTCCTCTCTGCAGGGATCGGCCATGGGTGAGACCAGCAGGTCCAACAGCAGGGGGAGTGGCAGGTTGGAGCATGTGGACAGGAGAATGGTGCCCAGGGGATACCTGCATCACAACAGGGTTAGTACTTCTCCCAGATGGTAGAGAGGATGCCTAGGATACCCGGTATAGGAAGGAGCATGTAGAGGAACCACCATGTCTGTCCTGGATGTGAGGGCTGTGAGGGAGTGATATCTGGGTTGGGGTGTGTGTGAGCTGTGGCTGGTTAACTCTATGCTAGGGACAGGCAATCTTTTGTTTTGGAGGAGGCTGAGGCACTTTGCTGGGCGGAGGGTGTGAGGACTTGCAAAATGTGGGCAATGTGGGAAGATTTCTGTCCATGGCATCAGAATCGTCATCCCTGGAGAGCATGGACATATAGTCACCATCATCTTCCAATCCTTCAGCTTCCTCAGGTAATTCCTCCACCTCCTCTTGCGCAGTACTTACAGCCAACATAACTGCCTGGAGGAGCAGTGGATTTTCCCCTCTGATTGCCCGTCGGCCAACACTGGTGGAAGGTCCGTCCTCCTTATCATCTTCATCCACTGGAACACAGAGGTTCCAACCGTATAAGTAATTGACCTAGCATAAGATGTGGTGCAACACAAGCATTGGATTAACTGTACTTTGCATCAACAGATGACGTACATGTGACCTGGTTTGTATACCCCTACAAATGACAGCTCAGACCATAGCACTGAGGTGGTAAATGGAGATGTATATTGCACAAGCAAACTCCCTAGCTCCAGCCACGGCTTTCTGTCCCTTTGTGATCCCCCTGATGTCAGCTGCTGAACCATGCTCCTCATAGGTTTTGTTGACAAAGCCATCCCCGATCCAGCAGCTGTAGAGGAAAGTGACACAATACTCAATGATCTGCATTACTAATTTACAAACAGGTAAATGTGACACTTATATTACGTATGTAACTTTGTAAACAATGACTGCAGATTCTATGCAGAAGGGGATTTTGATCTTTGTCATGGTTTAGTAATCTATGATAGGGAAATACTTGATGCCACAATTACCTGATGGGCAGTTGCGAGAGGGTTTCACTGCTGCATCCAGGATGTCATGCATTTCCTGGGATGGTGTTGTATGCTGCACTGGTGTCATCCTGTCAGCAGCTGTGATGAGACATACATGTCCATATTTCAGTGCACCAGTTGGTAGCTATGAGCTAACATGTAGATGTCATTCTCAATGACCATTGACAGGATATTTATAGCCAAAGTGCAGCATGTTTACCGCATGGATTTTACATGTGGGCCCCTGTTCACATGCAACAATTGCCAGCTATTAACTCCACACAGCACTGACATCAATGAGATGACACATCAACAGACAAACTTGTATGAGAAGGTTACTGATATTTCAAGGAAGGGCATAAATGATCAGGACTCCTCCGCATTACATTGATTACACCTTCACCATTAAGACTAATATGTTTCATGCGTATAATGTTGTCTGTTGACAAGTCGAAACAAGTGTATATCACCAGGCTGACTAGTATCAAACATTGCATTGCAGAGTTCATGTGTGAGATGTGCAATAGTCAGGTACATAATGTAGTTAATTTGTGCTACCCTACACATGAAGTCACAAAGCTCTTTTTGGAATGAGGGATCACACATTTGTTATGTCCATCCTTTGAGGGTCCTCTGTTTGCATACTCCAATTCCAACATCGTGGTAGTACTTAGCTGACAACGGATGATGTCTTGTCCAGCAGACATCCTAACCTCATATGTGAACCACTCACTTATATAGGTGAACACAGTAGAAGAGGAGGCAAGCAGAATGCAACATTTGACTAGGATCCCACATTGTAGGTAAATTCAGAAGCTTTGAGGGATTGGCGCCTGCACTGGATTTGCGTTGTGAATTTAGCCAAGTTATTTGAAAAATTCACTTCCTGAAGATTCACCTTAGTAGCCCATACACCCCTCTCAAAAGATCCCAACTGGCATAAGTGCGAGCCTCATCCACACCAATTTGAATATGATTTTACCATTGATATTTTGCAAGAGAGTTTTCATATCATTGAACTACAATCCAGTTGTGTGTAGGACACTTCATGTGAAACTATGTACTATTTTATGTCCATTCTACACTCACTTGGCATACATTTTGTGTGATCCTTTCAGTAGCCACCTCGATGTGATCTGGTATGTGGTTAAATGCCATGTGTAAGCATATTGTGATGTAGGACAATAGTATTGTACAACACATACAACATACAGTGGATATTAAAGGCACATTTCATGAGCATTCAGGTACATTATTGTTGGGTTTACTTACCATGGCCCAGCACCTGCCCAGTGTGTGGTCCGTGACCAGATGTGACAGCCAACCTTGTAGCAGAAGTCAATGTGGGTGTTGGAATACGGGAGGACATCATTGGGCCTACAATGATAAGTGTGTTTGCAACTTTACATTTCGGTTGCCAAATGTGATGCACTCAATTTTAGGCACAAATTATAAGCACAATCAGGTGTGGGCATCACCGTTGCAGAAGTGTGTAGCACTAAATATCATGAGTGATTCTACATTTAACTTATAATGTCTCCACTGCCTAGAAGCGTCTATGAAAATGACACGACTACAAATCCTGAAGTAAGGTCCACTATCGTGTTTTGTTAATGGCCAAAAATCATGCATCAAATGAAAACGTATATAACCAGCTGGGTGGACTGAACAATATCATATATAGAAAAAACATTCTAAGTTGGACAGTGAATGCATTTTCAATACTCCTGACAACTGTATCTCACTTCTTGTTCATCATCATCATATTTGTTTACATTGGATTTCTTGATTTCGTCTACAGAAACAATTACAATATAGTGAGGACTACTTTTTGACTTGCTGTGGCACTCGATTCCAGGACTGAGGGCCCGATGTAGGTAGCCCTTTACCGATCGGAATCGGCCGAAAATACCGATTTTCGGCCGTTTCCGATGGGTAAAGGGCTATCGAGATGTAGGGGCACATTTTCAGTAATTTTACCGAATCGTTATCATTTCCGAATCGGTAAAGTTACCCAATCGGTAATATTTACCGATTCGGTAATGATGACGATTCGGTAGAACTACCGAAAATGCAATGTAGGTAGCCAATGTTCCATCAGCACATGGCCTACAGAATCGGTATTTTACCATGGAATACAAATCCATGGTAAAAAACCGATTCCTGTGTACATGCACATCTGTGCATGTACATATGTGCCATGTGACAGACAGACGTGCCCTTAGGGCATGTCTGTGTGCCACATTGCACACATGCCCGTTTTGGGGGTGCTAGAGGGTGTCAAAGTGACACCCCCTGCACCCTTGTGAATTCTTTAATTACCGATTCGGTAAATACCGAATCGGTAATGCCTAATCATTCCTATGGGCTTCAAGGCCCATAGGAATGAATGGGCATTACCGATTCGGTATTTACCGAATCGGTAATTAAAGAATTGTTAAGGATTCGGTAACGAATCCAGATGTTGGGACCTACATCCCATTTACCGATTTTTGAATACCGATTCGGTAGGATTCGGTATTTCAAAATCGGTAAATGGGATTTACCTACATCGGGCCCTGAGTTCCCAGTTCTAGAACTGTTGGTGGAATACATGTATTGTTCCCAAATCACAATGGTATGATGAGCCTAGATATATTCTATTTTGTCTTTCGCTATTTACAAATATCATTTGCTAAAGGTAAATGGCCATTAAGAACTCCAATAGTTGTAAACGCTAGTTTTTCCTCTCCGATCCCCTTTGATATTCGGGCCCTATATGTCCCTCTGTTGTCAGCTGACAATATATGCATTTTGACCATCTCCTGACCAGTTTGACTTACCAGTTAGTGAGGATGGTATGCCTTGCTCAGGATTAAGGGGTTTCCTCCCAGAAGATGCAGGGACCTCTGCTACTGTGGTTGTCTGTACTCTGGCTGAATGTGTCAATAGGTGAGAAGAGAGAAAAGTCACCAAATGGAAAATGTACATGTATAACTTGTCAGACATTTCTTCATATCTTCTGCATGCTAACAGTATTGTGAAGTACTGCCACGGCCGGTGCAGGTAGGAGCAGTGGGGCATTGGGGATGAAATAGAGTGGCAGAATGGGAAATAGACAATGGAATATGTGAATTAAATGTTCTGAAATAAGGATTATCTCACCTTCTGCTTTGTGATTTTGGCAGGCACAAGGTGAGTTATTTTTTGGATCATTTGAATTTATTTTCCCTCTTCCGTTGTCAGTTGATTTTCCTCTGTACTGCAACCCCCACCCCATTACCTTCTTGACTGACCCATCTGCGTCTGGATAAGTGAAAGGGGCACTTTGTCAATTGCTACTTAGCACTGTTAGGTATCAAGGGCAGCAGTACTTGGCCCATGTTTTAAGTAGTGGCCAAGGGATTTGCCATTTCTAATACAAAGGATTCTAGAACCTATGGTGCAACATACAGAGGGAAACACATGAGCCTCTGACTGACTATATTTTTATATACACTTTGGACATTATCCTTACTCATAATGGCAGTGCAACACAGACAATCTTTTCATATACTTATTCTTGTCATTCCATGTACCTGGTATCACATTGCGGACATCACTCACAGGCAGCCCATGGAGCATGTGGGGGTGGATTGTAGTGAGGACATCCTCCTCAAGTGGGGTGAGACAAAGGCATGTTCCAGATAGTGGTGCAGGGACAATCTTGTTCAACTCGATCCTGGAGTATTTCTCCTTCACCTTCTTCTTTTTGTCCTGCCACTTCTTCTTGATGTCCTGGCCTGTGCGCCTCTCCTCCCCCAATGCTGTGACAGCAGTGGCTAAATGCTTCCATAGAGATGCTTTTTGTGTGCCACTGGTGCAATAAGGTGGGAGACCATATAGGCGTTTGTGGTGCCTCACAATGAACTCCACAATCATGGTGGTCTCCTCAGTAGTAAAGTTCGTCTTCCTCCTCATTTGGTACATTTTCCTCTAGTGATGGACAGCGAATGAAAACAGGAACTCTCTGTGGCCAAAAGTGTTCCTTGAATGTGTGCTGCTTTTATATGGTTTGTGTTGCTGGTCTTGCAGTTTGTGTTAAATGACTTCAGCTGGAACATGGTGGGGGATGGTAGGTACTTGAAATGATCATCAGGCCCAAATGCGGGTATTTCGGCACAGATGCAGAAATTCCGGCCTGGGAGCGGAAATTCCAGGACAAATGTGGGATTTATGCTCCGGGTATGTAAATTCCGGCTGGGGTTTGAAAATTCGGGCAAAAGTGCGGAAATTCCGGCCCGATTGCAGACGTAAAGTAAGTAGTCGTAAGTGCATTCTGTGAATACCTAAAATCGTAAGTGCTTTCTGTGAATACCAAAAGTAGTAAGTTTAGGATTTTGTCTCAGATTCGTTCTGTGAATCAGCCCCAATGTAAGCAGTTGACCAAGAACAAAGTTGTAAAACATTCAAAAAGAACAAAAAATTAACTGGAATAGCCAAATGCCATTAGCTCATAGCTGTCATATCAAGTTTTACTGTGAGCGACATCAATGCGTGTGACTATACATTCTCAAGTGTATCAACTAGCAATGTCAAAATAAAAAATGAAACAATAGACCTTGTTTCAGTTCGAATTGAGAGACACTCACGTTGTGTGTATAAATGCAGCATGATAGCGTAACCTATATTTGTAAATATTAGTCAAGTCTCTGGAAATGAGACTGCAAAAAGCGGGAGACCGGTTATTGGCAAACCGGTAAAGACATGACTGTTGGGGACAGATGCGTAATGCTAGTGTTTACAAAAGAGCTCATATGTTCCACAGAAAGGGAGATGTAACTGTTGCGGACAATTGCTTAACACTAGAGTTTGCTCATTGAAAGGAGCTTGTATGTTTTTCTGAAAAGGAGAGCTTATATCGTATTCATGTATGCTGCCGTCCAAATTATGTGAAATTAACAGACATGTCTATGGAAATGATACCGCCAACATAAGGAAACCAGATGCCAGCGAGCCCGGTGAAGACATATTGCAGACAGTTGCATGATACTTTAGTTTATATATTGAGTTGCAGCGTAGCAGGTAGATTATAGTGGGATGGGTGAGATATGTTGGGGTTGGAAGGGAGGGAAAGAGGCCATGATGAGGGGAGAGAAGAGTACAATCTTTTTACAACCGCTATAACAGGGGAGTAGTAAGATAATCTATAGCCGATATGCTGTAACCCCTGGCAGAATCCAGAATCAGGTTACGAGCCAAGTAACCAGAAATATCCCAGTATCCAATGTCGAGGAGGGGGACAAGGAACAAGGCCATAAAGACTGGGTATGGTTAACCTGGTTTTATACCCCGCAACCTGTAAGGAAGGGAATTGATTAGGGTTCTGTAACTAGGGGTAAACTTCCAATAGACCGTTTGGCCAGAAGGTTACATGGTGTGTTTCCTCCGGCACGATACTCTACTCCCCTAAATAAAACCCCTCTGTTGGACTTGGCCCTTCTGGCAGGTTCACCCCTAAACTTTTTGCTTTTAATGGTGACCTAGTGACGGTGATTTTTGGTTCCTGCGCACTTTCACTGTGTCCCAGTGGAAAGTGCGTGCGCACTCTGAGTGCATGTGGTGAGATAGGCATGCCCTCCCTTAGGAATGCATGGGGAATGTATGTGTCCCTGGTAGTTTCTGAAGCGTGGGGTGTGCAGGCTCGAGTCTGGTATGTGCGGACTCGTGTTATTGAATGCTGCGAAATGATGTATGCGGCGTGTATGTGTCTAGTGTGGAAGTGCCTCTTCTAGACATGGCTGTGCGTGTGCTGTAAAGGTGCTGGCGTGTGATTGGATGGAGCTGGCTGGGATGCCAGGCTCCATGAGTCATGATGGGTCTGCCCGGTGGTGAGTGTGGAGATTAGCATGCTGATGGCTGGGGAGGAGTGCACCTGGGTCCTGAATAGGGCTGGGCTTTCCCCACACAATGCTGGCACCGCCCCCTGTGGTGCGTCTAATGACCCTAGCCCTGCCAGTGAATAGAGTGAGGGGCACATCAAGGGTACTCCCAGACCAGCTGCAACTGGTTCTTCCCCCACCCTACCCACAGACAAAGGAATTTACAGTATAAGAAGGGGCTGTGTCCCTTTACAATTTGTTCTCTTCTTGGATCCTTTTTCCTGAGGGGGGCTGCTGCTGGGCACCAGGGGGACTGCCACTGGTGACTGCCTCCCTGCCTGGAGGCCCAGTGAGCTGGCTCTGGGCCCAGCCTTGCCCCCCTACCTTGCTCTGCTGAAGGACATTTGTCCTGGACTTTTTTTTGATTGCTGCTAGCGCTTGGGAGCGCTTTATTTGCCTTCTAAGCGCCTGGGGGCACTTTATTTGCAAAGGCCGGTACCCACCCGGCATTGTTCCCGCAGTTTCATTGAACTGAGCGGCGCGGGTGCCACCCCGCTCATTGCCGCACTTTCTATCCGGTGCCCGCATGGCATTGCCCCGCTGGAGTGCTGCCTCGAGGGTGCCCACCTCTCATTTGGTCGAAGCGCTGCCTCTGTGTGCTGGGGGAAGGCCGCCGTGCTGGCCACGGCGACCCGGAAGTGCCCCAACCTGCCCCGGAAGTCCAGGCTTCGCATTGTCAGCTCCGCCCCCGAGGGACAGAGGAGCGGCCTCGGATGCCCCGGTGAGTAGGGTCCGTGGTTGTGTGTTGAAGAGGGGGGCGTCGGGGCACATTGCCGGTGCCCGCCCCTCCCCTCCAGCAAGAAGGTAGTTGTTGCGAGCCCTGAGAGGCTCCTGGGCCAAATTGGATCTTGAGTCCCCCGAGAGGGACACCGACGAAGGGGCCATCTTGGTGAAGTGCCCACGAAGGATCTTGAGGGCATTTTTAATTCGAGCCTAAGAGAGGCTCCAACGACGGGGCAAGTGGTCTTAGAGCCCCGAGGCTCCAAAAGGCTCCAAAAGGCGGAATTTCATTGTGAAGAGCCCTAAGAGGCTCTTGGGGGCCATAGTTGCTTTGAGTCCCCAGGAGGGGGGCTCCAACGAAGAGGCACATTCTTATTTAGAGCCCACAAGGCTCAAGGGGCATTGTATTGGTTTAGGACCACAAGGCTCCAGCGTTGGCCCCAGTGTCTCCATAGCTGCCCAGCACTTCGTGGGCAGCTGCTCCGTTTAGGCCCCCCCTGACACTGGGACACAGGGCGTCCTAGCCCTAGAGAGGCCAGTTGGCCTAGGGACAGTCACAGGTGGTGACTAATGTGAGTTCTGCGCTATTGTGTTTTCCTGCACCTCTGAATGTGTTTTAATGCGTCATGTGCCATGTTCTTACACCGCTGAATGTATGTTATGCCTCATGTGTTTTCCTTCCCTACACCTCTGAATGTGTTGTGATGCATCATGTGTAATGTACTTATGCCCCTACAGGTATTGTGATACTTAGGTGGTTGTTTTTCTCCTAGTGCAGGTGTTGCTTGTGAGGTCCTGGTTCCCTGCGCAATATTCTCCTAAGGTGGTTAGGGTTGCGTAGGTGGTACTTACCTGGTACCAGTAGTTACTGGTTGTGTGCTTTATGTTCTATTTTGTGCTACAGTGATTATTATTATGTTCTAAGTGCTCATTCTAACAGTATTTCTAGTTCTAAAAGTGCTGATCCCTGACAGTGGTCCAGGTGGCCCTGTCTTATACATATCCCCTGTAAATTCTGCCTGTGCCTGTTGGCACATTGTAAAGTGTGTGTTTTTATCTAATGTGTTTTGGTGCAATACAAAGGCTATTTTTATACATAACCTTGTGTGGAGTTTCCTTTGTGGTGGGCCTTGGGTGTTGTTGCTGGGGGTGCGTGCGCAAACACTTAACTCACATTGCCTCCAAGTTTAGCCTTACTGCTCGTGCTACGTTACCAAGGGGGTGAGCAGGGGTTATCTTGGCGTGTAACTCCCTTGCCCTGACGTGGAAGTGGTGGTCTCTGACTGACTTTGGCACAAGCCCTGGCCAGCCAGGGATCCCATTTCTAACATTGGCTGGCAGCGGAAAGGATAAGGATTTGTGTTTGCGTTGTGCCACTGTGGCAGCTGGCCGCACTACAAAACTCTGCATTTTAGATGACCACATTTTGGGGATTATTGTTTTTTTTGAAGTTCCATATTTCTTCTCCTAAAGGTATCATTGTGTAATTGTGTCCAGTACATTTGTTCCCTGCCCTGCGCCCAGAGTTGGTACCTGTGTCACGTGTGGTCAGGTTGAGGAATCAGGGGTGGTAGAAACTGCCTTACCAGTCCGAGGGGGGGGGTTGTGTGTGGATGAATAGTGTGTTACTCTGGACAAGTGAGTGTGAGTTCTCTGGGATAGGGAACTTGCTGAATACCTTTGTGAATTGTGTACTTCTGTGTTAAGCTCAGACCCCTAGGTTCCCTGTGTAATCTTTTCTCTGGAACGTTCGCCAAAATGGAACCTGCTTTTGATCTCAGTGATCTAGCTTGGTACAGTATGCAGGAGTTGGAAAGGTTCTGTAGAGAGAGAGAGACATAGGGGTGGGTGAGTCAGCCACTCTGTACGAACTTAGGGGCCACCTGATCCTATGGTATAGGGATCAAAGGGATTTTGAGCGCAGTAGGATAAGGGCCCGGGCCTCACACCAGGAGGGTGGTGGATCTGTGGGGAGCCCTGAAGATTCAGAAGAGGAGGAAGAAGATGACAGTACCTGGACGCCAGTAGAGAGTGAAGACCCCAAAGGTAGGGAGTCCCTTGCTGGGTCCAGCGCAGGAGGCAGCGCCTCATCCCTTTCCCTGTCCCCAGAGGAGTGGGAGGATAGGAGGAAAGAAAGGGAGCACCAGCTGGCCTTAGAGAAGCTCAGGTTAGAGCATGCCCAGGCTATGGCGCAGCTGGAGGTTAAGAAGCAGCAGCTAGAGACTGAGAGGGTCTTGGCGCAGGAGAGGATAGAGGAGGCTGAGAGGGCCTCCACCAGAGGCAAAGTAGCTCTGGAGGGTAGACTATCCCCTGCGCGCAGTGTTAATTTTCTGAACTCCCCAGGGCGGGTTGAGTCCAGTGGTGGCAGCTATATAGAGCCCAGTGCAAGAAGTCCCACTCCCAGTTCCCAGAGTATGGTACCTGTTTCCCCAGAAGAGGAGTATAGGTTGAAGTTCAGGGACAGTAGGAAACTGTCTCACCAGTCTTTGGAGGAGTTTGCAGGGGACTGTCAGTGTGCATTGATTGAGTGGTTAGAGGTTCCCACGGGACCTGATTTTGACAAACTGTTTGATCTTATTCTCAAGGAGCAAATGCTCAGTCGTTGTTGGTCGGAGTTGCGCCAGCACTTGTTGAGGTGTGGAACCATGGATCCTTGGGAGCTTGCAAGTGAAGCAGACCGCTGGGAAAGTGCTAGAGGTTCTCTAGAGTCATTGGTGAGTGGCTCCAAAAGTATTGGTTCAGGTATCCTCCAGCCCAGCGTGGTGGAGGAGGCTCAGTGTAGCCCAGCTAGGTCCCAGGATAGCGAGGAGGGTGTAGGGGCTTACTGCCTGGCTCAGTGGAGCAGGAGTAAGAGGGTGACCGAGGGTCCCCAGATGCAAGAAGCCCTGCCTCAGGACTTGGATGGTTTCTTGAGGGAACACCAGGTTGGGGACATAGGCTGTCCTGTTAGTCCATTTGAGGAAGATCTCCTAGTGTCTAGGGAACCTGGAGCATCTGTAACTAGAGCTCCAGGGGTTCCAGTGTCCAGCAGTGCTACTCCAGGAGGGAGGGGACAGAAGTCCGAAGTGAGGAGTGATTGGGGGATGAGTTTCCCAGTGGACCAGGGACTAGCCAGTTGGGCTAGATCTTCTTGGGGGGACCCGGGTGGCACCACTTCTGTTCTGGGGATCTTCACGCACTGTCAGGTGGACAGGGGACGGGAGATCTGCGCCAGACAGACAGTCACACAACATATGTGTCATTTGTTAGCCTCAGGGGGGTGGTGTGTGAATCCCCAGAAGTCCTGGAGTGCCAGGCAATTATTCCACCAAAGGTTTTAGACCAGAGGTTGGGAGGCCAGGTTCAGGATCAGCCTGACCTGAAGGGGAGGACAACTGTAACCAGTGTCCTGGCTGGTTTTTCTTCCAGAGGAACATCTCCAGTTGGGAGAGTGCAGACCACTGGAAGGGGATGCAGAGGGTGGGAGAGCCCACCTCTGACCCCGGGGCAACCTGAGGGGTTAAACCCTGGGTTGGAATGGCGTTCTAGGTGTACCCCTCGCCGGAGGAGGAGGAACCCTAGGAGAAGAGGTAAGG